>NW_027256887.1:13876719-15076719 GCF_029215685.1 Pituophis catenifer annectens | reverse complement strand
AACCATGTTGTCAATGCTGGTATGTAATGGATAATGACAGGCTTGTCATACAGCACATGAAAAGCTGCACATAAACAGATTAGATGTGAAGACCTACCAAAATTGCAATATTGATGAATAGCACTTATGTTCTCAAAGCTGCTACACTTGTTGGTATAGGTAGTAGTTGAACCCAAGAGCATATCCTACAAAAAAGTTTTGTTAAGAAAGAAAGGCTAAGAGATGTTTTCTACATATGAATGAAGTGCTGGATAATTTCTTTGTTTATGCTTTATAGTGGTACCCCCTGCCAAGCATATACCTCAAAATGGCATACAAGTAGATAAAATGGTATGCTGACATAAGGGAAATGCTCAAATTCTAAATTGATCAATTGTATCATCAAACCCTTTAACTACTCTGTCATACTCACTAACAAGATATTAAAAGATTGGTTGAGTTGCTTTTATTTTCTGAGTTTTTCAATGATTGCCTTTTGTGCAGAAGGAATTCTGCTTTGCATAAGTGATTACAAGTATTAAAAAAGAGTGTATTTCATCATTAAATAATACACAGCCTAATGCTATTATGCTAGATATCTTAAGAGCACTGATAGTGTCATAGGAAATATTTATGCATATGCTTAAATTGTCAATAAAATCTGTGAAATATGAAAGTACTTATCTTTGCCTTAATTTTAGTGCCAAGCACTCTTTAAAAAATGTACAGACCATTTAATCAGCAAAGCTATAAGCAGTTCCAAATGCTATTTAGAATAATGCATAAATATTACCTAATCAACAATTAATTACAGCCAAAGTAAAACAAGTAATTAAAAGTATATAATTAAAAGCAAAGTCACTGAACTCTGAGATGCTAACATATAATGCTCTTCCCTAGAAAAATTGGTCTCCCCCCCCCCCGATACCTACACAAAAGAGGTGTTGTACAAATTTTCTTCCCAAGAATAATACAGAACCCAAGAGAATCAATCAGCAGAGGCATCTATTTGATAAGAATCGAAATCAACTCTTACAAATGAAGGCTTGAAAGACAAAGATCTTATCAAATGATAATTATTTTGCATTACTCTTTACTCTTTGTTCTGTGCCATCTCATTAAGTATGCAGTTCACCCCAGTGGTGAAATCCAAATTTTTTTACTACCGGTTCTGTGGGCATGGCTTGGATGGTGTGGTGTGGCTTGGTGGGCGTGGCTTGGTGGGCGTGGCAGGGGATGGATACTGTAAAATCTCCATTCCCACCCCACTCTGGGGCCAGCCAGAGGTGGTATTTGCCGGTTCTCCAAACTGCTCAAAATTTCTGCTACCGGTTCTCCAGAACCTGTCAGAACCTGCTGGATTTCACCCCTGGTTCACCCCAATCACTTTACTGAGCATGCTCATTATCTGGTCATGTGAGCTTCAGGCACACTTGTCCAGTTGTGTATATATTTTCCTTGGAATCAAGTTAAAACCTTTGGGATTAAGTGACACAGGTGAGTTGACCAGTTCAGAACAGAACAGAATAACAGAGTTGGAAGGGATCTTGGAGATCTTCCAGTCCAAGCAAGAGAACCTATGTTGCCCATACAATACAGCAAGGTTGTTCCTACTGTATGTTGCCCATGCAATACAGCAAAGTTTATTTTAATAATCAGGACAAAGGTTTTACACAAATGGGAAACAGGACCTCTATATCTGCTGCCTCTAATCTTTTGGCATATTGTGCTGAATGATATCATACGGATGGATGGATGGATGGATGGATGGATGGTACTATCTACAGCTTGCCACAACAGATGTCAAGATATATCAGCTTTCTTCTCTCTAATGGATCATTGAGCTAAGAAGTTCCATGTGAAAGTGAATTGTGGGTTCTTGTTCATATTTATTTATTTATTTATTTATTTATTTATTTATTTATTTATTTATTTATTTATTTATTTATTATATTTCTATACCGCCTTTCTCCCGTAGGACTCAAGGCGGTGTACAGTCAAGAAAAATATAGACACACAAACATCATAAAATTGCTAATTAAAATTATTATTACAACATAGTTTGGCCCAATTAAATAGAACCTAAAATTAGATAACATTTTAAAAACATTCACATGTTCATATGTTTAGCCCCGCTTGTTAGAACATCAGGGTTTTGAGGGCACGGCGGAAAGCACGGAGATCAGGGATATTTTGAATTTCAGGGGGCAGTTCATTCCAAAGGGTTGGAGCCCTCACAGAGAAGGCCCTCCCCCTGGGAGTCGCCAGTCGGCATAATCATATAGAGAAAACCCCATCTTGTCAGTGAGCCATGATGTGTAAAATACAAACTAATTGAAATATGATGTGAAAGGAGATTTTGACTATCAGTTGTTGACTTTTATGACTATATATGTGTGTGTGTGTGTGTGTGTGTGTGTGTATGCTTTTCCCTACTCCAGTTTTAACTGCATCTGACACAGGGGTGGGCTACTGGGTGTTCGCAGGGGTTCAGGAGAACCTCTAGCTAAGATTCTGTGCAGTTCAGAGAACCCCTAAATCCCACTCCTGGCTGGCCCCACCCACCCTGCCCCTCCCAGGAGTCCCCACGCAGCCCTTTTTGGATGCAGGTAAGTGCAGGGTGTGCACAAAGGCTTAGGGAGGGCAAAAAACAGAAGTTCAGGAAGGCCAGAAATGGCCCTGTTCCCAGCCTCCAGAGGGCCTCCAGAGACTGGGAGGCTGTTTTTGCCCTCCCAGAGGCTCGAGTAAAGCCTCTGGAGCCCGGGGAGGGCAAAAACGCCCCCCCCCCCGCGTCGTGGTGCAGGAGGCCAACTAGCCATGCCCACCACGGCCACAACCACCCAGCAACTGGGCAGAGAACCCATTGCTATTTTTTTTGAAGCCCACCCCAATCTGACATCATACCACTATTCTTTTTAATCCACTAATTTCTGTATGAAGTGAAGCTTCTTTTCTCTGACAAATAGATTTCAGCCAAGAATTTCTTCTGAAAGTGACACAGATCTTTGTACCAGAAATAATTTGATTCCAAATTGTCAAAAAGACAGGAGAGGCAGGATTTAGATTTCAATTGATTGAAAATGAGTTTCATATTAACTTACTGTCCAACCTTCCCACATTCAGATGGTCTTATTGTAGTACCTGATCTTGCAGATGTCTATCAAGCATAACAATAGACCTGGAAATATTTCTGTATGCTTTGTAGACAATTATTGATTTGGCTCTGCTTGACAGGAAGGCTAAAATGGCCAGAGATATTTCATATTCACTAGCACCAAATATTCAATTTTCTTTTTCTTTTCTTTTTTTCAGTGAGGAATGCCATGATGGGATAAGTAGCATGCTCAGTGGTCTAACATCTTTCTTCATATTTCCAGTGAACTCCATATAGATAGGATAAATGAATATTTTAAACAGATCAACAAGAGCTTTTTAGATGTCTAGAAATAATGTAAAATTCAGCTGACTTTATGATGGCATGTGAAATGAACAAAGTACCTCAGCTAAAGGTATCATTTATAGCTCTTGTTCGTTTTAGCAATATAAACATGGATTTTTTCGTTATTATAATGTTTTAGTTCTTTCTAAGAGCTAAAGTGTGCTAATCCTGCTAAAGTGCATAAATTGAAAATCAAGCACTGTCTTCTTCCTATTCATTTTCACAGTGGTATATGGGTATATGGAGAGCTGGATCAGCAGACAGCCTAAGTAGAAGATTTAGCAGGTCAAAGATGCACACTTTTCTTGCAACACCTGCAGAATGGAAATGAATAATTCTGACTTTTAGCCTATATTACTATTCTCCATTTCTGTCAAAATGGCATACGTTCTATGGTACCCTCTATCTTATCTTCATAACAACCTTGTGAAACATGGGAGATGGTGATTTGCCCATGTTCACCCACTGAGATTGGTATTTGTATGGGAACTGGAAACTGGATCACGAGTGGTAACTGGAACTTCTTGAGCTACATGCTCAATGCTTTCCCATTTTGATTCACTTAACTCAATGGTAGTTCAATGTAATGCTTCCTGGTATTATGTGTGCGTAAAGCCCTCTGAATACTTGCAATGTATGATTTCAGTGTCATTTTCGAAAATTATAACTGTTTTGTTTATTTTGTAGTGTGAAAGTGAAGACCAGGCAAGATCATTTATGGAAAGGCTCTAATCTTCCATAGTTGAAAAACAAGCAACAATATATTGTTGTATAAGTTTGGGAGGGAAAAATATGCAGTATTTAAACCTGGATCTCATGGCCAATATGGCTAGATACCTAGAATTTACCATAAGTGGGGGAAAAACGTTGAAGGGCCCATTAAACACAACCCCTTGCTCAGTATAGGGCAGTGATGGTGAACTTTTTTTCCCTCAGGTGCTGAAAGTGCGCACGCACGTGCCACCCATAATCCAATGTCCCCCCACAGGCCCAGCCCCCTGTGCATGTGTGCACGCCCCCCTGTGCTCCTCCCACCTCGCCATAATGCAATGTCCCCTCCACAGGCCCAGCCCCCTGCATGCGTGCACGACCCACATTTTGGTGCTAGCAGGCCTCCCTGATGCCTCCTGGGACCAAAAACGGGCTGTGGAGGGGATGTGTAGCACCATTTTTTGTGCTAGCAGGCCTCCCTAAAGCCCCCTGGGACCAAAAATGGGCCGCGGTGGTCGCCACCCCCCCCATGCCCTGTTTTGATGCTAGTAGGCCGCCCTAAAGCCTCCTGGAACCAAAAATGGGGTGTGGGGGGGCGCCGCACCCCCCACGCATACACACATGACCCCATCCCCGTGCATGCTGCTGGCAGGAGCCGTGCGGGTATGCGCGGTGGAGGTAACCTGGGCGTCGGCTCATGGCGGATGCCTAAAAGTTAACAGAATAGATTCCAGGGAAATTCTAGTGAAAGAAGTGTCATTGAATAAATATTCTCTTTATTCATCTGAAGCAGTGGTGGGTTTCAAATTTTCTTACTACCGGTTCTGTAGGTGTGGCTTGGTGGGCATGGCTTAATGGGTGTGGCAGGGGAAGGATACTGTAAAATCTCCATTCCCATCCCACTCCAGGAGTAGGATACTGCAAAATCCCCATTTCCTCCTAATCAGCTGGGACTTGGGATGCAGAGAATAGATGGGGGTGGGGCCAGTCAGAATTTTTACTACTGGTTCTCTGAACTACTCAAAATTTCCGCTACCAGTTCTCCAGAACTGATCAGAACCTGCTGAAACCCACCTCTGATCTGAAGGACCCACATGTTTCAGTTTCAGTTAAATGAAACTTATGAAACATGGAGGAGAAAATCTATTCAATCCTGTAATTTATTAAATTGATGCAATAACAGGGTTTTTTTTCCAGACAGGAATGGTTGGCATATTTGATCCTTGACTCTCTGGCATTCACTTGGCTCATGGCTGGCAAAATTCATATCACTGGAAATACTTTTTTCTTTTCTTTTTTTTACATTGGGAACAGAGCGTCCGTGATGATGTCCGGGTGGGTGGGCGGAGTCTCCGAACCGGGGCGAACTTCTGGAAACCCACCACTGCTACTCACACAAGGATTGATGAAGAGATGGAAGATTGATGAAGCCATATCTAGCTTCTCTATAGACTTCTTTACCATTAGTACTAAGGTGTATTAAATTCTGCTGAACACGCTTACAAACCTTTCCTCCAGAATTTAATGATAACCTCAAGATCTTTATATATAATAATAATAATAATAATAATAATAATAATAATAATAATAATAATAATAATAATAATAATAATTTTATTTCTATACCGCCCTTCTCCTAAAGGACTCAGGGCAGTGTACAGCCTATTAAAAGCACAAAGACAAACAACAATTAAAATTATTTAAAATTATTAAATAATTTCGGCTCAATATTAAAACCCCCCAAAATTTAAAACATCCAATTTAAAATCATTACACTGATAGCCCGGCCTGGTGGAACAGCAGGGTCTTGAGGGCACAGTGAAATACCCTGAGGTCGGAGATCTTACGCATTTCCGGAGGCAGTTCATTCCACAGGGCTGGGGCTCCCACAGAGAAGGCCCTCCCCCTGGGCGTCGCCAGCCGACATAACTTGGCCAATGGCACCCTAAGGAGACCCTCTCTGTGGGAGCGAACTGGCCGGTGGGAGGCTACTGGTGGCAGAAGTCAGTCTCGAAGATACCCGGGTCCTATGCCATGGAGCATTTTAAGCATTATAAGCATGTTTCATACATTTGGATTTAAAAGCTTGCTTCCCAAATAGCAAACCAGCCCATATATTAAGAGGGGTTGTGGGGAATTCTATTTATGGCCTTATTGGTTGCTTTGCTCACAAACTAGTGACCAGAAATAGGACATTTTCATTGACAGTCCAATTATAGAAGTCTTGCCCAAGGGAAGAATAGTTGGTTTCACACTATCTCACGCTGAAGGCTGGCTTATTATCACAGATCTTTGTAGGACTCTCTTTTTATTGCCTTTAGAGTACTCTTCTTTTTAAAATGAAGCTCTTTTTAATATTTGCTGTCACTATTTTTAAGGGTTGAGGTTTTTATTACTGATGGATTTACATAAAATTGTTTTCATTGCACTTTTGTAAACTTTTTCAGGAGGATAAGCTATATGCAAATGATAATAACAGGGCTTCTTTAGAAGTGTGCTTATATTTAGATGTTATTGTTGCAGCAAGCATACAGATCACAGTACAATATAAGCCTACAAAATCAAATGAGGGGGGGGGAAACGTGTGGGGATTAATTGTTTATGCTCTCCCACCTGTGCAGAATTTTCAATGTTTTTTTTTTTTGTATAAATTCTTATACTTTCCACCGTACCAAAAATTAAATATGGATATGGGAAAACAATATCTTTCTTTATTTCCCAGCAAACAATAATCACATGCTTTCCTTGAAGCTCTGGTAGTGATACAGCCACATCTTGAATAAAATTACTGGCCCAGATGGAGGCGCAAAGAAAGCTGATGAATATATATTGCAGTGAGGCACCAGTCCATTGGTACTCCATCCTGACAAGTGAGGTCATATTACTCCACTGCTATTTTCCTATGTGCACATCTGCCCGTATTTATATACATATCTATACCAGGGGTGAAACCCAGCAGGTTCTGACAGGTTCTGGAGAACCGGTAGTGGAAATTTTGAGCAGTTCAGAGAACCGGCAGCAGAAATTTTGAGTAGTTCAGAGAACTGGCAAATACCACCTCTGGTTGGTCCCAGAGTGGGATGGGAATGGAGATTTTGCAGTATCCTTCCCCTGGAGTGAGATGGGAATGGAGATTTTGCAGTATCATTCCCCTGCCATGCCCACCAAACCACGCCCACCAAGCCACACCAAACCACGCTCACAGAACCGGTAGTAAAAAAATTGGATTTCACCACTGATCTATACTTATGTATAGATATACTTATTGAGCCACGGTGGTGCAGTGCTTAGAGTGCAGTACTACAGGCTACTTCTGCTGACTGCAATTTGGCAGTTCAAATCTCACTGGGCTCAAGGTTGACTCATCCTTCCATCCTTCCGTAGTCGGTAAAATGAGGACCCAGATTGTTGGAGAGTAATATGCTGACTCTGTAAACCACTTAGAGAGGGCTGTAAAGCGGTATATAAGTCTAAGTGTCAGGTTTCCAAGTAACACCCCCAATGAAAAAAAAACTCCGAGGCTTGAGTTTCCTCAAAGTTCCATTTTATTAGAGATGTCATATTGGCACATCTGGGAAAACCTGAATCTGAAAGCTTCCAGGTTTTCCCCACCCACATGTCCAAAACATGGTCCAATCCAAGCACCGTCCCAACTGGAGATGCCTCCAAGTTTCAGCCGTCCAGGTGCAGGGCAAGATGTCCTTGACTTTCTGAGAAAGGAATGTTATTATGACTATATATCACCCTAGCTCCATACAATCCCCCCTCCCATTTCCTACAGTAGTAAATGTGGCAGGCCTGAAGATCCAATGAAAAAGATGGCTTCCAGGCCTGACACTAAGTGCTATTGCTATGTCTCTATCTGCACCTACTCTATGGTCAATGGGTAAGGGAAAGGTAAGTTTAGTTTCTGGAAGAGGCAGCTGAGGGGAAATAAGATAGCAATTGTCAAATATAAGAAGGCTTGCCCATAACAGTGGGAGCAGGGTTACTTTCTGTTATTCCAAGTCCAGAGCCAGTAATTTCAAACAAAATGAAAGCTATCAGCCAGTGGAATAAAGTAGCAAATTCTCCTTTCCTGGAGTTCTTGAAACATTGTTGTTCATAATAAGGAGGGGAAACGCACCGATGATTCCAGATACAGTTCTGGAAAACGATGTAGGCTCTCATCTTCCTCATCTTTGGCGAGGGAAGTACATATTAGATTTACAAAGCGAACAACCAGAGATGAAGTATATAAGAAATCACAAGAAGAAACCTTGACTTACAAAGGTAAAGAAATGATAATTTTAAACTAGGGAGCTGTTTTTATGTGATATTTTATGCCCTTGTTGGAGCAGTGTCCAACAAGGGCATTAAAATATATAAAATTTACCTGTCAACATTGTAGTCCAAAAATAATCCAAACAAGAAAATGAGGGAATTGCCCAGATGAGGAAATTCTATATATTATCATTGAAAGATATAGTAAGGTTACATTAACAGAACCTTGAGAATCTAAAAGCATATTTCTCCAAGGCAGACCAAACTCAAAAACTAAAGGCATACAAACTAAATCTACTTTCATAATAAGGTTACTAACATGTTTCCCTGTCCCTCTTTCTCTTTTTAAGAACTAGGGAGGCTCATGTCTGAAATCCTTTTTTAAATTACTTTTCTTCCCCAGATTTCTTTTATTTAACTGTTGTCTTCATTGCAGCTCTTCCTCCTGTTCTCAAGGTTATTACTTCTGCCCTTTACATCAGGGCAGGTTCTGATAGGTTCGGGAGAACCAGTAGCGGAAATTTTGGGTAGTTCGGAGAACCGGCAAATACCACCTCTGGCTGGCGGAGTGGGAATGGAGATTTTGCAATATCCTTCCCCCAGGAGTGGGGAGGGAATAGGGATTTTGCAGTATCCTTCCCCTGCCACGCCCACCAAGCCACACCCACAGAACTGGTAGTAAAAAAATATTGAATTCCACCACTGCTTTACACCTATTTGTATATATTATTTAGCCAGCTACAGGGCTCTGTCAGTGCGGTATGCATACTTCACCTCATCTTCTTCAATCAGAATAGAGCGGGAAGGGACCTTTGAGGTCTTCTAAGTACAATCCCTTGCTCAAGCAGAAGACCTTATACCATCTTTCAGATTCGTGGCTGTCCAGTCTTTTCTTAAAATCCTCCAGTGATGAAGAACCTACAACTTCTGAAGGCAAGCTGTTCCACTGTTTAATTGTTCCCACTGTTAGGAAGTTTCTGCTTAATTCCACGTTTGCTTCTCTCCTTGATTAGTTTTCATCCATTGTTTCTTGTCTTGCCTTCTGGTCAGTGGTGAAATTCAATTTTTTTTACTACCGGTTCTGTGGGCGTGGCTTGGTGGGCATGGCAGGGGAAGTATACTGCAAAATCTCCATTCCCTCCCCACTCCAAGGGAAGGATACTGCAAAATCTCCATTCCCATCCCACCCTGGGGCCAGCCAGAGGTGGTATTTGCCGATTCTCTGGACTACTCAAAATTTCCACTACAGGTTCTTCAGAACCTGCTGAATTTCACCCCTGCTTCTGGTGCTTTGGAAAATAAATTGACCCGCTTATTGTATTCAGATCATTTTGTTGAGGATAACTAAAGTAAATCTACTGTTAGAAAATAGCCTATTTCTCTGCCCAATTTCTAGTTTAAAAGAAATAATAATCTAATAACAGTACCCTGAAGAAGAAAATTGAGGTCGTTAAATGTTGCAAGTCACATCCAGGATTTAAACTCCATGGGTAGGATGGAAAAGTATCACTGTTAAAAGTGTTCAACATTAAGGCAGGTGGGGGAAGATTTAAAGAACAAAGTGGGAGTGGGGGTGAAACTGACCTTTTTGACTTTAGTAAAAAAAAAAATTAAAAAGGAAAAAAAATATTTCTAAAGGTTTAATAAGCTAGGCATTGTAATGGTTGTATTATTCTGCCCAGAGGAAATTAATGATGTGTAATTTCTTCCAACTAAGTAAAATGGAATTTTAAACTAAATTATAAATCCAACAATTACATCTCACTCCTATTATATTCTTCTGTTTAGGAATGCAGCATAGTTGATCTAGGATATTACAGTTCAATTGTAATGCTGCAGCTGGGATTTAAATACTGTGCTTATATCATGTGTTCCCCCCCCCCCACTCTCCTTTTTTATTAAAATCAAGTTCTTTGTATTTGCAATGGCATTATGTTAAGACAGGCTGTTGCAAATATATTGTGGGCCGATTTGCAGGCTTCTTTAATGATAAGATTTTAGTTTCCACACTTTCATAGTACACTTTTGAGTCAATAAAATTGGAGCGTCAGAATCAGGGGCCACCAAAACCTATTGATTGTCTGCTTCAAATGGATGCTTTATCTACTTAATACATTGACTACAAATATATATATATATGAGGCTTTAGAAAATCCAGAATTTGCTTCACTGGGGAAGAAGAAGCCTGTGGTTTCTATTTTCCCACGTAGGCAGAAATATATTGCTTGCTGAGCAACACGTTCATTTCAGCATTGGGAATTAAGAATACAATTCACAGCCTGCTGAGTAAAAAAACAACAACAACAATCACTTCTGTTTTGCAATGGCTATTGATATGCCATGTTTGCCTTTATGTTCACGCTGCACAATTGTGTGACATCATCATCTGACTTAAGGAAGAATTTGTGAGGAGGGAGGTTCTCCTCAATTCATATAGAGGCTCCTTTTCATTTACACTTGGAAACAAGTGTATTTTAAGCTTCATTTTAAGCCTTAATTGCCCTGATTCTTATTTATTGAAATTAAAATGCCTTGCCCCTGCTTGCCAAAGAGCAAGGGTCAGCAACCTTAAATACTCAAAGAGCCACAAAGGTCCTAACCGGAAGCCCCCCGTTCAAACCGGAAGTCCAGTTCCCCCACCATAGAGTCTCCTCCTAGTATGGCGTCCTTTTTCCTCTGCCTGTCCTTACCGAAAGCCCTATCAATTGTGGAGCCAACCAGTGATAGAGAGCCAAAGTAAAGGGATGGAAGAGCCACATGCGGCTCCAGAGCCACGGGTTGCTGACCCCTGCCATACAGCATGGGTGTCAAACTTGTGACGTGACATTGTTGTCACATGACATATTGTGACTTTTTTCCCTTTCACTAAAGTGGGGTGGGCGTGGCCAGCATGTCATGCATCTGGTCTGTGGTCCGCGAGTTTAACATCCCTGCCATAAAGCAGCTATATCTCTCTGGCAAAAATCCAGAGGACTAGCAGGGAACAGCACATATTTAAGATAAGCTATCCTAGTGCGACCCTCTAGAATTGATCTGGATTTTTGCTACTCAGAGATGATAGCTCTACTTATACCAGAATATTGTGTATCAGTCTGGGAGCACCCTTCTTTACCTCATCAAACTGATGGAGAATCCTAATAATGGATTTCCACACTCTTGTAAATTCTGTTTGTGTGTGTGTGTGTGTGTGTGTGTGTATACATATACATATATAGGTCTTTGGTTATTCGGGTCTTCTCCCACGTAAAGTTGGAAATGTCTTGGCGACGTTTCGACGAAGTCTCATTCGTCATCTTCAGGCTGGTGTTCTCGGCTTCATGCTCCTGGAAGCACGAAGCCGAGAACACCAGCCTGAAGATGACGAATGAGACTTCGTCGAAACGTCGCCAAGACACTTCCAACTTTACGTGGGAGAAGACCCGAATAACCAAAGACCTACATACAAACACCCGCGAAAACCTGAGAAAACAAATATACATACATATATATATATATATATATATTATATATAATTTTTATTTTTACTATATAAAGAAAGAGCAACAGTTTCAATGTCTATATGACACTATATGTGTTGTCTGGTTACAATTAATTTGAGAAATAGTCATCATTATAATAGTAATAATGTTCATTAGTAGTGATCATATAATAACAATATTTTCTCAACATAATATTAATACTTAATTGTTAGTACTAAATCATATCAATAATAAACATATCATACTATACCCTCATAGTAAAATTAATCCTTCTCTTATAATTTTAAATGTTCTAACTTCTGTTTCTGTTAGTTAGCCATTGATAAAATGAATCCATGTTTCAAAATATTCCTTATCTTCCTTCTCTTTAATTTCAAGTGTTAATCTATCCATTTCTGCACATTCTAGGGTTTTGTTTTGTTTTTTTGGGTATCTTCTCTTCTGCAGGGATCTCCACACCTTTTCAATGTTGTGCAAATACAATTCTGGTCACTGTTAACACACATAGTATTAGATACATTAGTCCCTTTATTATATTTTTCTGGTATGATATCCAACAGAAATATTTTTTTGGTTTTAAATCTATATGTTCCTTTATCATTTTTTTTAACTCTTGTAAATTCTGAGGGTGAAGAGGAAAACCTAATAAATTCTCAGCCCATAGTTCACTAGGCAATCCGTTATCTGCTATTTGTGAGTGATGGGTGAGACTTGGTGTAGGTGGCTGCTGACTTGGATAATAGAAAGTCAGATTCTTATCCTGAAAGAGTAACGATTCCTAAAACATGAGTCAAACTAGAGTGAACTGAGCAGTAGAGATGAAGTTGACTCCTTAAGATGAAGGAACATTAACTCTTCTAATTAGGTAAAGCCATGACCTCTGACCTCTGTATGCCAGACTTCTTGTCCTGTTAGAACCAATCCTCCTTCTTCCTGGCCAATATTCCTGTGATATCCTATTACTTGTAAAGGATGAGCTACTGAAGATTTAATAGCTGTCTGTTCTCAGATCACTTGGGTTTCATGTCTGCAGTATCCTCAAGCCAACAGCTTTGTATATTGACAAGAATATTGACCTATAATTTAAAGACATAGAATGAGATACACTCATCATTCAAATCCCTTTGACTTGATTTGTTTTGTTTTTTTATTGGAATGGCTGCATAGGATTGGTTTTACTTAGATTTCTGAATTCTTTTTGAAAAAGCCTTTATGTATGACTGTTGATTCAGGGATATCTACTCAAATGGATTTTCTGATTGGTTTCAGAAAGTAAAGCCAATTCACACGTTCAGGCGAATCATCTCCTAATCAAACCTCTGAATGGAGTATTTGCACAGTCTACTGTTAAAAACGGAAGCAACACTTGCTTGAGAGCTGCAGGCAATTACAAAATTGGCAACACTTCCTTTCCAAAAAAACCCTCCAAAAATACTCTTTCTTTTCCCATAGGGAACTCACAACTGATTACATGAAATCTTCCACCCACACACCGATACCTCATTCAATTCTTAATAGCCAGTCTTTCAGTTCTTATTATTCAGTCAGTGCCATTCACGAGAAGGCAATTGTAAAGGAGTCCAATCAGTTTTTAGAATTGAGGCACTAGAAACATTCAGTTTAATCAGAAACATTGTTTTAGCTATATGGATTGAGATCCCTGCCACTTTGGAAATTGTAAGCATAAGTCTTCAGTAGAAATGAAAATCAGAGAGAGAAAAAAAGGAAGGAAGGAAGGAAGGAAGGAAGGAAGGAAGGAAGGAAGGAAGGAAGGAAGGAAGGAAAGAAAGAAAGAAAGAAAGAAAGAAAGAAAGAAAGAAAGAAAGAAAGAAAGAAAGAAAGAAAGAAAGAAAGAAGAAGGAAGGAAGGAAGGAAGGAAGGAAGGAAGGAAGGAAGGAAGGAAGGAAGGAAGGAAGGAAGGAAGGAAGGAAGGAAGGAAAGAAAGAAAAAGAAAGAAAGAAAGAAAGAAAGAAAGAAAGAAAGAAAGAAAGAAAGAAAGAAAGAAAGAAAGATAGAAAGAAAAATGGAGGAAGGAAAGAAAGCAAGCAAGAAAGAAAGAAAGAAAGATCACAAGAGAATCTTCCTTAGAACAGAAAGAATACAGATAACCATACTTGAATTCAGTGGAAGCTATACAAAATATTTTATTTTATTTCTGGGTTTTGAACTGACCTCTATAGTAAATATATTTATTTGCAAAGAAAAAAAGAAAGAGAGAGAAAGAAATAAAGAAATATTTTCCCCTAAAGTCCTTCCTTCAGTTATATTTTTCCATTTAAAACCGCTTTATAACTACATTAAGCACAGCTGGGCGTTCAATAATAGGGCAATAATCCACCCTTTGTGCATTTTACAACACTGTATACAGTCGCACACATAACAATGCACAGAGCATAAATTATTACTCTATAACCTGCACTCACTTATCCCCCCATGACTTCGGACTCATGCTGAAGTTTGAGGAAAGGTGAAGTGCGTCAATTATTTTCCTGTAGTTCAACTCACCCAAGAGATATTTTGTCATGTTTTTTTATCACGATAACGGATTAACAATAAAGAAGAAGTGCATTAAGAAAAATAGATGCTGTAAGACAAGCGTGGACAAGTGTGGGGGAGGGGTTTAAAAAAGTCAAAATGCTGACTGTGACCTCTGTGTTTTGTACATGTATCAACACTGCACATGGGAGTGGCAGTTGGGGGTGACTTGCATAGTTTCAACAACAGGTAGTCCTTGACTTACAACTACAATTGAGCCCAGAATTGATGTTGCTAAGTGAGAAATGTATTGAGTTGTGTCCAGGGGTGGGTTCTACTTCCCTTTACTACCGGTTCACAACGGGGGCCGCGCACTCTTCTGCACATGCGCAGAAGCATTTTGATGACGTCAGGGTCGGTGGACGGAGCCTCCCTCCGGTTTTACTACCGGTTCTATAGAACCGGTCCAAACCGGGGGCAACCCACCACTGGTTGTGTCCCATTTTACGACCTTTCCTGCCACATTTGTTAAGTGAAGCACTGCAGTTGTTAAATTAGTAACCTGGTTGTTAAGTGCATTTGGCTTCCCCATTGTCTTTGCTTATCAGAAGGTTGCAAAAGGGGATCACATGACCCTGGGACACTGCAATCGTCATAAATATGAACCAGTTGTCAAGCATCTGAATGTAAATCAAACGACCACAGAGATGCCGCAATAGTCATAAGTGTGAAAAATGCTTGTAAGTCACTTTTTTCAGTGCCGTTGTAACTTTGAATGGTCACTAAGTGAACTGTTGTAAGTTGAGGACTACCTACAGCAGTGATGGCTAACCTTTTTGTCATCGTGTACCAAATGTGGGGGGAGTGTGTGGCAGTTGCCCACACTCCCCCCGCATGCAAGTGCCCACACCCATAATTCAATGCCATTTCCGGCCTCCGGGGGGGTATTGAGGAAGGACGTTTTCTCCCTTCCCAGGCTCCTAGAAAACCTCTGGAGCCTGGGGAGGGCGAAAAATGGGCCTTCCTCACCCCCCTGGAGGCCTCCAGAGGCCCAGAAACTGCCTATTAGCTGATATCCAGTGGGCCCAGAAGGCCCAAAAATCAGCTGGCCGGCATGCACATACGCGCTGCAGCTGAGCCAATATGGCTCCGCGTGCCACCTGTGGCACACGTGCCATAGGTTCGCCATCACGGACCTACATCATCCTGAAACCTCATCCATGTATGCTTGCCCAGAGGGCTTCATGGTTTAAAGTTGATCTAAACACGATACCCAACCATGACAAAAATTACTGCTAAGAGATCATTCACATTTAACCTATGTTAAAGTTCTATTTTCTAGGGAGACTTCAAATCCATCCTCTACCACAGAAGCCCAGTTGTACCAATTACTTTTCTTCACCTGGTAGCTATTTTGGGAATAAAATGAAGGAGAACCTCATGGAAGTCATGGTGACACAGTGGTTAGAGGAAATCATGAGCCATGGTGGCGCAGTGATTAGAGTGCAGTACTGCAGGCTACTTCTGTGGCCCGCCGGCTGCCTGCAATTTGACAGTTCAAATCTCACCAGGTTCAAGGTTGACTCAGCTTTTCATCCTTCTGAGGTGGATAAAATGAGGATCCACATTGTTGGGGGCAATATGCTGACTGTCAGGTTTCGATGTCGTCTCAAATAAAATAAATTGCATTTCCAAACAAATAGTCTTTGAAGAAATCTTTCATTTTATAAAGCACGACAACCTGTCCCCGATTGTGGCGTAGCCAACACTGACTTCCTGACCCCAAAACCTTCCCTTTCCGTTCCCCAATTCTTTGCGTCTCATTGGCCCTCTTCCCAAATCACTCTCCCCATATCTACTACTTCAGCTCCCAGGAATGTCCCCCCTCCCATCTCATCTCCTAGGGGATATTATCTTCAGGGAAAATAAGTAGGTGAGAAGTCAAGCGTCCTCTTGCCAGCTGCCCCCTCTTCTCCTTCTTATGTCAGCACTAGAGTAAATGCAGGTTGAAGTGCTGACATCAACTCTGTAAACCGCTTAGAGAGGGCTGTAAAAGCACTGTGAAACTGTATATAAGTCTAAGTGCTATTGCTATTGATCTTCTAGAGGAAAAGCAGGTCACAAATCAGATAAACAAATCTAATAATACATACAACCATAAAAAATTAGAGATTGTAAAGATGAATGAGTATAGTTATAGATTAGGCATATGGTTTTTGTTTTGTTTTTTTTTTGCTTTTTTTCGTTTTGCATCGCACAGGTAAATATTATTGCTTATGTTTTTATTATTGTTAGCTGCCCAGAATTGTCGGCCACAAGATGGGTAACCATAGAAATCTTTTAAATAAATGGCACAACATAAATTGTTGACATCGTGATAAAAATTCCACCCTTTTGTTTTTGGGTTTTGATGTCAAGTACAAGTACAAAAGGAGCTGTGTTTGTTTCTCGAGATAACAATTCATCTTTGTCGCCTACTTTCCCTTGGGCCAATCTGCATTCACATGAATGGATGTGCAGATGCAGGTGAATATTCCTTTCCCTCTTCTCATAGCTCATCCTCCTATAATTCTTAAAACACAGGGGAAAATGATGCCTCTATTATGAATATGTCCATGCTGAGCATTCATGATCAAATCTGAGATACTTCTATTTAACATGTCTATGGAGATTCTCTATTTAACATGTCATAGAAGGATCTTGAGGGACGCAGTGGCTCAGTAGCTAAGGCGCTGAGCTTGTTGATCAGAAAGGTTGGCAGTTCAGTGGTTCGAATCCCTTGTGCTGCGTAACGGGGTGAGCTCCTGTTACTTGTCCCAGCTTCTGCCAACCTAGCAGTTCAAAAGCACATAAAAAATGGAAGTAGAAAAATAGGGACCACCTTTGGTGGGAAGGTAATAGCGTTCTGTGCGCCTTTGGCGTTTAGTTATGCCAGCCACTTGACCACGGAGACGTCTTCGGACAGTGCTGGCTCTTCTGCTTTGAAATGGAGATGAGCACCACCCCCTAGAGTTGGGAACGACTAGCACATATGTGAGAGGGGAACCTTTACCTTTACTTTACCTTAGAAGGATCTTGCAATGTACCTTCTTGTCCTCTAAGAGGTGCTGTTCTTGACTAGGGGGATCAGTGAGCTATATCTTTTAGAAAAATTATGCAGCGAGATTAAGGAAAATACACTTTTCTTTTCCTGCTCCATGGCTTTACTCCTTTTCTTGTCTAATTGATTTAGTCAGTCGGCTTTCCTCAGCTGACTATAATTTTCTTCCAGGATACAGCCTTAAGTGGAAATTTCCTGCTGAGGTTCATGGGTTTGCAATTTTCTAAGCATCCTGAATTTAACTGGAAAGCAGAGCAAACTTGAATGCTATTCTCCTTAACAGGAAGGGATAACATTTCCAACCAAGCAGCAGTTACAAAGTCTTGAAGGTTTCCAGGGCATCCTTCTTTTGTCCAGCATTCACCCCATTTGCCTCTGCAAAAGGAATATTGAATTCCTTCTCAGTTAGAAAAGAGAGAGCAGCATGAGGCATCTGCATTTCACCATTTTAACTTGTCTGGAGTTGAAATCCATACATTTGGAAGGAGGGCAGATTGAAGAAAGTTGCACTTAGGCCCTTTAGGGATAATCCAAACATTAGCTGTCTGTCTGTCTGTCTCTGTCTGTCTGTCTGTCTGTCTGTCTGTCTGACTGTCTGTCCTTCTTGAATGCATTTGGGTTCATTTAGATTAATATAAAAGGAAAAAAAGGATGACATTGCCATAGGTATATACTACAGGCCAACCAACGAAACAGAGGAAATAAATGAACTTTTTGCTAATCAACTAGTTAAGACAATGTTGGCGAACCTTTTTGGCACTGAGTGCCTGGTGCGCATGGAAGTGCTGGGAATATGAACTTCTGGTTTCTGGCACATGCATGTGCACCGGGCACCTGGTGTTCCGGTTTCTGGCATGCATGTATGTGTGAAGACCAGCTAACTGGTGTGCATGCGCATGCCAGAAACTGGAAGAGCAGCTGCCTAGTGCGCATGCACAGGAAGATGATCTTCCGCTTTTCAGCGCACACATGGGCACCGGCCACCTGGTCTTCCGGTTTCTGGTGTGCTTGCGCATGTGAAGATCAGCTGGCTGGCGTGCTGGAACCCGGAAGAGCAACAGGCAATGGCTTGTGTGTCTGGAGAGATGGCTCTGCGTACCATAGGTTCGCCATCACGAAGCTAAGGTGTGCAGGAAGCATACCACAAAAGTAATGGGGGGAACTTTAACTACCAGATATCCAGGGATGGGTTCTACTTACCTTTACTACCGGTTCGCAATGGGATCGCTCCAACAAGGGCATAAAATATCACATAAAAACAGCTCCATACACTACCCCCTTGCAAAGCTGGTTCATTGCCCATTCATTAGTTCTCCCTGTTAGTTCTCTTTGCTAGGAAGATGAGAGCCTACATCATTTTCCAGAACTGTAGCCTGTTATTATGAACAACAAAAGACCTCCATTATATAACCAGCTCTTTGGAAAGAATCAGAGCAGAACTTAATCAGGCCAAGTTTGCCAATTGCCCATGCCAATCCTCTACACAAAACTCTTTAACTGGAGGCAGCAAAGTTATACTATCCCAAAAGAGCAAGTCAATAGTCAATAGTCATAAAAGGAAGTTGTAGTGCTAGAGTTTACTTTTAAAATCTGATATTAATTTTAAATTTTGGATACAACCTTATTGAATTGGCTCAACACAATTTAGGATTTTTGTGAAATAAGTTGAGGGTGATTCTGCTGTCCTTTCCTTGTTCCTGGAACTGGAACTCTGCTTTTGGCATCTGGAAGATCCAATTCTTCGAAACTAGTTTATCCCCTCATTCAGAGACCTCAATCTGTCTGAACTACCTGTGAAGGTAATTAGGGGTGATAGAAGGGCAGATTCTCTGTCTACTTAATGCTTGAATTCTCCCTATACCTGTAGCTGCTGTTTGGGCAGATTTTTAACATATTTTAATGTTTTTTTCAAGACTAGCACTAACCCCATAACCAAAAAAGCCTTGACAATCAGCAATGTTTTGACATGGGTAATTTATGTGTGACAACAGCTGATAATCAGGGTTCTGATCAACATGGGATTAAAGCCCATCTGAAAGGAGCATAAGGAATGTCTGATATTAGAGATAGGCTTGCTTCGAATGCATCAACATTCAAACACATGTTTAATGCACAACGCTTTCAAAGCAAGTTTTGACATCAGCCAAATCTACCAATCTAGACATCTCTCAGAATTTAATTCCTCCCCCCCCCCCCACAATTCTAGCCCATACTAAGAAGATTGATGGATGGAAATTTTCTCACTGGCTGGAAAGAGAAGACAAGTTAAAGGAATCCACCAGTCTCTGCCCTTAATATGTCCTGAATATTGCAACTAAGAGTAGCACCATTTACTTATATCATGGGTATCAAACTCACCGCATCACATAGCCATCATGGGACGATTTGCAACATTTTTCCCATTCACAGAGCTGGGGTGGGCGTGGCCTGTACATGGTGAAATCCAATTTTTTTTTTACTACCGGTTCTGTGGGTATGGCTTGGTGGGTGTGGTGTGGCTTGGTGGGCGTTGTAGGGGAAGGATACTGCAAAATCTCCATTCCCACCCCACTCCAGGGGGATACTGCAAAATCTCTATTCCCACCCCATTCCAGGGGAAGGATACTGCAAAATCCCCATTCCCACCCCACTCTGGGGCCAGCTAGAGGTGGTATTTGCCGGTTCTCCGAACTACTCAAAATTTCCGCTGCCCATGGGCTGCCAGTTTGATACTCCTGACTTATATCATTCTTATGAAAGATAAGGATCCCCAATAGGAGCACCAGCATGCTGGTGTAGTTTTCTGCCATATCAGGGATTAGTGATAAGTTTTTAATTCAGTTACATGGAAAAAGTATATTTACCACTATCTGTGCCATCAATGCATAATAAAATAACCATTTCCAGATGTTCCAGACAAATGTCACAAATCCTTTCTCTCATATGGGCAATTCCATGGTAGCTATCATGACCTTAAACTACATTTTTATTAAAAGTGTGTTATCAGTTGGTTCTGTAGACATAAAACAGTTTTAAAGGCCTCATGCATTAATATCCTCACAAAATAAAGTCAAAGAAGCTCTTCAAAGCAGTCTAAAATAATGGAAAATGATATTCAAATAAAATCCATTGAGGGCCATATGAAACAATGCAATTCAGAAATGAATTTCATCAGTCAATTTGATTACATAATAAGCTTGGGACTATACTTGCGTATCCAATATTCAGAATTGATTGGAAAAAGAACCCTCCAAGCACACATGCCCAAGCAAATATAGAAGCTATCTGCAAGTGGTTAAAAAAGCCATGATACTTGACATACTTCCACGTGTTCTCACATGTGGGACAAACCTTTAAAAAAAATGTGTCCCTTTTATAATGTGTTTATCAAAGAGTTCCCTCAATTCCACAAAATAGAGAAGCTTGGAGTTTAGAAGAAAACATCTATTCGGGAACCTGTGGCGAGGACAAAAAGAATAATTCTGCAGGGTTTTAAAAGCAAGTCTAATGATCCCTTTTTTTGAAAGTAAAGTGATGGCTTCAAAAGTGTACCCTATTTGCAGACATAAAGAAACCTTTTTTTAGTGAGATCATCTTAGAAGTCTTAGTAAACCATTCTGTGTATTATCGCTCTTTTGCAAAGAAGTCATTTCCTTTGGCGGGAGGGAGAAAATTAAAATCTTTGCTTTTAATTGCAAGTCTATTCAACAAACTTTCTTCACATGGGATTTAATGAGAGTTTAAGATTCTTTGGGACTTTGAATTACAAAGCTTTTTTTTGTTTTCCCATTTCAAACTGTGCCATTCCCACAGGTCAATTCTTGGGAGACGTCATGAGAGAGATAGTAGCAATGGTAAGCAAAACCTACCAAGTGTAGTAGGCCTAGGGTCAAAGATTGGCAGTTTCAGAATTTTAGACATACATAAGGCTGTTTTCCCTAAAGGACGCTGTGGCTCAGTGGCTAAGACACTGAACTTGTCGATCAGAAAGGTTGGCAGTTCAGCAGTTTGAATCCTGAAGCGCTGTGTAATGGAATGAGCTCCCGTTACTTGTCTCAGCTTCTGTCAACCTAGCAGTTTGAAAGCACGTAAAAATGCAAGTACAAAAATAGGGACCACCTCCGTGCTCTTTTGGCGTTTAGTCATGTCGGCCACGTGACCCCAGAGACGTCTTCGGACAGCGCTGGCTCTTCGGCTTTGAAACGGAGATGAGCACCACCCCCTAGAGTCAGGAACGACTAGCACATATGTGCAAGGGGAACCTTTACCTTTACCTTTAATGCTGTTTTCCTCTTGTCCCCTTGACCCATCATACTCATGAAAGAGTATGATTTGAGCCTGCAGATTGCAGACATCCCTGATTAGAAACAATACTTCGGCTTTGAAGTTCTTGGTATTTTAAAATACCATAACCTTTCATAAATTGGTTGCCAACTTTTAGGAAAACTGAAATAATGGCTGCATTTGTTATTCTAGAACAGTGCATTCAGTGGTGGGATTCAGCCTCTTCGCACCACTTCGGGAGAACCAGTTGTTAACTTTCTGAGAAGTTTGGTGAACTGGTTGTTGGAAGAAATCATTAGGGCAGAGAACCGGTTGTTAAATTATTTGAATCCCACCACTGAGTGCATCTCAATCTCAGCAATTTGTGTAGACTTCAATTCCCAAAATTCTCCAGCGGCCTGAGAAATTCTGGGCCTTGAAATTGACACATTTTAAAGTTGCTGAGAGTGAGAAATACTGTTCTAGAAGAAGGTACACTGGATGAAGGAATGGTTACATTACATTACAAAATTGTCTATATATTTGTCTGTCAGTTTTAAGCTCACCATTTTCTGTAGGTCCCTTGCTTAGGCTCTCTTAGAAATCCCAAGAAGCTGGACTATTTCTGGTTGTTGAAGCTCCTGACAGTGAAATGTACAACTGATAACCTGATAGAATCCTCAAAGAGTGAGATCTAATTACAATATTTTTTAAAAGTAAAATAGCAGGTGTTTAAATTTCAGCATCTCTCTCAGATGCAGCCCAAATCAAATGGTCTATCACCTCCTCTTATCAACCCTGCAGTTGCCAAGATGTTTATAATCTTGACCCTAAAGTTCTTGGTATCTAAGGGATCTATAGCAGAGCTCCCCAATCTTTTCGACTTAGCAGTCTGGTAGATCCACACACACAGTTCTGAAAGGCTCAAGGCCCAATAGTGGGTCACACCCCAGGACAGTGGTGAAATCCAAATTATTTTACTACTGGTTCTGTGGGCATGGCTTGGTGGGTGTGGCAGGGAAAGGATACTGCAAAATCTCCATTCCCATCCCACTCCAGGGAAAGGATACTGCAAAATCCCTATTCCCTCCCCTCTCCTGGGGGAAGGATATTGCAAAATCTCCATTCCCACCCCACTCTGGGACCAGCCAGAGGTGGTATTTTCTGGTTCTCCAAACTGCTCAAAATTTCCGCTACCGGTTCTCCAGAGCCTGTCAGAACCTGCTATATTTCACCCCTGCCCCAGGAGATGGGGACCCCTGATCTATAGGAAAAGATAATGAGAAATACATGTGCAGAGAAATTAAAAACCTGTTGTTTTGGGGATGCTGAACTAGATAGTGTACAAATGCAAGTGTGCACCAAACAGGATATTATTTTTGGCAAGAGTCTTAGCAACAGGAGTTCAGAGAAATCTACGTCCCATCCAAATATGCAGCATATAAGCACCTCCTGAGCTTGGCTCTTTTATTTCAGTTCCCAAAAGTACCTTTACTATTCATTTAACAAATAAATTGACAGTAAAATGCAGATTCAACATTACAAATATGATTTGGTTCCCAACATTTTCTTTCTTTTTTAAACCAGTCTGGGCAAATTGGAGGCCAGTTTTTTTGTTTGTTTGTTTGTTTCAAATTAGCTGGGATGCCCACTTGGGGAAGCATTGAAATCGACACCCACCAACGCAGAGCCATTTCCAGCTCCAAGAATATACAGTACAATAAAGACTCAGCAAGTAATGGCAGGGGAATTTTTTACTTCACTGTCTCCATGGTTCCCAGGCCACAGTCGTGACTAACCAGAGGCAACTACCTCAAAGAAATCTTGGACTGAACAGGGTGGTAAAACTATTTACTGGGGTTTTTGTCCTACCAATGCCCGTTCAAGTCACAATCCACCTTGTATATCCTGAAGCAACAGGATCAATTACGGTTGCTCAACAAAATGATAATTAAATAAAATATGGCTTTGTGCAAAAGTCCATTGTTTTTCCCTCCCAGCTCTCATTGCATCAACATTTCACACACGGTTTTCTTACAAGGATCATGCCAGTTACAGTTGTTTTGCTTTTCCCTGTTTTAAAGTTATTTATTTATTTGTGATGCTCTATCCAGCCTCACCACTAGATGGCAGTTATTCTTTCTTTATCTGCTCTTCCAGACAGCTTGGACTGGGTCAGTCTGACAGGAAATTTGCAAAAGTGCACATCAAGCCCTAAGAGGAACTTTTCCTTCACAAAACATATCATTTTTTAAAAAAATGTTAATTACATTTGTTTGCTACTAGTAGTTTTATAGTAACGTTATTATTGTGTGTGGAGCTCACAGCGTACAGATGGCACTGCACCCCAAAACCACGGATGATCTCGCCCAGCGGCTTCACATAAATGTTGAACAGGAGAGGCGAGAGGACCGACCCTTGTGGCACCCCACAAACCAAGTGCCTTGAGGTCGACCTCTGCCCTCCAGCCAACACAGACTGCGACCTGTCGGAGAGATAGGAGGAGAACCACCGTAAAACAGTGCCTCCCACTCCCAACCCCTCCAACCGGCGCAGCATGATACCATGGTCGATGGTATCAAAAGCCGCTGAGAGGTCTAATAGGACCAGAACAGAGGAGCAACCTCTGTCCCGAGCCCTCCAGAGATCATTAACCAACGCGACCAATGCCGTTTCCGTGCTGTACTGCTCTTTGGTGCTCAGCCTTTCTTATGGTACAACTTTCACAGCCATACATTGCAACTGGGAAAACCATAGCCTTGACTATACGTTTCATTTTCTGCTAGTAAGATTTGGGGGGGAAATTAATCTACATAAAGATATATGCTATGCAAACTTGAGTTTTGCCTGAAATAAAAAATTAAGCGATAAAAAATCTTTGTGACAGACCCTCAAATATTGGAAGACTTTTATCATGTCACCCTAATTCTTCTCTTCATTAGACTAGACATATCTAGTTCCCACAACCATACATCATACCATTTAGCCTCCAGACCCCGTATCATCTTTGTTGCTCTTCTCTATACTCTTTCTAAGGTCTCACCATCTTTTTTGTATTGTGGTAACCAGAACTAATGAAAAATTTTGACATGTTCTGGGTTCTATTTTTCAGTGACTATCGTGTTTCCCCAAAAATAAGACCCTGTCTTATATTTTTTTGAACCCTGAAATAAGCGCTTGGCCTTATTGCCATGCACTAAAAAGCCCGATTGGGCTTATTATCAGGGGATGTCTTATTTTGGGGGAAGCAGGGTATCAGGTGGTGGGACTAGGATGAGCCTTTTCTGTTGCAATGCCTGTTGTCTGGAACACCATACCTCCTTTCCAAGATCTGATTCAATTGACTCCAACTACACTCATTTTAGAAAGGCTAAAAACACAGCTAATTTGCCAGATTTGGAGTTGGGAAATTAACGGCCCATGGATGATACTGTAGTGATTGTTGTTCCTGATGGTCTTTAATTATTGTATTATTTTTGCTTTTTAAATTGGGTTTTAAAGTTATGTTGGCCATCCAAAATCACTATTGTGAGATAGGCAGCCATATAAATTGCTTGAAATAAATAACAAAATCCAAGATGTACTGGAAATTGGAATCCAATCACCTCTCAAGTGTTATTGGGATATTGAAGGTTGATAGGACGGTGTCAGATTGTCCATAATTTTTGGTGCTGCAGATAAAACATATTTTATTCAAAGGGGCCTCTATTGGTAATATAATTCATACTTAACTATAATTCATACTTCATAACTTAGTTATTTTTAAAGCATTAACTTCAGACTCTTTAGGTATTTCATCCTTTCATCCTTATTATATTACCATAGCAAAGAAGTAATAATATACTTGTGGCCTTAGGATTTGTAGGATTTTGTTCTGAAACCATATGGATTTATGATTCAGAAATACCATTTTTCCTTTGAGTAAACTCTCCTGATAATCTTTTGGAATCACATATGGCTCTCCACTATGCAATTTCTTTTCTTTCCCCATTGCAATTTTGCAAACAGACTGATTTTGGCCAATAATTCAGTGCAGAATCTTTTCTTCTTTATGACATGCATTTTTTTTAAAAAAAAAAAATTGTCTTCCCATTTTCCCTTCATGAGGTACAATTTGCGTTTTACTTCTTATTGCAGATTTTATGTAAATGGAAATAGCTAGTGTGCTAAAGGCACATGCTGTTTGCACAAGGTCAGAGAAGAGGGAAATTAGTTTTTTTCAGCCATTAGGTTAGATGCATTTGGTAACCATCCTGAGTAACTTCATATCTTAAAGTAACAACTGTAATACTACCCTATCTTTGATATCTATGCATAGAAAACAAGAATCTATAGGGACAAAGATGTTGTCTTCTTTTAAGAATACTTAATCCCTTGCGGGGTGGAGACTGGGCAACTGAATGGAGCTAACAGAGTGTTTTAATGGCCGGATGCCCTTTCTGACACCAATGCAGAGTTTTACTCAGCAGATATATTCTCAGCGTGCCCAGAGAGAGAAATATCTACCTCTACCTAGGATTGAACTCACAGCCTTCTGATTGTGAGGCAAGAACTCCACCTCTAGGCCACCGCACCAGTGATGAGTTGCCCCAGGTTCGGACTGGTTCTATAGAACCAGTAGTAAAACTGGTGGGAGGCTCCACCCGCCAATCCCGATGTCATCAGAACGCTTCTGCGCATACGCAGAAGAGCGCGCGTGCGCACGAGGCCCAATTGCGAACCGGTAGTAAAGGTAAGTAGAACCCACCTCTGCACTGCACCACTCAGGGGCATAAGATTAAATGTTCCCAGTCATGTGGGAGCTTTTACATGTATAGGTAGTTACATGTATAGGTAGTTTACTTTCTTCATTCATGTCCATGTCCATCCCTATACTTGTTATACATGTTTGACAAGCAAATAAAATAAAATAAATAAATAAAATATCCATAAACCTCTTTTTTTGTGATGTTGATAACACTTTATGATTTGTCCTGTGTGGTGACTCTCCTGAGGAATATTACATTCTTTCCCTGCTAAGCTTTTCCTGTAGCCCTTCCTAAAATGTGTCATATTAGATTGACTTTGAGGATTGCCTGAAATCTTTTTTTTGGGGTACAGACTAAAATTGCCAGGATTTTGACTGCGCTGTCTATTCTGTTCATAGATCACTCCTGTGAAATGAAGTTCAGTGGCTGCCTTTCCTCTTCGGTGCCCACTTCAAAATAATCATTTTGACATTTTAAACCTTAAATGGTAAGGCCTGGCCTCGGGCCCAGCCCTACTATCAGAAAAGAGACAGCACATTTTCGATATGTTGAGAGGAATGTAGTTTAGTTAATATTGTATTTTGCTGCCAGGGACAAGGGGAAATACCTTTGACTTCAAGGCATTCCGGAGCAGTCAGCTGGAGGAGGAAATGGCAAAAGAACATGTTGCCATGAGTGATGCATTTCTCTTTTTATAACAAATGTTAAACACGGGAAGAAAAAACAAATCAAAATCCCTTAGCTATTTCTTTTAAAAGTGAAAAGTAAATGGTAACTCATTTGTATCTCTTTCTGTAATATTGTTGTGACCTAGGCTTACTGAGTCATTACAAGACACAATTAGTCCCAAACAAACCTATTTTATTCTAACAGCTGAGAATTACGTTCATTCCCAGCTGAGTCCCAATTAGTTGCAAAACAAGTCCTTCGGAAGAAGTCCTTTGGGATAATCACCAACCTTTATCTTCTTTGACACCCTGCCAAAGGCCTTACTTGGCAAAGCCCCACAAAGTTCAGAAACAAACAAGAGATGCTGACTGGAAACAGAGTTAGTAACGTTGCTTTCCTGCAAAAGGCTCCAAGTCCTTTGTTTCTCTTTTAAGCCTTATGGGAGGGGCCAATCATCTCCTGGCCTTACTCCCAAGTCGTCCCTTTTGCTTTAGCTGCTCTTGCCTTCTGGCAGCTCTGCGCATGTGTGCACTAGGAACAGGCTCCTCCTGTTCCTCTGCCTCTCTGCTGTCCAACTCCGGGGGCTCCGGAGTCCGCTCATCACTCCCAGATGGCCCTGGCCCTATCTCTGCCTCCCGAGGCAGAGCCCTCGTCCGGGCCTTCCCCAGACTCCAGGACTGGCCCATGTTCCTCTCCAGCCTCCTCACTGTCCAACTCCACTGCCAGCTCCGCAGGCTGCTGGCGGACCACAACAAATATTTTTGTGTTTGTACGATAAGGGAAGACTGATTTCATCTGCCATATTTACGCTACTGATAGTCTCTGCCCACCAATGCAATTTTATTATGGCACAGCAGCACCCAAAAAGATAAAACAAAAATTGGCATTGCAATGGAATCCATTCACCCTTTTTGAATGTGAAATGATCTTGCACAGAAGTAGAAAGTGCTGAAGTTTGGCTCATGCCCTCAGGATCAGAATTTTGACTTTTTGACCCATTCTGTCTTTCGACTTTCTTCAGTACAAATTCAAAAGTGTACTAAAATAGCCTCCTACTGTAAGTTAAAACAAACACACAAAAAACAATATAAAATGTGTACAACTTTTAAAAAATCAAAATAACACTACAACTATATAATAAAATAACCCCTTAGTCTAAATTTAAACATAAAGAAATATATGCATGTCTAATAATAACAACAAAATACAATATTTCTAGAATCACAACAGATCTAAGCATCAAATACTAAAATCAAAATTTCATTTTTATCTTTCGGAAGCAAGAAGCTCAAAAGTGGTCTCCAAACAGAAACTAAGTTAGATAAGGTTCTGTCAAAATGTGGCAGAAATTAGCCAAGTGGTTGGTCTGTAAAGCACAGCAGGGTCAGCTTTGGCTGCTGTATGGATATGAGATCATCCAGAAACCCCCAAAATTGTAATTTAAATTAGAAAATAAAATAAAATCCAGAAAAGAACAATCAGATTTGCATCATGACAAGAAAATTGCATATGTACACCCAAGCAAGTCACATTGGATTCGAAGGTGATTACCCTTACTTGATGGTTTACATATTTCAATGCTGTAAAGCTCCACAAAATTGAAAATCAGCATATATATGTATTATTTATACTAAAAAAAATGAACTGAGATAAAACTGAGTGTAGTGAAAGTTCTCCTAGTTGTGAAATTCTCGTTACAAAGTTATATACAACAATGTGCACGTCAGAGAAAATTGAATACAAATACATCTTTAAATATTCCATTTTCAAATGGCAAAATGGAGCTGAAATTGATATGTGTTCACTTGATTGTACGTAGGACAATAATATATTTAAACTGGGCTTAACTTACATTATTTCAGTGAGTCATTAACTTAGAATGCCGTTCCACGATCCTGAAATTATTACTGCTCAACTAATGTTTCATATTATCCAGGGGTTTGTCTAGGTAGACCTGTAAAAATATAATTAACTTAGCTATAACCTTGGTATTCTGACAGTTTTTGTAAATCAAGGTTAATCAGAGATGGATAATGCAGGCTGCCACAGAATTAGATCAAAACTGTATTATGCTCAATACAGGCACAAAAGTATAATGCACTGGAAAATAAAGAAGAACCTTCTCTGCTTCATTTCATTTCATTTCATTTCATTCAGGAATAGTCATTTAGTCTTGAACATTTGCTAAACAAGCATCAATTAACTCAATTCTGCAGGAAGGAGTTTTTTTTTTTTTGTTGTTGTTGTTGTTAAACAAGCAAATAGAAGGCAAAGAAATAAAAGGTAAAGGTAACATATGTGCTAGTTGTTCCCGACTTTAGGGGGCAGTGCTCATCTCCGTTTCAAAGCCGAAGAGCCAGTGCTGTCCGAAGACGTCTCTGTGGTCATGTGGCCGGCATGACTAAACACCAAGGGCGCACGGAACACTGTTACCTTCCCACCAAAGGTGGTCCCTATTTTTCTACTTGCATTTTTATGTGCTTTCGAACTGCTAGGTTGGCAGAAGCTGGGACAAGTGACGGGAGCTCACCCCGCGGCACTAGGGATTCGAACCACTAAACTGCCGACCTTTCGATCGCCAAGCTCAGCGTTTTAGAGACTGAGCCACCGTGTCTCAATTTAAAGTTAAACTTAAAGTTAAAGGAATAGAGTCACATTAATCAGCATTGTTAAATGCTTTTGGTAAAGAATTGCTCCCTAACACCTTTGGTAAATGGAGCCAAGCTCTGTGTAACCATAAACATGTGTCAGCTATTTATTTATAATTGTATATACCTTTATCAAAACCTGCCATCAGATATTATTAAAAGTGATTACAAGAACAGCTTAAAAAAGATAAATAGACATCAAAACATAGAACAAAAATAATAAAGTAATGTAAAGAAAGCTGAGACTAAATTCTTGAAGTGACTGAACTTTTTTCCCCCCACTCAGTATTTGTCAGTGAGGTGAATGGACCAATCTCTTTAGGAATGGCATTTCTGAGGTTTGAATTTCCTGGCAGTAATGGATGTATCAGAGCTAAGCCCAAGAAAGTAATTGGTGATTGTCAGGGGTGAAATCCAGCAGGTTCTGACAGGTTCTGGAGAACCGGTGGCGGAAATTTTGAGCAGTTCGGAGAACCTGTAGCGGAAATTTTGAGTAGTTCAGAGAACCGGCAAATACCATCTCTGGATGGCCCCAGAGTGGGGTGGGAATGGAGCAGTAGTGGGTTTCAAAAATTTTTTACTACCGGTTCTGTGGGTGTGGCTTGGTGGGCGTGGCATGGCTTGGTGGGAATGGCATGGCATGGTGGGCATGGCATGGTGGGCGTGGCAGGTGAAGGATACTGTAAAATCTCCATTCCCACCCCACTCCGCAGAGAATAGATGGGGGCGGGGCCAGTCAGAATTTTTACTACTGGTTCTCCGAACTACTCAAAATTTCCGCTACCGGTTCTCCAGAACTGGTCAGAACCTGCTGAGACCCACCTCTGGAATGGAGATTTTGCAATATCCTTCCCCCAGGAGTGGGGAAGGAATGGGGATGTTGCAGTATCCTTCCCCTGGAGTGGGCTGGGAATGGAGATTTTGCAGAATCCGTCCCCTGGAGTGGGGTAGGAATGGAGTTTTTGCAGTATCCTTCCCTGCCACACCCATCAAGCCATGCCCACCAAGCCACGCCCACAGAAACCAGTAGTAAAAAATTTGGATTTCACCACTGGTAATCATCCAAAAACCATTGTTCCCCCAGAACACCTAAATCAGCCTCAAAAGCAGTTGCCAATAAACAAATCAGGACAATTGTCTACAGGACAATTGAAGAAGGCCAGAGTTAGGGAAAACTGCATTGCTCACGAGAAAGCTTGAATTTGAAACCCTACTAATGTCTCTTGTTCAAAAGGATTAATTGCCAGATACATAATACAGCATTAGTTTTGTGGAGGGGGATGGGTAGATAAGTGGTATAGTCTGTCAACTCCACGCGCTATATTGCTCCACGAGCAATATTCAACTGGATGGTTGAGGGAAGGGGTGGTCCTTAAGAATTGCATTTCACAGATCATTTATGGCCTAAAACGCAGGTGTCAAACTCGTGGTATCACGTTGCCATCATGTGATGTTTTGCGGCATTTTTCCCATTCGTGGAGCTGGGGTGGGCGTGTCCTGCATGTGACGCATCCAGCCCATGGGCTGCCAGTTTGATACCCCTTGCTTAAAAGGTAAACCAAGATTTTGAATTTAGTTGCTTTAGTTGCTTTAGATTACTAACTAATGAGTTTTGTCTACGACATTTGCACTTAGATTAAATAGCTAGATAAGAGCATTGCTAGTAACCAGAATTTAAATGGTCACATTGTAACACAAATACTACGGTATGCAAACTCCCTAACAGTTGCATTTTTTTATTCCAAAACTAAAATCAAAATCATAATCAAATTAAGGTCATGATGAACTTACATGGTAACCATGGTGCTCCTGTGTATGTCTATAATATAACAATAGTGATGGTAACTGAAATTAGTATATTGTGAGCTAAAGCATCACTTTATCTTTCAAAAGCTTAATCTACAATTACATTGATTCATGTAGATCTTATAGTGTAACTCAGTGATGAAATCCAAAACTTTTTACTACCGGTTCTGTGGGCGTGGTGTGGCTTGGTGGGTGTGGCTTGGTGGGCATGGCAGGGGAAGGATACTGCAAAATCTCCATTCCCACCCCACTCCAGGGGATGGATACTGCAAAATCCCCATTCCCTCCCCACACCAAGGAAAGGATATTGCAAAATCTCCATTCCCACCGCACACTTAGGCCAGCCAGAGATGGTATTTGCCGGTTCTCCAAACTAATCAAAATTTATGCTACCAGTTCTCCGAACTGCTCAAAATTTCCACTACTGGTTCTCCAGAACCTTTCAGAACCTGCTGGATTTCACCCCTGGTGTAACTACTATAAATCCTTACTTATGTGAGAAGTTACAAGTAAGAAAAACAACATTTGGATTGGTCTGGTTTTAGTTATTTATAGATACAATGTGTCAGAGATTTTACTAAAGTGTTCTACTAATTGGTTAGCATCTAGATACTATACTAGATTTATCAAGGCTAACAGCAAAATTACCCTAAAAGAAAAAACTCAAATCACTGGAAAGCTAAGAATGAAGGAAAAGTAAACACAACAATAAATCACTTTAACATTGACTGCAGAGGAATAAAATTCACAGAGCTGAAAAACCACACCAAAATCATATTAATAAAATCCTTGCTATAACCAGAAATATGTTACAGGAGATTATCAGGTTTCAGAGCCATAGTTTGCCTTGATAAGAATCTGTATTTTATGGATGGAGGCAGATGGCAACTAAAGACATTAGAAACACTGTTGGAAGAAGGGACTAATTTAACTTGGTTACGGTATAATCAACTTCAATTGAGATGGAAAGAGGACCAAAAAACTGGTATAATGATGCATGAAGAAGAATTGGTTAGACATATAAAAGAGAAAGGTCCAGTGCATATTAAGAGGGTTTATAATGTTTTGCTAGAAAGGGACTCGGAAAATGAATTGGTTAAAGATTGTATGATAAAGTGGGCACAAAATTTTGCAGAACCAGTGATGTTGGAAACATGGGAAAAAATATGGGTCCAGAATGTTAAATTTACACAGTCGCAGAATTTGAGGGAAAATTTTTATAAAATGTTTTATAGGTGGCATTTAGATCCTAAGAAATTATCGTGTATGTATCCTAATGTTCAACCAAAATGCTGGAGATGTGATTGCTTAGATGCCACATATTACCATATGTGGTGGACTTGTAAGATAAAAATTTGGTGGGTTATGCAAAATGTTTTGAAGAAAAAACTTCAGTTTTCTCCACAATTGTTTTTATTGTTTATAGTTAAGGGTTTTACATTGGGTGAAACAAAGCTGATATTGTATATGGTGACAGCAGCGAGATTATTGATAGGTCAATATTGGAAAAATGAAGCTATGCCCACTATTGAAGAATGGACTTTGAAGATGACCAGTTTTGCAGAGATGGCGAAGATTTCAGCATATCTAAAAGATCGGACTCAAGAGACTTACGTATGGGAGTGGAAAAAGTGGATAGATTATGTGCAGAATAAATATCAAATTAGGAAATATCAGATAGCTTTTAACTGAATGTATTATATAGGGATAGAATAATTGAATTTTATGAAGATTTGAATAATATACAGGGGATGGAGGGGTTCAAGTTTTATAAAATGTGATTTTGATTGGGATTATATTTTGAGGAAGTCATGGGGGGAGGGGAGGGTTAGGGAGGGTCAGGGAGGGTTTGGGGGGGAAACTGGGGAAAAATGTATTTGTAAAACTTTTTAAATAAAAAAAAAAGAATCTGTATTGCAGAAAAAGAATGAAGCCACACGAAATAGTTGATGCTGTGGTCTGAGCCCTCTTATCTGGCCAGTTGCTTGGGAGATTTTGAGGCTTAATGCCAAGAACAATTCCCCTTAAAACAGCTCTAGAAATATTAAACGATAAAAAGCTGGATTTATTTTCTCAAAGCTCAGAAGATACGGAAATATGTGAAATATCCCACCGAAAATAAATGGAAATGAGTATCCCCAGAGTCTTAGAAAATAAGAACAATGTAATTGTATTAACAAAATACCCCTTTTTTCCTTCATTGATCATGAAGTCAAAGGTCTGCTTATTTGGGAAAACAAGGAAGGAAAGCAACACAATTACATACCACTTAATATCAGTAAGAACAATTTAGCAGTTAATTGCGTTTAAAATAGCTGCACCCTTCAAATTCATTTATTGAAAGTAAAATCAGGTTTATATTTGAAGCACTGTGTTATTTCTTCTCTACCTGGGATATCATATATGGAACAAACATACCCCAAATATAGATCACGTGAAGTGTTAATACCACTTTATAAGGCCTTGGTAAGGCCACACTTGGAATGCTGCATTCAGTTTTGGTTGCCACGATGTAAAAAAAAAAAAGATGTTGAGACTCTAGAAAGAGTGCAGAGAACAGCAACGAAGATGATTAAGGGACTGGAGGCTCAAACATATGAAGAACAATTGCAGGAACTGGGTATGTCTAGTTTAATGAAAAGAAGGACTAGGGGAGACATGATAGCAGTCTTCCAATATCTCAGGGGCTGCCACAAAGAAGAGGGAGTCAACCTATTCTCCAAAGCACCTGAAGGTAGGACAAGAAGCACTGGGTGGAAACTAATCAAGGAGAGAAGCAACTTAGAACTAAGGAGAAATTTCCTGACAGTTAGAACAATTAATTAGTGGAACAACTTGCCTCCAGAAGTTGTGAATGCTCCAACACTGGAAGTTTTTAAGAAGATGTTGCATAACCATTTGTCTGAAGTGGTGTAGGGTTTCCTGCCTAGGCAGGGGGCTGGACAAGAAGACCTCTATGGTCCCTTCCAACTCTTGTTATTCTATTCTATTCTATTCTATTCTATTCTATTCTATTCTATTCTATTCTATTCTATTCTATTCTATTCTATTCTAAATAAAGTTATAGTTTTTAATGGGATAATTATTTTAAGAGCACAAGAGTTTCATGGAATATTAAGGCAACAGAAAAATGTGTAAGTTGATGGATGGAGAAACTCTATCTAGACATTGGTCTAGAGTCCCATTCCCAAAAATAAATTAGCTTCTTATTTCTTGTACACTTGACCCTGTACTGTATGTCTGAAGATCCCAACAAAGAATAGAGTGCCTTGTTCTTATTTAACTTCCTTCTCTTCCTAGATGGTAATAAACTGTTGCAGGATTACATACTGATTAAAAGGGATTAGAAGTCTTAAGCATACTTACCTGGAAATAAAGCAGCCAATTTGTTCAGGCACCAGGCTAGACACTGGGAGACCGTGAGATCTAGACCAGGGTTGGGTTCTACTTACCTTTACTATTGATTCGCATCGCGCCCATGCGCAAATCTCCTATGATGACATCCGGGTCAGTGGGCGGAGCATCCCGCCAGTTTTACTACCAGTTCTTGCGAACCGGTCTGAACCGGGGGCAACCCACAACTGATCTAGACTCACCTTAGGCATGAAAGCCAGGTGGGTGACTTTGAGCCAGCTACTTCCTCTCATCCCAACCCCTTTCACAGTGTTGTTGTTGTTATTGTCGGGAAAACAGGAGGTGCAAGAAATATTAGGTATGTTTGTCATCTTGACTTTTTAATAAAAATAATAAAGGAAAATAAACAAACAAACAAATAAGCCATTAAGCACATTAACAAGAGTAGTCTTGTATTTTCTAGGCCCAGAAGAAATATCTATGAACTTCCAAAGTCATTCTCTTTCCTTTCCACCTCCCTGTCTCAATCCAGCTATTTCTTAACAAATGTAACATTTGCAGGATGTTCCCAAAATCACCGTTAGTATTATCAATGTAATAATATTCCCTTTATCCACTATATATTTGTAATTATGTGTACCTTTCGGGTCATATTTCAAAAAGTTACACGCATCTGAAAAAAATGCCCAAGAAGGCCAACATAAAGGATGCAGAAGCTGGACCAGTTCTCTATCTAAATGTTCCCATTTAAGATCCTTTAGCTTATCAAAAAAAAAAAAAAAAAAGGCAGATAAGTGGATCATAATGGGTATATAATGTTATGAATGGAAAAAGTAGAATTGACTCCCTCCCTCTTATTAACAGAATTTGCACTTAGCCAGTGAAGTTGATTGCAAAAGAGATGAGGGGCAGATAAAAATTACTTACAAGAAATGTACTTATGCCTATGAATTTATTAGCACGAAATATGATGTTAGCATCAATGTAAATATCTGTAAAAGGGGATTGGAAAAATTCAAGGCAGATAAATGTTTAATGGCTAATATGTTTGATGGCTGTATATTACTATCAATCACAGAAGTACTTAGAAGTATTGAAGAAAATTATACAGGGTTCCTTTTTAAGGAAAATTTTGTGATCTCTCAAAGTGGAATCCTTTGTAGCACACAGAGAGTTCAAAAAAAAAAATCCCACTTGAATAATTTCTCAGTTTTAAAATTCTTTACAAAATGCATGACATTATAGGAGCATGCACACCAAAATATGAATTCATAGGAACAGCTTCATATGGGAGGACAAATATTTGAGTAAAGATGCATTCAATATCAAATAAAGAGAGCTTTCTGAGATATATATATATATATTTCTCTCTCTCACATGCACACACACACACACACACAGTGATAAGAGTGCACAGGTATCGAACCTCTGTCAGCCTTGCAAGGTCCAAACAAGAAACATACCTAGAAGGTACTAGATCTAACTTTATTGTAAGGTTACAATAACAGAATCTTGCAAATCTGAAAGTACATCTCTCTCTCACTCCCCCCCCCCGCCTTTTACTTACAGGCCAAGAAACTAGGGGAGGTCCCTTCTGAGATGTTTGCCATGCCACCATTCCTTCTATCTCACTTCTGAGAATGACATAGACAGTTGTCACTTCTCTGACCACTCCTGCGGTTTTTCCACCTGTCTTCCAAGATCATTCCCACAGACAGTTACAACCTCCAACCCAGCTAAAGCAATGGAAGGTGAGGGAGTCTGTAAAGATTCTCAGTCATCCGGGTCATGGTTGTCCCAAAGGTGCTTTTTCAGGAGGCAACTGGACTTCATTTTTTTTCTTTTGAAGACGTTTCGCTTCTTATCCAAAGCTTCTGAAGAAGCAAAACGTCTTCAAAAAACAAAGTCCAGTTGCCTCCTGAAAAAGCACCTTTGAAAGGTGAGGAAGACATCACACAACTGTTTCTTCTGAGCTGCAGTATCGGCAACAGTCCTGATCCCTGCAAGGATCTCATCTCACCTCCTGAGTCACTTAAAGATCCTAGGGAACCTCCTATTCAGAACTCACATGCAGATGTGGTGGCCCGTCAGCAGTATTGTGCAGCAGTACTGTGCAGCTAGTAGCTGATTCTGACAGGGAGGAGGCTGGTGTGGTGCTGCGCCAGCAGCCTGTGCAGCTGGCACTCGAGTCAGACAATGAGGAGGCTGGAGAAGATGTGGTGCCAGAGGTGGGGATTCAGCCAGGGCCTCCAGAACCTCCAGAAACTCCCATAAGTGAAGAGGAAGAAGAGGAGGAGCCTCTTCTCGATGTACGGGTGCGCAGAGCTGCCAAAAGGCAGGAGTGGCTCCTCAGGAGGAGGTCTCCTCAAGAGTAAGGCTTGGGGCTAATTGGCCATTCCCTTAACCTATTTAAGGAAGGACGACGACTGAGGCAATTTTCAGGGAACAACTTCGTTCACTCTCCTTCGCGTCTTGATCTTAGTTCTCTGCAAATTGCTTCTGGGCTTTCTGCCAACCATAGTAAGATTATGATTATTTATTCTTTGGATTCTTGTAGGCTGTTAAGAAAGTTAATTAACAGCCTTTGTTTGAAAAAGACTGATTTAATTTAGTAAACTAAGGTTTGTACAGACTTTGTGTGTGCTGCGTTCTTTGGGGTCCATAGCTGGGGCAGAACAGCAGGTAGCCCTCTCTTAACACTAGCAATTGGGACCGACAACTCCATTGCTGATCGTAAAGCATGATGTCATGTGACCATGCTAACTTATGACTGTTGCAATAGCAGCCCTCCCAGTCCTCTATTATTAGGTAAAACCCCATGCACATGCAGCATCCCACAGTGAAGTGATCACCATTTGCAACTCCTTGCTGACTTCCCCATTGACTTTGCTTGTCTGAAGCTGACAATGAAGGTAACAAATGGTGCTCCCCTAACCACAGGGTCCTGTGACATAATTGCAAGCCAGTTGCCAAGCATCTGAATCATGATCATGTGGACACGGTGGACGCTGCTTCTACAAAAACTCATTTTGAGCCCCTCTTGTTCAGTTTCATTGTAACTTCAAATGATTTCTGAAGGAATGTGTTCTGACCTAGGCTTCCTTAGAAAGTATAAAGCACAATCTTAGTCCCGGCAAAACCTCTTTTATTTACACGGCTGTGAATTATTGACATTCACAGTCCGCAAGGCTTCACAATCAGTCTTTCAGGGGAATGTTTATAAACACCCACCTTATCTCCCTTGGAATGCTGCCATAGAACTAATTGCCAAACGCAGGGCAAGGCCAAACTTGGCACAGAGTCAAACAGAACTTTCAAAGCTTGAACTGACCAGATGAACTAATTGCTTCCTGCAAAAGCTCATGTCCCATTTGCTCCTCTTTTATGTCTTATAGGAGGGGCCAATCATCTCCAAGCCTTACTCCCAAGTCGACCCTGTTTTCTTAATTGTTCTTGTCTTCTGGCAGCTCTGCACATGCGCACACTGAGAACAGGCTCCCGCTGTTCTTCTCACTGATGTCAGACTCCGGAGGCAGCACATACTGTAACTATCAGATGGCTTTGGCCCCCTCTCTGCCTCCGATGCAGAGCCCTCATCTGAGCTTTCCCCAGCCCCCAGGACTGGCCCAAGTTCCTCCCCAACCTCTTCACTGTCCGACTCTGCTGCCAGCTCCAGTGGCCACCGGCAAGCCACAACAGAGTAGACTACCTCTACATATATGCAACACTCATGCCTCTCCTCTTCACCTACATGAAATAAAAGTCATACTGTTATCTGGCTGAACAGAATGCATATGATTACTAGATGGCATCATTTTGATGTTTGCAGCCCAAATATGGCAGTCCTACCCCACTATACAAAGAAATGAGATTATAGTATGATATTGATAAACCCAGTAGAGATTATGTCTCAAATTACAGAAATAGGAACGTGGACTGTGGACTTCTTCTTTTTCTTTTTTCTTTTTTGCATAAAGTTTTTTTTATTTTATAACATATAAAAATATATTTTTGGTTAAACAGTGTGTTGTCTGGGTACAAATAGTTTTAAGAAATAATCACCAAAGTGTTTACAACAATGTCCATGTATATTAATTCAATAATAATAATAATAATAATAATAATAATAACAACAACAACAACAACAAACAATAACAATAACAATAACAATAACAATAACAATAACAATAACAATAACAATAACAATAACAATAACAATAACAATAGCAATAGCAATAACAACAACAACAACAACAATAATGCTTATCCATTTTAACAAAACTCCCTTTTTTCATTTTCTTATATTTTTCATGTTTCTAACTTCTGTTTTTGTCAGCTAACCATTGATAAAATAAATTCCAAGTCAAAAAGTATTCAGTTTCTTTCTTTTCCTTAATTTTAAGTGTTAATCTATCCATTTCTACACATTCAGGTATTTTTTTTAATCACATTTTCAACTGTATGGATCTCTTCACTTTTCCATTGTTGTGTAAATATAATTCTGGATGCAGTCAATATATGTAAAATCAAATATGTATTCCCCTTGTTATACTTATCCAGTAAAATGTGGACTGTGGGCTTTCTGTAGGCCAGTGGTGGGTTGCCCCCGGTTCAGACCGGTTCGCAAGAACTGGTAGTAAAACCGGCAGGAGGCTCCGCCAACCGACCTTGACGTCATCAGGGAGCTTCTGCACATGCGCAGAAGAGCGCACATGTGAGCAAGCGAAGCAAGCGTGCACGTTGCAAACCAGTAGTAAAGGTAAGTACAACCCACCCCTGCTGTTGGCCACTACTGAACCATAACTACCCTCAATTCCAGTCTGAACTGCTATACTGGAAGCTGTGATTCAAGGACTTCAGAAGGACCACAACTTCCATCCTGTCCTAAGGGTTTGATTTACCATGATGGGAACAGTAAGCTGGACTGGAAGTGCTTTTGATGTGATCTGGCACAACTCTTCTTATGTTCATAGAAGTATCATTTTCTGCTGCAATTCGAGCAATAGGTGAGATGGCAATGATGTGGATGAGCTGTTGAGAAGGAGGGGATAAAAGGAGCTAAGAAAGAAGATGTGACATGAAAGAAAATCGTTGGGGAAAAACATAGCCACTGAAAACAGAAAACAGAAAAGAATGATGGAGCACAGGTTTGATCCAGCTGAGAGCTCTAATAATGAGCTTCCTTTTATCAAGCGAATGCATATAGCCCTTAAGAGGCAGCATTGCATGAAAAAGAAAGAAAATTCCAACAAACTGTGAACTGGGAGCATAATATCTGCATCAAATACAAAATGCTACTATTAATAAAAGTTTTTTTTAAAAAAAAAATCATGGAAACCTATTATGTATTGAATTAAAATATGCTCTTTTCTATACTTACCAGATTTCAGAAGAAATCTATTTTAAAACAGCACTCCTGAATATGTGTCTTAACATGGCCCTAATTATGAATAAAGTAGATTAAAGTTCAGCAGCTCAGAAAACAACTTAATTTATAATGAAACCCAAAACAATATTTTGGGTTTTGGTACAGTAAATTCTCAAATGTACAACCCACCATCAAAATGTTTGGTCCTGATATACTAATTACACAGTATCATTACAGAAGATAACTCATGATGGAAGTAAGATTCTGATTCTGTCAAACCAATGGTTAGGACAACAAGAATATTTTCCACTTTTTGCCGTCTTTTTCATCATAAGCACTCTGATTTTCTGTGAGTCTACATGCCCCCCCCCCCAACTCAACAAGAAATCAATAGAAAAGCAGTCCCTCTTGTTAAAAGGAACATAATCTTTTCAGGAAGGCAATGAAAAGTTTGGCATGGCTTAAATCAGAGGCAACAATACATAAAGGGTTTGAAATATATGTTGGAAATATTTAAAGGGACGCTCCATCATGCTTGCTGGACATGCAAAAAAGCTAAAACATTTTGGATTCAAATATATACATTGATACGGACGACTTTAAGAAAAGCCAACATTTTTCCTTTTAGGACTGATGGATAGATAGAAAACGATCATGGAAGATTATTTCTGTATATTATTACTTATTATTATTATATTTACAAAGTTGGAAAGATTCTACGTTAACTACCATGGAGGAATGGTTGGTGACATTGACAGAACTTGCCGAGATACCCAAACTGACTTTTTTAACTTAGAGAAAAGGCATTATGGATCATTGACTGGAAACCCCTTACAATTTTTTTGTACAAAAAAGAATTTGAATTTGTGCGTTACGGTTTTGATGATTAAAAAGAATAGGTTATACTAAGAACGGAAATACGATATAATCCTAAAGAGAGATGTTTAATTAAAAGTGTACATATAACCAAAGAGAGGAAGATTAGAAGTCACTTCTATATTTCATGTGTTCTGTTCTGTTCTTTTATTTTACTTTTCTTTTTTTCTGTCTCCGTTTTTCTTTGCCTCATCTTTTCCTTACCTTTTTCACATTCGTTGGGTTTTTTTTTTGTCTTTGAATGTAGCAATAGCAATAGCACTTAGACTTATATACCGCTTCACAGTGCTTTTACAGCTGTCTCTAAGTGGTTTACAGAGTCAGCCTATTGCCCCCAACAATCTGGGTCCTCATTTTACCTACCTCAGAAGGATGGAAGGCTGAGTCAACCTTGAGCCTGGTGGGATTCGATCTGCTGAACTGCAGCTAGCAGTCAGCTGAAGTAGCCTGCAGTACTGCACTCTAACCACTGCGCCACCTCGGCTCTTGTACATATTATATGTATATATTATATATGTAAAATATTTGAACAAAAACTATTTAAGCTAGAGGCAGCAAGAATTACAAGCGTGCAAAAATCCATATCTGTAGGAAAAAAATCTTAAGAGATGCTCTGCCCTGTTGAAGCATCCATATATCCATATCCAGGAGCCTGGATAGCTCAACAGACAGAGCACTGTAATTTAACACCAGCTGTCTGCAATTAAAGTAAGATCGAATCTCGCCAGGCTCAAGGTTGACTCAGCCTTCCATCATTTCTAAGGTAGGTAAATTGAGGACCCAGTTTGTGGGGGCAATAAGCTGACTTTGTATAAATATACAAAAGTATGAAGGCTATTGCTTAACGCACTGTAAGCCGCCCTGAGTCTCCGGAGAAGGGCGGCATATAAATCAAATTAAAAAAAAAATATTCAAACTGCAGAATCTACCGCCTTTAAACAGAGTCAGGAATAGCAGCAAACTTGTCTGTGCACCTATGCAGTAAGAGGAGGGAAGAGAATGCCATAAGGTGGCATCACCTTCACAAAAATGTAGAAGGACCCCTGTTGAGTGGAGACAATGACCTGCTCTATCTGACCTTCCAAACAGGATTTCCAGCATGAGTCACAAACTAACAAGCTATAGATAGCCGCAGACATTTCTGCTGGATGCCATTCATTACCAAAGAGACCTTTTCTGAACAATGGCTTTAGTGGAAAAAAAAATCTGTCATCTTCTAGACTGCTTCTATAATCAAGACTCCTCTCTATTAAAGCCCAAACAGCAGAGCAATGGGAAGGAGTTCCCTGGGGATAAATAACCAGGAACAGTTTATTATGATGGCACTATTAAACAAGAATATTAGGGACTAATTTGGATAGAAGACAGATTCTATTTGTCAGCTTCTAATCATTCAGTTAAGGATCATAAAACCAGCTGACTTCAGCCACACAGCTGGAGTTCTTTCTCTATCTGTTGCCCTTTAGGGATATTATCATAAATTTTCCTTGACTGCTATCAGAGTGACCTATATCGGGAAAATGTTAGATAGTACTGTGCATTCAAATGTTTGTCCTGTAAAGACTGGAATGAAAATGGAGTGGAAATGGTATGTTGTGCTTGCTGACTAATTTTCATAAGTGTGAAAGTCTAGGGGGGGAAATTACCAGTTACACATTACCCTTAACAAAGACAAAACACCAGGACTTCCTTCAATCAATGTAGTATGATCATTTTGACCTTTTACTGCTACTCTGTACATGTAGTCCAGCAAGTTGTTTTATCTTTCATCTTCAGCATTCTCATTGATTTCCAGATAGCCCCTTGGCTTCAGGAGAACTTAACTGTGAGATAAAGGCTTCCAGAAGTCTCATTTGTTATATACTACTGCATGCTGCTTGAAGTAACTTTCAGTTTGGATTTTTTTTTTGTCCATCAACAAGCCTTCAGAAACTCTTCAGAAAGGTACGATGTGGACTTTTAATGAGCAATGGCAATGATATTATGGATTATTATCCTTTAATCTTGAAGCAACCTTCTCTGATTTCTTAGTTTTTGCTAATAAAGCTCAATGAACAGTGTACACTGGTACACTAGGACACTCTGAATAAGGAGTATTATGAAACTGCGAATGCAAGTACAGAGGTGATTCAGTTAATATTGTTCCTTGTCAGTGGTATATAAAGTTAAGAGTCTTTAAAGCAGATCTATTCGTATTGGCACATAGAGACATATCAAGTAGTTACACTGAACATGGCACTCCACCAAGACATTTTCCTTCCTGAAGTAATAATGATTTGTGTCCATCCCCCGAGTAGATCAATTGCACCAGACATGATGATGAAAAAGTACCAGTCACTGCTTAAAAGGCAGATGACTTTCATAGAACAGGCTGTGTGATACATTGTTCTCTCTTTCAATATATTTGTGATGGCCTCCTAAAGTTGCCTTACATTGTGTTTAAAGGTTTAAAGAAAGCTCTTTTCATCATAAGAGTCATACTTATTATAGAGCTACATAGCTAAACACCTACCATTCTTAATCATTATGTTATCTGTACCACAGCTGAGAAAACTCTACAATAGGAATAATGGATTTTATGGAAAGGTATGGAAAACCCATTGTCTATAGCAGTGTTTCTCAACTTCAGCAAGATATGTAGACTTCAACTCCCAGAATCCCCTCCCAGCATGGAGTTGAAGTCCACACATCTTAAAGTCGCTGAGGTTGGGAAACACTGTCTACAGCAGAGGTCTCCAACCTTGGCAACTTTAAGCCTGGAGGACTTCAACTACCAGAATTATGGGAGTTGAAGTCCACCAGGCTTAAAGTTGCCAAGATTGGAGACCCCAAGATTGGAGACCCCTGGTCTACAGTATAGCAAGGGTGAATGAGCTTTGTCAAGTCAAGCCCAAATGAATGAATCCTGAATCAAGCCAGGAGTCACACACTACCAGAATCAGATGGGCCCAAGTGGAAAACGAATGGGACCAAAATAAGGGGAATCAAAAATAATGTGGTAGGAGATTTACAAGGGGTGGATAGATCTTCATTTTGTCAAATAACACCCTTGGCCTGATAATAGTAACTTCTGAACATACAGAAATAGTTGAAATTGAAGTGGAATAGGTGATCACAGCCAACTAATCTCTTATCTATTTCTTATTGGGGTAAACTCATATACCTCTACAAGTTAAAGGATCTCAAGGCAAAATAATATTCTCCATTAAACTGAGTGCTTAGTTAAGGCATATTGCCTGCAATAGGTACAACTTTAATAATTGCCACAATCACTATTGTTAGTCTTCTTTATCATCATTTTCTTCAACTTCTTAGCATTGGCATTCATATTATAATGATTATTTCTATTACCAGGCTTATCATAACTCTTATAGTAATCATGATTGACAGTTGATTTTCATAATTATCAGCTCAACTGACATCACTATTGTCTTTTTTTTTTAAACCCTCACTTTGGAATCATTTGCACTTTTTACGTCTCCAACTATGTGCTTTGTTGAAAAGAAGCAAGGGGAAACAATTTTGACATGGGATTCTTTCTATTTTAGGACATGTCCATTCACCTTTTTTCTCAGTGATTTTTTTTTTTTTTTGCTAATTTTGTGAGGAGCTTTATTTAAACACTCCACATTTGCCACAATGTGTAAGAGCATTTAAAAGAATATGACTGGATAGTAGTTATAGAGGGGAAAATGGAAGCCACACAAATGCCTCTGGGCCAGGGGTGAAATCTACTTACCTTCCCTACCTGTTCAGAAGTGCATGTGCCCTGCGCGCACTCGCTCCACTAGCACACGCACCATCATCAGGTCTGATTTTTGACCCTCTGCACATGCACAAAACCTTCAAACATGGGTTACTTCCTGGTTTTAATCAGAGCAGTGGTGAAATCCTGCCAGTTCTCTCTGGCTCGCACAAACCAGTAGCGGCAGCGGCGTGTGGTTCTGTGAACTGGTAGCAGAGGCAGCGCAAGGCTCAGCGAACCGGTAGTGGTGGCCCACGTGTTCAAACTAGGTGGGTTGGCGGAGCTTCACGGTGCCGCTGCTACCGGTTCGCAGAATCACGCGCCGGCACCGCTACCGGTTCGCGCAAGCCAGACAGAACCGGCAGGATTTCACCACTGCTCTGGGCCTGCCTGCATTCCATAATTCTGAAGGTCTAAAACAACTATGGGTGTCCACAAGAAAGTAAAAAACAAAGTCAAGCTAACAGCCACAGGCTTGTCAAACCCCTCCCCGCTTTATTGCAGGTTTTGTGGCTGCAATGCACATAAAGAACAAGTGTACAGCTATGACTGACTTTATGGATTTCTCCACTCACATACATTCCTGAAAACAACACATCACTCCTTTGCCCCTTTTTGCTTTACTTTCCAACATTCATTTGGAAAATATAAGGAAGCATGAATTGAGACTGAAAATCCCTGTAGAGTTTTTTAAAAAATAAATTTAGGGGGAAAGCGATATAATAGGTTCAGAGAAACAGGACAATTTTAGATTTAATTTTTCATTTGTGTTCAAATGAAAGCCATAAGAACTTTTCATGGATGTCATTCATGATTATTTGTATTCCTAATGCAGTCTCACATTCTTCTTTTAATACCAACAGACAGTAAATTAATTTCTTTTTTTATCCACAAATTTCTCTTCTTTTCTTCTTCAGGATAGAATTCCCAAGTATTTGCTATTCTTTTCTTTTGTTTTCCATTTTCATTGTTTCAGTTACTCTATATAGAAACCTTCCCCATGCTTTTTAGATTATTGCAGTATTGCATTATAGTTCCAATAATAACTAGGGAAATTGTAGTGCAATAAACGTGACCAGATTATGAGAGTCTATATAGATAATGGTATTTTAATTCAGGTTTCTCCAGCGTTTCATTCTGAAAATATGCTGGGGAAATATTTCCCAGATGATATGAAAAAGCCATCATGGCTAAGGATTCCAAAGCAAACAACTTCTAGGAACACATAAAGAGGGAAGCAGAGCTGTTAGTCCAAGAAATCTGCCATATATCATTTAAACCATACTACCATGAGTTTTCCCCTCTTTCTTCTGGTTGTGTCAATGCAAGCAACTTTTGTACAAATTCCCTTACTGCAAGAAGATTCACAATTGGAACTGTAGGTCACATGTGTCTATGGAAGGCAGATCGTGAACCTCCTCAACCTTGGTGGTCAAGTCCTCTAGCATGGTGTCCTCTAGCAAAGGAAAGACGTTTTATGATCTACACTACTTTAGGGTTTTGAGATCAGATCTCTCCACAGCTATTAAAGACATTAGTATGTACTTACAAACTGTATCCCAACAGGGCTCCAGATCAGATCACTGGGAAAAGATTATGCATTCAGGAGAGAGGCTATCAAAGTATAATCTCTAGATCTGGCCTCTTCACTGCACCAAAAGTGTTAATTTACCAATAAAAATGGTGGCCAAAATGTCAGTACTTTATAAGATTATAGTAACAAAGCCTTGCTCACCTGAGTTTTCCCCCCTCTTCTCTTTATGAGGACTAGGGAGGGTGATGTTTGAGATATTTTTCAAACTACAAGACTCAGATTTCTTTTATCTGACCATTGTGTTGGTTTTGGCTCTTCCTCTGCACCTCAAGGTTATTCCTTCTGCCGGTTACATCCAAGGGGACTATAATGTTCTTGTGAATTTTTAGGGAGCAAAACGAACCCTGATGTTATAGAAGCCTAATAAACATAGATTGTTTCTTTGAAATAAAAAAAAGGAAGATGATGAGAGAGAGAGATGTAGATTTCATAATAATAATATTTTGTCGTCTGACTTTATAGCAAACCACCAGACTAACCCAAAACACATGTCTTTGTAACAATAAAGAACCCAACTGTTAAAATTGTGAAAAAGTATCCAAAGTCCCAAGTTTTCAGGAAATCACAAGTGATGCTGTGACTGGCACAAAACAGTTGTTCCCATTAACCTTCAATGTCAACTTTTCCCATTGTTTTCTATTTAAAGGACCTAATTTAAACATGGATATCTGCTGCCATGGCCTGAAAGCAAACTGCTACGCACTTGACAAATGTTGTCACTCTTCCCCTCCGTTTAATTGCATTAATTGAAACAAAAGCAGGAACAGAAATCGGTGAACTCTTTTCATCCTGCGAATCTTTATTCTTGAGCTATGATATATTTCCTTTGAGTCTTTAAAGTCAAAGCCATTCCCTCTCATGGGCATTTACCACGAAGAACTGGTAAAAAAAATAAAAGTAACAACTTAAGGAGCCTTGGTGGCGCAGCGGACTAAGTGCTGTTAAGTAGCACTTAGCTGCCAGCTGCCTGCAATTACAGCAAGTTCAAATCTCACCAGGCTCAAGGTTGACTCAGCCTTCCATCCTTCCGAGGTAAGTAAAATGAGGACCCGGATTCTGGGGGCAATAAGCTGACTTTATATAAAAAAGAACACCGCTTTGGGGGAGGGGGCAAAAGCCCTACTAAGCAGGTATATACAAAAGTATGAAGGCTATTGCTTAGCGCATTGTAAGCCTCCCTGAGTCTCCGGAGAAGGGCGGCATATAAATCGAACCAATAAATAAATAAATAAATAAATAAATAAATAAATAAATAAATAAATAAATAATCTAAGTCCAGATTCTAATATGATAACCGCAGGGCAATAATTAAATACTTCATTGTTTATGGAGAACAGAATAAAGAAGGTCATGCTTGCAATGTGTGGCATTCAAAATGTCAAAATAGGTTCAGTTGGTATACATCTTTGTATCATTTCCAAATTAAGTTGAGATAAAACAAAAGTGATAGAACTTTGATTGAATGAAGTTTGTGGAAATTTAGGATCAATTTAGTCATTACCCTGTTTCCCCCAACATAAGACATCCCCTGATAATAAGCCCAATTGGGCTTTTGAGCTTATGGCAATAAGGCCAAGCGCTTATTTCAGGGTTCAAAAGAATAAAAGACAGGGTCTTATTTTCAGGGAAACATGGTAGTATTAGTATTTCCCACTTGGTACTGAGTGGTATACATCACTAGTGATCTGTCACACCAGGTTTGCACTACAAATTCTACTAAAATACTGAAGCAGATTTTACCTTAAAAACTGGGTTTTATGTTTAAATTGCTTTCTATTTTAAAAATTGGGAGACTTGACAGGTATTTATATTCCATCAAAGCTTTGGAAGAGCCTGTGCAACGTGGCCAGTTTGGGGAGGGATGAGCACCTTTGAGTGATTAGATTTAGATTTCCAATTAGATTTAATTGGCATTCCCTTAAACACAGTTGATTTCACTCCATGTGCTCCATTTATTGTCCCCTTAACCGGTGGTGGGATTCAAGTAATTTAACAACCGATTCTCTGCCTTAATGATTTCTTCCAACAACCAGTTTGCCAAACTACTCAGAATGGTGCGAACTGGCTGAATCCTACCACTGCCCTTAACCATATTAAAAATTATAACCTGGTAACAACCTTTAGAGGGATTCTGGGAGCTGCATCTAAAGAAATTGCAGTATATACATAAACCAAAGATCTATGATTACATAACTCTACTGTAGTCTAATATTAAAGTGAATATAGTCTAGTAATTAAGAACTGCCATTAGGGAGACTCAGGTTCAAGTAGATCCTTACCCGAAATCATTGGCTGACTTTGGATCAATTATGGATCAGGTTTTATTTGTTGTCAGATTAGCCTTATTTTCTATTTCCAACACTTTTTCTGTTGTAATCATTTTGCCTGATTAAGAGTGGTTAAAAAATTAAAAAATATATAATTTTTTAAATATAACTTCAGTTGGTCTATCAAATGAATTTTTCTACGGATTTGCTTTTATTTCTTTGAGAGATTCAATGTCTCTATCTCCAAATCAAAAAGATAACCCTGAACTTGAGATTCATAGATTCATAGCCTAGAGTGCATCCCACTTGCCCAGCTAAAGTTAAGGAGGAACCTAGATTAGGCAGCCCTGTTTAAGAAGATGATAGAAACAGATGATCAACGTAGTGACAATGGCAAAGACTTCATTTCACACTATGCAGGAGAAGGTAATGGCCACCCATTTTTTGATAGACAAAATAAAGTGATTGACAGTATAATGCCAGATGATGGGCTTTTCAAGTCAGAGGGTAATTCAATACTAGACAAATGTAGTGTAATAATTAAAAGCCGGTACCAGGGAAACCCAGGTTTACATACACACTTCAACAAAGAAGCCCATTAGATGACTTTGGACAAATTATTCCCTTTTAACCCACCCTATATCAGAGGGTGGTTGTTGTTATGAAGAAAAATTGGAGGAGAGACTGCTTCTGTGTTACTTCAGTTTTATTAACCTTTAAGGAAGCTTTTTTTTTTTTTTTGAGCTCAGAAAGCTCAAACTGCCCAAGGAGCTGCTGATCCAGTTCTACAGAGGAATTATTGAGTTTGTCATCTGCATCTCCATAACTGTCTGGTTGGGTTCTGCAACCCAACAAGACAGACACAGACTTCAATGGATAGTTAGAACTGCAGAAAAAACAATTGCTACCAACCTCCCTTCCATTGAGCACCTGTATACTGCACAATTCAAAAAGAGGGCTGTGAAAATATTTACAGATCCCTCGCATCCTGGACATAAATTGTTTCAACTCCTACCCTCAAAATGACGCTATAGAGCATTGCACACCAGAACAACTAAACACAAGAACAGTTTTTTCCTGAACGCCATCACTCTGCTAAACAAATAATTCTCTCAACACTGTCAAACTATTTACTAAGTCTGCACTATGACTGTATGACTGTAACTTTGTTGCTTGCATCCTTATGATTTATATTGATATTGTTTCCTGATTGCTTATTTGTTCCCTGTGACTATTATTAAGTGTTGTACCTTATGATTCTTGACGAATCTATCTTTTCTTTTATGTACACTGAGAGCATATGCACTAAGACAAATTCCTTGTGTGTCCAATCACACTTGGCCAATACAAAATTCTATTCTATTTTATTTCAGATGCGTATCTGCAGTAGGGAGGAAAGCCAGCTAGAGAGAAGCACCTAACTAACCTTGGCTAGATTTTGTGTAGTTACACTATGTCAGATCTGATTACTTGATTGGGATACTACACTGACATTCAAAGGCTGTGGATAGTCTAAGACAGTATCAATATATCAGAAACCCAACTGGTATTGAATGATATTGAATGTTCTTTCTTATAATTTAGTTTCAAGGTCCATAATAAATCTTATGACACTATACTCTCACGCTATGCATTTATGTGTGTGTGTGTGTGTGTGTGTGTGATGTGATGTGTGTATGTGTGTGTGAGAGAGAGAGACTTCACTTTAGCCACATCTGAAATATTCTTACATAATGCGGCATTTCAGGATTTGAGATGGATACTTTAATACTTATATCAGTAGCTTATATAACTACTGATTATGATAGAGAACAATAAGTGAATTCATTTACACTGTATACTGACACTTCGCATGAAATCATCATCATACATGGTCTAACCAGACATCTATGCAGCTCTCTATTCCCAACACATTTTCAACACATTTTCAGTCCTATCTGGACCTTCTGAATGAAACCATGGAGATTAGCCTTCTAAACACCTCAAACAAATCTGTTGAGTCCTAATAGCTATTTTTCATAGCATCACAGAGTTGAGGAAGGCCATGATTCAACCTTCTGTTTAGTTTAGAATCCAAAATAAAGCATAACTCACAGATGGTTGCCCATCCTCTGCTGAACCCATCTAATAAAGTCTCTTTAGGGAACTCTTGTAGTTTTACTATCAAACTATTCTGGCTGTTAACAGGTTCCTCCCCTTAATATTTACTTGGAAACTTCTTCCTGTTATGTCAATCTACTCAGTCATTGTTTGAGGTTCATTTTGAGTAATAAAGAATAGACCCTTGATTTCTGTGTGGCCTCCTTGAAAAAGAAATATCACATTTCTCCTAAGTGTTTTCTTTCCAAAGCAAAATATCTCTAGCTTTTTGAATTGCTCTTCACAGGGCTCAGTTCTAACCTCCTGTCCTAATCACCCTTCACTGAAATTGTTCCAATTGTTCCAATTCTTTTTAAAGTTAGCTGTCCTGAGTATTTAAGGTGGATTGACCAAAACAGAACAGATTAATTAATTCCCATGATTAGAAATTGTGTATCTGTTGATGTAACCTAAAATTGATTTGATTTTGTGCAACCATATAAATCAAACCAATAAATAAATAAATAAATAAATAAATAAATAAATAAATAAATACCATTTTGCTATTCTAGAGACAGTTCCAAGATTTTTCTTACACAAACCATTATAAGACTTGTTCTTGACAAGGTGTCTTCCAAAGTGGCTTTCCATTATCTCCTTCCAGGACTGAAAGAAAATGTCTGGCCCAAAGTCACCCAATTGGCTTTGTGCCTATGAAGGGGCTCAGTGGCTAAGATGCTGAGCTTCTCGATCGAAAGGTCAGCAGTTCAGTGGTTCGAATCCCTAGTGCCGTGTAATGGGATGAGCTCCTGTTACTTGTCCCAGCTTCTGCCAACCTAGCAGTTCGAAAGGATGTAAAAAATGCAAGTAGAAAACTAGGGATCACCTTTGGTGGGAAGGTAACAGTGTTCTGTGCGCCTCTGGCGTTTAGTCATCCTGGCCACATGACCATGGAGACATCTTCGGACAGCGCTAGCTCTTTGGCTTTGAAACGGAGATGAGCACTGCCCCCCAGAGTCAGGAACGGCTAGCACATATGTGCGAGGGGAACCTTACTATGATAGGGCTAGAACTCATGGTCTACCATTTTCTAGCCTTATGTCTTAACCACTACACCAAGCCATTCTCATTGCAGGAATAGGTTAGAGTTAGGTATCTCCTTATCCTACTGTATAGATCTGTGAATTTGATTGCATTGATTGAATGATTAAAGATTCACAAGGCTATTGCACAAAATCGTTGCATAAAAAATATATGGCATGTACCTCTAACATTTGCCCTGAAATTTTTTATATGCTAGATTCATACCGAGATGATACAAGTTGTAACTGAACAAAATGTGCTTCTAAGAATAGCCAGCATTATGCAGCCTTTTGCTCTGCCTAATACCTATCCTTAAATGACATCAGTGAGAACAATTGATCAGTGGAATAATTTGCCTCCAGAAGTTGTGGGTGCTCCATCAAAGAAGAGATTGGATAGCCATTTGTGCCGAATGGTATAGGGCAGAGGTCTTCAAACTTGGCAGCTTTAAGACTTGTGGACTTCAGCTCCCAGAATTATCTAGCCAGCTATGCTAGAATTCTGGAAGTTGAAGTCCACAAGTCTTAAAGCTGCCAAGTTTGAAGACTTCTGGTATAGGGTCTCTTGATGCACTGAAGCAGTAGCTTTCTTTAGCACCTGTGTGTTCATGAAAAAACACTTAACTGCAAATGAGTAAAATAGCTTAACAAAGTACTCAGAGCCTGAAGAGAGAAGATTGCCTCTTAATGTCCCCCTGGAATTTCTAGCTTTTTATAACTGCTTTCCTTTTTCAATATATTAATGAGACATCATTGATCAAATTCAATATTATATTCTTAATTACATTAAAATACAGCTTTCAGATTTTTTTTAATTATCCAAATTATCCAAAGCATATTAAATATGCATCTTCCTTAGAAGAATGATGTTCCAGAGCTTATTGACTTGTAATCAGCGTTGCTTCCTTGTTTAACATTCTATTTGTTTATTGCATTAAAATATCATGCAAATTTGATTTGTTCCCCATTAAATCTATGTCCTTACTACATTGGATCTAATCAAATCAGAAATGTCAAAGCAGTAAAGTTCTAACGACGTTGCATAAAGTACGGAAAAGGTTTCCAGACGTGTTTGTTGGACTGTAGCTGACGAATTATCTTTACCAAGATAGATCATGTCATACAATTATATCCAGAAGCTGCAAAGAGGGAGAGTCTTAAGACTCAAGCTTCCTAAAGAGAAGTAAGCAAAGTGGATGGACTCAATTACATTAGTGATGGGTGCACTATTGGAAGATTGAGAGGAAGGACCAGGCTGAGGGCAGATCATCCTGGGGGAAAAACTTGAAGAGTCAATACCGACAATTGATCGATCAATCAGAAAAGAGAACTCAACCAGTATATCTGTACATCTGCTGCCGAGAGAGAGACAGCTTTGACTTTCTTGGGTAATTGCATTTCTAGAACAAGGACAGCTGTGGGTTGCATCCCTTATTAATATCAGGATGGAGAACATATAGATCTCAAGCTCATACTCATAGCCTTTGAGACTTGTTTAAAACAGGAAACAAAGATTTCTGCAATAGGTTTACTTGCATGCAGTATATAAAAATAGACAGACCCATTGAGCTATTCATTTTTAGGGCAAGCAGTATTATAAAAAGCATACAAAAGGAATCAGAAATAGTAAGATAACTAAATAAATGTTCTGACCCAGCTGCCCAAACACGACAAATCCTCTGAAGATAACTCAAAGATTACTTTATTAGAAGCGCCGGCAGCCCCAGCAAAAAGTTTCTCTCTCACCGCAGGCTAACAAGTCTGTCCAGCCAGAAGATGAATCAGTTGTTTGCCACATCTATTCATCTCCGCCCCCTGCCTTTTATTCCCAGAGCTAGGGTGGGGCTTCACTAGCAGCGGTGGCTCTTCTTTCCCAAGGATCAGCCCATAGATTTCCACTGCTCTCCTCTCCTCTGCCTTCTGCGCATCCACATGTCAGGCACTGGACCCATCTGTTCCTCCACATCCTCATCAGCGACCTACAGATCTGCGGGCTGTTGACTTTCCATCTGAGGCTGATGGATGGCCCAGGCTCCACCTCTGTCTCTCTCTCTCTCTCTCTGCCAGCTCCATTCCCTCTTCCCCTTCGGAGCTCTCAGGTTGCCTTGATGCTGACTCCCACCCCTATTTCCTCTGATTTGGTTCTTGGAGGGGCCGGTGGCTGACAGGCCACAACAATAAAAATAAATAAGTATGGGAATCGTAAAGATAACTAAATAAAATAAAAAATATAAGAAGAAAAGAAAAATATACCTAATTTAATATACATTCCCCCTTACAAGTCTTGCTGTGCTGCCTTATTGTGGTACATTGGATTTTGTATGTGTTTGTGTGTGGGCACACGTGTGTGTCTTTCTGAGTGGGATAAGTGAAATACTAGCTGGAGAGTATTCCAAAAGTATATAATCCTAGCACAATTACCCCAAGGAATGATGGTCATCCTAGCTGCTCAACTAAAGCAAGATAGGCATCAGTAATAGCAATAGCACTTAGACTTAGATACCGCTTCACAATGCTTTACAGCCCTCTCTAAGCGGTTTACAGAGTCAGCTTATTGCCCCCAACAATCTGGGTCCTCATTTGACCCACCTCAGAAAGATGAAAGGCTGAGTCAACCTTGAACCTGATGAGATTCGAACTGCCAAATTACAGGCAGCCGGCAGTCAGCAGAAGTAACCTACAGTACTGCATTCTAACCACTGAGCTACTGCGGCTCAGTAAATTGGAATGGAAGCCATTGTCAAAATATTATATTATTTACTACTTATAACAAGAAAAAGAAAGAAGGAATGGGATTGCTCCAACCACTGATGCAGAAGACGAGAAAGTTGATGAGTTTTATGATCAAGTTCAATTTGCATTTGAGAGAATATACAAGCAAAATGTGGATGAAGGTGGGAATGAAAATGATGAAAATATTAAGGTGGAAAATGTAGCTAAACTAGACAACCTAGGAAAACAAAATAAAGCAGGAGAATGACTTATTAATTTATGTACCATATTTTTTGGCGTATAAGATGCACCTTAGTTTTTAGGGAGGAAAATTTTTAAAAAGCTGATTGGCGGGTCGATCGGCCTCCTGGAATACCCCCAATCAGCTGTTCCCAGAGGTGAATTTTAGCAACAGGTTCGTTGGTTGTGAGCTCTGTGCCTTGCTTTTTTTTCAGCCTCTGAAACTTCTGAAACTCTGTTTCAGGAAAAGCTTTTTTTTTTAGCACATATGTGCAAGGGGAACCTTTACCTTTAGTACTTGAGGGGCTGTCACAGAGAAGAAGGAGTGGACTTCTCTAAAGCACTGGAGGGCAGAAGAAGAAGTAATAGGTGGAAGCTTGTTAAAGAGAGACCCAACCTAGAACAAAGAGAAATTTCCTGCCAGTGAAAACAAATCATCAGTGGAATAGCTTGTCTTCAAGAGTTGTGGGTGCCCAATCATTGGACATTTTCAAGAATAAACTGGATGTCCATTAATCCAGGATAGTATAAGATCTCCCGCCTTGAGCAGGATGTTGGACTAGAGGGTGGGACTCTGATGTCCCTAACCCAGCCCTATGATTCTATGGTCTATGTTCTATGCCATTTCAATGATTTCTCCATTGTCTTCATACAACTTTACTATTGGTACAATAAGTCAGCCTAAAGCATTGGACAAAGATAACCATTTTCCATAATACATCCATCACAGAGAACCAGAGGAACTGGGAAACAGGATTTAAGAAGTTATTAAGGATAAATATGGAAAAAAAATGGCCAAGGAAGAAGAAACAGAATTGGATGTCAGTACAAAGAGTGAAAATTGAAGAGAAGTCAAAGGCAGAAAGAAAAAAGATCTCCGGAAAGAACTTAAGAAAGAATGTCAGATAAGAACCGGTGTTACAACCTCATATAGAAAGAAAGTGAAATGGAAACCGCTACAAGCCAGAAGAACATTTCTGCACCGAGTGCTTGTAGCAGATTTCACAACTGACAGTCACTTATATGCATTGTTAAAATTAGCCATTAAACAAGTTACAAAGTGAGCCTACTTGTCAAAATCCAGACTGTTCTACAGCAGAATGAGGTTGCCATTTTCCATTCCACCCTTCTGTACTTGCAGCCTTATCATTTATCCTCATTTTCCTTGTCAGAATATGTGACATATATTAAATATTTCTTCCTGGACACCAACATTCATCTCAGTTCCACTCCTGAATGCATCATTATCATTCCACATAGCTCTGTAAAAATCCTCCTTCCAGAATTCATTTTACTTCCGTAACTATCCAAATCATGTCATCATTTTTGCTTTTAGTTTCATTCAATCGATAAAGCCATAAAACTTTATTACTGACTCAAAATCAGTATCAAAGACTCATTACATTGCTCCAGTTTATACAGAGAGATCAAATTATGTAAAATTACATAAAATTAATTAAAATATGATAATGGGCAATAACAAAAGAGAAGACAGTTGATTTTTATCTTCCTTACAATTCCTCCCTCACAGGCAACAGCTTCATAACCAGCAAGGTTGTCTCTATTACTTGCCAGTGGTGGGTTGCTACTGGTTCACCCCGCATTGGGCGAATTGGTAGCGGCGGTGGCGGGAGGCTCCGCCCACCTGCCCGGTGCACATGTGCAGAAGCATTGCGTGCATGCGCGAGAGCACCCCCGAGTGAACTGTTAGCAATGGATTTTGAAACCCGCCCATGCTACTTGCTACAATTTTTGAATCTTCATGCTCATCCAGAACACCTGAAAACATTTAAATAAGAGGGACTATTAGTGTCCCTGAAGGAGAGGGAGTACAGAAAAATGTGGGTCACTGTTTCCATAACACTTGCAAAGTCTTTCACGGAGTAGAGTGTTCATACCCTTGAGAATTACTGAATGGAAAATGCTGAAACTCACAAGAGTGGATTCTTTGAAATACTTTGGGAAGTTGCCTGACATATCATGTAACCTAAGGATTACATAACCAATTTCCAGCTCCTGCTCCTGCAGAGATTCCACTTTGATCTTCCTGTATATTCATATTGATAGGTTTATGTGTCAATATGGCCTCTTTCTTGATCATAGCTGGTTCTCATCAGTATCTCATGGGTAGAAACATACACTATATTATTTTTCATTCTCCTTTCAGTTGCCATGGATTTTGCAAAGGGTTTATTAAATTAAAGGAGCAGACCTTGATGGTTAAATTCAACTTTAACCAAAAATTTAATAACTTCAACCAGGCCCTAAATTCAACTTTTAGTGCGATGTACTACAATCAGAACACAACTTGTTTTTTGAACCAAATTCACTGGAAAATGGATCTCTAATTATAAACATATAATTCTAAACATCATTCATTCATTGAAGGAGTGGTCCTAGCAGTTGAACTACAAATTGGTCATTGTATAGAAGAATAAGAAAATAGTTGTAATGCTTATTTCAGCTGCTTCTACCTGAAGACAAATGAAGTCTGGCACCCTCTATCCTAATGGTGCGAGTGACAGAATTACTGCATCGGTGTGCCTATCTGCTGTATTTAGTAGAATATTTTAGTTAAATGGTTGACCATTGAATTAATGTAAACCTAAAGTAATGGTTGACCATTAATGCAATCTCATTTAAGCTCTTATTTAATAGTGATCCACTTAAGAGCCTTGGTAGTACAGGGGTTTAAGGCACCCTGTTATTAAGCTTATTAAGACCAGCTGCCTGCAATTACTGCAGGGTTCGAATCTCGCCAAGGCTCAAGGTTGACTCAGTCTTCCATCCTTTCTAAGGTAGGTGAAATGAGGACCCAGTTTGTGGGGGCAATAAGCTGACTTTGTATAAATATACAAAAGGATGAAGGCAATTGCTTAACGCATTGTAAGCCGCCCTGAGTCTTCGGAGAAGGGCGGCATATAAGTCAAATTAAAAAAAAAAAAAAAAGAGGCCTGGCCCCAAAATCAAGAAAGGCAGGGTGATTCTCCCCAGGTGAATTCTTTAATATTCTATGCTTACAGGCAAAATCTTATCAAACTGAAGCATTCTTCTATCTGCATCTACAGTAGCTTCTGAGGACTATCAATATTAACTGTTAGTCTTCACCCTCCTTCTCTCATACAAAACATATGGACTCACCTGCTTCCTATTCTCTGGAATGTACCCTCTCCCTAGTGGGAATCCAGCAAATACATTCCATCACAGAGGCTTACCACATTATACTACCACCAGTGGTGAAATCAAAATGTTTTTACTACTGGTTCTGTGGGCATTGCTTGGTGGGCATGGTATGGCTTGGTGGGCATAGCTTGGTGGGCATGGCAGGGGAAGGATACTGCAAAATCTCTATTCCCTCCCCACTCCAGAGGAAAGGATACTGCAAAATCCCCATTCCCTCCCCACTCTGGGGCCAGTCAGAGGTGCCATTTGCCGGTTCTCTTAACTGCTCAAAATTTCTGCTACCAGTTCTCTGAACTACTCAAAATTTCCGCTACCGGTTCTCCAGAACCGGTCAGAACCTGCTGGATTTCACCCCTGACTACCACTTAAAATAGAAGTTCTCATACATTTTACACAGAGGTGGTATTCAGCAGGTTCTGACCAGTTCTGGAGAATCTGTACTGGAAATTTAGTAGTTCAGAGAACTGGCAAATAACACTTCTGACTGGCCCTAACCCAATCGATTGTCTGCCTCCTGAGTCCCAGCTGATCGGGAGGAAATGGGGATTTTGCAGTAACCTTCCCCTGCCACACCCACCAAACCATGCCATTCCATGCCACACCCACCAAGCCACACCCACAGAACTGGTAGTAAAAAAATCTTACAGATTAAGAGCAGATTAATCAGACAACAATTATTTTTGTGCCTCCAAACTGTTACCATAATCTCATTATAGAGACACAATCAAATGCCTGCTTCTAATCAATAAAGCTGACTTTGTATAAATATACAAAAGGATGAAGGCTATTGCTGAGCACATTGTAAGCCGCCCTGAGTCTTCGGAGAAGGGCGACATATAAATCAAATTAAAAAAAAAAATGCAGCATACATGGCAGGCCCTGATTTTGATATATATGGTATTTCTCCATCAGAGACTCAGCAAAGTCCTTCGGTGTCATACTTCTGCCAGCTGTAAAACTCAACCTGTCTAAATACATGAATATTTTCTAACTCCATCCAAGCTAAACATTTTCTAATATAAGTACCTAGCAACTATTGAACTAAGCTTATTAATAGACTAATTGGTCAATGATTCCGGAGGGTCTTTCCTTCCTTTGTTCAAGATCAGAACAATTATTGCTGAACCCCTTTAGGGGATCTGACAGTATTATCTAAGTATGTAAATAATGCAGTCAAATTTATCACTCTATTTCTTTTAATCAAGTCTGGGAAGATCAAATCCATTCCAGGTGTCTGTTCAGTTTTCTGCTGACTGATCAGTTTGCAAATTCTGAGGCTGATGAAACAAAATGAGATCTATCACACTATCATTTTTGTCAGAAACAGATGGAAAACATTACTAAACAAGCATATGCATTTCCAATGTCAAAAAATAAAACTATACTTAAAAGTCATTGAATACCATTTTTATATAAAATAATATAGGCACTAATGGCATATAAGACAATTAAATAATCATATGTATTTGTTGTAGTTCTTAGCTGGCAGAGATATCTTATGTCTCTTAGCTGGCAGAGACAATACATTTGAAGAATTCAACACCCAATGACCGAGCTTAATTCTAAGACAATAGGAGGGCAGGTGGGTAAAACAAGATTATGAGAAATAGAAGAGAAATATTGCTGGGGTTGTATTGGGGAAATAATACAAAAAGCAGGAGGTTAGTAAAGATATTAAAGAAGAAATACAGGGAAAGAAGGCAGTTACCTGTTCTTGGTAATTTCCATATTAGTGACATATCATCTTCATAGCATCATCCTTACATTGTTGAATTGATATAAAGCCTCTCTGCATTACTATTTTTTTTTTTTACCATGGCAATAATTAGGTGATTTTAGAAGATACAATACTAAAAATTGCTAGTGTAGAAATTACCTTTCTTTGCTGGCTTGGGTGTGATAGAATCAAAGCATCATAGAATAATAGAGTTGGAAGGGACCTTGCAGATCTTCTACTCCAGCAGAAGACCATCTGTGATGGCAAACCTATGGTACGCGTGCCAGAGGTAGCATGCAGCGCCCTCTCTGTGGGCATGTGAGCCATCGCCCCAGCTTAGCTCCTCTGCGCATGTGCGCACTAGTGGTGGGTTCCTCCCGGTTTGGTCCAGTTCGGCCAAGCCGGTAGCGGTGACGATATGATGTCACCGAACCGGTTCTCCCCCCCCGCCCTCCCATCCCCCCACCCCCCCACGTTATTCTTACCTTTTATTTGGTCCCACCCCCAATCTATTGCTGCCTCCTGAGTCCCACCTGATGACTAGAGGGGAAAAAAAACTGTTTAAACTCTTGCCGTGGCGCTTCAAAGGGCCGCCCTACAGCTGATCACTGTTAAAAGCAAACAAATAAGTCGGGTCGTAAGTGCGAGGACTGGTTGTAAGTGCGAGGACCTTCCAGAAATGACTCTGACCAGTTAGCCACGCCCACCTAGTCACATGGCCTCCAAGCCACACCCACAAAATAAGCCACGTCCACAGAACCGGTAGTAAAAAAATTTAGAACCCACTCCTGGTGCCCACGCCTCCCACCGGCCAGCTGGTCTTTGGATCTTTGCCGTGCACACATGTGGGGGTGGGGGGGCACACATGTGGGGGGCAGGGCGCACATGCAGGGGGCTCACGCACATGCGCAGGGGGCATGCCGGGGAGCATGCACGCCGGTGTGAGCCCGCATTGCATTTTGGGAGTTCGGGCACGCACACACGCATTCGCGCATGCGCACGTGTGCTTTGGGCACTTGGTCCGGAAAAGGTTACCCATCACTGCCCTATATCATCCCAGCAGGAGACCCTACATCATCCCAGACAAATGGCTGTCCAATCTCTTCTTGAAAATCTCCAGTGATGGGACACCCACAATTCCTGGAGGCATAATTGATTAATTCCTGGAAAAGGTATAAGAACAGCGCTAGTCAGTTTTGGATATGTTGGCCAATATGTTACAATGATAGCCCCGTTCCACCTCAATCAGGCTCATACTATTCTTTGCAAAATAGAATTACTAATTAGACATTGAAATACTGCCTGGTGAGCTGAATTGTTTATGGCTGAAAATGATATAGAGGGGATTTTGAAAGCTATAGTGGGGATTTGCAGAATTGTAGATAGCTTCACTAGAAAAAACATATGAAAAAAAGCCTATTCTTTGTAAGAAGCATTTCACTGAAACCTGTAGAAAGACTAAAACTTTTTGCCCTGATATTTGCAGGAATGGGGTAATTTACTAAATTGAAATGGGCATTCTGGAGCAGAGGAAAAAAACAGTAGTAAGGGGGAAAAACAGATTTTTTCCTGTTCACAGCATTAATGGGAGAAAGCCACAGCTGGCATTGTGTCAAAATAACTGTTGGGAGAAATTCTAGAACCGTTCTTATAGCCCAGGAAACACAGCACAATCATTCAGCTAATTTATCAGTTGACAAGCATAAATAATATCTTCCTCCACCTTAGGAATGTAAATGTATAGCTTACTTCCTTTCCTCTTCTTCCTCCTACTGCGCGACTTTTTCCTGTTCCTGTAAAATCAGAGCATGCATGCAGCTTCTATTGCTTTGAGGACCATGGTGAATTTGCATATTGAAAGAGCCATTCTAAAATAGAGTAAGGCTGAGATAGATTTTGGGTGCAGATCTGAGGTGGGCTGCTGGGGGTTCACAGGGGTTCGGGAGAACCCCTAGCTAAGATTCTGTGCAGTTTGGAGAACCCCCAAATCCCACTCCTGGCTGGCCCCTCTCACCCCTTCCTGCCCCTCTCAGGTGTCCCTACGCAGCCTGTTTTGGATGCAGGTAAGTTCAGGGCATGTGCAGAGGCTTGGGGAGGGTGAAAAATGGGCCTACTGGAAGTTCAGGAGCCTTGGGAGGCCATTTTTGCCCTCCTGGAGGCTCGAGAAAAGCCTCCAGAGCTTGGGGAGGGCAAAAATGACCCCCCGCCCCCCAGCAACCAGGCAGAGAACCCCTTGCTAAAATTTTTGATGCCCAGCCCTGGGGCAGATCAGGAATTTTAATTACAAAATTGGTATCCTGGGCTTGTACTGGTCTTTGACTATAATCAAGATTTTCGACAATATCCATTTCGTCCCATCCAAACTTCAAAAAAATGTGCAGTGGGATCAATATTTTTTAACTCTACCCACCTGTGGAAAGGGGAAGCAATGGAAAGAATCTTGGTGGATTCTTTGCAGTCTTTAGGAGATTTCTTTTCTATGCAAAATAGAACAAAGTGATCCTCCCATTTTAATTCCAGGCAAAGCACAGCTGATGCTGTAGCCAAGTATTACCTGGAATCTAACACTCTACTTATCGAAAAGACCATTGTTGTTACTGAGGAGAAGTGGAATGGAGAGAGAATGTCACAACCTGAATGAACTCTCCCAGTTGAAAGAGTGAACAAAGATTGATAGGGCCCACTTGTCTTCTTTGTTCAAAATAGTTTGTCTGTGAACTTACTGTACTTATAAAATGTTGCCCTAAGGCAATGCTGTGGGGATTTTGTTCTTTCTTACCTAGGTAAGATTTTTATCCATCCCGTTCTCTTAATAGTTGCTGCTTTCCACCAGGGGATCTAAGCAGGCCCACCCACTTTTGAAGACAGAAGGCAGTTATGCATTTTAACTCCTTCATTAAGGCGCACAGGTGGAGAAAGGTGCACACACAGGAGGTTCCACTTGGACAATTAATTTGATTTACTGTTCTATTAATTCAGTATTTAATGGGTTGCTTCACACTAATTGATCTTGTTTTCAGCAAGACTCATACCATTTTCCTTTGTAATTAATAGCAATCGCTCTAACGGTTTTATAAATCTTTCCATCCTTTAAGTGACTTTCAGAGTTTGACGGATCACCTCAGCTTCCCAGCACTGCCCTGGAAGTGGGACAAGATTGTTTACTGGGAAAGCATATTCAGTCTTGAACATCTAAAAACAGTGACTTCACCTATCAGATACTTAACTTCTTCATCCCTCCATAAAGCTTCATGATCCAGATGAATGGGATTCCTAAAACATATTGGATCAGTTGGACAAAGTGATAGCTTTAGACTGTTTCCTTCTTGCTAACATCAAAAACGTCATTAAAAAAAAGCACAACAAAGTATGTTCTTTCTGCGCCAACTCAGAAAGCTCAAACTGCCCAAGGAGCTGCTGATTCAGTTCTACAGAGGAAGTATTGAGCCTGTTATCTGCACCTCTATAACTGTCTGGTTTGGCTCTGCAACCAAGACAGATACAGACTTCATCGGACAAGATCCAGAAATTAAAGGAATGGAGATAACAGAGGAAAGATATAAACTACAAGCATTCGCAGACAATTTGGTATTCATTACAGAAGAACCATTGGAGACAATTCCTAAACTATTAAAAAAGATAGAGGAGTTTGGAGAAGTGGCAGGACTGAAGATAAACAGAGGGAAAAAAAACTAAAGTTATAGTCAAAAACCTCACACAGAAACAAAAAAGAACAACTGGAAGAAAAAAAATGGACTTTCAAATAGTTAAGAAAGTTAACTATTTCTTAACTATTTGAGCTGTCTATCTGGGAATATATTTAACAGCAAGATGTGCAACGATAAAAGAAGATAATTATATAAAATTATTTAACCAACTAAAATTAGATTTGGAAAAATGGAAAAATCTACATCTATCAATGTTGAGAAGGATTGCTACTGCAACAATGAAAACTGCTTTTCCTATTCCAAACAGTACCTGTAAAACCTTAAAAGAAATTCTTTGATGATTTGAATACATTGATCTTGAAATTTATTTGGCAAAGGAAAAAAGCTAGAATTAAATTGAAAATGTTACAAGAATCGAAAGAAAATGGAGGATTTAGACTAGCAGATTGACTTTTATATTAACAAGCATGTGTTATAACATGGCTAAAAGAATGGATACTCCCCAGACATTTAGAAGGACATGATCTACAACTGGGATGGCATGCTTTCTTATGGTATAAGAATAAAATCCACAGATACTTTCAAAATCACTACAGAAGATACTCACTATTATCTATATGGAAAAAAAATAAAAGCTAAGATCTATTTGAGAGTCCCAGAATGGCTCTCAATGATGGAAGCATTTACATATCCAAATCCGGTGAAGTTTGAAAAAATTGTATAAAGGCATTTTTGACACTGAATGGAAATTAAAATCTAAGCAAGAACTTGAAGTAAATTATCATGGAGGCCTCAATTACAAATACAATCTAGATATGATAAAGACATGAAAATGTACAGCTTTTATAAAGGGCAGACAGCCTTCGATCAGATATTGTTGAATTCTGATGAAAACTAATTAAGAAAATATCTAATATTTTTACTAAATTGGAAAATGTAGGATGAACAAGTAAAAGGCACAATGATACAGTGGGCAAAAAACATTAGATATAATATAAAATTAGAGAAATGGCAAAACTTATGGAAAATAAACTACCAATTAACAACGCAACTTCTTATAAGGAAAACTTATATAAAATGTTTTATAGATGGCACTTACCACCTGCTAATTTAGTTAAAATGTTTAAAAATATGTCTAGCAAAAATTTAAAATGGACACTGTCAAACTGTTTACTAAGACTGTATTACTATTATTCTTCTCATCCTTCTTATTACCTATCTCCTCCTACTTATGATTATAACCTTGTTGCTTGTATCTTTACAATTTATATTGTTTTATTTAGTTTCCTAGTATGATTTTGATTGCTTATTTAGTATCCTATGACTATCAGTAAGATTTGTATCTTACAATTCTTGATAAATGTATTTTTTTATGTACACTGAGAGCTTATGCACCGAAGACAAACTCCTTGTGTATCCAATCACACTTGGTCAATAAAGAATGCTAATTATAATTCTGAAGTTTCTTGTCTTGCCTCCCTCTCTCCGATCCAATCAAATTATTTATTTCCTATAACAAGTCTTCACTTTCTTTGGATCTACCTTGTTAGAATGGTGAAATTCCAGGTGTTATGTAATATGTCTTCTGTTGTTACTTTCAAGTTTCCAAATGGGATAAGAAACCTCAGATCTTGGAAATTTGGACCACATATTCCAAATTCCTTGCCATTGGCTCTGTGGGATAGCACTAACAGGAGTTGGTGTAAAGATCTAGAAGAGATCAATATCTGTATCCCTGGTTTAAACATTTGTTGTGTTTGCAGTAGGTAAAACCATTTACGGGGGAAATAATAATAAGGCAGGAAAAAAATAAGCACAAAATAAGGAGTTTTTTAAAAACACATTTCCCACTAAGAAGCTGGAAGTGGTGCAAAAGTGACAATGAAATTTCAAAACTCCTTCTGAGATAATAAACATAAAATATCTTGCATGTTTACATTTCTGAATGTCACTCAGATGTAATGGCGAGTCTGCACTGATTGCAATCTCTAAAGCCTCCACTTGAATAGGTGATCTGCAGCTTTTATCCCAATGAAAATTATAGAAGTAGTTTGTTTCTTTCCTGCTTCAAGCATTGCATCATGGTGAATTCATGGACCAGTTTACTGGGAAATAAACTCCACTGAGTGCTGGACAATGATTCATAGCATCCTAGAGCATAATTTAGCCATGGCTATGCTGATATATCAGAAATGAAGACAGGCTTTATATCACCATAGTGATGACTAGATGACACTATAAGATGCTATAAACCACTAGCACAAAAATGGCTCTAGTGGGGCTTTGATTTAAGTCTATGCCTCACTGCTGTTTTAATGCTATAGTTCCGTGTCCATTTATATGGGACTAAACTCACTGAGATTTATTTCCAAGTAAACACATATAAGTTTGTGCTGTTAGCATTTAACAACATTAAGGAAGTTTCTCGAAAACTGCAATAACCCAGAGAAATAAAAGCTTGTGCTATGATATGATTCATTTATGAAAAGGTGTCAAAAGTTCATAATTTTGGTTCACTAATCAAAGATATAACCATTTATCCTACATCGCTGGAGTACTATGCTAGTATTCTATTTAGACTTTAGCCAAATATGGGGAAATTTATTGTCACTGGGTTTGGCTAAACCACTCTAAGCATTTCTGGAATTGTATGCCATATAAATTGCAGAAATATATTACGGTAATTAAAATTGGCAATATGCAACTTCATAAAAGTTGCATACGGATCAAAGTTTTGAAAAACTACAGCGTCTAAGAAGATGAGCTAAGATCGGAAAACAAAGGGCAATGAAGAAGGATTTCTCGGGACTGTAATTTTGGTGTGCTAATATTTTAGAACAACATTTGACATTTTAAGTCAACAAAAAATGTAAAGCCAGCCTATAGTTAAATACGTGCTTAGTTCTCCACATAACAAAGCAGGAACTGCAATTCCTTACATCTGCCCTTTTTAAAACCTTGGAATGATATTTTCTTGCAACTAATTTCTCATTTCCATTTCCTCACTTCCTGTCTTAAATCAGCTTAGTCTTTTCTGAAAGAGCAGATGTTATTAATTATGCAGTTGTAAATTTTCGACAGAATCTTTACAATTTGCTACCAGATTCTGTTAAAAAATTGCGGTGTTTGGGATGGTGTAATTTCACTGCATTTTTAGTAGGCAAGCTAGTTAAAAGATTCAAGGAATGCAAGACTGAGGGCTTTTCAGGAGAGTTTAATCCTGTTTTTTTTTTTTTTTTAGTCAGCATTGCCTGCTGCAAATCCTTTCCAACTGTTTTACACCTCCAATATTGTACATATTGGTATGTACATAGGATATGCCAAAGAGAAAACGATCAAGAGCTTAGTTGTTTTCTTTCTTTTAGAAATTAGCTGGTCAATTTTATAACCTATAAAAACGGTAAGTGTATAAAATAATAAATTCTACTTCTGCATGCCTACATTGTAAATCTATCATAGGGCTTCATTTTTTTCCCTCTCTATCTTTCTTAACATGAAAACACATCTTAGAAATGCCTACCTTTCTGAAGACTTTACTAAGTAAAAGTAAGAAAATAATGTTTTTGTCTTTAACTTCTTTACTTTCCTGGCAAAATAAAAATTGGCAAAATGCCAAAAACAGATGCAGGACTATAATATAAAGTGTTGCACATACCCTTACTTTCAGTTAGTTTGACAACAGCTATAAAAGTTTAGGAACATTTTCCTTTGATTTGACTCCATCCGTTGTCAGCAGAACCAAATCTGATAGAAAGGGGGGAGAGAGGAAAGGAGGAGAGAGAGAAGGGAGGGAGAGAGAGGGAGAGGGAGAGGGAGAGATCACATCTCCCTTAAGTCTCTGTATCAGAGGTGGGTTTCAGCAGGTTCTGACCAGTTCTTGAGAACCGGTAGCAGAAATTTTGAGTAGTTCAGAGAACCGATAGTAAAAATTCTGACTGGCCCCGCCCTCATCTATTCTCTGTCTCCCGAGTCCCAGCTGATCGGGAGGAAATGGGGATTTTGCAGTAACCTTCCCCTGAAGTGGGGAGGGAATGGAGATTTTACAGTATCCTTCCCCTGCCACGCCCACCAAGCCACGGCCACCAAACAAGCCCACAGAACCGGTAGTAAAAAATTTTGAAACCCACCACTGCTCTGTATGGTCACCAATTGAATGGGAATACCAGTATGACCGATCTAGGAAGTATTTCTCTATTCTCTTCAGGTCCAATGATTTACACAAATCTTGATTACTATCTTATGTTTGACAAGTTGGCTGAAGTTCAAGACAGGAGAAGCGGCTAAATATTTCTTATTCAATCAGACTATAAGTTCATACGTTTTGTTATTTCATTCTTATTTTTTAATTTGATGAAACATTACTTGAGATATGTATTTAACACTAGTTGGGAAAGGCAGAACATTAATTACATAAATAAATTAATAAAATGTAGGATAACAGAAGATTAAATGAGATGGAGGTGAATCTTTGGCCCTGGTATTCGGAGTTTAGTGTAAATTTGCAGGGAGAAATGATATGTGGTGACACTTCTTATGCTGCTTATATATTAAGGTCAGATGCAGTGGTGGAATTCAAACTTTTTTTTACTAACAGTTCTGTGGGCGTGGCTTAATGGGCATGGCAGGGAAAGGATACTGCAAAATCTCCCACTCCACTTCAGGGGAAGGATAGTGCAAAATCTCCATTCCCTCCCCACTCCTGGGGGAAGGATATTGCAAAATCTCCATTCCCACCCCACTCTGGGGCCAGCCAGAGGTGGCATTTGCCGATTCTCTGAACTACTCAAAATTTCCCCTACCAGTTCTCTAGAACCTGTTAGAACCTGCTGAATTTCAGAAGTCACAATGCAAGTCCATCCTGTGACACTTGTGTGTCATACTTGTCATTGCACAAGTATCATTATTTTGTCATTATGATTGCAGATCTGCTCATGGACATTTCCTTTGTCCATCACCAGACTCCCTGTCTTGGCACTCTTTTTGATCAATGAATCTCCTGCCAAACATTTAGCAGTTATGCAAAATTTCTTACCCCATGATGCCTTGTCATTCAGGGGTTCATAAAGACAGACTTTGTCATTAGTGACTTGTGTTCTTCTTTATCCAGAACTTCCTGATACAGAGAAACAAATGAAGAATTACCTTTTTTATTGTCCACTTTCTAAAAGCTTTATTCTCTCACACATACAGTACACCTACTTATATAAAGGTAAAGGTTTCCCTGTCCAGTTGTGTCCAACTCTAGGGCACAGTGGTCATTTCTGTTTCTTGACCAAGGAATTGTCCAAAGATATTTTCAGCATTGTCTGAAGACATTTTCCATGATTATATGGCCAGCATGGCTATAGGTCAAAGGTGCACAGAATGCTGTTACCTTCCCACCAAAATGGTACCTATTAAACTACTTGCATTTGCATGCTTTCTAACTGCTAGGTGGGCAGGAGCTGGGACAAGAATGGGAGCTCACCTTGTGTGGTGTTCAGGTTTCAAACTCAAGCTCAGTTTGTTAAACTGCTAAGCCACCACACACCTCTAACACACACACACACACACACACACACACACACACACACACACTAGTGGTGGTATTCAGCCAGTTCTATCCGGTTCGAGCAAACCGGTAGCAGCAGCTGTGGAGACTCCACCCACCCACCCACCCGCCTGGATGTCATCATGTCCCAGTTTTGATGCTCTGCGCATGCGCTGAAAGCCCCGCGCATGCGCAGAGGTGGCACGTGCGAACTCACATTTGTGAACCGGTAGCAAAGGTAAGTGAATACCACCCCTGACACACACACATATATTGAAATCAAATATATTGAGTACCAAACCACGTCTTGACAGCTAGGCCAAGCAAGTCAAAACACCCATCACCTACTGTGCCTAGACCTGCATAATGAATGTGAAATACTATAGTTCCCATTTATTTACGTAACTTCTATCAAAACGTGATTAGTCTCAAGCCTTGTCACACTTCTTGTGTGTTTAGTCATGCTGGCCACATGACCACAGAGACGTCTTCAGACAGCGCTGGCTCTTTGAAACGGAGATAAGCACTGTCCCCTAGAGTCGGGAATGACTAGCACATATGTGCGAGGGGAACCTTTATCTTTAATACATAAACATTCAGCAAACCTGTATTTTTCATGTAGATATTTGTTGTTGTTTTAATCCTTTGCTTGATCTGTTTCTTTAGTATTTGAGTACTTCTCTAATTTACACTTTCACTTTTTTTTTTTACCTTGAAAGCTAAATAGAATAGAGGTGGAGTCGCCCCAAAATTGACAAGCTGTAGTCTCAAAACTCTTTCCACAAAAACATTAGTTTCCTCACACTTCGGTGATTTTTACAGCCCTTATTAAGAGAACCAAGAATTCCGTCTATTTGATTTATAATTGGAAATCATAAACTATAACATTCACCTGCTGTTTTCATACACAAGAAAAATGACACAATGCGGTTTCATCACTTACCATTGTAAATGGCATGAACCTGCAGCCCATCTTGTTCTCTCATAAATCCAACCAAGTGGATGCAGTAAAAGGAACACCGAAAAGTTCAAAGCAGGCAAAACAGAACAAGGCATTTGTACAAGGTTATTGATTGGTAACCTGTTTTGAAGCAGAAAAAAAAAAAGAATGCCATAAACATGGCTTTCTATGAATACCTCTATGGAAGACAGTCATATTCATTTCTATTTAAAACAATAGAATAATGGAAGAGAAGTCTTGGATGTCTTCTAGTCCAACCCCCTGCTTAAGCAGGAGAGCCTATACCTGTGATGGCGAACCTATGATGTTCTGTCCCCCCACCTCACATAGGCAGACACAAAAGACGTCTACCAGTAATTTATTTTTACAAGCTGACCTGAATCCTTTGGCAGATAAAAGTTCTGGGAGCTACTTTCCGAATGCCTGACAAGTTTCTTATCACCTCTAAAAACAGGAGTCAGCGTATCTGTAGTCCGTTGCTGAGGCAACCAAGAGTTCACAAGGCACAAAAGAGTAGTCAGAAGTCATTCACAAAGTCCAAGCCTTAATTCCGAAAGATATCCCATCCGAAGCTCACGATATGCAGTTTTTTGTCTGTCACAGAGCCTGCAGAGCAACCCCACCCACTTTTATCCCCTGTGGGGCATGGCTCAGTGACTCAGCAATCTCTGGCCCTTCCACACCTCTTCCTTTGCTGCGCATGCCTCTCCCTCCGACGCTGCCTGGGATCAATCCAAGATTGATCTTCATCACTCCCTATTAGTGGGTGCTCCGCCATGCCTTCCTCCTGGCCTTCAGCTGGAACCTGAGGCGTTGCCAGAAAGGAGGGTCCTGGAGAGGGAGGCCTTGTCAGTTGCTCCCCATCACTTTCAGAGTCATCTTCCTCCGTGAGGACAGGCTTGGGAGCCAGAGTCACAACATATGGCATGTGTGCTGGAAGTGGCACACAGAGCCATCTCTCTGGGCATGCAAGCCATCACCCATTGCTCTTTCAGGTTCTGGCATGCTGGCCAGCTGGTCTTTACATGCACTCAAACACCAGCAGGCTGGAGCTCATGTGCATGCCGGAAACCGGAAGATCATCTTCCCAGCAGTTTCCGTGTGAAGACAAGCTGGCCGGCAAGCCAGAACCCGGAAAAGCAACGGGTGATGGGTCGTGTACCCAAAGAGATGGCTCTGCATGCCACTTTGGGCACTCAGTGCTGAAAAGGTTCGCCAACACTGGCCTATACCATTTCAGACAAGTGGCTGTCCAAGCTCTTCTTAAAAACCACCAGTGATGAGGCACCCACAACTTTTGAAGGCAAGGCATTCCACTGGTTAATTTCTCCTTAGTTCTAGGTTGCTTCTCTCCTTGATTCATTTCCATCCATTGTTTTCTGTCTTGCCGTCTGGTGTTTTGGAAAATGGGTTGACCCAGTTATCTTTGTTGTGGCCCTCAAATATTGAAACACTGCTATCTTGTCTCCCCAGTCCTTCTTTTCAATAGACTAGTCATATCCCGATTCCTGCAACTCTTCATAAGTTTTAGCCTTCAGCTACCTAATCATCCTTGATCTTCTCTGTACTCTTTCTAGTGCCTGAACAGCTTTTTTTTATATTGTGGTACCCAAAATTGGATGCAATATTCCAAGTGTGGTCTTACTAAGTGTTGGGATGGGGTTGAGGGTTGTCCCCGAACCGTGAACCAGCTCACAAGCAAACACACTAGGACTGAAATAAAACTAGCAGAGGAGTCTTGTATAAAAATATACTTTACTTCAAAACGTTTAAAAAGCACTATATCTTTAAAAAGGCACATTAACAACAAAGTCTTATCTTGGTTAAATGAAGCCAGGCCATCTCCCTAAATTCCTCTCCACAATACCGAAACAGTCCATAAGAAAAAACTAACATGACATTAAGCAGCTTCAGTGTCAATACATCATCGAGGTGGTAGAAGGGCAGCAGCGTAAGCTTCACAGCTAAAAGTCACCTGTGAAAAACAATTCAATCAGCAAATGTGGCTTGAAGCTCCTGGGAGGGAAACTGTCCAGCTCTCCCTCCGATCGTAGCTCCAATAGCAGCAACAGTTCAGATGTTGGCTTGCGTGCTTCAACTCAGCAAAAGGCAAGCCGAAATTGGAGACTTCAAAAGGCTCCCAGCTATCTCAACTCACAGTTGCAGCTAGCTCCATGGGAGTATCTTTACACAGCTCTTTGGCTCCTTTTCTGCTGCTATCTCTGCTGCAGCCATCAGGACTCTTTAGCTGAGTTCTCCTCCCTTCTGCAGCTCTGCTCTGGGCTCTGTGTCCAGGTGCTTCAGCACTGACTCTGCATCTAGGCCTAAACAGCGTCTAGGCCCAAATAACAAGCAGAAAGGTCCATGCTTATATAGGGAGTTAACCTGCAATTAACTAGGGCGAGAAAGGCTTGCAGTTAATTGCAAACAGGAGATGGCTTGATTGGGTCCATACTGTTTGTGACTGATCAAGTAGCTACAGCAATTCTGAAAACATTCGTGACACTAAGGCTTTGTAAAGTGGTACTAATACTTTACATGATTTTGAGTCTATCCCTCTATTAATGCAGCCTTTTTTGCCTGCTGTCACACATTGTTGGCTCATATTTAAGTGATTGTACAGTAGGACTCGAAGATCCCTCTCACATTTACTCTTATTGAGCCAGGTTTCACCCAGTCTGTACCTGTACAAATGGTTTTTCTTGCCTACTTAGATACACTCAATTTTATTTGGTTAGATAGGGCCCAGTGTTCAAGTCTGTTGTGATCCATCTGGATCTTGAACTGATGATCTGTGGTATTGGCTATTCCTGCCAGCTTTGTGTCATCTGCAAATTTGATGAGTTCTCCTTCTATTCCCTCATCTAAATCATTTATGAACATATTGAAGAGTAGTGGGCCTAAAACAGAATCCTGGGATACCCCACTGCCCACCTCTCTCCATGTGGATTTAGTTCCATTAAAGACTACATGTTGGATACAGTTTGTCAGCCAGTTACAAATCCATCTGGTGGTGGTGTTATCTATCCCACATTTTTCTAGCTTTCCAAAAAGTAGGTTGTTGTTTACTTTGTCAAATTCCTTGATGAAAGTATATTATGTTCACAGCATTTCACTGATCCACTAATTTAATCACTTGGTCAAAGAATGAAATAAGATTTGTTTGGCATGATCTGTCCTTGGGGAAGCCATGTTGGCTTTTGGTTATAAATTTGTTTACTTTTAGATGCTCACAGATTTGTTGCTTGATCATCTTTTCCAAGATCTTCCCAGATATTGATGTCAGGCTGATTGATTGAGAAGGAGGAGGAGTGGGGGAGGAGGAGGAGGAGGAGGTGGTGGTAGTAGTAGTAGTAGTAGTAGTAGTAGTAGTAGAAATAGTGAACATCTTTAAAATATAAAAAACACAGTTATCAAGCTGGCTTAAGGCTGTGAATGTATGAAAGTGGTAAGATAGGATTATCAGTGCCTGTTTAATGTAAAACTCCAGTACATTTTACCTGTGATTACTTACTTTCCTTTCCATCACAATGATATGAAAATAGGAAAACCTATACCTGCCAGAATTTTCTTTCATGGAACTCTGAATAATATTCACAGGTAAAACTGGGACTCTTAAGTCTGCAAGATATCAACCTTCAGAGCAATCTTGCATGACCATTTCCTTAAATCTGACAGCAAATAGTTACTTCATGTCTCCTTTCTTGATATGAAGAAATTATGGATGCTAGAACTTCTGTAAACAACAGGAAATGAAATCAGTAGCCTTTAGGAACTTGCTGGAGTATAGCAAAAGCAATCCTAGCTAACATAAAAAAATACTGAGAACTCACATTCAGCTCTATCTAGAGGAAGGATTTAAGTTCCATAGATGGTGTATATAGTTCTCCATTTGGATATTGGCAAGCTATCATTGTCACTTCAGTGTCACCTAGAATTCTGTCTGGAATCCACACTGTACATTGGTCATTAATACGGTTTTGCGGGTCCAGAGGTACTTCACAAGAAGAGTACTCCACTCCTCTGCTCACAATAGAATCCCTTATGCCACCAGGATTGAAATTTTGGGCTTGGACAATCTGGAACTGCGCTGCCTGCGGTCTGATCTAAGCATAGTACACAAAATTGTCTCCTACAATGTCTTACCTGTCAATGACTTCTTCAGTTTCAACCTCAATAATACACGGGCAAACAATAGATACAAACTCAAGGTAAACCGCTCCAAACTTGATTGCAGAATTACAACTTCAACAACAGGGTGGTCAATGCATGGAATGCTCTACCTGACTCCATTGTTACATCCTCAAATCCTCACAGCTTCAACCTTAAACTGTCTACTGTGGACCTCACCCCATTCCTAAGAGATCCATAAAGGGGAGCGTGCATAAGCGCACCAGCGTGCCTACTGTCCCTGTCCTACTGTCCCCATTTATTTGTATACATTTCTTTTGTTCATAACCATATTTATATTTATACCTGCTATCTTTGACACATTTGACAAACTAATAAATACAAATAAATAGAACCTTCTGTGGGTTCTATGTGGGAAAGTGAAGACAAAGAAAACATCAGCTTAAGTTCCCAGCAATTTCAGATCCACCTCCTCCTCTATCAGTCCTGCTGTGTCCTTCAACCATGTGCCAGAATTGCCAGGATGTCTGCCATTATTATTACTATCTTCTTCAGAAACACTCAAACGAGGAGCCAATTGTCACACAATATTGCAGAGACACCATGGTAATGAGAACAGTCGTCATGGTGATGATACAACACTGCCTGTTGTCAGTTGCACTTAATTATTGTGGAAGATAATATCAAAGATAGGAAATAATTTGGGAAAGTTTTGATGCACAATTGTGGCCCATGCCAGAAGCCCCTGCAAATAGAAGTTGATCTCTCGTTTCCTCTGGAGACTGACCCTAAATTGCTGAAAACCTCTCTGATTTTATTTGGTGCCATTCCTTGAGAAGTGGAGCTAACACTGAATTAGAGAATTATTTGACCCAGAATTATTTTTTACAAACATAGACACATTATTATATTTTTTAATGCTACCTTGGTATCCATATACTTGTCCTTTCTGCCCTCTGTCAAAATTGGCTTTTACAATACAGAGGAAATGCTACTGTTAGGATATCCTGTACTTGCCAATATTCTAGTTGGTTATGGGGCCTTAAATAGTCTTTCTTACCCATGTATGGATTAATATATATTGTAATTAAGTGCAATTTTAAAGAAAGGTGAGAATGGAGGAAGGTCAGTAAGAAATTAAGAAGAAGTACCAAGATAGTTACGGGATGCGGTGGGTAAAATGAGGACCCAGATTGTTGAGGGCGCAATATGCTGACTCTGTAAACCACTTAGGGCTGTAAAGCACTGTGAAGCGGTATATAAGTCTAAGTGCTAGTGCTATTGCTATCTTATCAATAAGTTGGAGGAAACTCAGTAATTCCAATAGCTACCAGATACATTCCAATTAATGTCATCCTTGGCATCCATCTATTTATTCTCCTCTCTCTAGGTATGGATTAGAATAAATGTTCTCTCCAGTGGTGGGATTTAAATTTTTTTACTACCGGTTCTGTGGGTGTGGCTTAGTGGGCGTGGCATGGCTTGGTGGGCATGGCTTGGTGGGCGTGGCAGGGGAAGGATACTGTAAAATCTCCATTTCCTCCCCACTCCAGGGGAAACTTACTGCAAAATCCCCATTTCCTCCCAATCAGCTGGGACTCAGGAGGCAGAGAATAGATGGAGGCAGGGCCAGTCAGAGGTGGTATTTACCAGTTCTCCAAACTACTCAAAATTTCCGCTACCGTTTCTCAAGAACTGGTCAGAACCTGCTGAATACCACCTCTGTTTCTCTCCAGCTGTTTGCTTTAAGGAGATACACAGAGATAAAGAGTTGAGAATATAATATAGGCAATCATAAGATCATCTTTTTAAAAAAAGAAAGATATAAATTTATAAGGCGTATTATATGTAACATTTTCTGAGTACAGAAGCAAGAAATGTCTTACGTGCACAGAGAAAAAGCAGGCTTTACCACAATAACTTTTCACCATTTCTTCCGCGCACATGGACAAGAAGATAATCCTATCCAAACAGCTAAGCCATGTCTAATTTTACCGAGACCCGTTGATGCTTCCACATTCTGAGCAGAACCCAAATTTCAATTAAGGAAGGAGGAAAAAGAGTTTCTCATTCCATCCTCTGTTCTGTACCTTGGGAAGAATTTCTTAAGTCCATTTCTTTGATCTTTGGGTTTTTAAGCTCGCCTCATCTTACTCCATTGTCGTGGTGAATATATGAACTTTTGATTGTAGTAAGTTTTGAATGCCACTTGACTTGTTTCTGTTTTATTTTGCTTACTGCTAATGTGTTGGTAGCCCTTGAAACTGCAAATTCCATTACTTCCAGAAAACGGCATCAGAAAATGGATGCCTTACTTGCCTTTCCTCATTTATTTGCTGTCTGTTGTTATTTTGTTTCAAACAAATATAGTACCACTGTACATTGTGTGGCAAAGCTTAGAGGTTATTTTGATGCCAGTGCAAGAAAGAAAAGGCATTGAGCTAAATCTTTACTAAAGTGATTCTGCTTCAATTGAGTTGCTACCAAAATAATTTTGGCCCTTGATCCCTAAGGGGAATTGTGGGTAAACAATGTCCTTTGCTTTTGATGTCAGGATGAACACTAAGAGAAAAAGTTAACCAAGATACGAGGACAACACAAGTTCTACCCTATTATTATTATAATATCTGATAAATGTTAAGATTATTTTAATGCATTGACAAACCTCACCATTCAATGGTTTTAGAAATATTACCGTTCCATTATGAGATAATCCTTATGACTATTGCATTTTGATTTTTACTTCCTCTGTTTTCACTCTTGTTCCTGAATATCTCAATTGGCAAAAAAATAGAATAGAATAGAATATGCAAAAACCTACTGCTCATTTTATGAAAGAAACCTGTGAAATTGCTGGTTGAGCCCTAAATAACTTATCATCACATTTTTTCACTCATTTAAGAAAGGAAAGAACCTTCTTACAGTGAATCTTCAAGATATTCACAAAGACGCAAGAAGAATGGATCTATCTTTTTCATTGGGGTAAAAATCCTCATAATGTTGCATAATATCCAGTGGTGAAATTCAATTTTTTTTGCAGGATTGGATTGATGAGCTGTTGGTTGGGCATTTTACAAACATGTTAATTCCAGTGGTGAAATTCAATTTTTTTTTACTACCAGTTCTGTGGGTGTGGCTTAGTGGGCGAGGTGTGGCTTGGTGGGCGTGGCAGGGGAAGGATATAGCAAAATCTCCATTTTTTTTTTTAATTTGATTTATATTCCGCCCTTCTCCGGAAACTCAGGGCGGCTTACAATGCATTAAGCAATAGCCTTCATCCTTTTGTATATTTATACAAAGTCAGCTTATTGCCCCCACAAACTGGGTCCTCATTTTACCTACCTTAGAAAGGATGGAAGGCTGAATCAACCTTGAGCCTTGGAGAGATTCGAACCAGCAGTAAATTGCAGGCAGTTGTGTTAATAACAGGGTGCGTAGACCACTGTACTATCAAGGCTCTTTTATTCTTTCATTCCCACCCCACTCCAGGGGAAGGATACTGCAAAATCCCTATTTGCTCTCCACTCCTGGGGGAGGGATATAACAAAATCTCCATTCCCACCCCACTCTGGGGCCAGCCAGAGGTGGTATTTGCCAGTTCTCTGAAGTATTCAAAATTTCCGCTATCGGTTCTCCAGAACCTGTTAGAACCTGCTGGATTTCACCCCTGATAATATCTAGCCAGCACTTGATTTCTGGTATCATTCTGTTTGATCACCAGATCCAGAATCAATTTTCTGAAACCAAATGTGTAGACCGACCATAAACATATCTGGCTTTCTTTTCACTAGAGGTGAATCATTTTACCAGACCATCTTTATACAATGGTGGCCCCATTCCAGTCTCTACATATTGAGAGAAAAGGCTGCAAATGTTTACAGACGCACATCTATATGTACAAATTTGTTCAATATAGTTGGTAATCCCATGTGGTCAAATATTGTAAAACGCAAATAATTTTAAATGTATAGTTTTATTTTTCCCCAGCATTTAGCTTTTTGTGCTGATGCTGAAAACAAACACAGCAGGCAACATTTGTCTCTGGGCTAATCTTTCATTAATGGTAACTTCAGCACAAGTTATTTTTTGTGTCATTGTTATCTTCCTATGGAGTGGTATTCCAGGTGGATTAAATGTTTCTTTCCTCTGATGTTCAGTCATATTCTATATTTTTCCCCCATTTAAAAAAATAGGCAAAATTATTCCTAATGCACAGTTGAGGTTCCACAGAACATTTGTCTGATATTCACTTCTAATAAGTATTCTAGGTTCTTTAGATTCTATTTGCTGTGGACAGGCATAAAGACATATGCCTGTCTAGTCACAAGGTACAATGTGATGTGCAAAATGCAAATAAAATTCCATCTTACTACCGTATTTTTCGGAGTATAAGACGCACCTTAGTTTTTGGGGAGGAAAATAAGAAAAAAGCTGATTGGTGGGTGGATAGGCCTCCCAGAATACCCCCAATCAGCTGTTTCCAGAGGTGAATTTTAGCAATAGGTTCGTTCGTTGTGAGCTCTGTGCCTTGCTTTTTTTTCTGCCTCTGAAACTTCTGAAACTCTGTTTCAGAAAAAACTTTTTTTTCTGCCTCTAAAAGTCTCCAAAACAGAGCTCCTGAAAAAAAAAAGACTTTTTTCCCTGAAGCTTCTTTCAGAGGCTTTTTTTCTGAAGCTTCTTTCAGAGGCTTTTATTCTGAAGGACTATCTATACTCCGTTCAATTTCCTTTCTTTGGTATTGGTTATGTAGATTAACCTCTTCCGATCTGTTGGTTATTGTGTCATTCTCCAGATTTGTTAGCATAGTTTGATTAGAACCTTTACTGATTCTTCTTTTGTTGCTTGCGTATTATTTTAGATAAAAGCCTTTCAGAGGCTTTTTTTCTGAAGCTTCATTTCTGAGGCTTTTTTTCTGAAGCTTCTTTCAGGGGCTTCTTTTAGCCTCTGAAATCTCCATTTGTGAGGCTGGGCAGGGCTACATTCAGAGTATAAGAAGCAACCAGATTTTCACCCTCTTTTTTGGGGAGGAAAGGTGCGTCTTATACTCCAAAAAATATGGTATATTCTGCTCATATGCTAGCCAAGAGATGTTGTTATCTGGAAGAGAGATGGTTAATCCAATAGTTCGGTTTTGCATTTTCAAAGGCAAGGATTATCCTGGCACCTTGGTAAAGAAACCAGCTGGTTCCAGAAGAGATAGCAAAATCTTAAACTAGAAGATTGTCAGGAACCAAAAGACAGAAGATGGCCACTGATGGGTCATTATTGATATGTTTCCCCACCTACAAGATCAATAGAAAGAAGCTGTTTCCATGAACTTGTAGATAGATATATGTGAATGTCTATACCAAGAATAAACCAGGAGTGAAATCCAACAGGTTCTGACAGGTTCTGGAGAACCGGTAGCAGAAATTTTGAGTAATTCGGAGAACTGGGAAATACCACCTCTGGCTGGCCCCAGTGGGGTGGGAATGGAGATTTTGCAATATCCTTCTCCTGGAATGGGGTGGGAATGGAGATTTTGCAACATCCTTCCTCTGCCACGCCCACCAAGCCACATCACGCCATGCCCACCAAGCCACGCCCACAGAACCAGTAATAAAAAAAATGAATTTCACCACTGGAATAAATGTGCTTGTAAAATGCCCAACCAATAGCCCATCAATCCAATCCCGAAGCATTTCCATCCATAAAAGATTAATTATATATAATGTTAGCCACAACCATTAATACTGTCTTTGGTGGTGAATATAAATCTATTTTCCTTCCACAGATTGGCTTTTGCTCATTTAGGTCAGTTGTGTTTGATACATAACTAACAGCCTTCCTGAGGTTTTCCTGTATTCTCCAAAATTAGACTACAGCAGCAGCTGATTAACAAAAGGGATCCCAGGGGGAAGATCTGAGTGTCCAGATTGAAACTAAAAGACTCTGTTATAGTTAGCAAAAGCTCAATATTGCTTAATAAGAGCAAACTCAAACTTACCATGTTGCTTTTCAGCATTGATTTCAGAAGATGAAGAGTACTTGCAAACCACATCTTTAACCTGTCCCCCAGTCCAGATACTTCCAAATAAGGTAGAATTTTCAAGAGATTTGTTGTATTTCAGTCAGTGTTGAAGAAGCAGTTTGGTCATTCTTTAACAAAAACAATAACAACAACAACAAAAACAACAACAACAAGAGCCTTGATAGTACAGGGGTTTAGTGCACCCTGTTATTAACACAGCTGCCTGCAATTTCTGCTGGTTCGAATCTCTCCAAGGCTCAAGGTTGACTCAGCCTTCCATCCTTTCTAAGGTAGGTGAAATGAGGACCCAGTTTGTGGGGGCAATAAGCTGACTTTGTATAAAATATACAAAAGAATGAAGGCTATTGCTTAACGCATTGTAAGCCGCCCTGAGTCTCCGGAGAAGGGCGGCATATAAATCAAATTAAAACAACAACAACAATAACAACAACAACAGCAACAGCAACAGCAACAGCAACAGCAACAGCAACAGCAACAGCAACAACAACTTTATTGTCATTGTATGTGTATACACAGTATACCCATACAACGAAATTCACTTAACACCCAAAGACCAGGCCCAACACACATAACAATCCCCAAACACCCCCTCACCCACCACAAATTCCCCACCCTGAACCACCCAAACATCCACACAACAGACCAAGTAATGCTGTCCAACAGCTCACTGATGGTGGCCCTTTAGTTCATTGTTGAGTGCAATTATAGCTCTGGGATAAAAAAAACTATTCAGAAAACGTGTGGTCCAAGTTTAATTGTTCTGTATCTTCTGCCAGAAGGCAACAGTCCAAAAAGATTGTAAGCAGGATGGGAAGAGTCTCTGAGAATGTTATGCAACTTCCTCAAACAGTGATATTCGAAGATGTCGACAGACTCCTGTGTTTACAAGGACATGGAGCTATTCCAAACTGATCCATGGAATCATATAAGATTAGATGGAAACTTTGTCTTATCATCAGTTGTTCTCAAGTCATCCTGCTGATGCTTCCTGAGTAATGTCTTCTTTTCTGAAGTGTAATCATCTTCGATTCGTTACACAGAGTAGGGAAATGAATATTTGCCTTGTTTCCTCTTCCTTGAAATCTTGTTCCTGTCATGGAGAAGCGATTTAGGAAGTACATAGAATTCTTTACTGGCCAAGTGTGATTGGCCACACAAGGAATTTGTCTTAGATGTATATGCTCTCAGTGTACATAAGGAGAATAAAGTACATTCATCAAGAATAAAAAGATACAACACTTAGTGATAGTCAAGGTTACTAATAAGCTATCAAATCGTACTAGGAAACAAAAACAACATAAATTGAAAGATACAAGCAACATGGTTATAGTAATAAGTGGAAAGAGATAGATACTAGTAAGGAAGAGAAGAATAATAGTAATACAGTCTTAGTAAGTTATTTGACAGTGTTGTGGGAATTAGTTGTTAAGCAGAGTGATGGCATTCGGGGGAAAAACTGTCCTTGTGTCTAGTTGTTCTGGTGTGCAGTGCCCTATAGTGTCTTTTTGAGGGTAGAAGTTGAAACAATTCATGCCCAGGATGTGAGGGGTCTGTAGATATTTTCACAGCCCCCTTTTTGACTCGTGCAGTATACTGGTCCTCAATGGAAGGCAGGTTGGTAGCAGTGGTGGGTTGTCCCCGGTTTGGACCAATTTGCAAGAACTGGTAGTAAAACTGGCTGGAGGCTCCACCCACCGCCCCAGATGTCGTAATAGGTGATCTGCGCATGCACAGATGCAGTTGCAAACAGGTAGTAAAGGTAAGTAGAACCCACCCCTGGTTGGTAGCAATTGTTTTTTTCTGCAGTTCTACTTTCCATTTTCTTCCACTTACATTCCACTTTCTTCACTTATATTCCACTTTCTTCACAGATTCAAAAGGATTAATTTAAATATGAAGATGTGCACAAGTGTTTATGCAACATTACTCAATAACATCACAATCTGCCCCAGACTTTACAGTACAATATCTGAGATATTTCCCCTCTTCCAAACATTGCTGAATCCTGGTAATTCCACCCAGGATGGTTAGTAAGAAGTTCTAAGAATTGCAGTGGAGCAGGCAATGCTGACAGTCAGATTTATTTGAATTAGAACAAATGGCTTCTCGGTGATATTGCAATGTCTGTGAAATACCTGTCTGAAATTGCTACTTTAAGAAGAAAACATAGTGTTACTTATCTCTAGCAATGCCAGCCTAATCACAGGAAGAGCCAGCACTAGTTACAGCAACGAGTTCCATCATTGACAGCAGTACTTCAAAAAAAAAAAGCCCATAGTGTTGTTAATGGCTATTGGACGCAGGCCTATTGATGATAATCTTGTTGCTTTAGGCTGTAAGCAGCCATTGTAGATTTTTATACCATCCTGGAATGAAGCTGCATCAGAGAAATGTCAAATGTTGGGAGATCTTGAGCTTTCTGTCACTTTCTGGTCCTTGGTAAGGAACCCAAAATTAGCAATAGCAATCGCACTTAGACTTATATACTGCTTCATATAGGCTGCCCTCTGCATTTATTGTACACCTCACTTTTACCTATTACCACAGGGCAGCTTATATTATAGGTTAGTTTAGCTAAACTTCTGGACTGGATTTACTCTTTCTGGAAAGGTTGCATCATTTTAATTTTGTTCTCAGGCACTGGTGTTCATAACAAACTGCTAATGAGGTCAAAATGACAAGTGCATAGGATAAAGTGCATAGGATAAAGGATCTGAATCAGAATTCGTGCCATGAGATGGATAGTTTGCAGGTATGTACAGTAAATCATCTCCTCCGCATGGACCATGAGATGGCTGTATGCATGTGAATGATCTTCTTTGCATGGATCATGACATGGATGCAAATATGTAAATAATCTCCTTTGCATTTTAATACATCTCTCCTCATTTCTATTCCCTCAGGTCATCTGTATATATGCATATAAAAGGGGTGGAGCTTGCACTGCAATATAGCAATAGCACTTAAACTTATATATGACTTCACAGTGCTTTACAGTCCTCTCTAAGTGGTTTACAGAGTCAGCATATTGTCCCCAACAATTTGGGTCCTCATTTTACCCACCTCGGAAGGATGGAAGACTGAGTCAACCTTGAGCCTGGTGAGATTCGATCTGCCAAATTGCAGTCAGCAGAAGTAATCCTGCAGTACTGCATTCTAACCACTGCACCACTAAAAGTAAGTTTATCTAAAACCTGATGACTTTTTTCCAAAGGTATTCAAGGATATTTCTCAGAGGCGGACATTTTAGATACCCTCATTCTGACATGTTTAGTATTAATTGTTAGCAAACAAGATTATACACACATAACTCCTCATCCTCATCCCAAAGTGGCAACCTTGCTCATTATATGCATTTTGCTTGGTACCATTTCTGCTAATCTGAGTTAATTAATAAACATAATATTGTTGGTGTTTTTAGTTGCTATGGAAATCCCATTCAGGTCTCTAGGGTGATTTGAACAAATCTGATTTAAATTTGACCTGACTTTGTCACCTTTTACTGTCTGCAGTGAAATAACTTACGACTCCTGGGAGGAATGTTTGAATTTCTTCACTACCAGCAAAGTTCTATAAATCTGCATAGTAATTATCCCTACAGAGAGTGTAACCAAATATAGTTGCTGGAACTTATTAATTATATCCCCCAAAGGAATATTAGTAAGCTTCCCTGAATTACATAAAAACACTCTGCAGCAGAGAATGAAACATGATTTGTTTAAATCTTGGGCAAATGTGTAAATTGAAATACAAGCCATCGGTAGGTTAAATCTGACAAAGTACAACCTTTTAATTCATCAGTCAACTCAACCTGACAAATTAAGATGAACATTTGCATTTGTGTTCCACCCTCGTCCCACTCTACATTTGTAGTTTTCTTCCAATGAATTAGCAGACCTCAGCTTAACTGTTTTATGTCCAATACAATGATGTATATGTTTTTCCACCTGATTTTAACTGTGTTAGTAAATTGCTATTAGTCTTTTTTTATTTATGTTCCTGTACAAAAATTAAGCAGGAGCTAGCGTTTTAGGCCAGAGAAGGACATTGTGTAAATATACAAATATACTGTTTTGCTTCAACGCCATTAGGTGATGCATCCAGATTTTGTTAATTCATGGGGAGGAAAAACTGCTGATGATATAAAAGCCATTAGCACCATCTCAGGAAATATGAGGATTAAAGTACTATTGTTCAGGGCTACCTGATATATGGCATTGTTTAGAACAAAAAGTCCACTAGAAATGGGTCACCAATAACATAACCAGAAACATAATATATAAAATCAAAAATAGCATTACAGTAAAAATGCAAGAGCAACAAAACTACAAAAAATATAAGAAAAATATCATAATTCAATGAAAAGGGCATTTGAATAGCAAACATTTAAGACTCATTTAATTATAGTCCTTTATATTAATTACATGCAGGGAAAGGTCTGTTTCATATAACTTAATAGATTTTTTTTATCAGGCTTCAAAGCATTGCTTCTCAACCAACCTTAAAACTCGCAACAAATGCTATTGATGTTTTTTGCACAAGCTGTTTTGCTACTAAATGTTTCAGAGACAAAACCTAATGATCAAATCCAGTGGTGGGATTCAAGTAATTTAAAAACCAGTTCTCTGCCCTAATGATTTCTTCCAACAACCAGTTTGCCAAACTGCTCAGAAAGTTAACAACCAGTTCTCCCGACATGGTTCGAACTGCCTGAATCCCACCACTGATCAAATCACATCAAATATGAGAACTGACCTTGGGGGAAAGGTCATAAAACTTTCCTTGGTCCTTAATCCAATCCAAGGGACTATTTCAGCAGTGAATTTTCTTGTTTTATGCCTCAGAGCCAGGGGTGAAATCCAGCAGGTTCTGACAGGTTCTGGAGAACCGGTAGCGGAAATTTTGAGCAGTTCAGAGAATCGGCAAACACCACCTCTGGCTGGCCCCAGAGTGGGTGGGGGGGAATGGAGGTTTTGCAATATCCTTCCCCCAGGAGTGGGGAGAGAATGGAGATTTTGCAGTATATTTCCCCTGGAGTGGGGTGGGAATCATTGGTGGGTTGCCCCCGGTTCAGACCGGTAGTAAAACCGGCAGGAGGCGCCACCCACTGACCCGGACATAATCATAGGTGATCTGCGCATACGCAGAAGCAAACCGGTAGTAAAGGTAAGTAGAACCCATGCCTGGGTGGGAATGGAGATTTTGCAGTATCCTTCCCTTGCCATGCCCACCAAGCCATGCCCACCAAGCCACACCACGCCCACCAAGCCACGCCCACAGAACTGGTAGTAAAAAAATTTGGATTTCACCACTGCTCAGAGCTAACAACTTTATAAACTTATGTCTATTAGGATTCACCCATCATGGAGGAAGGGGCCATTTAACTGGTGGATCAATTGACAGCATTTCCTATTTGAGTGACTATATGAGAAATACACACATCCGGAGTGGATTATTTTCCCCATCCCACTCCAGCTGCAAGGAAGAACAAGTCATTGGGGAAATGTTTGCCAAGTTAGAATAAGGACAGAAGGAATTTTCTTTTGATTTAATAGTGTCATAAAGGAGCCAGATCTCACTACACAGAAGCTGAATCAAAGCAAAGGCAGGTTTTTTTATGATCTAACTCTCATTTGGTTTTGAGCCGTTGTGAAGAAGCCAAATGAGATTCCTTAGTATCACATCACAAATCTCAAGAGTCGTTAACTTTTTCTTCCATTTTCTTCGACTATGAATATGTTAATGTATGAACACAAACTAATTTTTCTTTATCCTGCTTAAATTGAATTCACTATAAAGGCCTGTCACAGCTGTGAAATCAGCTGATACTAAGAAGCAGAAAAAGATTATATATATATATATATATATATATATATATATATATATATATATATATATATATATATATATATATATGCATATTCTTTCTAGCCAGGTTTTACCTATAGATAAAACCTGGCTAGAAAGAATATGCACATAAAAGCCTATGAAAAAAGAAAAAAGATATATATATATATATATATATATATATATATATATATATATATATATATATGAAATACTGTTGGAGGCAATTATTTTAAAATATATGTATTTGACCATATGCAATATGCAAAACATTCGTAGCGTTTTCTGTCAATTGCCAAAGCGTTGGCAAAATGATGTCTTGCGTTGCAATTTGGTAGGGCAGAACTCTAAATAATAAACAGTCACTACCTGATTGCTTTAACATTTTTTTTAAGAAGTGGTATTAGTCATTATCAACTGCAACTGTACAGAACATGATCTGAAATTAAACTTGTGATTTATCACCTAGGATGATCATCTATATATTGTCAGTAGTCTGACAGTATGCAGTTGATTGGAATAATCTCATTTTAAGTATCTATAAAACTGAATAGTATTTAGAAACCAAGAACCAATGGTTTCCGTGAGTGCCAACATTAAGGCTTAGATGTTTTAGAGACAGTCTCATCCTGGACTTCAAATTTACTTCAGATTAAGTCCGGCTGGAATAATAAAGCTCATCCTGAAGTGAATCTGTAGCAGGTTTCAGATAAGTACAAACTTGACGTGGACATTCTCAATATTATGTGTTATGGCCAGGGGTGGGCTGTTATGGGTTCACCCGGGTTCAAGAGAACCCATAGCTAACATTATGGCTGGTTCAGAGAACCTCCAAATCCCACCCCTGTCTGGCTCCTCCCAGCCCACTCCACCCCTTCCAGGAGTCTCCACATGGCCCGCATTGGATACGAGGTAAGTGCATGGCCCGTGCAGAGGCTCGGGGAGGCGGAAAAATGGGCCTCCCAGAAGTTCCGGAAAGCCGGAAACAGATCCATTTCCAGCCTCTGGAGCCTGGGGGAGGTGAAAACATCCCCCCCCCCAATAGTGCAGGAGGCTGACTAGGCTACTCCCATCATGGCCACGCCCACCCAGCAACTGGGCAGAGAACCCATTGCTGAAATTTTTGAAGCCCACCCCTGGTTATGGCTCAAATTCAGCTGAGAACTTTGTGCAAAGTTGGCAAAAAAAAAAAATGGACCCTTCTGCTCAGATTCTCTTATTTATTTATTTATTTATTTATTTATTTATTTATTTATTTATTTATTTATTTCAATTTGTATACCGCCCTTCTCCTAGTGGACTCAGGGCGGTGAACAGCCAGAGCTAAAACACATGCAGATACAAAATTTAAAATTGTTAAAAGAATTACATAACTGGCCCAATTTAAAACAGTTCAATTTAAAACCCCATGACAATTTAAAACTAAAAAACTAAAAAGACTAAAAAAGGGGGAGGGGTTTCACGCCAGCCCTGCTTGATGGAAAAGAAAAGTTTTCAGGGCACGGCGAAAGACCCGGAGATCCGATATCCTTCGTATCTCCGGGGGTAATCGTTCCAGGGGGCAGGAGCTGCCACAGAGAAGGCCCTCCCCCTGGGGGTCGCCAGCCGACATTGCCTGGCTGACGGCACCCTGAGGAGTCCCTCTCTGTGGGTGCGTACTGATCGGCGGGAGGCTATCGGCGGCAGAAGGCAGTCCCAAACAAGAACAGCAATCATAAAATCTGACTAAAATTCTCTTCTCAGTTGTCTCCTGGCAACCATTTTCACTACAAGGCACAAAACTTTTCTTCTCCTTCTGCTCTTTCCCCCCATTGATACCGATCACAAAGGAGGAGGGGAGGACTCCATATCCTGCAGCAATGAACTTTATAGAACAATAGATGATCTTTCCATTGGTAAATCTACTGATCAGGGCCAACGGAATACAATGGTGCCATTGTTCTTACATTCATCTTCCAAAACCTGTAGCTCGTATTTCTTCTTTCTTTCATAAAATAAGTCAATGTAAAGTTGCCCATATTACCAAGTAATTATTGGCAAATATAATGAAGTCCCTCCTTCTTCATCTCCTTGTGCGTTTGTTTCTTTCTTGGTTAAAGAAAGGCTTAGCTTTACCGACCCCTTGAACTTTTGCAGAAGAATGGATGATCTTTCCTCTGATTGTTTGAGGTGTTTAAATAGCAGTATGACTGATTAGAGAACTGGACTCCAAGTGTCATTATAACTGACTTCTCTTATAATTAGGATTGGGATGTCATTTGGAACTATTAAAGACTGGGTATATTAAAGAGCTCGCATTAGACTCTGTAAAACAAGAGACTGGATAGAAAGGTTGTTTTTGTCTTTCCGAATAATGCTCAGGCTCATTGCTGGAGTCGTAGGGTCAGTTTTACATTGTCATTTCAGAGTGCATCGCATTGAGGAATCTCAGGAGGAGGAAGCTAGGAAATATATTAATATGACCAAAAGGGTTTTTTTTTTTTGTTGTTGTTCAGCTTAGAAATAATACAGTAATCTTGTTTTTCAGATTTCTAACTGCTATTGCTCTTCCATTGTGATGCAAAATGAAGAGAGAAAAGATTTTTACCTGATGGACTATCCGGAGTCTTGAAGGAGCCTAGTGAGGTTCACCACTCTGCCTCTATCAACAACTAAAAGAAAAAAAAAGAAACACCCTCCACTCTAAGATTGTACTAATCATTACAATGAATGTGAACGCTGGCTGAATGAGGTCATGTATTGTAATATCCTTCCCATAGAATCTAGATGAAACCAATCCCACCAGATGTTTATAGAGAGATTTTCAATGGATGAAAATAACAAGTTTGAATGACTCGATTTCTTGAGGAGGGGGAGAGCTGCTTTTGTCGTACTTTTGTACCTTTGGTGATTATCTTTAATAAAGTAAAAAAAAAAAATCCACATCCATCCATTTAGGAAAAATGTCATAATTTGGTACTGTGTTTCCCTGAATATAAGACCCTGTCTTATATTTTTTTGAACCCTGAAATAAGCGCTTGGCCTTATTGCCATACGCTCAAAAGCCCAATTGGGCTTATTATCAGGGGATGACTTATTATGGGGGAAACAGGGTAGTAAAATTCTACCTGCAAGCAGGAGGTCCCAATTCAATCTCCAGCATTTTTGAAGAACTGCTCTGTGAAGGCCTAATGGGTCACTATCAGTTTAGTGTCATGGAGAAATGGATTAATAGTCTAATTCAGGTAACGTTCAGTGTTTCTAACCCATGTTTTAAGGATTTGGGGTCTCTTATATCATGCCTAATGCCGCATAGCGGGGTGACCTCCCATTATTTGTCCCAACTTCTGCCAACCTAGCAGTTAAGCACATAAAAAATGCAAGTAGAAAAATAGGGACCACCTTTGGTGGGAAGGTAACAACGTTCTGTGCGTTTTTGTAGTTTAGTCATGCTGGCCACATGACCACGGAGACGTCTTCGGACAGCGCTGGCTCTTCGGCTTTAAAACAGGGATGAGCACCACCCCCTAGAGTCGGGAACGACTAGCATATATGTGAAAGGGGAACCCTTACCTTACCTATATCATCACTAATTTCTAGAGATATATGAAGAAATGTAGAGACTGAGAAAACTGCTACTTAATTTGGGCATGTAGATGGCCCACATTCAATCATATCTAGTGTTTGCAGGAACCATCCAACACAGAATAAGGCCACCATTTTTTAATATTTACAGCTGTTCAATAGAATAAATTACAGTCGTTCCAGATGTACGAACTAGCAGCATTACATAATTAGTTTGATGAAATATCACAACTATCCAAAAACTCTCTTTCTTCTGCTAATAAGTACATGATACTGACGATGCTAATTTCTCTCTTTCATAATTAGAAGTAGCTCATTGTAATAATCCATTTTATTAATTTCATTTTTTAATCATTCTAACAATGGGATGTTTTTTACACAGTTCCATGTCTAGTGGAATAAATAATGCAAACACAGATGAGAAATTAACTAAAGAAAGAAGTGAAGCAGGAGAAGTGTTATCAGTCCCAGCATGATGCCCCATGAAAGGATTTGAGGTCAGGTTTCTGACAGCAGGAATGTTCAATGAATAGTATTCCTAACTCTGTGGGGACACTCTTCAGTTTTCTTGGGCTGCGCTTAATGGAGGAGTCGAGCTGTGTGATTTAGTGGAAACGAAAATTGAGGAATTGTAAACACTAAGGCTCTCTTCAAAGTTTTATAACTGGCCTCCCCATCCCTGTCATGTGTATGAATTGGCTTTCTGATACAAGTTCTAAGAAATTCTAACAAGCTTTGTAGATTAATTACAGTAGTGGCCAAAATTGTGGAAACTTTTTCAGAAAAGTGTATTTTCTAAAACTAGCTAATAACACCACTTTTTTATTTTTTTGGAGTAGTACCATAAAATTATATATCAATGGAAAGATAATTTAATCAAGAATGTAATGCAATAACTTTTATGAAGGATTTGCTATTAGAATAGCAGTTACAATATAAAGAAAAAAAGTGAAACATGTATAAAAAACAAGATATACAAAAATTATCACCATAAAAAAAATAAGATATACAAAAATTATCACGTCAGTTAACACTTAGTTGGGTCTTTTAATTCTGCAGCTGTTATAATGTGAAACCAAGATTAAATGATTGCTTCTATTAACTGGGTTTTATTGCTGGGTCGCTTTTGACTAACAAGTTTCTTTAGTCGGCTCCATAGATTTTCAATTGTGTTAAGGTCTGGGCTATTCCCAGGCCATTCCAGCAGTGCAATAGGATTGTCTTGAAACTCAAAAAAAAAAAAAAAAAAGTGGTGTTATTAGCCATCAAACCTCAAAAATACACTTTTCCCAAAAGGTTTCCACAATTTTGGCCACTACTGTAGTGTAGAATTCAGTATGTATTTAAGAATGGCTCTCTATTACGAAGAAAGGGTTAAAAAGTAGATTTAAAATTATTAATCTTTGATATTGAATTATAAAATAAAATATAACCTCAAGTCAAGCTCTTTTTTTTTTTTTTTTTTTTTGTTTACACATGATCCAGCCTTGGCCACAGTGTGGAAAGGGTTATTCCACAGCCTATTTCATTACTTCTCAGGTATTGTTGCTGCTGCTGTTATTTACCTCTACAGCATAGTTATTATCCTTTTATTTTCCCTTTCAATTACTTTCAGTATGGACCATCTATTGGGAATCTTTGGGAAGCAGATACAGTGGACAGACATATTGATATTGTCAGTTAAATGGAGCCACCATAGGAGAAATAAAGAAAAATAGTTGATTTACAATAACTATTATTTACCTACCTAGAGGGGGTAGTGGGTGAGAAAGGGCACAAGAGTTCTATTATTATTATTATTATTATTATTATTATTATTATTATTATTTAATCTTTAGTGAGATTCACAGCTGGTTAATAGCTCAGCAGCTCGAGTCCTAACCAAGGACCTAGGAACCGTTAAGGTATCGTCGGAGGATGTAAGCTGTTCTGAGTAAGGTGGTTTTTTGTAGAGTCAAAATGTTCAAGTCTGGCAAATTTAGAATTTCTAAATAGCGGGGTAGCCCTTATTCTTATTCTTATTCTTATTCTTATTCTTATTATTATTATTATTATTATTATTATTATTATTATTATTTCATTCATTCATTCATTCATTCATTCATTCATTCGTTCGTAAGATTTCTGACCTCCGGGTATTTCGCTGCGCACTCAAGACCCTATTGTTCCGCCAGGCTGGGTTAACAACATAATTTTTAATTAGATGTTTTAAATTTTTGGGGTTTTTAAATCAGCCAAATTTATTTAATACTTTTAAATTATTTTAAATTGATGTTTATTCTGTTTTTAAATAGGCTGTACACTGCCCTGAGTCCTTCGGGAGAAGGGCGGTATAGAAATAAAATTATTATTATTATTATTATTATTATTATTATTATTATTATTATTATTATTATTATTATTCATTCATTCATTCATTCATTTAAAAAAGCCCATTGTTAACTGAGTTTTGTTGAACTGAAATCCAGGTTGCTAGATAAAGTCCCAGTTTTTGCTTATTGAACAGCCTAATTATTGCTATCGTACTTGCATCCTAGGTATACAAGGCACTTTTATACATGTTCATTGTGAAAACTGTTTTTGTAGATTAGTCATTTTTAATTATATTCACAGGTTGGCTGCAATATGATCAATCAAACCATTCAACACTAACCGTATTTCTTTCACGCACAGCATAATAATTTATCCTTTTCTATCTTCCACGATAAAAGGGATGTGGTGGCTCAGTGGCTAAGATGCTGACCTTGTTGATCGAAAGGTTGGCAGTTCAGTGGTTCGAATCCCTAGTGCCGTGTAACGGGGTGAGCTCCTGTTACTTGTCCCAGCTTCTGCCAACCTAGAAGTTCGAAAGCACATAAAAAATGCAAGTAGAAAATTAGGGACCACCTTTGGTGGGAAGGTAACAGCGTTCCGTGCACTTTTGGCATTTAGTCATGCCGGCCACATGACCACAGAGACGTCTTCGGACAGCGCTGGCTCTTCGGCTTTGAAACGGAGATGAGCATCACCCCCTAGAGTCAGGAACGACTAGCACATATGTGCGAGGGGAACCTTTACCTTTACCTTTATCTTCCACGATAGAATAGTCAATGTTGCTTCTGCTCATAGATATTCTCCTTTTCCTCCTCCACCACCAACAGCAACTTCTTAACTCTATAAATTAGGAAAGTTAAATATTTCCTATTTTCAACAGTTCAGGCACTTGTTACATATTTACTGCTAAAGGCCCAAGAGTTAGATTAATTAACTACATGGAACTAACAATTAAAATGTCAGCCTTAATCAATAATTTCTACTCTAGCTACCTATTTCAGCAATGGGATATCATTTAGGAGTTCCAGCTAGACGGCAGCATCTAGCTGACTTTGGTTGATCCGTAAAGCTAAGCAGGATTGCCACTGGGTAGTATTTAAATGCAAGATTAGTAGGAATTTCCAGGGCTTTAGCCTAGATTGGAAAGTTGAAGACAAAATCCTAGAACAGGGGTCCCCAACCTCTGGGCCACGGCCCACTGGTGGGCCTTGAGCTATTTGCAACTGGGCTGCAGAATCAGCGGGCAAGTATGCACATACACACTTCCTCACTTGCACAAACAATGGACAAGTGCATGCACAACCTGGTCCATTTGCAGGAGTGACAGGCACATGTGCACACATGTGCATTCCAGCCACTCATGCAGAACCATCCTCTCTTCCCCCACCAGTCTGCAAAGCCGGAAAAGTTGGGGAAACTCTTTCCTTAGATTAACAGAGTTAGAAGGGACCTTGTAGGTCATCTAGTCCAACTCCCTCACCCAAGCAGGAGACTCTATACCATTTCTGACAAATGACAGTTCAGTCTCTTCTTGAAAGTCTCCAGTGATGAAGCTCCCACAACTTCCGAAGGCAACTTCTGCTCCATTGGTTGATTGTTCTCACTGTCAGAAAATTTATCCTTATTTGTAGGTTGAATCTCTCCTTGATCAGTTTCCATCCATTATTCCTTGCCTTCAGGTGCCTTGGAAAATAGCTTGATCCCTTCCTCTCTATGGCAGCCCCTCAAATACTGGAACACTGCTATCATGTCTCCCCTGGTCCTTCTCTTCACTGGGCTAGCCATAGCTGTTCTTCATATGTTTTAGTCTCCAGTACCCTAATCATCCCGGTTGCTCTTCTCTGTACTCTTTCTAGAGTTTCAACATCTTTTTTTATAGTGTAGTGACCAAAACTGGGTGCAGTACTCTAGGTGTGGTCTTACTAAGGCTTTATAGAGTGGTATTAGTACCTCACTTGATTTATTATTATTATTATTATTATTATTATTATTATTATTATTATTATTATTATTATTATTTTTATTGGTTAATCTTTAGTGAGATTCACAGCCTTTGAGGCTGGTTAATAGCTCAGCAGCTCGAGTCCTAACCAAGGACCTAGGAACTGTTAAGGTATCGTCGGAGGATGTAAGCTGTTCCGAGTAAGGTGGTTTTTTGTAGAGTCAAAATGTTCAAGTCCGGCAAATTTAGAATTTCTAAATAGCGGGGTAGCCCTTTGGGTATTGCTCCGAGGGCTCCAATTACAATCGGGACAACACACGATTTCTTTTTCCACAGTCACTCAACTTCAATTTGTAAGTCCCGGTACTTTGTGATTTTTTCTTGCTGCTTATCTTCAATTCGTGCATCACCAGGTATTGCAATGTCAATGAACCATACATTATTATTATTATTATTATTATTATTATTATTATTATTATTATTATTATTATTATTAATTCAATTTATATACTGCCCTTCTCCTATTGGACTCAGGGCGGTGCACAGCCAAGGATAAAAAACATACCAATACAAAATTTAAAATCAATTAAAAGAATTATACATCTTTGGCCCACAATTTAAAACAATCCAATTAAAACCCAATTTACACTTAAAAAGCTAAAAAGAGCTAAAAAAGAGGGATACAATCTTGATTGTATCCCTCTATTAATCAAGAAGTCCTAGAAGATGGCAATGGTAAACCACTTCCATGTTGTTGCTAAGAAAACTACATGGATATCTGGGAAGCTGACTTGACTTGAGGGAGCAAATCAGCAGCCCAAAAACCTCCATAAGCATGCTAGTGATTAGAAAGCTATTGAGGTTATTGAAAATGTTATAGTTTGAAGTATACCATCTAATATAAATTCAAGAAGGACAATAGAGGCTTCCCTTCTAGAATCAAAAGTCTGACAAAATAATCAGACACAGGATATATTTTAACAACCACAGAATACTCAAACAAGGATGTCAGCCAACTGCTTTTACATTGAGGTGAAAGGAGGGTGCAGGTCTTCTTCACTAATCCAGTACATATTTGGGTGACCCCCCCCCACCTGTAGTTCTCATTAGGAATGTGTTACCCAGTAAACCAATGGATTTTTTTCCTTCATGGATAGCTCAGCAGACTAATACATTGTAATTTAGCTCCAGCTGTCTGCAATTAGTAAGTTCGAATCTTGCCAGGCTCAAGGTTGACTCAGCCTTCCATCCTTTCTAAAGTAGGTAAATTGAGGGCCCAGTTTGTGGGGGCAATAAGCTGACTTTGTAAAAAAATATACAAAAGTATGAAGGCTATTGCTTAACGTATTGTAAGCCACCCTGAGTCTCCGGAGAAGGGCGGCATATAAATCAAATTTTAAAAAAATTACATATCAAGAATTTTATCTTGTTTTTATATTTGTCAATTGGAATTAGGATTGAACTATGAGCAGGGGGTTCGCAGGGTTTTGGGAGAACTTCTAGTTAAGATTCTGTGCAGTTCGGAGAACCCACAAATACCACTCCTGGCTGGCCCCTCCCCGCCCACCCCACCGCATCCCTCCCAGGAATCCCCACACAACCTGTTTTGGATGCAGGTAAGTGCGGGGTGCACACAGAGGCTCAGGGAGGGCAAAAAATGGGCCTACCAGAAGTTCTGGAAGACTGGAAATGACCCGTTTCCAGCCTCCAGAGAGCCTCCGGAGAATGGGGAGGCCATTTTTGCCCTCCTGGAGGCTCGATGAAAGCCTCTGGAGCCTGGGGAAGGCAAAAACACCCTCCCCCTAGTGTGGTGCAGGAGGCCGACTAGGCCACACTCACCATTTATTTATTTATTTATTTATTTATTTATTTATTTATTTATTTATTTATTTAAATTTCTATACCGCCCTACTCCCGAAGGACTCAGGGCGGTGAACAGCCACAGGATAAAACACATAAATACAAAAATTTAAAATAGAATAAAAACGAATTAAATAACTTGGCTGAACAAATTTAAAATGCCCCATAATTTAAAAACAAATTAAAATTTACATTTAAAAAGGGGAGAAGATTTAGGCCAGGCCAGCTTGATGAAATAAAAAAGTCTTAAGTGCGTGACGGAAGGTGCGCAGATCCAGGATCCTCCGTATCTCCGGGGGGAGCTCGTTCCAGATCGTAGGTGGACATGCCCAACCAGCAACCAGGCAGAGAACCCCTTGCAAAAACTTTTGAAGCCCATCCTTGGCTATGAGTGCTATTAAACTCATGCAGATTTCACACAGGAAAAGGTGAAGAAGGCTTGTTCTCTTCTTTTCTTCCACATGGAAAAAGATGTTTCATTCTTAAGGAAATAAAGGAACGATCATTGCCTCCCTTCTGTGATGCAAACTCCTTGCTTGGCAAAAGATAAGGGAATGTTTGATGCTCACTTTCTCCTCCGTGCCAAACTGGGAATATCCAGTAATGGTGTTATAAATCACCTTCAGGGTCACCAAGTTTAAAAGGAAAGTGAAAAGTGTAAAAATAAAGTCTGCCGTGGTTCAGTGGCTAAGATGCTAAGCTTGTCGATCGATAAGTCGGCAGTTCAGCGGTTCGAATCCCTAGTGCCGCGTAACGGGGTGAGCTCCCATTACTTGCCCCAGCTTCTGCCAACTTAGCAATTCGAAAGCAGGTAAAAAATACAAGTAGAAAAATAAGGACCACTTTGGTGGGAAAGTAACAGCATTCCATGCACCTTTGACATTTAGTCATGCTGGTCACATGACCACGGAGACGTCTTTGGACAGCACTGGCTCTTCGGCTTTGAAACAGAGATGAGCACCACCCCTAGAGTCGGGAACAACTAGCACATATGTGTGTGGGGAATCTTTATCTTTACCTTTACCTTTACTTTACCTTTACCTTTACTTTACCTTTCCCAAAGTGCTTTGAGCAGCCACCATTTTAAGCATTTTTAGGTGGGGGAAGTGTAATGTTCAGGTGGGAATAGGATGAATGGACATCAACATCAGGGGTGGGTTTCAGTTACCTTTACCACCGCTTCACGCATGCATGCGCTAATCTGCACATGCACCTGGCCTTCCACACATGCACTTTGCTCTCTCGCACACCTTCCGCGCATGGGCACAACATTGAAAACTTGCCTAAATAGCATGGCTTGGAGCCGGGCGGGTGGGCACCTGTGATTGCCGCTACCGGTTCGCCCAAACTGATAGCGAACCGGCTGAATACCACCTCTGATCAACATGCAACCTTCTACTAACTGCCGTCATCCTGCCTGGCACTTTTTGGGGAGGGAGGGGGGAGGAGAGATGGTGGCAGCAAGCTAAAGAACAACCAAGAGGAATTCTATAGACTCAGAGATCAAGTTCTTGTTTTATATTCAAATGTAAGACTGTTTGAAGTCCATAGTTAGGCTCTAACTCCTTCTTCATAAGGTGAGAGTTAGGCATGAAGGAAGATAGTAGAACTCTGCTAGTTTCTATTAGAGATTGTTTCCTTTGCTTCCTCTTCTTGGGGTGAGGAGTAAGGGACAACAGAATTATGTCACTGGATTGGAAGCTAATCAGTTGTGAAAAATGATGTACCACTGTGATGGATACTGGCTCCTTAATTGTGATTATTCTGTTTTCTTTTCATCACCGCTAGTTACTCTCCTATCTCCAAGCCTTCAGGGAAAGCTGTACTTACAGTTTAGGCAAATTGGCAATTTTCCTTGAATCTGCCAAATTACTCCTATTGCTTCAGGCTTCAGACTTTGAAAGGTACAGAAAGAATTCCCTGAGAAAGTAGAGAATAATCCCATTAGTTACAAGGTCATCTCTGTTTTCTCAGATAATTGGAATCCTTCTGAAGCTCATGGGATGTTACAACAAGACTAAAAATATTCTCCCTTTATGGCCTGAGATATATACATTTGTTCCACAACTTTCTCCCTCCCCCTTTTTAATTCAAACATTTGCTATATGCTCTAGCAGGCTACAAGTTCAGAGGGGAGTGGAATATGGAACATTTCATTTTGAATAAATATATTTAAGAGAGGATTTTGAATTTACCATCTTAGAAAATGTAAACATGGGCTGCTATGGGAGATATATTCAAGTGACTCATATCTAAATTGTTTTTAATATTATTTCAGGACATTTTAACTTTTTCAGGTTGACATCAGACTGTTCTACCCATTAAACAAATGCATGACATTTCTTAGGAAATCTGACCCAAGATATTTTATTCACAGATGTTTTATGTGATTCTGTAATATATCAATAAAGGTAAAGATAAAGTTTCCCCCTCACACATATGTGATAGTTGTTCCTGACTCTAGGGGACGGTGCTCATCTCCATTTCAAAGCCAAAGAGCCAGCGCTGTCCGAAGATGTCTCCGTGGTCATGTGGCCAGCATGACTAAATGCCAAAGGCGCATGGAACGCCAAAGGTGGTCCCTATTTTTTTCTACTTGCATTTTTTATGTGCTTTCGAACTGCTAGATTGGCAGAAGCTGAAACAAGTAATGGGAGCTCACTCAGTTACGCGGCACTAGGGATTTGAACTGCTGAACTGCCAACCTTTCAATTGACAAGCTCAGCGTCTTAGCCACTGAGCCACCAAAGCCCTAATATATCAATAGCATTGCTAAATAACACTCTGTATTAGCAATATAATGCATAGTGATATTAAGATTTTGATCTTAATTAGAAAGGAATATAGAATCTATTGCTTTCTGGTCTACAAAGACAAGATCTGTATAAGAAAATAAAGGCTAAATTTACAAGGTAGTTGAGCCTAATTTATAGAAGAAAATATATGAAATTCTTCTTCATCTTCCTCATGTCCTGTCCCTTTCTCCACAGTTTCCATTTATCTACTCACAATGGATTGTACTAATTAAATATGTGCTATTATTTGGAAGTAAGAACCCTAGGCCTGCAAATACTCCCCTCATTTTATTGAGCTGGGCTGCAGAATGAAATATCACTTGCAGTAGCATTGTGTGTAGAGTGTTCCATGTGACAATTGCACATTTTATTTTACTATCAACAGTTTTCATCTGTCAGATGAAATCGGATATCAGATTTCCTTTCCAATATTAGAAAGCACTGAGGAGCTACACACAGCACCTGATGTGTATTCTGTATTCTTGCTTTAAGGAGATTCATCTGTAGAGAGTCTCAATCTTCCAGTTTATCCAAAAAGCTTCCTCAGTTCTGGATGAGAAGCAAATTTTTTTCAAGGAAAAAGATAAGAAAGTACAGTTGCCTTTTGTTCTTTGGGAGAACAAGGTTTGTGTTGTTATATCCTTATTAAAGATGGAGTCATACTTCATAGTGGTAGAGAGAACTCATATGGACCAGTCTTAAGACAAGTTAATGTTTAACAAAGCAAGGCAATCAATAGGCAGGAAAAGAATAAGGAATGGTAGGTGTATTTATACAAACATGCAGGTACAGTAATATCTGAGCTCGGAGAAAAGAAATTATTTAATTACATTTAGGAAAAACAGTTTGTAAAAACAGAGCAGCATTTGAGAATTAGCATGATACTCACATAAAACCTACATATTACATCTGGATTATTCCTCCCAGAAGATTTTTGGAGTAATAAAGTCCAATTGTGTCCAAAGGATGAGAAATATTGTTCTCATTGTGGTCCACAGCTTCTCTTGGTTGAGCTTCTTTGTCTTAGACAAAATTATCTATGTAACTCTTACCGGCTCAACCTGAGGTGATATAGTAATTGTTTTCACTTGTATTCACTATGAATACCTCTCCTCTCTTTCAAAATCATTAAAAAAAGAAGGGAAAACATTTCCTTTTTCTACAATGTTTTAAAGAGCATCTTAAACCCTCTAATCTAGAGCCAATTTGGTCTAGTAATTAAGGCTAGAAAGCAGGAGACCATGATTTCTAATCATGACTTAGACATGAAAGACAGTTGGGTGACTTTGGTCTCTCTAAATCCAACTCACCTCACAGGATTGAGGCAAAGGAAGATGGGTTGGATAGGTTCACCATCTCAAGTTACTTACAAAAATAATAAAGGCGGGATACAAATAAATAAATAAAATGATCAGCCATGGATCTTATAAAGCATATTACCAGATTATAACTCCAAAATTATAAACTGGCTAAAAATGTCTGTCCAAAGTAGTATCTAATTTATTAAGGCACAAAACACTGTAGATGTTGGCTACAGGGAGAAAGGATCAAGATCTTAGATATTGAGAAAATGGATTGAGTTCAAATATATTCAAAGAAACAGGAGATTGCTGACATAAAATGTAAGTTGAACCGTAAAGAAAATAATTTTTTAAGGATTTGGGCAAGGCTGATATTCAAAACACACTAATGTACCCAATCTGATTTATTTAATGCACCTAGAAGTCTAGCTCAATTAGTTAGTGGAGTCGGTTGTAGTTCCTTCTTTCTTCTTCATCTAGATCTACTCTGATGTCATCCCAGAAAGGTTAAAAAAACCCAAAAGCATTAAAAAAAATCTCTTCTTGTCTATTTAACTTCAAGGCGTGGTATTGATCTGATGAGAGCTTGTTGTTGTTGTTAGTTGCAAAGTCATGTCCAATCCATCGCAATCCCATGGACAACGTTCCTCCAAGCCTTCTTGTCCTCTACCATCCTCTGGAGTCCATTTAAGCTCACGACGACTGCTTCAGTGACTCCATCCAGCCACCTCATTCTCTGTCGTCCCCTTTTTCTTTTGCCCTCAATCTTTCCCAGCATTAGGCTCTTCTCTAGTGAGTCCTTCCTTGTCATTAGGTGGCCAAAGTATTTGAGTTTCATCTTCAGGATCTGGCCTTCTAAAGAGCAGTCAGGGTTGATCTCCTCTAGGACCGATCACCTTGCAATCCAAACGACTCACAGGAGTCTTCTCCAGCACCATAGTTCTGGAGGACTATGATGAGAGCTAGAGAGGGCCAATGTAAGGGAGAGGTATGGTGTTAGTCTAATACAAACCTCTACCTTTCTCTATGGAATGCCAAACCTGGTATGCAATAGGAGCCCAGAAGGAGAACTGAGAGACAGTCCATGACCCTGATGCTCTATCATGAGCTCTACCATGAGCTCTATCATGAGCTCTACCATGGGACCATGGCCCCATCGGAGCCTGAGTCCGCAGAGGATGAACCAGAGCTGGGGCCGATGGAGGTCGAGGGGGCAGCTTTGTTGGCTCCAGACAAACGCGGAGAGAAGCAGGACAAGGCAGCCCCGGGACCCTCAGGCCTGGGACAGCTTGCCAATAGGGAAGAACGTGGGCAGGAAGAGAGGAGGGGAAGAGAGGACAGGCAGTGGAGATGAGGAGCAATGGAGTTCAGGTGATGAGCAAGGACCTCCCCCTCCTGATCCCTGAGCACGGACAGTGGAGACGAGGCAGGAGCAGCGCAGGCTGACCCGACGACTTGGGAGGAGAGTGCCCCACCCCTCTTCACAAGACACTCCTGGGGACTGAGACTTAAGCAGATGCTGTGAGGAGAGGCACTTGTTGGGAACAAGCACTGAATTCGTGGAGTTTTGTGTACCATTGTCGACATCTGGAGTTTGCTGGACTTCTTGCCTTCTTGCCTTCTTGTTCCTTTGTCTCATTGTACTCATTGCCTTATTGCTGCCTTATTCCTTTGCCTCGCTGGACTTTTTGTCTTGAAGCTGTCGTGCTAACAGCATTTTGCTGGACTACTCTCAGCCAGAGGCTGCTGGAGGCATGTGTGAGCGCTTTGCTCCAGGAGTTGCCATAAACGTGGGAGCGCTTGGGGGAAAGTTGGAGCAATAAAGGGAAGCTCGAACTATCAGCTGGCTGTGTTACCTCCATGCCTTGCCCCGGGTCATCCTATGCTTGTTTTAAGCTCCACTACTAAAGTCTGATCAGAACCCTGCTCTGCATCTAAATTGATGCACATATCTAAAATGTTACCTTTCGTAACTGATAAATGTTACAGCCTTCTATTTCTGAGACACTACCATTTGAACCTAAAAAGTATGCTTTGTTTGAACTTAATGGGACAGTATAAAGTGAGAAAGATGATCTGAGATTGCCTGTGATTCCTGCTGTAGCAATTGCTTTGCAGAAGCAATATTTCACATCACCCAAGAAATACAAATGCAAAGTGTGGAAGATACGATAAGGACATTTCACACTATGAGGGGGAAAAAAAAACCTGTGGTATCTATACAACTGCTAATGAAATCAATCTGGCAGTGTTCCTGTTAGGTGTGCGATGAATTAGCACTAAACCGACACAATATACTTTTCAACATTGGCTGTTAGTTGCAAGAACACGTTTATCTCTTAGGTGAGGATAATCTACACCTTCCTTCACTGAATGGCTTTCAGAATTGTGCTCTCAAATTCAGAATTGCTCTGAGTGTATCTTGCCAATCCCACTGCTTCCTTATTAGTGGGTGTTCTGACGCAGTTCCCCAAACACAACAAACCCTCTGATGTGAACTCAAAAGAATCCTTTATTAGGAATGCCGGCAGCCCAGGTAAAAAATTTCTCTCGCAGGCTAACAAGTCCATCTGGCCGGAAGATGAAGATGTCTGTCACATCTATTCATCTCCGCCCCCTGCCTTTTATCCCCAGAGCTAGGGTGGGGCCTCACTAGCAGCGGTGGCTCTTTCGTCCCAAGGACCAGCCCATAGATTTCCATTGCTCTCCTCTTCTCTGCCTTCTGTGCAGCCGTGCATCAGGCACTGGACCCAGCTGTTCCTCCTCTTCCTCATCAGCCACCTCCAGACCTGGGGGCTGTTGACTCTCCATCTGAGGGCTGATGGATGGCCCCGGCTCCACCTCTGTCTCTCTCTCTGCCAGCTCCATTCCCTCTTCCCCCTCGGAGCTCTCAGGTTGCCCTGATGCTAACCCTGAATCCCATGCCTCCTCCTCTCCTCCTCTGATTCGGCTGCTGGAGGGACCTGCAGCCAACAGGCCACAACAGTGGGACCAAATTTTACTATGACTCACTGCCCTTTGATCAATGATATTCCCAGTTATTATCTGTCTTTTCAGGCCATTGATAAAGCTTCTATTCCCCTCCCTCTCCTTCTCCATCTCTTTCAATTGTAACTTATCCATTCACTGCATTCTACAGTTATGATAAATAAGCTGCAATGCACTCTCGGTTTGAAGCTTATCAATCTAAGAGCACTGCTAAAGTTAAAATGGAGCAGCCACTACCAATGGATTTTCAAAGCTTGCAATAAATGATAGTCTCTACCGCTATGAATTTAACATTTTGTTGCAGTGGCTTTTTTTTTTTTTTTAAGGAATAAATGTGAAGCTATCCTGCTGGTCGAGTACAGCAACTTCAAATTGATTATTTTTCTTTAATGCACTGCCTGATATTCATGCTTATTGCAAGCCATATATCTGAAACAGCATGTTTTTCTAAAGCAAGTCAGCAGGTCTGGTGAGCTCCGAAACAATCAGTCTTCACTTTGAACAGCTTGGCTAAGCCAGTAGGGGATTCAGCATGTGCATTTATTCCATGCAAACAACTTCCTCTCCCCCACACCTGCATACAATAAAAAGATATCAAAATTCATAATTCTTCGTGAAGTCTGCCAAAAGAAAAAAAAACCAACAGAAAAAAGAAATTCATCCACTTAAGGAGACACTGGACTTTTAAAGGATTCCAAATTCATTTGGCTTTGATCGTAAGAAAAATGCAGGCCCTTTTTGGTGGGGGTGTCTCTCCTTCCGTTCGGTGTTCACAAGTAAGATTGCTATACATTTCTTTTGTTTATGTAGGAAGCAAAGAAGTAAACTAGAAGCAGATTTTGCCAAGCAGGTTAGCGTCACATAAAGTGACCGAGAACAGAGAACAAAACACAACACGGAATGAATATTAATGTCACAATATACAATTCATATAGGGTATGATATGGAATGGTATGGTATGTTCATTATTATTATTGTTTTTTGTTTTTTTTAAAAAAATATTTTATTAGTTTTAAAAGTAAAACAATGGACATTGCTCTTCGAGACCGCCGTCTACCACATAGCTCCCAGTGACCGGTAAGATCCCACAGATCTTCCAAAGGATGGAAGGCTGAGTCAACCTTGAGCCTGGTGAGATTTGAACTTGCAGTAATTGCAGGCAGCTGGTGTTACTTAACAGTGCTTTAGTCTGCTGCGCCACACAGAATTTGTTTATTCTGTGTGTAAAGTTTGGGAAAAACCCATCCATGTACCCCACAACTAAAGAATCTCCCTGACACAACCTACTCCTGTAATCTATGATTGGTGAAGCTCAAACATTAGCCACATTTGTTATTCCTTGCAGGGTGGAGAATAAAATTTAGATATATTCTGAGAAAAATCTCTTTAAAAAAATCGTGCTTTCCTAAAATAAAATTGTGCACCATAAGTGTCCATAGTTTTTTTTTTTTTTTATCATCACAGTGGCCATTATTCTTCTCATATAAATACTGCAATATTATTAATTGAATGAAGAGGGTATTATTCTAAGCTTTGTCTAGTGACATTTTTATAATTTCTTGCCAGATAGGTTGAATTTGAATTTGCACATCACTGTCACCACCAACTACCACTCTTTCTAAGAGTCTTTCAGTTATTTTAACATTAATCCTGTTAAGAACCTGGTAGTCAATTACCAACTCCAAATGTAGAACTCTTCACCTTAATTCTAAAAATGAACCAGCATGAAAATTCTACCATGTGAGATATTAACTAGATATTAAATTCCTTTTCTCTATTCTATTATTCTGTTCTAAAACAAGCAGGGATGAGTTAGTGATCGTTCAAAGTTACAACACCACTGAATGACCATTTTTCACATTTATGACCATTGCAGCATCTCCATGCTGACATGATCAAAATTTGGATGCTTGGCAACTGGTTCATATTTATGACGGTTCCAGTGTCCCACAAGGTCACATGATGACTTTTTGTGACTTTCTGACAAGCAAAGTCAATGGGAAAGCCAGATTCGCTTAACAACGGTGTTAGTAATTTAACAACTGCAGCGATTCACTTAACAAATGTGGCAAGAAAAGTCGTAAAATGGGGCAAAATTGACTGAACAAATTTCTCACTTAGCAACATGAATTTTGGGTTCAATTGTGGTTGTAAGTCGAGGTAAATTTAGTAAATTTAAGCACTATTTTTCCTTTCTGTATGCTGGGGTAAATAATAATAAAGAAACTATGGTATCAGTACAGACGAATGTTAACTAAGACATACTTAGCCAATTTATGCAATCTACCAGGGAGCAGCACTAGACTGCATTGCTTGCAGAATGCAAAAAAGTGACAATGTAGGGCAGCTTGATCTGAACCACTCAGCTATTTTTATTTCCCGATTATTGCTCACCCGTACATACGCACCATCTGATTGACAGCTGTTAGGATGGCAGGGAAGTTCTATTCAGATTGCTTCTAGGCAGACAATATGAAAATACAACTCAGTGTCTCTCTCTCTCTCCCTGCCTACTTCCCAGTGAGAACATGTGGTGTAGGTCTAGTTATTTACATCCAGAGATCCAGATGGCATGTATTTGGGGGTGGGTGGGTTCTGAAGACCCTCAAGACTTGGCTGAGTTCCCAGGCCTAGGTTAGTGTGTTTGGTGAACCCCTTGTCACATTTTCTATTGTGTTTTGTTTTTAATTGTTATAACTGTGTTATTTAATGTTGTAAGCTCAGTTTTTAAAGATTGAGATGGGATGGGATAGGTAGAGTAAGGCAAGGCAAGGCAGATGAGCGGAAGGAAAGGAGGGAGGGAGGGAGGGAGGGAGGGAGGGAGGAAGGAAGGAAGGAAGGAAGGAAGGAAGGAAGGAAGGAAGGAAGGAAGGAAGGAAGGAGAGAGACAGTAGATTTTATTAATTAACCTTAACTTAATTAAGATTAACAATGATGTAAATGAATTGATAGGATATGTTGTATGAGTGGTCCAGAAGGGTCACAGTTTCCCAATTGAAACTATGATTAAGTTTGTCCATATGTTGTGAAATTAAGGAGTTTTCATCCTGTCTTCTGATTGCTGGTTGGTGTTCATAGATGCGTTCTTCCATCCTAGACCAAGCCAAGTCCAAAAATGATAGGGAATTTCTAGAAGTCTGGAACTCTGACAAATCAGCCATTAACAAACACAGACATAAGCAGTATCTATAGACCAGGGGTGCTATTTAGCAGGTTCTGAAAGGTTCTGGAGAACCGGTAGCAGAAATTTTGAGTAGTTCGGAGAATCGGCAAATACCACCTCTGGTTGGCCCCAGAGTAGGGTGGGAATGGAGATTTTGCAGTATCCTTCTCCTGCCACGCCCACCAAACCAAGCCCACCAAGCCACACCACGCCCACCAAGCCACGCCCACAGAACCAATAGTAAAAGAAATGAATTCCACCACTGTTATAGATTATAAAAATGAGTCAATCAACAAGCCAAAAAGGGAACAATAAAAACCCCAAGCACCTATCCACCAGCCCATACCCATAATGCAATGCCCCCCCTGCATGCCCAGGCCCCCTGCACATTCACACACGACCCCCTCACACTCCTCTGGCCCCTGTGCATGCGCGCGCAACCCCCATGCTTCCCCCACACATGCACATGTGACCCCCTGCGCCCCATTTTGGGCCTAGCAGGCCTCCCTGAAATCTCCTGGGACCAAAAACGGGTCATAGGGGGGCATGTCTCACACACACATACGCAGCCCGTTTTAGGCCTAGCAGGCCTCCCTGAAGCCTCCTGGAACCAAAAATGGGGTGCGAGGGGGCTGTGTTTGACTCCTCCCCCCGTGCTTATGCACATGACCCCCCTGCCCCCGCGCATGCATACACGACCCCCGTGCATGTGCGCGCATCCCCTGCATTCATGGCACAGACACAAAAATCAGCTGGCTGGTGGGAGGCACACATGCATGTGTGGTGGAGCTGACCTAAGGCAACGGCTCACATGCCTGTAGAGATGGTTCTGCATGCCACCTGTGGCACACGTGCCATAGGTTCGCCATCACGGGTATAGTGGATATGATAGTGTCTGGAAGCAGCAGAAGAGAAGAGAAAGAAGTGAATAACATCACAAAATACAAAAACCTGCAAACAGAAGTGGAACAATTGCGACAAAAGAAAGCAAAGATAGCAATAACAGTAATAGGCTCCTCAGGTGCAATTCAAAAACATGTGGGGCATCATCGGCTTTTACAAAATCCCCATCAGTCAATTGCAAAAGGCAGCTTTAGTTGGAACAGCTTACATCCTGCAATGATACCTTTAATATTATTAAAGAACAGCATCCGTCTATCCCAAATCCTTGGGGAGAACTCAGTAGGTGGATAAAAATGTCTAAACATCTGGTGGGCTGTGCAACCAACCATAATAATTTCTGGCACCGTTCCTTCACATTCCCAGAACTTAGTAAGATAGGTTAGCTCCAAAGATGTACCTTGCTTTCAGATCCATAGACCTAAGGCAGAGGTGTTAAACTTGCAGCGTCACGTTGTCGTCACATGACGTATCATGACTTTTCCCCCTTCGCTAAACCGGGGGTGGGTGGGTGACGCATCCGGTCCACAACAGTGGTAGGATTCAACCGGCTTGGGCCAGTTTGGGAGAACTGGTAGTTAATTTGCTGGCTGGCTCTGCCCCTCCCCACCCTGCCCCTTCCAGAAGTCCCCACGTGCCCCATTTTGGCTCCCAGGTAGAGCAGGGAGGCCTCCTAGGCACAAAATGGGGCATGGGGGTGCACCTTCCCACGGCCCATTTTTTCTCCCAGGGGGATACAGGAGGCCGAGTACTGCCTGTCACATAACCATGGCCACGCCCACCATGGCCATACCCACCCAGCCAGTCATTAGGGCAGAGAACCAGTTGTTAAATTATTTGAATTCCACCACTGGTCCACGGGCCATGAGTTTGACACTCCTGACCTAAGGGATCTCTTGTCTGGTGAAGGATTTCCCAGAATGTCCACTATGTTATTCTCTTTCAGTTTTAATTTTCCTGCTCCTTCCAGCCATTGCAGTCTTTTAATCACGGAATTAAATAAAGCATTGCTGCATTATTAGGCCAGTGTTATAGTGACGAACAAGCAAAATCCCAAGCTCCAAAGCTCATAATAAAGCCATGTCTGGTCCACGAGCAACTACATTTAAATTCTTAATCATCTTCAAGCCTCACCATATAACTCAGGATAAGGCAAGTGAGGAAAAACTCAAAGCAGTCTGGTCTGTTGTTAGAACAGGTTTTTATAGCTTTAAAGTTTCTATTCCTACTCTCACACATGGATGTGCCATCTGATCACTACACCAGTTTTCTTACTTTCAACAAAGCAGATCAGTTTAACTGAGATAAAGTCCAACAGGTTTAGCAAAAGTTTCATGGAAGAGGTAAGTTTGAAAGCACAGTGATAATGTATAAATCTTCTTGAAGGCAGATGACATAGTATAATGATTTTTATTATTATTTCTAAAGCACTTTCAGACATGAGACGTTGCCAGATGAGTTACTAATGAGACAGTGAATTCAGTCTTATTATTTAGTCTGTCAATGTTCACTTTTATCATTGTTTGGTAGAAAATGCAAGGGATTAAATTTAGAAAATTTATGGACAGCATATTTATAGCACATGTCAATGAGCAAGCATCAGGAAACATCAATTTTATTGGGAAATTAAATGAGGTTGTTACAGTCAAATTTATTGTTTAATCTTGAAAGCACCATTGATATCTAAAGGTTAGACCACCAAGTCATAAAGAAAGAGTAGCACAATCATCACTTCAATAAGTAGTATAACATAGTTGTAAAATACGAGAGGACGAGGATGGAAACCTCATATACATGGTCTACTCTCAATTTACACTTTAAAAGACTTTGAGAACAAAGATTAACAAATTGCAAAGGGCAACCACATCTTTATACACACACACACACACACAGAGAGAGAGAGAGAGAGAGAGAGAGAGAGAGAGAGAGAGAGAGAGAGAGAGAGAGAGAGAGAGAGAGAGAGAATAACCACATAATTTATCTAAGCTCTAACAGGGACTCAGTGGCTCAGTGGCTAAGATGCTGAGTTTATCGTTCGAAAGGTCGGCAGTTCAGCGGTTTGAATCCCTAACGGAAATCCCTGAGCTCCTGTTACTTGTCCCAGCTTCTGCCAACCTAGCAGTTCGAAAGCACATAAAAAATGCAAATAAAAAAATAGGAACCACCTTTGGTGGGAAGGTAACAGTGTTCCTTGCACCTTTGGCATTTAGTATGCTGGCCACATGACCACGGAGACGTCTTTGGACAGTGCTGGCTCTTTGGCTTTGAAACAGAGATGAGCACCGCCCCCTAGAGTGGGGAACGACTAGCACATGTGTGAGGGGAACCTTCACCTTTACCTAATTTTTAACACATCTGGATAAATTCATAGAAGACTGGTTTATCAAGACTTTAAAATACGAGAGGACAAGGATGGCAACCTCAGATACATGGTCTACTCTCAATTTACACTTTAAAAGACTTTGAGAACAAGAGATTAGCAAACTGCAAAGGCAACCACATCCTTATACACACACAGAGAGAGACAATATCCACATAATTTATGTAAGCTCTAATTTTAACAAGTCTTGATAAATTCATAGAAGACGGGTTTATCAAGACTTTCCAGGCTCTTTAAGATTCCGTGTTATCTTTGAGTGGGATAGGCATTCCTCTGTAGATCCATTTACAGAGGAACAATGACAGGAGAGGAATAATCTCTAGCTGCGTGTGAGCATCTCAGAGTTATCTCATGGAACATTGTGAGAAACAAGATGTTGGATTAGAATGGGCCTTAGCCTGATCCCTCAGAGATACTCTCATGTTCCAAATGAAGATTGGGTGAAAGGTACTCACACCCTGTCTTGACTTCTGTGATGCAGTCTACCTAGGGTTGCCCTTTAAATGTATCCAGAGGTTGCAATTGGTGCAGTCAGGATGAACTAATGGCTGTATAAATATTTGTAATTTTCTGCCATGGTTTAGTTTAGTTTAGTTTAGTTTATTATATTTATATACCGCCCCCTCTCCCGAGGGACTCGGGGCGGTGAACAGCCAGCAAATAAAATACACAGATACAAAATTTAAAGCAATATTAAAATCCAATTAAATCAGTTTGGCCCATAGTTAAAAACCCTATATTAAAACCCCTAATTTTTTAAAACAATTCTTTTTAAAAAGAGTAGGTCAGGCCAGCCCGACTTGATGAAACAAAAACGTTTTTAGGGCAGTTCGGAAAGCATGAAGGTCAGGGATCCACCGTATCTCTGGGGGCAACTCGTTCCAGAGGGTAGGTGCCACCACAGAGAATGCTCTCCCCCTGCGGGTTGCCAGCCAGCATTGTCTGGCCGACGGCACCCTGAGGAGGCCCTCTCTGTGGGAGCGTACTGGTCGGTGGGAGGCTACCGGTGGCAGAAGATGGTACAGCCAGACGGTGAAAAATTTAGTAAAAATGAAATTGCCTGCCCAAATGACCAACTTATATTAAGGTAAAGGAGTCAAACTCAATTTCATTGAGGGCCACATCAGGGTTGTGTTTGACCTCAGAGGATTGGGGAGGGCATGGCCATGGTGGGCATGACACAGGACTCATGTCGGGGCACCTGTGGTGGCTAAGGGGCACCTGTGGTGGCCAAATGCTAAGGCAGGACTTCCCTGAGACCCCCCCCTCCCTCACTCTCATTATAATTTCTTCTTTCTTTCTTTCTTTCTTTCTTTCTTTCTTTCTTTCTTTCTTTCTTTCTTTCTTTCTTTCTTTCCTTCCTTCCTTCCTTCCTTCCTTCCTTCCTTCCTTCCTTTTCTTCTTTTTCCCTCCCTCTTCATTCTCCTTTCTTCTTCCTTTCCCTCTTTCCTTATTTTTCCTTCCTTGCTCTCTTCCCATCTTCCCTTCTTTTTCTTTGCCTTTCCTCTTTCCCTTTCTCCTTTCCCGTCCCTTCTTGCATGCTGAAATGCAAAAGGGGAAACATTTCTCCTTTTGTTTTGTTTTTAGTTTGTTTTGATAGCCCTCTGCCAGCAAAAATGAAGCCTGGGAGCCCCCCCTCCCCAAGTTCCGTTTTCACTAGCAGAGGCACTGCGGGGCCGTTGCTGTTTCCAGGCCGGCCCCATGGGCCACATCTAAGCACCCTGTGGGCCAGATCTGGCACACGGGCCTTAAGTTTGACACCCATGTGTTATACGGCATTTATTGAGATGTAAAGTACTACAGCTGGGGGAAAGAGCTTCCAAGAGCTCCCGGATCTACGCACCTTCCGCCGTGCCCTCAAAACTTTTCTGTTCCAGCAAGCCGGACTGGCATAGCTCTTTTAATTGTTTTTAATTCGTTTTTAAAAAGGGGTGGGGGCTTTAATTAATATGGGCCAAATTTGTTTAATATACTTTTAAATTGTTTTAAATTTTATATTTTTATGTTTTTATTTTTGGCTGTACACCACCCTCAGTCCTTCGGGAGAAGAGCGGTATATAAATTTAAATAATAGATAGATAGATAGATAGATAGATAGATAGATAGATAGATAGATAAATACATTTTTTTTTAAATTTGATTTATATGCCGCCCTTCTCCGGAGACTCAGGGCGGCTTACAGTGCGTTAAGCAATAGCCTTCATACTTTTGTATATTTATACAAAGTCAGCTTATTGCCCCCACAAACTGGGTCCTCATTTAACCTACCTTAGAAAGGATGGAAGGCTGAGTCAACCTTGAGCCTTGGAGAGATTCGAACCAGCAGTAAATTGCAGGCAGCTGTGTTAATAACAGGGTGCTTTAAACCACTGTAGTACCAAGGCTCTTTGAGATAACCCACCATTGATTTCCATAGTAGCAGATCTAGTTGCCTACTCTTTTGTGTGGCCAGCCTTGCTCCCTCTGTTAAATTGAATCGGCACACTCTTATGGGCCAGTAAGGTTTTCTATCAGCTACAATACAACATGATTATGAATTAAGATGTGTGTGGCTTGCAATTTTCAAATCACAATAGGAGAAGGAGAAGAAAGGAATAGCATTCCAATCTATTATGTGGTACTTTGATTGTCAGATAGCTTAATTATTCTTGTCCTTTTATGCTAACGTTACTATCAGGAAAAAGATATAGCCATTCAAAAGACGTTAAATAAAGAAGGGTCAAGAAAAAGATATTATAAAAAGAACAAAGAAAATGACTCTTGAAAGAAATCAGTCAAAATGATGGAAGTAGCAGAAAGGGAGAATGAAGTCCAAAGCTGCTGTTCATCTCACAGAAGACAAGCTAAATCCTATCCTTCATCTCCATTCCATCACTAAAATGAATAAATCATTAAAGAACCAGCTAGTGCTCATAGGCCAGTTCATTACTGCACCTCGCAACAAGGATGAACAATAGCAGCCATTTTCCAAATTCGGTGTCCTTCAGATCTGCGGGCTTCAACTTCTAAAATTTTCCTGCTCGCTGAGTTATTGTGAGCAATAGCAGTTGAATTGTACACTGTCAACTCTGAAGCAAACCTGGCTGAGGTCACTTTGGGGTTGCCACAGTGAGAAGAAGGGATAGAGAACAGGGACATAGTTAGATGGGGAGCTTGTAGTCAAAACAGAATAGTTTCCTGTGGGAACCAAGGACATTCCAACAGGTGGCTGGGGAGAAGAGGAATCCAGTTAACATCTGACCAGCCAGCACCTTCAGCCAGCACCTTGATTGGACAATGTGACTAATTGAGGAAGGGGAAACTTTCACTTTTAATCAGGTGAAAACTGCAGGAACTTTCAGAGTTGGTTTTCACCAGCTTGTGCCAATATGATATCTCCCATAAAATTGTTCTCTGAGGAACTTGCCTGCCTCAGAGTTCTGCTTACTATGGAGTTACTATTTGGGACCCTGACATACACATCTGAAGCAAGGGTGGTATTCACTTACCTTCGCTACTGGTTCGCAAATATGAGCGTGCGCATGCACTCACTGCGCTCACATGCGCCACCTCTGCGCATAGACAGAGCCTTCTTCGGTGCATGCACAAAGCATCAAAAATGGGATGTGATGACGTCTGGACGGGTGGGCTGAGCCTCCCGCAGCCGCCGCTACCAGTTCGCCCGAACTGGATAGAACCAGTTGAATACCATCACTGATCTGGAATATGGAATATGGAATGGTGCATAAGTGTACCAGCGTGCCTACAGTCCCTGTCCTAATATTCCTTTTACTTGCTCTTTTCATGTATTCAAATTATGTTTATACTTTTACCTGTTATCTTATATATGCTTGACAAATAAACTTATGATTATGATTATGATATCAAGACTATGGAAGGTTGAGCTACAGTCAGCATCATATTCCCATTCCCCATCCAGACCCCCTCTAAAAAGTTGCAAGGAGAATCAAAGAGTTCTCCTTTTTGGCTGCATTTTAGGATTACATCTACTCCTAAACTGAATATAAACTACAGTTTGTTGAAACAAGAAAAAAAATTATCAGTTATTCAGAGCTTGGAGTTGGTTTGATTCAAGCAATCCACAGTTAAGGTTAATTGTAGACTATTGGTTAAGCAGCATGGGATAAAAACTTCCAATTTCTTCTCCGTGAGCATGCTGAAGTCAGAGAAGACTGGGCAGCTAGGCAGGGAAGAATCCAGGCATGGTTTAATAGAAAATCTGAGCCCACACGGTCTGCATAGCCAATGTATTTCCAGCCTTCTTCCCCAACTTGCATAACACAGCTTAGCGGCTTATTTGGACCCAGCTCCACTTACCTTTTATAAGCCCTTTCAAATTGCATTCTTTTCAGGACTATTTTTTTTTTTTTTTTCTGGGAGAAAGTCATACTGAGTGATCAAGCAGACTTTGCGTGCGAACAGCTCCCAGTTTAATCCGGTTAAAGCTGGATATAAAGCCACACTGAAATTTTTTTCCCTAATAACCAAGACTCTCTGTCAGTCAATCAAAGCAATACTGAAAAGTTGTATTCTTGTCAGGGACACAAAGGGTACATTATGAAATGCAAAAAGGAAAGGAATATCAGTGGTGGTAGGAGAAGAAATCTTGCCAGGAAAATGACAAAACAGCACTCAGAATAACAGATTTGGAAGGAGCTTTGGAAGTCTTCTAATCCGTCACCAGAAACCACTCATCTTTTGCTTTACTTCAGTATAACTTCAAGAAGTTTTCCTTCCCTCGAATGTAGTTCTTTCAACCTTGACCCCATCAGGATCAAATTCCAAGTTGTGGGCAGAATTAGCCTGTAATATTGCATTCTAATCACTACACCACCAGGACTCTGCAGTGACCAGAACTTGATGCAGTGTGTCCTCACTAATGCAGCAGCACTATCACTTCTTGTGATGTTGATACTGTCTCTCTGTTAAAGCAGTTTAGGACTGCATTGATATTTTTGGCAGCTGCAGCCCACTAAGACACCTAGATACCTCTCATAGCTACTATTGTTGAGCCAGGCACCACCTATTCTATAAGGTAAAGTTCCCCTCGCACATATGTGCTAGTCGTTCCCAACTCTAGGGGAGGTGCTCATCTCCATTTCAAAGCCGAAGAGCCAGCGCTGTCTGAAGATGTCTCTGTGGTCACGTGGCCATCATGACTAAATGCCGGAACACTGTTACCTTCCCACCAAAGGTGGTCCCTATTTTTCTACCTGCATATTTTACATGCTTTCAAACTGCTAGGTTGGCAGAAGCTGGGACAATTAACAGGAGCTCACCCCATTACGCGGCACTAGGGATTCGAACCGCTGAACTGACGACCTTTCGATCTACAAGCTTGGTTCATCAGCAAACTGAATCAATCTGATGGCGGTACTGTCTATCCCACATTGTTCTATCTTACCAAGAAGTAAGCTGTCTACTTTGTCAAATGTGGTCTAAGTAAAGTATGTTCATAGTATTTCCTGATCCACTAATTTAGTCCTTTATCGAAGCAGGCAATAAGATTTGTCAGTGTAGAATGACATTTCTCCATATTTCATGATGCATGTCAAAAGTAGGGGAGGGTAAAATGTTTCAGATTAGAGATTTTTCAAGCCCAAACATGATGACCTGCTTGTAATACTTTTTTTAAAAAAATCAAGCTTGAAACAGCTGTTCAAACCATTCTAGAAATGTTCTGAGTTTGGAATTCTTCCAAAGTAGCTGGAACAGCATCAGAATGCTGCCTATAAAGTTGGAACAGCTGTTTTAAATTCCAAATAGGTCGTTTTAAGTGTGAAACTTTGAGAATGTGGAATATTTTGCACCATTGCTAGTCAAAACTTCATTTATAGTAAGGTGATTTCTGTGGTATTGATTTACAGCAGGGGTGTCAAACCTGTGGCCCATGGGCTGGATATGTCATGCATGGGCCATGCCTACCCCAATTTAGTGAAGGGGGGAAAGTCGAGATACATCACGTGATGATAATGTGATGTCGCAAGTTTGTCACCCGTGATTTAAAGGGTCTCATTCAATCATTATGTCAAGATAACAATGGACAGTTGATCGTATGAAGCAGCTCAACATCATTGTGCAAATCCAGTTTATAAACAGTTTATAAACAGTCATTGTTTAGTTTCACAGCTGAAGATCAAAGATCAAACTGGATTCAGATAATAAGCCTTCCTAAGGTCCTATTATACTGATTTAATAAATAATTCACCCCATAAAAAATTGAAGTCATTTCCATATTTGTAAAATACAAATGAATACAAAATTCAACAGAATGGATTGGAAAGAGAATAGCAATAGCATTAGTACTTATATACTACTTCATAGTGCTTTACAGAAATAGTGTCTAGTGCCTTTTTTTTTTTTAAAGACTTGCTGGAAAAGATGTTTACATGCACAGCTCACCATGAAAGAATCAAGCAATTCAATGTATGAATTGCTGTGCAATTCTTCTCAATCCAGCTTCAGGGAGAACTCTGCTTATTTCCCCAGAGCTTACTAAACAGTTGATCAATATCGATTTCATCAGAGCTTAACAGTTGTTTATAGACATGGAGATGGAGACAGATATTATTTTTGATCGTTCCACTAATTTTCAGAAAATTATTGGATTTCTATGAGACAATTCTGTCTGGAAATGAACCCAGGAGAAAAAAACCTCTTGAGTAGTCTAATTTCTCTCCTCATTTGTTGCTGTGATGATTTTTGAAAATGCCGGAAGAACATTAGAACAATGGCCCTGGGAATCATATTCACAAAGGGAGAACTCAATTTCCAGTCTTCAGTATGCAGAGTTGGCTAATAACCTCCACCTTTCCCATATCACAATGCTGATATATCATAGCATCTTGATATCAGCTCGATTCAGTGCTTACTCTCAGCACTAATTTGCAGAGCATGGGGTTCTGCAAAGACATCATACATGTCATGAAACCTTCATGAAAATTACATCATTTCCACATGGCATATATTATGCAGGGGAAATCATCTGTACCATATATCAATGGATATAAAAAAAAACATTAATAGAGCAATATTTCTATTCAGGGGAGACTAGTGATATGGAAAAGCCAGAGACTTGTGATCTTTTATGCTATCTCTTTTATAAAAATATTCAAGGAACTAATCCTTTTTGGGAAACTCCCAAGCAGGTAATCCAAATATTTGATCTGATAATCAAAGTTAATAGATTTATCACTAAGTGCTGTGCATATTACCTTCTGGTTAGCACGATTTAAAGTACCCAATCTCTCCTATAAATCAATCACATGTGGAGAAGTAGCTTTGTTTTTAGGAATTACTCCAGTTGTCTTAAACTGTTGGATATTCTTTTATTTGTTGGATATTCTATACTCTGATATCCCAACTGTCATAACAAACAAAGTAAACCAGAAAAGTACTAACCGGTGTTTTAGTTCCCACATTTACTTGGAAACACAAAGGAGATAAATATTGTCGAAGAATTATCTCATACCTACAAAAAATCTCTTTGAAGATGCCAATATTTTAATTGGCTTTTTTGTTTTTGCAGAAAGTTGGAAGAAGCTATTTCAACCATCAACTCTAACCCCCCATTCAATGCAGGAATTCAAAATAAAGCTTCTAGCATCTTTTTAATCACGTTCTAAGAAAGGAAACTTATGTCTTCTTTCTCATGGATTTTAAATGCCTACAAATTTGAACTTTACTCTTTTTCCCGTTAAGTCAGGTGATTTACCCAGGAGCCTGAGTGGCGTAGGAGGCTCCTACTAAGGCAGCATTTAACATCCAACTGCCTGCAATTACTGCGAGTTCAATGCTCACCAGGTCGATTCAGCCTTCCATCCTTTCTAAGGTGGGTAAAATGAGGACCCTGTTTGTGGGGGCAATAAGATGACTTTCTATAAAATATACAAAAGTATGAAGGCTATTGCTTAATGCATTGTAAGCCGCCCTGAGTCTCCGGAGAAGAGCGGCGTATAAAAATAAATAAATAAAAATAAATAAAATTTACCCATCCCTACCTTAGCCCAAAATTTATGTAATTTCCTGCCCAATTACCAATACTTAGCGTATTTTTCAGAGTATAAGACACACTTTTTTTCTCCCCGAAAAGAGGGTGAAAATTTGGATGCATTTTATACACCAAATGTAGCCCCGCCCACCCGGTGGACCCCACCCTTTGCCCTCTCCTCCCAGCAATTTACCTCCTTGCAGCAAGCAGCAACAGCAAACAGCCTGTTTCAGCTTCAGCACAGCCTGATTAGCACAAGGAGTTGATTGTCGGTTGGATCAGCCTCCCGACCCTCAGCTGTTTCAGGCTGCAAGGATTGCCATTGCCTATTGCCGCGAGGGCCTCCGCTGTTTGCTGCAAGGAGGCAAATTGCTGGGAGGCAGATTTTTTTTCTTGTACTAATCAGGCTGTGCTGAAAATTAAAATGAAACTAAAGCAGCCTGTTTGCTGTTTGTTGCAAGGAGGCAAATTGCTGGGAGACAGAGGCAGATTTTTTCCCCTTGTTTTCCTCACCAAAAAAGATAGGTATGTCTTATAGTCCAGAGCGTCTTATACTCCAAAAAATATGGTATCTTGCCTGCCTTGTCTGACAAACTTTCAAGATCATCCAAGGATCAAGACTTTATAAAAAGTCAGAGTATAAGGAAAACAAGCTATTTATATATATCTTGACACAAGGAGAACTGTTTCTTGGCAATTTAGAGGGTATATGGAAGAACATAATGAAAAAATCCACATTATGATATTAAATCAATATACATAAACTGCTAATTCTACATTATAAATGTTCTATGAAAATTTTTAGCATTATCCTAAATCTAATTATGGAGAGGGCTAGTCGAATTTCCAATGGAAGGTTGTTTCCAAAGGTCAGCGTTACTCCTGTGAAGAACAATATCTAGCTTTATCCCCCGTCCTGAAAGTGGGGAACATCAGCTCTTTCTTACCCAGGTGACCTTCCAGGTCAGACCAATTCAATTTGGTATAAGCAGTTCTGGAGATTCTGTCAATAGGAACCAAATCATAAAGGGCCTTATAGGTCAAATCCAGCTCTCGGAGCCCTTTTTTTTTTTTTTTAATTTGATTTATATGCCGCCCTTCTCCGAAGACTCAGGGCGGCTTACAATGTGCTCAGCAATAGCCTTCATCCTTTTTGTATATTTATACAAAGTCAGCTTATTGCCCCCACAATCTGGGTCCTCATTTCACCTACCTTAGAAAGGATGGAAGGCTGAGTCAACCTTGAGCCTTGGCGAGATTCGAACCCTGCAGTAATTGCAGGCAGCTGGTCTTAATAAGCTTAATAACAGGGTGCCTTAAACCCCTGTACTACCAAGGCTCTTTAGAAACTATAAATAACAACTTCACCAATTTACAGTAAAGGCAGTTTAGGAAGAAAATAAAGACATACCCTCATGAATATGAAGGATACTTTGATTTTTTAAATGGGAATTACTTTGGTTGCCAGAACTGTTGTAACCTCATGCTTTTTATTTTCTCAATCTCATTAAAGAGATTCTGGACAGCCCATTTGGTGCAGGGGGTTAAGATGTTGGATCAGAAGCCGGGAGACTCTGAGATCTCAGCTTCTTTTAGTTTTAGAGGTCAGCTGGGTGACTTGGGGCCAGTTATTCTCCTTCAACTTTGAAAAGAATGCAAAGGCAACTGTTACAGTGGTTATGTCGGCTGTGTAGGCAGCTCTATTCAAAGATGCATTTCCTGCCTCTCTAGGAGTTGCATTTAGCTGCTCCTGTGAGGCATTTTCTGGTTCCTGTCATGTGTGTGTGTGTGTGTGTGTGTGTGTGTGTGTGTGTGTGTGTGTGCGCGCACACACACACACACACACACACACCTAATGATGGCTTATCTCATTTAACTGCATTTTGATTCAACTTCTTGAAACAGCAACCACTTCTGAAATTGTTGTCAAGAGGGAGAGAGAGACAGGGAGGGAGGGTGAGAGATCATAAGCTGGGAACAAGAGGGAAAGAGGGAGGGAGAGGGAGGGAGAGAGAGGGAGAGAGGGAGGGAGAGAGAGGGAGAGGGAGGGAAGGAGGGAGAGAGAGGGAGAGGGAGGGAGAGAGAGGGAGGGTGGGAGAGGGAGGAGAGAGAGAGAGAAAGAGAAAGAGAGATAATAAGCTGGGAACAAGAGGGAAAGAGGGAGGGAGAGAGAGGGAAGGAGGGAGAGAGAGGGAGAGGGAGGGAGGGTGGGAGAGGGAGGAGAGAGGGAGAGAAAGAGAAAGAGAGATAATAAGCTGGGAACAAGAGGGAGAGAGGGAGGGAGAGAGAGGGAAGGAGGGAGGGAGGGAGAGAGAGGGAGGGTGGGAGAGGGAGGAGAGAGGGAGAGAAAGAGAAAGAGAGAGATCATAAGCTGGGAACAAGAATAAGAGAAATTTATAGGAATACTAAGAAACAGTGGCTTACACTGGGAAGGGAAAGTCAATCTGGAAGAAGGGCATCATAAATCTGGTCGTGCTGTTTTTGTTCATGTGTTGATTTTTCACAGATGGACAAATGGGATGAGGTTAGGACTCCCCAGATTTTAGCACCCGCCCTACAGAGGTTCCTGTTCAGTAAAATAGGAGTTGCATGTGTGCTGTGGTTGAATGCAAGTGGGAACGCAGCTATTATCAGATTTGGATTTATAGCTACAAAATGTAGGGTTTGGTTTCAAGTATCCTAGCTCTGAAATAGAGAGCATTTTGCAAGAGTGTGGAAGCACTTTAATCATTCACAGTCCAGTACAGAAAAGTGTCAGTGTATAAGAAATTATGAGCTGGGATAGCCATAACAACAAGTCAGCCAATGGGAACTGTTTGGTGACTAAGAAACAGGATCTGTTCTGAGCCATGGGAGATGGCTCGGAGCCTGGGCGTGGTTTAGCTTAACTGGTCTGTATATAAGAGTTTGTCCTTGGATTATAGATTCTGTGCTTCTGGATTCTGAGTTCTGGTTCTGGCTTCTGCTGCATGAGTATTGTATACCTGCATCATGCTTTATATTATTGTATATAAAGAAGTTTCTTCTATAAATGAATCCTGCTGAATTATTTACTTGTGTGCTGATTGGATCGCTGCAAACTCTAACAAAAGATTTTTACTTTGATCCTACACGTAACAAAAACCTCCAGCAAAAGCTGCTTTGGATTGTACCTTTTAAGGTTTTTTTGAGATTCCAGCCAACTGAAAAGAATGAATATAAATACTGGTGTTATGTGGAATCTCACATTCCTCCAAAGATCACATTGGCCCTGACAGTTATTGACCTTCCAGAAGCTCTTGAGAACTTAGTTCTGTGCTTGAACCTGAGACCTTGAGTGTGTGATGGAGCCTGTTTCCTGGTTGTATTGATTGTATGATATTTCTAAACTTTTTCCTCTTGGCTGCTATGTGTATTTATGTGATTGTTTTTTGTATTTTTAATGGCATTAGATATGCAGAATCATGAGATGGGTAGGCCATATAGATCCCATGGATTACGCACTTCTACTGACTTATTTTATATTTGAAATATTTAGTTGAGTTCTGCTGCAGTAGGAAGAATGGCCATAACAGCAAGGAGGTGTTCTCGCTTCCTTTACCATTTCCCTTTTAAGGGAGGGTGCTTGTTGTTGTTAGTTGCGAAGTCGTGTCCAACCCATCGCGACCCCATGGACAACGTTCCTCCAAGCCTTCCTGTCCTCTACCATCCTCTGGAGTCCATTTAAGCTCATGCCTGCTGCTTCAGTGACTCCATCCAGCCACCTCGTTCTCCGTTGTCCCCTTCTTCTTTTGCCCTCAGTCTTTCCCAGCATTAGGCTCTTCTCCAGTGAGTCCTTCCTTCTCATTAGATGGCCAAAGTATTTGAGTTTCATCTTCAGGATCTGGCCTTCTAAAGAGCAGTCAGGGTTGATCTCCTCTAGGACTGACCGGTTTGATCTCCCTTGCAGTCCAAGGGACTCACAGGAGTCTTCTCCAGCACCATCATTCAAAGGCCTCAATTCTCTGGCGCTCAGCCTTCCTTATAGTCCAACTTTCACAGCCATACATTGCAATGGGGAAAACCATAGCCTTGTCTATATACACTTTTGCTTCATGGTGATATCTCTGCTTTTTAGATTTGCCATAGCTTTCCTCCCCAGGAGCAAGCATCTTTTAATTTCTTGGCTGCAGTCCGCTCTGCGGTGATCTTGGAGCCCAGGAAAATAAAACCTGTCACTACCTCCATTTCTTCCCCATCTATTTGCCAGGAATTGCAATAACCAGGAAAACCATTTTTACTGGAGGCTTAGACTTAGTGAAAAGTACCTCTATTTCAGCCCAGTTTTCAACATATTGTACAAGTTCACTTTTAACATTCATTGAAAGAGGTTATCTACTTCTTGGATTCCAAGCCTGAATGAGCATTGTTTGTGATACAAAAAATACCCTCTTCAAAAAAATTTTTTTTCAAAAAAACAACTAATCATTAGATAATTATATCAAATCATTTAAAGCAGTTGGAAGTCCAAGTAAGTAAACAAGCTTTTCCCAGAAAATAATTTTAAAAGGACCAGCCTTTTTTCAATGGAGAAGGGTATAGATTTTCTTTTAATTACAAAAATTGATTACTCGTTTTTCATTAGAGCCTGTTCTTTTCAACACAGGTTTCAAGAGGGAACAATAATGAAAGTGCAATTAACATGAGAAGAGGAGGAAAAAAGGAGCACAGTTATTTTTAAAAAGTTATGGTGGACAAAGGATACAATAGGTCTGATTCAGCATTAAGCTGAATACTTGCAAAACATTAGGGTGATAGGTTATTTTTTTAACAAAAAAATCTGTACAGTTGCTCATCTATCAACTGACTCTGGGTGGCTCCCAATCAAAAATTCAAAGACCTATAAATCAAATTAAAAGTTTAATATGATTAAACTTTTTAAAAGTTTAAAAATTTAATTTTTAAAGATTAAAAGTTTAAAATATTATAAACAAAAACCTTCTGACTACAGAACAAAAAAAATTATTTTATATCTAAGGAAATGTTCACCGTCCCATGGCAACTCAACCCAATAGAGCTTCAAGCACTATCCCTGCTTTACACCACAAGTGTCAAATTTATGGTGTCACATTGCCATCACGTGATGTTTTGTGATGTTTTCCCTATTCGCGAAGCTGGGGTGGGCATGGCCTGTGCAAGGCGCATCCGGCCCACAGGCCGCCAGTTTGACATCCTTGCCTTACACAATGCCTCAGAATTCCAAAGAGCTCTCATAGAATTATTTCAGAGACTGCAGGTTGTTATACAAAGCCAAAATGATGATTTAAGTGACAATCGGGTTATCAATTCAGTCAAGAAATCAACTGAAATGTCATTTGATATGCTGACTGTTATAGTGCAGACATGGCATTAATATCCCGAATCTAGGCCAGTATTCAAGATAAGTAAAAATGGAATATTTGTTATTTAGTTAATGGAATGTTGTTCCTTTCAGTCAGGACAAGACTGCTTAAAGGTTCCTAATAATTCCTAATAATGTATCATTTTACAGATTCTTATAGATTAACAGAGTTGGAAGGGACCTTGTAGGTCATCTAGTCCAACCCCCCACCCAAGCAGGAGCCCCTACACCATTTCTGTCAAATGGCAGTCCAGCCTCTTCTTGAAAGCCTCCAGTGATGAAGCTCCCACAACTTCCGAAGGCAACTTCTGTTCCATTGGTTGATTGTTCTCACAGTCAGAAAATTTCTCCTTATTTCTAGGTTGAATCTCTCCTTGTTCGGTTTCCACCCATTATTCCTTGTCTGGTCTTCAGGTGCTTTGGAAAATAGCTTGACCCCCTCCTCTCTGTGGCAGCCCCTCAAACACTGCTATCATGTCTCACTTGTCAGACTAGCCACGCCCAGTTCCTGTAACTGTTCCTCATATGTTTTAGTCTCCAGTCCCCTAATCATCCTGGTTGCTCTTCTCTGCACTTTTTCTAGAGTCTCACCATCTTTTTTTATAGTGTGGTGACCAAAACTGGATGCAGTATTCTAGGTGTGGGTCTTACTAAGGCTTTATAGAGTGGTATTAGTACCTCACTTGATCTTGATTGTATCCTTCTGTTAATGTAACTTAAGATTGTGTTGGCTTTTTTGGTGGCTGCTGCACACTGCACACTGCTCTATGTGGTTCTTCAAAGCACAAAGCAGCAAGGATTATGACCACATAATCCTACAAATTCTACAAATTCAAAGTCTACAAATTCATATCTTCCAGTGGAACAGGGTTCATAGACCAGTGTTTCTCAGCCACGGCAGCTTGAAGTTGAATGGACTTCAGTTCCCAGAAATCCCCAGCCAGCCTTAGACCATCAATAAAGTCTATGAATATAGCAGCTGATCTTAATAAGAGCAGGCATTCTCCCTCCACTCATATGATTCATAAAATAACAACATGGGAGTTCCCTTGAGGCTTACTGCATCAATGTTGTTTCCAGCTAACTGGTATTGCAGGTAATTGAGGTTTTGATTTTGTACTCCATCCTTCAGTTGTGCAACGAACCTGGATTTTGGAGTACCTTGAGCATTTCTATTTTGACTTTGGATAGCTCTGGATATTCACTTGAGTAATCATCCATATGTGTTTTAAGTACCCATTCCTGACCCTTTGAAATAATTCTTGTAAGTATACATTTAGGCCAGTGGTGAAATGTAAAATTTGTTACTACCAGTTCTGTGGGCGTGGCTTGGTGGTGGGGGGTAATGTGACTGGGTGGGCGTGGCCAACTTTTTTGCTTTTTTACTTTTAAAAGCATTTTTTTCTACAACCTCTTCGGCCGAAGAGGTTGTAAAAAAATGTTTTTAAAAGCCTCTGACGATCAGGCAACTCAGTTAAGATCGTCGGCCGAAGAGGTTGTAGAAAAAATGCTTTTAAATATATATAAAAAAGCCTCTGATGATCACGTGGCTCAGCTGGGCATGGGGGGGGGGGTGCAGGGATTTTTGCTATCGGTTCTCCGAACCACCCGCCGCCATCGCTACCAGATCGGGCGATCCGGTCCGAACAGGGAGCATTTCACCCCTGGTTTAGGCCATAAATTTAAAATAAACAAGTAAGAGTAACGTTACCTTTCTGCTTCTTTCTATTGTATTTTATTCTATTAAGATTCTATGAATATATTAGAGGAAAATGCGAAGGAAAATGAAGATTGGAGAATTAGAAAAGTTTGCAAGTTTAAATAGAATAAGGATGAGATGAAATTCTGGCTGGGAAATATGAGTAAACTTAATAATAATGAATCTGGCTTTATACTGAGACTACTGAGGCAGTGAGCTACTAATAGCTGCCATGGACTCTGTTCAGGTATTGAAATCACAATATATATTGAAACAATGCTAATCACGGATGCTGGAGATTTATTAATGGAGACATGGATTCAGATAATAATTATTATTGTCAAAGACAGTTCAAATGGAGCAGTTTTATTATACCGCCAGAAGGACTTTAAAAAAAAAAACAATTTTACAAGGTTTACGCCAGGAAAACTATCATAAGAAATACCACTCTAGCTTATAGAGTAAGAAAAAGTTATTATACTTGAGAGATGGCTTATTATTAGTATATATTATTTCTACGGTAGTAATAAGAACTATTTTGTCCTTCATAAACCTGCAGTTTAGCTGGAGGTGAGGAGACACTTTAATAAATGGCAGTTTCATAAATATATTCTGGTTAATTCGTTCCAGTTTCAGTCAAAGCCTTAAGGTAGAAGTGGACTAGTTCAATTCCTATAACACTTATTGAGATGTTATAATAGAAATTTGAAAAGCAAGAAACTTTCCACTGTAGATTAGTCAAAGTGTTTTTGTTATGAAAATTGCTATATAATAGACTGAGATATGCTAATGTTCCAATTGCTTGTTTGCTTCTTATATGAATAACATAGGCTGAAACTGGAAAATGACTGCAGAAACAAGCATACAAGATTGTCTAATGCTATCTCTCCACAGGCATTGTGAGCAAACAGTTGTGTGAGTATGGGCATGGTATGTCTATCCTCTTGATATTTACTATTAAAAATATTCATAAACTGATTATACAGACAGACCATTGGATTAATATGTGTATTTTCACCTGTAGGAAGCTAGCACTCACCCCCTCCTAGAAGAATGAAATATTCTGGGAAAAGTTAAAGAGGCAGAATATTATATTTCCCTGGATGAGAAAAGGAGAAACATGTTTTAAAGACAAAGCAGCTTCCTGCACCTCCCTGCCCCCCCCCCCCGCCTCCTCTTCAGCTCCAGGGTGATGGGATTAAGGCATGGCCCTCAGGACATGATAGGATTAGCCCTCTACCCATCTCACCACATGGCACTTGGGAAGATTACATCACCCAGCAAGGCTCAACCAAATTTTGACTCAAAAACACAGCCTGCAGAGATGCCCCTGCATGGCCCCATGGGAGTATGACAACCAATCGGAATACAAGCTCAAATTTGAAGCCCAACAGAGGGCATAAAACTAAGGAACTCTCAGCATCTCTGCCCCTTTTTCTGCTCAGGAACTCAAGCCATGTGATCCTATCCACCATTAAATCATCTTTCAGTCTCCATGTTTACAGTGTCTTTTTCCCCACTTGGAACTGAACCCAAAAGAATATTTCTTCCAACACACCTATATCTATCTCTACAAGAACAAAATTTTAAACGCTGTGGGTGGAATTTGTACAGGCAATAGTTGTATCTTTAGTAAAGACTTGGCAAGCTAGCTACTTTCAATTCCCAGAATGCCCTGAGAAGCATCTAACATGTGGAAATAGGATTTCATTTCAGATGAAAAAAAGATTTCATTTCTGTCTATGAAAGCAAAGGAAAGGGAGAGGAGGGGAAAGATTCAAAGCCCGCGCTTAATATGGTTATAAAATAAGTGCTCTCTAAACAGTACTGCAAGTGGTCTTTTAGGATATTATAGAGATCAATAATCTTTACAGAATTTCTATTATAACTCTTTGACCAATTTTAAATGGCTGCTGTGGGGATAGAAAGAGCTGCCAAATATGCTGCTCCAATGTAGGTGTTTCACAGAAAACAGTGAGGTTGGAAACCAGTAAATTTTTGACCATAGTTAGACACAGGAGTAGAAGCTCAGTCTAAGACACAGATCCCAGACTACAGATACATCATAAACACAGTGGCACACAAAAATCTCTCTCACACTGGCAGAGAGAGAGAGAGAGAGAGAGAGACCAGTAGTGGGATTCAATTTTTTTTACTACCGGTTCTGTGGGTGTGGCTTGGTGAGTGTGGCATGGCTTGGTGGGCATGGCTTGGTGGGCGTGGCAGGGGAAGGATACTGTAAAATCTCCATTTTCTCCCCACTCAAGGGGAAGGTTACTGCAAAATCCCCATTTTCTCCCGATCAGCTGGGACTCAGGAGGCAGAGAATAGATGGGGCGGGGCCAGTCAGAGATGGTATTTACTAGTTCTCTGAACTACTCAAAATTTCCAGAACTGGTCAGAACCTGCTAATACCACCTCTGACACACACACACATTATGTAAGTTGTGTGAGCTCACACACAGGGACACAATTCTGATGAATGTATGCATACTTTCTCTGCCCATTTGATTCATTTGTGCTCTCTTCCTTGTCGGCATCATCACAATGCCACACATACAATCCTTGCTACTTCTCTCTTATGTATATCTCCTAGTATGAAGGAGAATTTTTTAAAAAAGGAATGGAACATGATCAGAAGCAACAGGAAGAAGGAGTGGTAAAAGGAAGAGCAAAAAAAAGAAGAGAGTTATGAAGTGGAAGAGGAAATATAAAAGCCCATATGCTACCTCTAATGCAATGTTTCTCAACTATGGCAATTTTAAGATGTGTGAACTTCATCTCTCAGAATTCCCCAGCCAAAAAATTGCTAAAGTTGAGAAACCCTGCTCTAACACTCTCCATTTCAATGTGGTCACTCATTTCTCTTTGGCCCTCCACTATTAGAAATGTTCTCCTTCCTTTTTAGACAAAATCGCAGTTGTTCCATCACCTCCTGCCACTTTCTCCAGCAAGAACATCTATCCAATCAAAATTAACTTGGGACTTGGAAAAAGAGAGCCACCGGGAAGTAATCTGGAATAAAACTGCTGGAATGTTGGCTGACCCTCAAGACTGCTGGTGTTAAAAATCCAGACCTTGGATATAAGAAAAAGTTATTAGCCTGCACTTCCTATCCTTGTGCATGTAACTCAAGCATTCAGTCAGAACAATTCTTTTCCCATGTACCAGAGTGGGCACTTCATATTTTAAAACTGTCTTTCAGCTAGATTCTCTTGGAACCTATGAGGCCTCAGACAATGATTGGAGTCTGATCCAATGTCCAAACAGGCTTTAAAACTCTTCTTCTTTTTTTAAAGTCCTGTATAAAGTTGGACGAGTGGTTCAGTGGCTAAGACACTGAGCATGTCAGTCGAAAGGTCGACAGTTCAGCAGTTCGAATCCCTAGTGCCGCGTAATGGGGTGAGCTCCCATTACTTGTCTCAACTTCTGCCAGCCTAGCAGTTCAAAAGCACATAAAAAAATGCAAGTAGAAAAATAGGGACCGCCTTTGGTGGGAAGGTAACAGTGTTAAGTGCACCTTTGGCGTTTAGTCATGTTGGCCACATGACCATGGAGACGTCTTCGCACAGTGCTGAAATGGAGATGAGCACCACCCCCTAGAGTCGGGAATGACTAGCACACATGTGAGAGGGGAACCTTTACCTTTACCTTATGAAGTTGGAAGAGCCATCTTTTCAAGTTAAGGTGACTATAACAGTTTACATTATGGCATTACTGCAGTTAGATAATATTTGTAAAATTGATTGTGTATATGTATGTGTGTGTAAGCATATACAAACATGTATACACACATACCAGGTTCCAGCGCTTTCTAATGCATAGAAGTCAATTGGATGATTTTGAGCCATTCATCTCCTCTCAGCCTTCATTAAGCATCAGGTTTTCCAACAAACTGGCTGAGAAACATAATCCTATGTCACATCATGCTTTGCAGCTGAACTTAAGTGAGCATAGTAGAATGCAAGTTGACTCTGCAACCAAGAGAGACAATGCTAGGAAAAAGGCCATAAGCACAAAAAGAAATGTATCTCACAGTTATGTGTGCGAAATAGGTCACATGTGTTTATGAGCAATATTGTGTTCTAATTTTTATAGCATAGCATAGCATAGCATAGCATAGCATAGCATAGCATAGCATAGCATAGCATAGCATAGCATAGCATAGCATAGCATAGCATAGCATAGCATAGCATAGAACTCTTTATTGGCCAAGTGTGATTGGACACACAAGGAATTTGTCTTCGATTCATAAGCTCTCAGTGTACATAAAAGCTATAAGTGATAAATCATGATCATAGTCATCCTAAAAATACATTCATCATAAATCATAAGATACAACACTTAGTGATAGTCATAGGATACTAAATAAGCAATCAACATAAATCATACTAGGAAACTAAATAAAACAATATAAATCGTAAAAATGCAAGTAACACAGTTATAAGTAGAAAAGGAGATAGGTAATAGGAAAAATGTGAAGAATAATTGTAATGCAACCTTACTAAATAGTTTGACAGTGTTGTGGGAAATAGTTATTTATCAGTGTGATGGTATGGGGAAAAAACTGTCCTTGTGTCTAGTTGCTCTGGTGTGCAATGCCCTGTAGACTGCAGAAAAAACAATTGCTACCAACCTGCTTTCCATTGAGGATCACAAATTGAGTTGAATATCACTTACATATACTGCCATTCGATGTAAGCTTACATCAAATAAATAATAACATTAATGTTATTACAACCTAATTTATTTACTGATAGTCCTTGAAATACAATCGCAATGGAGTCTACCCATTAAGGTCATGTGGTGTGATGGTTGTTAGGTGAACCATCTCACCTAATGACCCTCCCATACCTGTTCTCCCCAATGAATCATTAAACGAAAGCCAAGTTAAGTGAAACACATGGTGCCTCAGGGTGGAGGAGTCCTAGCACAGAGCCAGGCCCATCTTCCCTGGTCCTCCCAAGGTCTTTCCTATTCCCCAAGACAACCTGTCCTCCCTTCCCACACCTGGGGTCCCCACAGGATTTAGGCCTGATTCCCACCCCACCAGGCCAAACACCCTCCTTGTCACTTATTTTTTGAAGAGCTCTGAGGCCTTCCAAGTGCTGGAATGAATTGCTTCTTTGTACGGCTACATGACACAATTCTGGAAACAGCTTCCATTTTGTCCTACCCGCAAAATGGCATTCAAATCACGGCTGCATAGCTCAAGAACAAACTGTGTTTTGCTGCCTTGAGGAGGTCTGCGGGTTTTCTTGGCAGACCTCCTTAAGGCAGAAAAATGAAGCCATTTGTCTGGTGGCTTTTGTCCCAGCCCACAAGCAGATGGGACAAATTGGCAGCCATATTTGAGTTACCTCTATGTGGACCAGGGACACTTAGCCTGCTCTCCTTCCTCAACATGAGGTCCAGAGGGCTTCAAAAGTTAAATATGATGGGTGATGGGTATGAGGGGAGCAGGCCCGAGGCTCAGTGGGGTGGAATGGGGAAACAGAGGCACCGCAGTATCACTTGGTCAGTTGTAAGGGCAAATGGCTACAGGGTCACAGCAGCTGTTGTAATTTTGAAACAGTCATATATAATTTTGGGGTATCTGTTTGAGCATTTATTAAATGACCTGTTGTATGTCAAGGACTCCCTTTATTGTACATCTAAATTACAGCAAATAATTTGTTCCCTGTACAGTATATACATATACAGTATGACCATGCAGTGAACATTTCTTCTAAAGGCATATGGTTATGTTTTTCATTCATTCTTTTTCTTACAAACTTTTTTCTCTAATATTGTCTAGATATGTGTTTAAAAAAAAATCAAGGGGATGTGCAGTTCCATTTGCATTCTGTGTTCTGCAACACAGAAAGGACTGAAAAAGTCTAAACTCAATACATTCTTTTAATTTTTTTTTTAATACTGCAGGGGTTCTGCATCCAATGAAGGTTATGTGAATGTTTACAGGTCTGGGCATTTATTAGTTAATTGAATAGCTATGTCAAAATAGCAGAATGTCTGCTAGTTATCTTTACTAAAATTTCAGTTCTTCGAACTTTATTGCAGAAAACATGGCAGAAATTTCAGAACAGCCTTATGATCCGAGGATTTGTATGTATAGAGTTCCTCTCTGCCCAACAATTGAAAGATGAAATTACTTCAATAAAACTGCAGGAGGCGATGTCAATATAATACCTTTTATGCCCATGTCCCAAGAGGGACTTGAAGGTAAATACATCTGGAGGACACCAGAATGTCCGCTCCTGCTTTAACATAAGCAGGAGCTTATGTTAAAGCAGCTTTGTTTACTGATCAGCAGCCACATGTTATCCTTCCTCCAATGTCATGCTCCACCTAGGCAGCCTAATTTGCACTTGCTACAGTATTTAGTGCAAGTATGGCCACACAGCTGCAGGTTGAACAAAAGAGATTTCTCTTGTCAATGCTGATCCTCAAAAGTAGCAAGACTAGACAAGCAGTGTATTCCGATGACCTGTAGATCCTTGCAGGAAGCAAAGGAAGAGGTCAGTATCATAAATGAACAGCTCATCACCATACCGGATTTATCAAATATTGGAGATCTGTTCTAATAAGTCTAAAGGGGTTCTCCAGTGTATTCAAACATGCCAAGAAATGCTACAGAGAGGGATGGGCTTCAAAAATTTTAGCAAGGGGTTCTCTGGCCAGTGGCTGGGTGGGCATGGCCATGGTGGGCGTGGCCTAGTCGGCCTCCTGCACCACAGTGGTGGGGAGGCATTTTTGCTCTCCCCGGGCTCCGGAGGCTTTCTTTGAGCCTCCAGGAGGATGAAAACAGCCTCCCCAGGCTCCGGAGGCCCTCTGGAGGCCGGAAACAGGCCCATTTCTGGCCTTCCCGAACTACCAATAGGCCGTTTTTCGCCCTCCTTGAACCTCCCCGCACACCCTGCACTTACCTGCATCCAAAACAGTCTGCATAGAGACTCCTGGGAGGGGAGGGGTGGGCGGGGCCAGCCAGGAGTGGGATTTGGGGGTTCTCCAAACTGCACAGAATCTTATTTCTGTGGGAGTGGGATTTGAGAGGTTCTCCCAAACCCTTGTGAACCTCCAGCAGCCCACCCCTGGCTACAGCCACACTTGGATGGCATAGTAACAAGGCAGAAAGGCAGGCATCATGTTCTTGGCGAAAGGGAGATGGAGAAAAATTAGAATTCAAAACATAACTGAGAAGTCATCTTAAGTTATAGGGGAAAAAAGAGAGTGTTTCAAGTGAAAAGGGCAGCATGATAAGCAGTGAGGATCTGAGGCTGAGATGAGGAGCAATGCAACTTAAAGGAGGAGAACTGTGGTCAGAAAATCACCTGGCTTAGTTGTTCAAAGAGATGTAAATTGAATTAAGCATTTTTTGCGAGATGATTAAGGATAGGATTGTGATTATAGTATCCATGATTCTGTTGGGGAAAGGCAGTGTTTTTTCAAAAAATATCTACCAGTGCTTATGAAGTAGTTGTTTTTCAAAAATTCAAAGATGGATGACCTATTGATTTCAGTTTAAAGTAACTTCTTAACCAAAGCTGATGGACTAATAAACACCATGACCTCGGTATATTCATTACAACTTTTAAAGTAGCTGGATTACTCATGTGACTGACATGAGATGCTGGCATTCTAAACTGGATTTTGGATGCCATCATGTTAAATTTCAGTTGTTAAATAGCTCTGTGATTTTCATTAAATAGTACATTATTAGCATCCATATGACTAATTAAATCATATAAGACCATTGTGAAGAAGGGAATTGCCAAACCTTAGCAGTTAGAGGAATGATTGGCAGCAAACAGAATTAAGAAAATGAGAATATTCCTGCCACTAAGACTAGTATTTATGTAATAGTGCGATTCCAATTTAAACTTGAGAATTATGACAGAACCTTTTTTTTTAGACACATTGTTGTGTACAGGTCCTGCAGACTGAAACATAGACGAAAATCTCCAAACTTACCCTTTATGCAAAGTTGGCATGTTACGATGAACTTTTGTCATCTCAAATAGATAACACAACATCATGGTTGACAGAAGAAAAATGTAATTGTCACTGTACCTATTCCCTCCTTACAAAAACTATAGTTATTAAACCATTGTTTACTGAATTTTCAGATTTTAAAATCCTTACACTTATTAATTCTGTGTTACTCCAGGTATTTCAAATTACAGAATTGTTAATACTTGGGAAGGGTCATTTAGTTCACCAGTCATCCCTTTTCTGCTAGAATACAGATTAAGGAATCCCTGCCAGATTATTATTTCATCTTTGCTTAAACACAACCAGTGACGTAGAGTTACTTTCCTCAGTAACTGGTTCCTTTAGTTTTTAAGGCTAGGAATTTTTCTTCTAGTATTGAAATAACTTCTGGATTCTTTAAATCCATTATTCCTTATGGTGAACTCTGAATGATAAAATTACTGACTGCCTTCTCTGTGTAAAAAACATTTCTAGTATATGAAGAGTTGTTAACCTAATCTTGCGTAGCTTCTTCTCTGGTAATGTTGTACTACTAACTAGAGCATACAAAACATTTGCTAGACCAATTCTCGAATACAGCTCATCTGTCTGGAACCCACACTGCATATCAGACATAAATGCAATCAAGAGAGTCCAGAGATATTTTACAAGAAGATCCTCCATTCCTCTAACAGCAATAAAATACCTTATGCCACCAGACTCCAAGACAACTTTGAACTATGCCGACTTCAGTCTGACCTAAGCATAGTACATAAAATTATCTGCCACAATGTCCTTCCTGTCAATGACTTCTTCAGCTTCAACCACAACAATACACAAGCAAATAATCGATCCAAACTCTAGGTAAACCATTCCAAACTCGATTGCAGAAAATATGACTTCAGTAACAGAGTGGTCAATGCCTGGAATGCACTACCTGACTCTGTAGTTTCTTCCCCAAACCCCCAAAACTTTAACCTTAAACTGTCTACTGTTGACCTCACACCATTCCTAAGAGGTCTGTAAGGGGCGTGCATAAGTGCAGCAGCGTGCCTACCATCCCTGTCCTAATATTCCTTTTTACTTACTCTTTTCATGTATTTCATGTATTTCATGTATTCATGTTTATACTTTTACCTGTTATCTTATATATGCTTGACAAATAAACTTATGATTATGATTATGATTAACTATTATTCAGAATTTTCTAAGGCTAAATATTCTGTTTCTTCCATCTTTTTTTTCCCATAATTAAGAACAACTTAAATTTGAACAACTTAATTACCTTATGTTCAACCTGTTCCAGTTTATCTAGATCCAGAATTAGACACAATATTGTCTATATATAGGAGAAAGGAGAAATAAAACGAGAAATATTTATATGGTATGAAGAAAAACCAGAGTATATTTGAGATGTGGTGTGATCAATGCAAAATAAAATAAAACTAGTCACCCAAAAACAATGTTTATGTTGGTATAAAACAAAATTCACTTGTTTTACAACCACATCAGATTGCTGACTTATATTCAGTGCTCAGCTACTATTCCAAAAATGTTTTTACTAGTTCTGTTTCCAAACCAGATTTCCTTTATCCGAGCTATCCATTTAATCTGTTTGCAAGTAGAGAACTTTGCATTCATCTATTTGCATATTTAATATACCTCAAACTTTCTCAAGTTTGTTGAGAAACAATGAACATTCAAGTATAATTTTCAAACCAGTACAGTATCCACTTAATTACCATTCCATCTAGACAATACTTTGTTAGTATGTTTATCAGAATATCCTGAAATATTTTGAAAAATGCTTTGTTTAAAGATATGGGAAGTTTCCAGAATTCCCACAATCTAGTCAGCTGTTGTAGAATCTTTTAAGGTATCAGTGTGAGACTGATCTGCAGTTGTCTAAAGATGTCTATGGAGATTCTCAGTCATCCAGGTCATGCTTATCCTAAAGGTGCTTTTTCAAGAGGCAACTTGGACTTTTGGGTTTTTCTTTGAAGACATTTCACTTCTCATCCAAGAAGCTTCTTCAGCTCTGACTGCATGGTCAGGAATAGAAGGATTAATACTCCTTGCAGACAGCTGGTCATTTACATTCTTTTAGAGAGTCGTTGAGTCCACCTGGAGGTTTATCTGTGTCATCAAGGTCACCTGAGTGGTGGAAATGGATGTGGAGCCTTCATGGAACTATTGAAAGGACTGTGTTGTAGACTGGAGATAGATGAGGTCATATCTCTCCCCCTCTGTTACGTTTTGACATAGATGGCCTCTTTGATCCCTCTTTCAAACCAACAGTCCTCTCTGTCCAAAATGTTGTCTAAAGATGTTCCTCCTCACCTTTTGGAAAATAGGGAAAATATTTATCGGCCTCAAATTTATGCACTTTATCGCTTCCTGAAGATTTTGAAAAAAAGTAATACAAAAACTTTCAACTTGGACTCTCATCAAATTCCTTCTGTATGATTAATGTATATTGCACGGAACTTATTTTATTGGTTTGGGTCATTGCGTTTATCTTTTTCTACTGTTAGAACCAAGTACTCTGATACAATATGGATATTAATAAAGTATAGATAAGCAGAGCTAAGGAAGGTTGAGGGAAGACCTGTATCTTGTTAATATAAGAGACCAAAAATTGTTACTAAACTCTGATGTCCCAACAAACAGCAAAAAGGCCAGGTGAGTTCAAAAAGTGTCTTAACAAAGATGGGGAGAAGAAGAATATGAATGGTAAAAGCAGGAGAAAATCATTTATCTGGGTCAAAGTATAGTCCCCTTTTAGTAGCTCTCAAAACCCATTGCAGGTAATTGCAAGTCACTTATTTTCAACAACACAATTTTTCACATTAAAAAAAACAACAACAACCTCTCCTTTACGAGCTGCATTGGCTTTCGGTGGACTTTCGGGTGCGCTTCAAGATATTGGTGACCACCTTTAAAGCGCTTCATGGCTTAGGGCTGGGGTACTTATGGGAATGCCTTCTGCCACCAATTGCCTCCCACCGGCCGGTTCGCTCCCACAGAGAGGGCCTCCTCAGGGTGCTGTCAGCCAGAAAATGTTGGCTGGTGACCCCCAGGGGGAGAGCCTTCTCTGTGGTGGCAACTACCCTCTGGAACGATCTACCCCCAGAGATACGAGTGATCCCAGACCTCCGGACTTTTCGTCGGGCCCTAAAAACTTACTTTTTCCAGTTAGCCAGGCTGGCCTGATTCCATGTTGGTTTTAACGTTTGATGCTGATTTTAATTGAAATGTTTTTTAAAAAAAATTTGATTTATATGCCGCCCTTCTCCGGAGACTCCGGCGGCTTACAATGTGTTAAGCAATAGCCTTCATACTTTTGTATATTTATACAAAGTCAGCTTATTGCCCCCACAAACTGGGTCCTCATTTTAAATTATGGGCCAAATTTCATTTAATTATTATTAAAAATTATTTTAACTTTTGTGTACAAATGTTTTTATTTTGGCTGTTCACTGCCCTGAGTCCGAAAGGAGAAGGGCGTTATACAAATCTAATAAAAGATAAAGATAAAAGAATGACTTGAAAAATAAATCAGACTACAGAAAATATTTGAAAGGGCTAACTTTCAACCACATTGCTCTGAGAATGCCACCCACTCTTCCCTATGATCTCGAGAAGAAGAAAAAAATGCATAAAGGAAGGTTCCAGCTCACAAAGACATTTTCATCCTTTGATCGACTTAGGAGTTAAAGCTTTGATTTGATTTTGTTTTCAAAAAATGTAGGGCAGTATCCTATAGCTGTGTCCATGGGAAGGTCCAAACAGACAAGATGATAGCTATGGTGTTGCTAAGATGCTGAGCTTGTCGATCAAAAGGTCGGCAGTTCAGCGGTTCGAATCCTTAGTGCCGAGTAATGGGGTGAGCTCCCGTTACTTGTCCCAGTTTCTGCCAAACTAGCAGTTCGAAAGCACGTAAAAAATGCAAGTAGAAAAATAGGGACCACCTTTGGTGGGAAGGTAACAGCGTTCCGTGCGCCTTTGGCATTTAGTCATGCTGGTCACATGACCACGGAGAAGTCTTCAGACAGCGCTGGCTCTTCGGCTTTGAAACAGAGATGAACACCGCCCCCTAGAGTGGGAACGACTAGCACATATGTGTGAGGGAAACCTTTACCTTTACTATATCACTGCATATACAAAACAGGAGGCTTGGATTATTCTGTGACTAACATTCTGTATGTTTTGATATTTCCATCTCCACAAATAGCAATGGGCTACTTTGATGGAACATATTCCTACTATGCTCGCAATAGTTGTGTGAAATATTCTCAGATCATCCATTGAACTTTGGTTCTAAGCGTTCCTCTAGGGAAGAGGTCAGCAACCTACGGCTCTGGAGCCGCATGTGGCTCTTTGGGCCCTCTGCTGTGGCTCCCTGTCAGGTGATCCCAACACTGGCTGGCCCCGCTCCTCGTCCTCCCCTCCCAGTTACTCCTTGCCTGGCCTGAGAAGGTAAGGGCAACAATGGGGGAAGGAGAAGCGGCTAGGGTAGAGACAGAGAGATACAGAGAGAGGGGGAGAGAGGGGAGGAGAGAGGGAGGGAGGGGAGAGAAAGAGATGTCAAAAGGTTTTAGTGGTTCCCGGTGTTTTTTAACAACTGGTTCTCTGCCCTAATGACCGGCTGGGTAGGCGTGGCTAAGGGGGTCATGTGACCAGTGGAAGTGAGTGACATCAAGTTGGCCATGCCCACCCAGGTTTTGTGTTTTCTTTTGTGTGGGAAATGGGCCCAAATGTCTGTTTGAGTATTTAAGGTTGCAGACCCCTTTTCTAGGGCAATGTTTCTCAATCTTGGCAACTTGAAGATGTGTGGACCAACTCAGTTCTTGGAGTTGTAGTCCACACATCTTCCAGTTGCCAAGGTTGAGAAATGCTTTACTGGTTTTCCTCAAAAATATGCCCGCAAGATAAATGATGGCCTCTCCAGAATCCTGGTTTCCAGGGTGCTGAGCTGATACACAGAATCCAAGATAAAAAAATACTGGATTGGGTGGTGAAAAGGTGCTGAACCCCAACAAAACAGTATTAAAAGTAATGTAACCAGTATCATTATGTTCACACTACTATTATAACTATTTGAGTATTTTAGCAGGGTTACTGCACACACTATTTTATTTGCAGATTCCATGCTGTTCTCCTGCTGCATACTTATAGCTTTCAAGCTGCTTTATGATGAGAGGCATACTGTTGAATTTTCCTATACTAACAGGTCATAAGTCACACATAGAGCTATTAAAATCTAAAACATTTTAAATGAACAGAATCAACGGTAGAGACAATGAGCTCCTTTGTTCCAATTGGATTAATTGGTTTTATTTAAAACTGAGATCATGAAATATTTTCAGGGAATGATTTCATAACAGAGAATATCTATTAGAGAGAGGAATAGAAAATTGTATGGAGACCAAACTTTGGTTGCAACAACAGATGGGATTGATTTTTTTTGTATCTGCGTGTATTTAAAATTGTTGCTATTTGGAACTAAAGTGAAGCATCATAATATTATAGAGTTGGAAAAGACTTTAAAGTTTAGTGCAGGATCTGTTAGGAGACTTCTGACAGACTCTGAAGAATTCCAGCTAAAGAGAACTCATCACATCATGTGATAATCTCTTTGATTGACATTCAGAAGTTCCTGCTGAAGGCTAATCTGAACACACTGTCTTATAGTTTTAACACAAGACAGCATGAACATTTAAACAGTATGAACATTGGACACATTGGAACTGGCCCTGCACTCTGGTCCAAGACATGATTAATCCATTCCCTTTTCTATGGGACCATCCTTGCTATACTATATTTCAAAACTCTTATTATTATATTAGTATCTCTTTAGTTTTTTCTGCTGTAGGCTAAATAGACCAAGATCCAGGGGTGAAATCCAGCAAGTTCTAACAAGTTCTGGAGAACCGGTAGCGGAAATTTTGAGCAGTTCGGAGAACCGGTAGTGGAAATTTTGAGTAGTTTGGAGAACCGGCAAATACCACCTCTGGCTGGTTCCAGAGTGGGGTGGGAATGGAGATTTTTTTTTTTTAATTTGATTTATATGCCGCCCTTCTCCGGAGACTCAGGGTGGCTTACAATGTGTTTGCAGTATCCTTCTCCCAGGAGTGGGGAGGGAATGGGGATTTTGCAGTATCCTTCCCCTGGAGTGGGGTGGGAATGGAGATTTTGCAGTAGCCTTCCCCTGGAGTGGGGTGGGAATGGGGATTTTGCAGTATTCTTCCCCTGCCCCACCCACCAAGCCACACCATGCCCACCAAGCCACACCCACCTAACTGGTAGTAAAACATTTGGATTTGGATCCTTTAACTATTCCTCATAAACTTGAGTTCTAGACTCCTCAGTCGCTTGATGTTTGACCTCTGAACTCACTCAAGTGTGTCATTGAATGGTAGTAGTATTCCCAAGATTGGGGGTGGGATGTCGAAGCATGGCACAGACCCCAAATTCTGGATGGCCTCCACTCTGCTGTTGTTTTAAAAAGCCTTGAAGGTCCTTCACTCGGGCCTTCAGCAAAGGAGAGAACTTTCGCTTCATTGTGCTTTACATCAATGACCTATCCGATCATATTGAAAGCAGCTGTGTCCTCTTCGCCAATGATGTAAAATTATTTAATACCATTGACAATGCTGCTGCTCTACAAAGTGACCTTGGCTATGTGTCTGAATGGTCGCGTAATTGGCAACTCCAAATTTCAACTAATAAATGCTCTGTCCTACACATTGGCAATAAAAATCAGAACACCAAATACAAGTTGGGTGGAAATGATCTCGTAGATGATCCTCATTCTGTCAAGGACCTAGGAGTACTCATCTCAAATGATCTAAGGCCTAGAGCTCACTGTAACAGCTTTGCCAAAAAGGCATTAAGAGTTGTTAACCTAATTTTGCAAAGCTTCTTCTCCGGTAACATTGTATTGCTAACTAGGACATACAAAACCTTTGCCAGACCAATTCTTGAATACAGCTTGTCCACCTGGAGCCCACACTGTATATTGGACATTAACACAATTAAGCAGGTTCAGAGGTATTTCACAAGAACAATGATGTTCTTGTGCCAAACAATGATGTTCTTGTGCCAAACAATGTCGACTGGCGGCCCCTAAGGGGAGAGCCTTCTCTGTGGGGGCACCTATTGTCTGGAATGAGCTCCCCCCGGAGATACGGAGGATCCCGGATCTGCGCACCTTCCGCCGCGCTGTGAAGACCTTTTTATTCCACCAGGCGGGCTTGGCCTCATCTTTTCCCTCTTTTTAATATGTAAATTTTAATCTGCTTTTAAATTATTGGGGTGTTTTAATTTGTCTGGGCCAAAATGGTTTAATTTGATTTTATCTGGTTTTTAAATTTTTTGTATCTATGTATTTTATTGTTTGGCTGTTCACCACCCTGAGTCCTTCGGGAGTAGGGCGGTATATAAATCAAATAAACTAAACTAAACTAAACAAGAAGAGTACTCCACTCCTCTACTCACAATAGAATCTCTTATGCCACCAGACTTGAAATTTTGGGCTTGGACAATCTGGAACTGCATCGCCTGTGGTCTGATTTAAGCATAGTACACAAAATTGTCTGCTACAGCATCTTGCCTGTCAACAACTTCTTCAGCTTCAACCACAATACTACATGGGCAAACAATCAATACAAACTCAAGGTAAACCACTTCAAACTCGATTGCAGAAAATACGACTTCAGCAACAGAGTGGTCAATGCCTGGAATGCTCTACCCAACTCCATTGTTACAGCCTCAAACCCTCACAGCTTCAATCTCAAACCCTCACCCCATTCTTAAGAGGTCTGTAAAGGGGGCATGCATAAGCACGCCAGCGTGCCTACCATCCCTGTCTTACTGTCCCCATTTATCTGTATTTACTTCCTTTGTTCATGTTTATGTTCATACCTATACTTGTTATCTTGTACATGTTTGAGAAGCAAATAAAATAAAATAAATAAATAAATATTTTATCCTTATGTTTAATTTATTTCTTGTAATTTCTTTTATTGTTGTCAGCTTTACACAGTTGTTGAAAGTCAAGTGGCATACATAAATAAATTATGCATTTTTATCTACCTATTGAATCCTTCCCAAAGATTTAGGGATAGGCAGACATTTGAAGGTATTGATGCAGGATGTAAGCTGCTGCCTTTTGCAGTTGACTGATGGAGTTTTGTCAATGGTTGGTGGCGTTCAACTGGTGTTCCAGTTCTTTCTCTTCTACTCTGCTGTATCCAGGTTCTGCAACTTCCACTATCAAACATTTTCAGGGAATGATTTCATAACAGAGATGATCTATTAGAGAGAGGAATAGAAAATGGTACGAAGACCAGACTTTGATTGCAACAACAGATGGAATTGATTTGGATTGATATCCAGACCTTTTTTTTTTTTTGCCTTTCTTATCAACATTTGTTAAGTCCGGGGTGTTATGTGGCAGATTCTAAAGTTCCAGAACACTTTAGCTTCTTCATTTTCTATCACTTTGTCTTCTTTATGTTCTTGCTTGCAGGCAAATATTATTTCTTGCAAATCGTCCAATGCACCATTTTTGCTACTTTCTCATGGTGTTGTTTGTTAGTCAGTCTGTGCAATTTTCTTGCAGCATCTAACTAGCTTGATCCACTGTTTCCTCAACTTCTGGAGTATCCTGGGTTTGTTTAGCCTACAGCGGAAAAGATTAAAGAGAGATATGAAGGATAGCTTTGTTTCCTTGTTACAGACAGGTACAGATGAAAGATATTCATATAATCATGCAGGATATGCAGAAGAGACGCTGATTTGTTTTCAAGAACAATAGCAGCTTTTGAGAACTGAATGGTTCTTGCCAGCCAGCAGAATGGAGCAATTGTTTCATCTTTTAAAAAGCATTGTTTTGATTTATTTCCACAACTGTAGCTCAGTCTTAATGATTAATGCAAATACACCATTTTTTTTAAGTGGCACGTGTTTTATACAACACAAAGCACAGAAGTTTTAAGATAAGCTCACTCTGAGGCATCAACAAAAGATGAATTAATTTATGGAAAACCCACAAGATGCACTAATTTGTTATAGGCAAAATAAAGCGTTGGATTACAACTTGCAACTTGCATTTTCTGAAACGGATTACAATGGGTAACTGTTTTTCAAATGTGCCTTTTACGGAACTGAAAAGTGTTACCCTTCCAGTTGCATCTCAGCCTTTGGTTGAGAAGAGATCAAGTCACTTACTATTTATTCCAGGAAATTAATACATTTACAGTATATGTGACCTTCCCAGGCGCTTTTCCTCTGACATTTCCCTATGCAGCCAAAAAGAAAATGGATGAAGACAAGACAGCAGTAGGAAAGCTGAGTGAGAAGAATATTAGTTCAAGTGTACAGCTGAGAATGGTTAGTTAAAGGAGATAATATATATAAAATTGTGTGTGTGTGTGTGTGTGTGTGTGTGTGTGTGTGTGTGTGCAGAGGTGGGCTGTTGGGAGTTCACAGGGGTTTGGGAGAACCTCTAGCTAAGATTCTGTGCAGTTTGGAGAACCCCCAAATCCCACTCCTGGCTGGCCCTGGTCACCCCACACCCCTCCCCTCCCAGGAGTCCCCATGCGGCCTGTTTTGGATGCAGGTAAGTGCAGGGTGCATGCGGAGGCTTGAGGAGGGCAAAAAACAGGCCTACCGGAAGTCCAGAGCCTGGGGAAGGCCATTTTTGCCCTCCCGGAGGCTCTAGAAAGCCTCTGGAGCCCAGGGAGGGCTAAAACACTCCTCTCCCCACTATGGTGCAGGAGGCTGACTAGCCACCACCACCATGGCCATGGCCACCCAGCAACCGGGCAGAGAACCCCTTGCTAAAAAATTTTAAGCCCAATGTTAGGATATGGTTTGAGCCTAACAGGTTGTCCAGGCAATATATGTGTTCTGTGACTTTAACATGAATATGTGTTGTGTGACTTTAAAGTTTTACTGCTGATTCATTGTAATGCTGAGTCATGCTGTAATTAGATAATCACTAGTTGTAAACGTATTTAAGAAAGGTACTGTAACGTATTCAGTTGATGATATGCTACCATAGTGTGTGGAGTTGCTATCATTGTGTTATCATCGTTGGATGGATCTGCTACCATCGTGGTTTGTGAACCAGAGTGAGTTTGTTATTCTAACCAACTACTATTTGTGTGGTAAGAAGATTTTGTATCACTGGACTGATTTAACTGGCAAAGACTTGGATTGTTTAAAGACTATGAGATTGTTTTTTCACTATAAAGTAAACTTTTGATAAACCAGTTTGCACATCTCTTATTCATTGCTCTCAGCAATGTTTCTCTGTGCTCTACACTCTGCTGGTTGGTAACACGACAACAATATCCTTAACACCCACCCCTGTGTGTGTGTGTGTGTGTGTGTGTGTGGCCCCTCAATGCTTGCTGACGTCATCGATCCATCTTGCTTGAGGTATATATATTTGTCTGTCTGTGTGTGTGTTAGCATAGTCAGTTGTGACCAAATTTTTTTCACTAGTATAATCTACCGTAGTTTTCACTTATTGAAATATGTCTGAAATAAGTTCTTGCTGCAGTTTTTCTCTAGTGTTCTCTGTATAGATTCCAAAATTGGACTTTATCACACTTTTTTTGTTTTTGGTTTTTTGTTTCGAAGGACAGATTCTTAATTCAAGAAGGCGAGATTTTTAAGAAAATTGCTGCTCCCGAGAGCCCAATCAAAAATTATATAGTATTACTGGTTTTGGTTTTGGTGTTTGTGTTTATGCTATTTTAATGTTCCATCACAAGTTCCTGGTGATTGTGGTGGAATAAGAGAGAGAGAATTTATCATTTTGAGACGTATTGGAAACATTAGGAGCCAGAAAATGCTACACGATAGATCACAGTCTATAGATGCTTCCTATAAATTCAGCTGATCTTTTCTCCTGAATAACCTACTGTGGTTGTACTGCTATCTTCTTTTCTTCATGTAGTGTAATGAATTCTTAAATGATAAAGCATTTCCCTTACAATGTAATGTAGTGAAGTCCCTTATATCACCAGGAGCCCTGGTGGTGCAGTAGTTAGAGTGCAGGATTGCAGGCTAACTCTGCCCACAGCCAAAAGTTCAATCCTGACTGGCTCAAGTTTGACTCAGCCTTGCATCTTTCTGAGGTAAAATGAGGACCCAAATTGTTGGGAACAATATGCTGACTCTGTAACATTACTGAGAGAAGGCTGTAAAGCACTGTGAGTGGTATATAAATCTAAGTGCTATTGCTATCATCTCAGAATTGTGCCACCTCAGTGGCAACTATCAACACAGGATGCAACAAGAGGTTTCGTTTATCATCTGTCTTGTAGAATTTGCCACTGATCCTCACTGGAAGAGAATTAATACCCGGGGGTTATCATCAGACTTCTATGTCTAAAGGAAAACTAGAACCTGGGTTTCCCCAATCCTCATCCAGCACATTAATACTACAGCCTTGGAAGCCATATTAGGCTGGAAGCTCTAATGCTGCCACCTTCTCATGTGTAGGAAAGTAGGAGGGGGGATTAAGGAGAGGGGTTGTTAGTAGACATAATAGCATTCTTCCTGTTGGTCAAAGTCTGGAGAAGGAGTGGTCAGGGGGCTGGATCAAGATGGAGCAGACGTTGATTGGAGCATGTGACCGACTGGGTGGAAAAGGGGATGGTTTTGACTTACTGAAGGAAAACTCAGGCTTTTCAGATTCAGGTTTTCCCAGATGTGCCAGTTTCCCTATTCTAGTAAAGAGAACTTTGGAAAATGTTTGCTTCCATGTCTTTACTTGGAGTTGGGGTTTTTCTGGAACACTGACACTACATTAGCTTCCAGCAGTGATCCATGTATTCCCAAACAACCACAACTTTGCACTTGCTTTGTATATGGTTACTGTGATTTATATTTCCTAAAGCTTTTCTTCCTTTTGTGCAAAGTAAACAGAGCTTCAAATATCTACTTCTGCACGTTCCACAGAAATTCATTTAGAAAATATGAGAATGTGCAGAAATGACTGGATGAACGCTTAAACTTAAGGAAAAGGAAGAAACTGAATACTTTTAAACATGGGGTTCATTTGATCAATGGCTAAGCAGCAAAAACAGAAGTTAGAAATATGGAAACGTGAGGACTTCCGGTGGCTCCGCAGATCGTCGAGGACGGTCTCTATAGACCGCCAGCCACCCGATCTGTTAAAACCGCCCTGACAGCGCTAAACAGCTGTCCGGCGGTTTGAAAAAACTCTCCTTCGGGCAAAGAAGGAGAGGAGAGCCGGAGGGGGTGGGTAGAGCTCCCCGAAAGTCACTGGATTAATTCCAGGGACTCGGAGGGTGAGAGCTCCCCAGTTCACCCCTCCCATCGCTCCGGATCGCTGGTGCCTCTGTCTTCAGAGCAAGACGTCTGCGTCCAATTCTGCCGGCAAACAGTGAGTTTTAATGATTTCCAACAAGGCAGACAGAGCGGAAGCAAGAGTGCAAGCTTTTTAAGAGAAACAGAACTTAACTCTGTGAATACATTGTTGCAAACGGAGCTCTCTGGAGCTGGAGGCTGTGAGGAAGCCTTTGTTATGGGCGGAAGGGAAAGTGAAAGTTAAAAGGAAACTGCTTGTTAATAGCCCTCTGCCTGAAGAGAAAACTACTGGGTTTTGAGTATAGTTTGAAGAGAGGATTGTTTATTTTGGAAAAACTTTGGAATATACTTTCTAAGACTGTTTACAAGATTTTTTGGCTGTAAAAGGAAAACTTTTCTTTGAATAAAATGGCTGCTAAACAACTAAAGCCACCAACTTCTAAAGGGGGAGGAGGTTCCCCTGTAGTGACTCAAAAACAACAACTTCCGGCTGATACACAGTCACAAGACCTTAAAGAATTTATAATGGGTGCCCTGAATAATCAGACAGAAATGATGAAAGGATTTTCAGAGGAGTTAAAGAAACTTACAAGTGTGGTGGAGGAAAAACATGATGAAATAAGAGATGACATTGTTTATGCAGTTTCAGGATTGGCTACTCACATGTTAAAAATTGAGGAGAGAGTGCGGGAAATTGATGATGCTAATTTGGAGATTGCAACTAAACTGGGAGAGGTTATGATACAGACAGAGAAAGTGGATGACGAGATGGTTATGTTACAGTACAGGTCAATGGAATTTGCCCTGAGGCTGAGAGGTCTGAAAGAAAAGAGTGGTGAAAATTTAAAAGATGTTTGCTCCAATGCTTTAGCAGAGCTGATTTCAGAAAGGCCAGAAGATGTGGCAATTCAAATGGACAAAATTTACAGGGTCAATTCCTGGCTGGCAAAACAAAAGCAGCTACCAAGAGATGTGGTGATCTATTTTACAACAAGGAGAGTTAGAAATGACATTTTGCAAGCGTCTTATAGAAATAAGATTAAAGTGGAAGGACAAGAGCTGGTGGTCCTGAAAGAGCTTCCTCCTAAAATGTTAAGAGATAGAAAGCAGTTTGGCTTTTTGGTGAATGAACTAAGAAACCAGCAAATTCAGTACAGATGGGATGTCCCATTTGGGATAATAGTGCCATACGCTGGGCAAAGACATCGTTTAAACACAGTTGGAAAAGCAAAAGATTTTTATGCCAATGTTTTAAAGGTTGGAAGGCCACCCTCACCAGGGGGTGCTAGAAAGCAATTGGAAATTACTCAACAAGAGAAAGATGGAGGGCAACCACAAACCTATGCTCAAGTGTTAGCTGGAGGAGCTATTCTGGAAGAAGATCCATTACTGACTGGGGGTCCACTACCAACCTTGGAGTCATTAACGATGATTCAGCTGCCAAAAGATCAACGACTGACAAGGGCTACCTATAAACAACATATGGCACAACAGCCTCAAGAATCAACTCAACAAGCCCAAAAAATGCAAGCAGTGGGAGGAGCTAGGCCGAAGTCTAAAATGGCGGAGGAGGTTCAGCTGATGCTCTCGAAGCTTGGAACGCCCAGAGATGGCAAATAAATTTCTATCTTGGAATGTTAACGGTTTAAATTCTCCACAAAAAAGAAAGAAAATATTTCATTATTTGAAGCAATTTCAGAACGATGTTATTTGTTTGCAAGAAACGCATATTAAATCTTCAGATCAAAAGTACTTGATAAATTCGAAATTAGGTACACACTTTGTGGCATCAGCACCAGAAAAGAAAAACGGCCTAGTAATATATGTTAAAAGAGGCTTAGTGGCCAATTTAATTGAGGCTGATACTCAAGGTAGATATATTGCAATTGAATTAACAACACAGAGTGGGAAGCTGCTTGTAATTGGGGTATATGCACCTAATTAACAACAAGATAAATTTTACAAACTTTTACATACCAAAATACTACAATGGGATTATAGAGCCTTATTTTTAATGGGTGATTGGAATGGGGTATTAGATACCCAGAAAGATAAGAAAAGTCTTTCCAAGATCTCAATGCGTGCTAAGTTGCCTAAATCTTTTTTTGATATTTTGGAGGATATGGAGCTTAGAGACATTTGGAGAGAAAGGAACGTATTGGAGAGCGATTTTACTTTTTTCTCAGATAGGCACCAATCTTTTTCGAGGATTGATTTTATATTAACTACAAATGATCTTTTTTCTAGGGTGAAGAGTACGAAGATATGTCCAAGAACTTTAACTGATCATAGCCCGGTTTGGGTGGAACTAGAGCAGGAGAGAGGGGAAAGGAGGTCTTGGAGGCTAAATGAGAATTTATTCAGATATGAAGACAATTTGTGTGAGCTTAAAAAACAAATGAAATAATTTTTTATTAATAATATGAACAAAGGAACTTCGATGGAGATGGTATGGGATGCGTGTAAGGCTTATATGAGAGGAACATTAATTTTTTTGAATAATAAACATAGATTAAAACAACAAAATAGACGGAAAGAGATAGAGGAGGAAATTAAAAAGAAGGAACAATTGCTTATAATTAATCCGGGAGATAAAAAGGCAAAAGATATGATTAATATTTTAAGAGAGCAATTTAATATGTTAATGGCGGGGCAAGTCGCAACTAGTATACAATATGCCAGACATAATACATTTTGTAATGCTAATAAACCTGGGAGATGGTTGGCTTACACGATGAGGAAAAAACAGAAATCACGTATTATAGACAAAATAGAATTTAGAGGTAAAGAGATTTATCAACAGAATTTAATAAAAAAGGCTTTTTTGGAGTTTTATACAAAATTATATGCTAAAGATGCAATTCAAGATGTTGATATTGATAGATATCTAAAGATGGAGATTCCTGAATTAACGTTGGAACAGAGAGATAGATTGAATCAACCTATAACTTCTGAGGAAATTGTTGGAGCAATTAAACAATTAAAAATAGGTAAGGCTCCGGGAACAGATGGACTAACAGCTGTTTATTATAAACATTTACAATCCGAAATGTTAGAACCATTAAAAATTTTATTTAATAAAATACAATTAGGAGGAGGAGTACCACCTTCTTGGAAAACAGCCTTTGTTTCACTAATTCCAAAGGAGGACCGAAATTCCATTAAACCGGAGAATTTTAGGCCAATTTCACTTTTGAATACTGACTATAAGATTTTTGCTAAAATATTAGCTAATAGACTAATGCCAGTTATGCAACAAATAATTCACAATGATCAATCTGGGTTTATAAAAGGTAGACAAATGAGATATAATGTTAGACAAATTGTAAACTTATTGGAATATTTGGAAAAAAATAATCAAGTCCCTGCAGCGTTTATATTTTTGGATGCAGAGAAGGCATTTGATCGTTTGAACTGGCAATTTTTGTTTAAAATAATAGAGAAAATGCACTTTGGGGAATATTTTACACAATCAATTAGAGCGATATACCAGCAGCAATCAGCACAAATCATAGTTAATGGAGGTTTAACAGAGGCTTTTAAAATTGAGAAAGGAACAAGACAGGGGTGTCCTCTGTCCCCACTATTATTTATTTTGACTTTGGAGGTATTACTGAATAAGATACGTGATTCACAAAAACTGAAGGGTATTGTAATTAGACAACAAGATTACAGATTAAGAGCCTTTGCAGATGATTTGGTTATTACCTTATCTCAACCTATAGAGTCGGCTCCATACATATTGGATATAATTAATCAATACGGGAAAGTATCAGGATTTAAAGTTAATTCACATAAGACAAAGATGATAGTTAAAAATATGACTATATTTGAAAGAGACAAATTAGCAAGATTAACAGATTTTGAAATAGTTAAAAAAGTTAAATATCTAGGGGTATACATAGCAGCTTCAAATACAAAATTATACAAAAACAATTATGAGGTACTTTGGCAGAAGGTACAGAAGGATATGGAAAATTGGAAAAAATTACAGTTGTCTTTATTGGGAAGAATCGCAGCAATTAAAATGAATGTTTTACCTAGATTTTTATTTCTGTTCCAAATGATACCTGTGCTTAAGAAAGATGAAAATCTGAGAGAATGGCAGAAAGGTGTTAATACTTTTATTTGGGCTGGGAAAAAACCCAGAATAAAAATGAAAATTATACAAGATACACGTGAAAGAGGGGGTCTTAAAATGCCTAATTTAAGATTATATTATGAAGCAGCGGTTTTATCACAAATCAGTGATTGGTTTAATTTAACTGAGGGGTGAATTTTGAATTTAGAAGGTTATGATTTGTTATATGGATGGCATGCCTATTTGTTATATGACAAAAAAGTGGATAAAGTATTTAAGGTTCATATATTAAGAAATGCTTTGTTAAGGGTTTGGAAAAAATATCAATATAAGTTAAATTATAAGATACCTTTATGGGCAAATCCTAGACATGCAATAGAAAATATAAGTATAGAACAAAAACAGGAGGTGATTACCTATAAAGAGCTTCTTATTATGGAAAGGGGGGTAATGTATTTGAAATCTTTAGATATACTGAGAGAAGAAGGTATAATTTATACATGGTTTCAGTATGGTCAACTTCAAGCTAGATGGAAGGAAGATCAAAAAATTGGCTTTGTGCAAAATGAGGAGAATTTGGTAAAACAAATTAGAGATCAAAAGCAAATGCATATTAAAAGGTTGTATAATGCTTTATTGGAAATAGATTCTGAGACGGAATTGGTTAAAGACTGTATGATTAAATGGGCACAAAATTTTCAAGAGCCAGTAATGATGGAAACTTGGGAAAAGATTTGGATTAGAAATGTGAAATTTACACAAGCACAAAATTTAAGAGAAAATTTTTATAAAATGTTTTATAGATGGCATTTAGATCCTAAAAAATTATCATGTATGTATTCTAATGTGCAAGCTAAATGTTGGAGATGTGACTGTGATGATGCAACTTATTATCATATATGGTGGACTTGTAGAAAAATCAAAGCATTTTGGATAAAGATTTGGTGGGTGATGCAGAATATTCTTAAAAAGAGACTGAAATTTACTCCACAGTTGTTTTTACTGGGTATAACTACGGACTGTACAGTTGCAGAGACTAAATTGATTTTGAACTTGATAACAGCAGCAAGATTGTTGGTAGCACAATACTGGAAGAAGGACTTTTTGCCTACTATTGATGACTGGATATTGAAAGTAACTAATTTAGCTGAAATGGCTAAAATTTCAGCATATCTGAAGGATCACACACAAGAAAGGCACATACAGGACTGGAGAAGATGGATTGATTATATACAAAATAAGTATCAGACCAAAAAATATCAAATAGCTTATGAATGATTTCTTTTATTTGTATAAGCGTTATATAAGTGACATTAGAAGTATTATGTTTAAGAAATAGGATTTTATATATGGGGGGTTAAGAATTTTTTTTTTTAGGGATGTTAGTTTAATGACTGGTTATGCAATTTAGATTATTGTTAAAGATCAATAGAAATACCTTGTGTTCTGCTCTGGGAAGTCGGGGAAGGGGAGGAGGGTTGGGGGGGGTTGTGGGGAAAATATGTTTGTTTTTAAAACTTTTTCAATAAAAAAAAAAAGAAAAGAAAAGAAATATGGAAACGTAAGAGAAGCATTAGTTTCATAAGGAAGGTTTATTAAAATGGATACGCAAATACTACTATTGTTATGTCCTTATAAGGACATCCGCCGGGGGATTGGCTGGTCCACCAGCGGGAGATTTAAACAGCTGTCATTGGGCGGCTGGGTCTGCTGGAGCGTATAAAAAGAGCCCCGGCAGCACAGCCGCCAGTCCTATTCCTATTACTGAGCTGAATAAAAGGTTCTGAAGGAACCACCGCTGGTCGTGTCTTATTCCCTGCGCCGATCTAACACTGGCGACAAAGGATTGAACCAAGCGATGAACCTCGTGGCACGAAGCCAACCAGAGAGCGAAGTCACTCAACAGCTGAAGTCACCGTAGGCATCTTCCAGAGGAATGGCAGCAGCTGAAGCCACATTGCCGGCCCTTGCTCCTTTCCGCCCAGGGAAGGACAAGTGGAAGTCCTACGTGGTAAAATTCCGGCAATTCCTGAGAGGCAACAACATCAGGGATGCCGACGACGACCACAAGAAGGGCATTTTCCTGGCCAACTGCGGTTCAGAAGTCCTCGACATGGCCATCGACCTGGTGGCACCGCGGGACATCGAAGAAGTGCCATAGACGGACCTGCTACAGATCCTGCAGGACCACTATGCCCCAACTGGAACACCGGTGGCGAACCAGTTCACCTTCCACCAGAGGGACCAGAAGGAAGCTGAAACCATCAAGGAATTCGTGGCTGCCCTACGCCAAATCGCAGCCAGCTGTGAATTCGACCACGTAGACAATGCCATAGCTGACCGCGTGGTTTTTGGCATGAGGGACAGAGCCCTACAGAAAAAGTTCCTGAGCAGGAAAAAGCTCAAGGACGTGGTGGAGGAAGCTACAGCATCCGAGATCTCTGAGAAGGCAGCAGCCGCAGTGATCCGGGCAAAAGGAATCCACAAGATTCACAGAACTGCACAGTCGTCAACTGAGGATTCCATGGCTGGATCGGACTCGGAGGAAGAAGAGGCCGTCCATAAAGTCTCCAGACCTCCGAAGTGGGAAACCGCTCGAAAAAACGACCGGGAGAGCACTGCGCCAGCTGCAGAGGAGACCATGCCAGGGCTAGCTGCAAGTGGAGGGATGCGACCTGCAGATGCTACAACAAGAGGGGTCACATCGCTGAAGCTTGCAGAGCCGAAGAGCCAGCCCCAGAGCCATCCAGCCACCGGCCACGCGAAAATCGGGAGGACAACGCGAGATCATCCAGACGGTCCTCCTACCAGTCCAGACGCGGTGAGGGCAACGGGAACTGGAGAAGAGCGGTCCACCAGACGACCATCGACTTCTCCGATGACGATGACTCTGCCACCAAGTGCCACGTGACCGTGCATGTGGAAGGGACCCCTTGCATCATGGAAGTAGATTCCGGCTCGAGCTATTCCATCATGGATTGGAAGCAGCTCAAGCGCATCAGACCAGGTGTCAGCAAAAAAGACCTGAAGCCCCTGCGCTCCAGACTAGTGGATTTTGGAGGAAACCCGATCGGAGTCCTGGGAAGAACTTCACTACAGATCTCCTACCGCGAATTCCAAGGCAACCTCCCCATCACCATCGTCGACCACAGCCGACCGACTCTGCTGGGCATGGAGTGGTTCAAGCCACTAGGGCTTGAAATCAAAGGGGTCAATCAAATCAGGAAGGACGAACTCGACACCCTCCTCGAAGAGTTCAAGGAAGTCTTTGACGGTAAACTGGGGAAATTTGTGGGAAAGCCCATTTCCTTTAACCTAGATAAGACAATTACACCAATTAGGCTTAAGCCCCGCAGAGTTCTGTTTGCCTTGAGTCCCAAAGTAGATGCTCAGCTAGATAAGCTGATAGCCCAAGGCATCCTGGAGCCAATCGATCATGCGACATGGGAGACGCCCATTGTGACCTCCATGAAGCATGATGGAAGTGTGCGCATCTGCGCCGACTATAAATGTTCAATCAATAAGGCCCTACAGCAGAGCGCATACCCAGTTCCAGTGGTGCAACATCTGCTGCATTCACTAGGGAGTGGGACAATTTTTGCTAAACTGGACCTGGCCCAGGCTTACCAGCAACTGCCAGTTGATGAAAAAACTGTGGAGGCGCAAACTTTTGTCACCAACAGGGGCACCTTTAAATGTAACCGCCTCCAATTTGGAGTCAGCGCAGCCCCCGGAATTTTCCAATCAATGATGGAATGCCTTCTCTAAGGCATTCCAGGGGTGATGCCGTACTTGGATGATGTGTTGATCTCCGGGCACTCTAAAACCCAGCTACTTGAGTGATTGAAGCAAGTTCTTCAGCGTTTTAAGGAGAAGAGTTTGAGAGTAAGGAGGGACAAATGCATCGTTGGAGTCCAGGAGGTCGAGTTCCTGGGCTATCTCATAGATGGCACTGGCATACACCCTACCAAATCCAAAGTAAAAGCAATCCACGAAGCTCCAGCCCCCAAAAACAAAGCAGAGCTTCAGGCCTTCTTGGGACTGCTGAACTTCTACAGCGTTTTCTTAAAACAGAAGGCCACAGCTGCTGAGCCACTCCATCGCCTGCTGGGGAAAGCGGTACCATGGAAATGGGGGAAGGAAGAGGAAACAGCTTTCTGGACCATCAAAGGGCTACTCTCCTCAGACAGCGTGCTCATACAATATCATGAGACGCTCCCACTACTGCTGACCTGCGATGCATCCCCCTATGGAGTTGGAGCAGTCCTCAGCCACCAACTTCCCAACGGCACGGAAGCACCTATCACATTCTTCTCCAAGACCATGTCCAGTGCCGAGAGGAATAACAGCCAGCTGGACAAAGAAGCACTGGCCATCGTGGCGGGCACCAAACGCTTCCACGAATATCTATATGGCAGGACTTTTACTATTGTAATGGACCACAAACCACTTTTGGGTCTCCTGGCCGGGGACAAACCCACCCCATCATTCATGTCACCCAGAATGACACGTTGGGCAATATTCCTGGCTGGCTACACCTATCGACTCATCCACAGACCCGGAACGTCCATCGGTAATGCAGACGCACTGAGCAGATGCCCATCCAAGGAGCCAGTAGAAGATCCCGCACCCACGATCAGCCTGCTCCACATCAACGCTGACAGAGACTGCCCAGTGACATCAGCTGATGTGGCAGCCCACACCTAGAGGGACCCCATCCTCAAACAGGTCACCTCCTGGGTCCTGCGAGGCTGGCCAACTGAGAAACTGGCAGAAGAATTCAGCCCATTCGCTTGGAAGCAGAAGGAGCTGTCCACGATGAAAGGCTGTCTGCTATGGGGAGACCGAGTGCTGATTCCCAGCTCCCTGCAGCGAAAGACGCTGGAAACGCTTCACAACGGGCACCCCGGCATCGTGTGAATGAAAGGACTGGCATGGAGTTACGTATGGTGGCCATCCCTGGACAAAGATATCGAAGAATGGGTCGCCAGATGTGACCCGTGCCAGGAAGTGCGCCCAGCACCAGCCCAAGCCCAGCCGTCGGAATGGGAGACGCCTAGCAGCCCCTGTGCAAGGGTTCAAATCGACTTCGCGGGTCCGATGCAAGGGCAGTACCTCCTGATAGTGGTGGATGCGTTTTCCAAGTGGCTGGAGGTCATCCCCATGACATCTACCACATCTGAAGCCACCATCGGGGCACTCCGGCGCCTATTCGCAACGCACGGGCTGCCGGATGTCCTGGTCTTGGACAACGGACCGCAACTCACTTCCAAGACCATGGAGGAGTTCCTGGCCGGACGGGGCATCTGCCATGCCCTCTCGGCCCCCTACAGGCCAGCTGGCAATGGACAAGCGGAGAGAATTGTGAGACTGGCCAAAGAGACACTCACTAAGATGGGCACGGACGACTGGCAGGAAAGAATCGACAACTTTCTCCTCACCCAGCACATCACGCCGCATGCCACCACCTGAAAAAGTCCGGCCAAATTGCTGATGGGCAGACGACTGAGGTCATCCTTGGACCGGCTACACCCCCAGTACAACCCAGAGGTGACAGCAACGGCCAGCCGCCCGCTCCGCACCTTCGCCATAGGAGACCCGGTGTTTGCGCTAAACTTCCATGGCTCTGCGAAGTGGCTGAAGGGGAGAATAGAGAGCACAACCGGCCCGAAGTCCTACCGAGTAGAGCTGGAAGATGGACAGGTCTGTAGACATCACATCGACCAGCTCCAGAAAAGGTGGAAGGAGACGGGTCAAAACCAACCCGATGAGGCAGGCCTACAACACCCCGACGAGGTAGGCCTGCAACAGCCCGACGAGGTAGGCCTGCCACACCCCCACGAGGTGGGCCTACCGCAACCCTGCAAGGTAGGCCTGCCCCAACCCCGCGAGGTGGGTCTGCCACAAACTGACGAGGTAGACCCACCAGCCCTGGACGAGGTAGACCGGCACCACCACAGCATGGCGAGCCATTGGCGATCGAGGGAAGTAGACCGGTACCTGCAGACAGAGGGGAGTCCGCACCGCACCGACCAGGGGTCCAGCTGTCACCCCAGCGAGGGAGACCTCCACCTCGATGACAAGGTAGACCGGGGACGACCCAGGGAGGGAGCGCCACACACCCCCTGCGAGGTCGTCTCACAACACCCCAGAGAGAGTGACTCGAGCCACTGCACGGTAGACCGGGTACAATGTAAGGAGGGAGGCCCACAATGCCCCGGCAGGGCCGGCCTACAACCACCCGGTAAGAGGGACCACCAACACCACCCCGGCGAGGTCGACCAACACCACCACAGCGAGGTCAGCCAACACCACCCCAGCGAGGTCGACCTGCACGGGCCCGACAGGGCAGACGGGAGACCCCCCGGCGGGGTCGGCCACCCACCACGACAAGCCGACATGCAGATGGAGATGCAACAACAACAACAACAACAACAGCAACAGCAACAACAACATCAGCAGAGAAGTCAAGGGAACCCAATGGACTTACCGGACATCAGTCGGCACCCACCGATCGTCAGCGATGTCCAGCCGCGAGGTTCCCGAGTTTCCGGTCAGGGAAGGGACCAGAGACACCAGCAGGTAGTTCCAGATGTTGCGGCCGGAGGTGCTGGGACGGGGCCTGCACACTCGACGGCCGGACTCCAGTCCGCCCCAGACCAGGGACCGGAGAGGACAGAAGCCCCGCCTGCCCAGGTCGGCAGCAAAGCTCAGTGTGAACTGCGCAGGTCAGCCAGAGCCATCAGGCGTCCCGTCTACCTGTGTGACTATGTATCGCTGATTGACTTTGATGGACATTTCTCGGACTAGGAGGGGAGGGGTGTTATGTCCTTATAAGGACATCCGCCGGGGGATTGGCTGGTCCACCGGCGGGAGATTTAAAAAGCTGTCATTGGGCGGCTGGGTCTGCCGGAGCGTATAAAAAGAGCCCTGGCAGCGCAGCTGCCAGTCCTATTCCTATTACTGAGCTGAATAAAAGGTTCTGAAGGAACCACCGCTGGTCGTGTCTTATTCCCTGCGCCGATCTAACAACTATTATTATGAGATGAATACCAATGTGATGAATATGATTAATATTATGATTACTATTTCTCACAATTAATTGTATGCAGACTATATACTGTTTATTCAGAAATGGAATTTTTTATATTTAATTAAAACTTTTAAAACTTAAAAAAAAAAGAAATTCATTTATTTGGATGATAACTAGTTGGGTGAAGAGAAGAACCAGCTCATGCTGCAACAGAGCTGGACTATGTAGGTGGAACAGACACATTAAATTTGCTTTCAACAGCTGACAAGCATAGCAAGCAGCCTGATATAATTAATTCCTTAATAAAAGAGCTTAGATCAGTAGATGTCCAGCTTGGAGAGAATATTGAGGCGTTCAGTACTTAGCAAACTCAGAAATCCATATTTAATTCTCAGCTTTTGTTAAACGTTTTCTTGAAATGTTTAGAAAAGCCACAGTTTTGCCTTCATTGTACAGCTCAAAAGCAAACATATGGAAAGCTACAGGGAATATGCAACCGAGGATAACAGAAACTCTACTACCATCAGATGAACCCTATTACTAATAGGGCTAAAAAAAAACCCAACTCATTTCTAAAGTGATCTGGCAACTCTGAAAATACATACTACTTTTAGGCCAAAATATTGCTGTTGTTCAGAATGCATCTTCCTCAAAGTCTCAGCTTTAAAATTAATGGCACAAAATGTACATCTAAAGAAGGTTACTTGCAAAAACTATAACTGTTAGCAAAGAGGTAGGCAAAAATGCAAATTATAGCGAAAGATGCATGCATAGCATATAGGCTAAACAAAGTTCTGTGTGAAAACAATTTAATGGCAGCCTTTTAAAAAAGTTAATGAAACATTGTAACCGAATGCGTGTAAAAAATACACTGATCTGGATATAGAGGATGTTTTTAGACAACATTCCTATCCATGTTAATATAAAAATATCTATGAGCTACATCAGTTTCAACCTCTTTCCATATTATCCCATCACAACTTTATTTTTGAATAGCTAGAGAATCCTTATTCATTTTCCTCTAAATCTTTCCCTAAGACAGATTTTGTGTACCCTGCACCTTAATAAATATATTTTGTACCTTCCCAGTATGTAATATTTATTTAAATGCAGCTATTCTTGGGTCTAATTTTGTATGCTATTATCCCAGAGATATGTCTGTTAATACAATTAACTGCTTTTTTTCCTGAAATGTTTCACTAGCGGAACAGCAATAATTTAAGATATCCATGCAAAGATTAATTTATGAGGGTGTTGTAAATAGACAGTGTTTGCATTTGTATGTGTATGACAGAAAGAGAATATGCATAAGGGCATATGTATGCGTGTGTAGCTACACACATACATACACACACACACACACACACACACACACACACATGCATATCATACAGTGATGGATTTCAAATTTTTTCACTACCGGTTCTGTGGGTGTGGCTTGGTGGGCAGGGCATGGCTTGGTGGGCGTGGCAGGGGAAGGATACTATAAAATCTCCATTTCCTCCCAATCAGCTGGGACTCAGGAGACAGAGTATAGATGGGGGAGGGGGCAGTCAGAGGTGGTATTTACTGGTTCTCCGAACTACTCAAAATTTCCACTAGCGGTTGTCCAGAACCTGCTGAAACCCACCTCTGATATAATACATACTATCTCTAAGCATATATAAGAACAATAAGCTGGATAAGCAAAGAAAAGATTAATTGAATGGCGGAAAGCAACGAACAATTCAGATCATAAAAAGTTAAGGTCATTTAAGTGGCAATGTATGGCTATGAAAGTTATACTCAGAGAACTGGAAAAAGAAGATAGACATTTTAATAAGGAATTTTTAAGGGGAACCAACAAATCAGATCTGGACCAAGTAAAAGTTGATTACTCCCTTAAAATGATGATCAGCAAGCAGAAGAATTTAAAAGAATGAATAAATAAACTACAAAAAATATTTTGGTAAGGTTGAGCATGCAGAAGAAGAAAACAAGAAATAACTTCTGTGGGCATCAGGTAATATATACATTTAATAAATATTGTGATTCTTATTATAAAAGATGGCCAAAGAGATTACTGGAAGTTTGCTAGTGAGATACGTCATCATTGTCCATACAGTCACTATCAGTCAGGGTGTTCTGATGGTACCTAATTCTATTTATATGCACATCCATCTATCCATGTGTGTGTGCACATACAAATGCACATTTGCATATATGTATATATAGGTGCATATGTACCCACATCTATAACCCTCTTTGATGCACCAGCTGGGAGAGATATTTTTCTTCCTGAATTTCTGTTCTGCCCCAGCTCCGGATTCCCGAGGATATTGACACACACCAACGGTCCTTATCAAGTTTATTAAGTAGCAAGAATAAACCAAAGTCCGGCAAAGGTTGGCAACCAGCCCAGAAAGCAAGATACGATAAGACTTTTCCAAAAATGCTCTGATGATAATTACAAGTTGTTTCTAGCAAGAAACTTACTAACGGCGTGTGACTTAAATAGGCTAAGGGAGTGGCCAATTATCCTCAAGCCTTACTCTCGAGGAGACCTCCTCCTCCCGAGTAGCCACTCCTGCCTTTTGGCAGCCCTGTGTGCTCGAGCATTGAGAAGAGGCTCCTCCACTTCACTCTCTCTACTTGAAGGAGCCTCTGGAGGTTCTGAAGGCCCTGGCTGAGTCTCTGCCTCTGGCACCACATCCTCTTCAGCCTCCTCGCTGTCTGACGCGAGTGCCGGTTGCACAGGCTGCTGGTGCAACACCACACCAGCCTCCTCGTCGTCGGGATCAGCCATGATCCGCGCAGGCCGCTGGCAGGCCACAACAATTTCTGACAATAACTGGTATATCCCCCACCCAACTCACCAAGAGTTGTTTATTGTAAAATGAGTAAGTTTAAACCCAGACATTTCACAAAGTAGGAAGAAGAGAAGAATGATAGGGAGGCTATCACCCTTTCCTGCCTTGGGCAAAATGCACAGGGGAGGGGGGAGAAGCAAAAATGTAAAAACGCATACAGTTAAACAAGGCCCTTTAGCTGGTAAACATAAGAGTGAACATTAGTTGAAAGACAACTAGTTGCTCCAAAGGAAGAACGAATAACCCTGTCCCTCACTCCATCTTCTAGCCTCTGGGTTCAATCATGGTTAGAGCTTTTGTGAAAAGCAGCTGGACACAAAAGCACAGCCATGCTGTTCTTCCAGATCAAAACTCAGAAAGGCATTTTAATCAAATCAAAGGAATCCTGTTTGCGGCTTCCCCATATAGCAGCTGCTCTTTTTTCCTTTCTGCAAAGGCTCAGACAGACATGCACAGCATATACGTGCAAAGAAAGGCTAGTAATTTATTTTCCTTTTAAATATTAAACAGGGGGTGAAGCTCCTTTTTTTTTTCCCTGGCGACTCAGGGAACCATTTACTCTTTGAATCCCATTTTTTAAAAATTCTGAAATGGATCAGCTGGAAGGAAAACCACTTGGCTCATGGTATTCCCCACCTGTTAGTGAAGATAATTATTTTAAACGGGGTTGAAGCAGGGGTGAAATGCTACTGATTCACTCCAGTTCAGGCAAACCGGTAGTAAAAAAAATGCTTTAAAAAGTAAAACAAGGTTCCGACAATCACAGCTGTGCCACGTGATCGTCGGAACTTTTTTTTACTTTTTTAAAGCATTTTTTTTTTTACTACTGGTTCGGGTGAATAGGTAGTAAAAAATGCTTTTAAAAAGTAAAAAAAAAAAAGAGTTGGCCACGTACACCCAGTCACATGACCCCCGCCTCCAAGCCACGCCCACCGAACCGGTAGCAACAAATTTTACATTTCACCACTGGTTTGAAGGTTCGGTGGTTGGAAATAGAGTGAAAGCTGAGGTCATATGGAAGCACTCTAGGGCAGGGGTTCCCAATCTTGGCAACTTTAAGACATGTGGACTTGCTGGTTGGGCAGCTCTGGGTGTTGAAGTCTACATGTCTTAAAATTGATCAGATTGAGAGCTCCTGCTCTAGGGCAAAATAAGAAATGTAGAGGATGATGAAAACTATAATTTGCACTCACTTTCAAGAAAGGTTCTAAAGTGGACCATCCAAATCAATGAGAAAAAGGCATTACTGTGTTTCCAAAACAGTGGAATGCCAGGTTACTGGGAGAGGACAACTGTCCCAATCAGTTGGGACAGAGCCTTCTGGTTCAAAAAGGTGAACCAGAAGGCTCTAGGACAGGATTTCTCAACCTGAGCACCTATGAGATAAAGGTAAAGGTAAAAGTACCCTTTGCACATATGTGCTAGTCATTCTGAACTCTAGGGGATGGTGCTCATCTCCGTTTCAAAGCCCAAGAGCCAGCACTGTCCAAAGATGTCTCCATGGTCATGTGGCCGGCATGACTAAACGTCAAAGGCGCACGGAACACTGTTACCTTCCCACCAAAGGTGATCCCTATTTTTCTACTTGCATTTTTTACGTGCTTTCGAACTGCTAGGTTGGCAGAAGCTGGGACAAGTAATGGGAGCTCACCCCATTACGCAGCACTAGGGATTCGAACCACTGAACTGCTGACCTTCCGATCGACAAGCTCAGTGTCTTAGCCACTGAGCCATCATGTCCCTTCCTATGAGATATATATTTATATACCTATGAGATATATGGACTCAAAGTGCCTGAGGAATTCTGGGAGTTGCAGTTCATACATCTTAAATGTACTTGGGTTGAGAAACACAGATCGAGGGTCCTACAGAGCAATAATTCTAATAAATACCTAGGAGAAGACATTGATCTAGAAGCCTATTGAAAGGAATGTGGAAATTACAATGGATTACCAATTCACTTTAGCGTTTTTAGTCTTTAAAGCAGCAGAATCTAATTATCTTTCCAGCTTAGCACATTCCTAGACTGTCATCATTCTGTCCCACTTTACTTTTTTCTCCTCTCCAAAGAATTTCATTTAAGCCTCAGACTTGAATTAGTAAATCAATAACAAGCATCTGTTCCATTTCTACTACTTTTTAATAAGAGCTGTATTTGAAAGTCAAACACCCTTGCAAATTGCTCCAACAAGCTCTTAAAAGGTTAAAGATTGCTCCAAACACTCTCTTTTTTCCCCCCAGTTGTTAAGCAAAGTTATCATTATCTATTATAATAAACCTACAATGAGGGTTATGGAATTGAATTCAGCAATTTATTATAATTAGTGATTTTGTTACTATTACCAAAGTGCCAAGATATGAGCCAAAACCCCATAATCTATTTATAGAGAGCACCATGCTATTCACATCAGGACTGCGTGATACACATCCCACATCTTATTTCTACAATGCTGGGGGGGGGGGAATTCATTGATTAAAGAAACTCTTACAAAATTGCAAACATCACATTCACTATTTATTTATTTATTTATTTATTTATTTATTTATTTATTTTTAATTTATTGGTTTGATTTATATGCCGCCCTTCTCTGGAGACTCAGGGCGGCTTACAATGCATTAAGCAATAGCCTTCATACTTTTGTATATACCTGCTTAGTAGGGCTTTTGCCCCCCCCCCCAAGCGGTGCTCTTTTTTTATACAAAGTCAGCTTATTGCCCCCACAATCCGGGTCCTCATTTTACCTACCTCAAAAGGATGGAAGGCTGAGTCAACCTTGAGCCTGGTGAGATTTGAACTTGCAGTAATTGCAGGCAGCTGGTGTTAGTTAACAGTACTTTAGTCTGCTGTGCCACCAAGGCTCTTAGTATATCAAGGAACAAGAAGCTATTTCAGCCATGTATATTTTCTGCCTGTAAATTCTTCCAGGAAGACTAGAAGACCTCCAAGGTCCCTTCCAACTCTGTTATTGTATTCTATTCTAAGATCATGATGTAGATGTTGTTCTAAAATATTTAAAAAATGGGGAGAAAAGAGGGAAAGGAAATGGCACATTGGGGCAGTTGAACTGCTGGCTTGACCATCCCAAAATAGGACCAGTCTGATGTTGTGGTTTGCTTGGTGTGTTGTGGTGAATCTTGCTTTCCAATTTAGATATTTTAATTCTCCCAAAACATCTCAGAGTATATGGACAAGATATGTGAAGAAATTTGAAACTGTTTGCATTCTTTATCCATCATAGTAATTTTAATTATTGTCAATCTTCATATACTCTTGAAGGAAGTGGATTATTTAGACCAATTCCAATCCAGTTTTAGATCATATTTTGCATACGTTTTAGTTACCAGGTTGATAGTGTTTGCTAAAAAAAAGAAATTGCCATGACTTTCTCTAAAAGAATACACATGAAATCTTGAGTCAGTGAATATATTACTGCATTTATAACCCAGAGCATTGACAAGCTTCAATGCATTCACAAAGCTTGCTCCTTCTAGAGTTGAATATTTTAGTTAATCATATTTTGTGAATTTTGTACTTTTGCTGCAGCCAGTATTTTTGGTGCAGTTTTATTTCTCAAGATAGAAACTTTTTTTCCATCTAGAACAATTCATAGTAACTCAACTCTCTAAAGTTCCTAACTTTCTTAGTAGAAATGTATAACTTGTTTTTTTTTCTTTATTAAAACCAGTATGGCAGCAAGAGGTGGCAAACAGAAAACAAGATATATATTTATTAAGAAAACAATCAATCCAATCATTTCTAGGGTAACAAAACTCTTGGTTTCACATTGAGCCTTATAATTGTCCCCATGTAGGTAGGAATAAGGTACTGGATATACAGCCTGCTACAACTCATTTCTTAATTATGGACTTTAGTCAATGTTTCAGTCAATAATAAGAGCTCCTACAGCTGACCTGTGCCAACAGCCAAAGAAATGAAAGTGCTTCTGTTAGTCTGATACTAGTTAAGATAAACCAAAAACATGTTCCTCTGAAGGAAATGAAACTTAAGCCAGCTGCGTGAGTAATAGGTAAGGAAGGAAGAGGGGGGAAAAATCAATATAATGCATAAGCCTTTTCATCTTCTACATAAAACTTTGCAATAAAGAAAAGCGTGTCTACAGTCCTGTAGCCCGCAAAAGTAGATTTTTTTGTAATCGGAATCATTTATGCAGCTAAAAACAAGGCCCTATCTAGGATGGATGACAGCAACTTTGAAAAATGGCATTTCCCACTGATTATCACCACTGGGGGTAAGCAGATGCACTAGAATGATACAGCTTTGCAAACTGGGGAAAAAAATAACTTTGTGGCCATCAGATATGAGCACTGATGCATGTGGTATTGCCATATCCACAATCGCTACCAGAGGGTTTTTTTAAAAAAATAACAAAAGCATGAAAAACAAACCCCTGAGTACTGAAATGAAAGAAATGCAAATGAACCAAACAGATGCAAATAATGGAATGTAAAACAAACTAAACTTTGACCAATAAATTCAAATTGAATTCTAATGCCAAAGCAAAGAAAATCTTGCATGCCCATAATATTTTTTTAAAAAAATACATTTCCTTGAAATAAGCATTCCTGGGCTGCGTTTCTGCTTTGCCCTGTTTTTTCCACAATGTGGTCTAAAAGGAGATTACAAATACTGTACAACCACATATGATGGGCATAGCCATAAGGTTATTTGGTGGGCTGGGATTTTTGTTGTTGTTGTTGTTATAAATTTGCTAAATGGAATCCCTTTTTTGATAAATGGGATGGAAAGGACTGGAAATTTCCAAAACAAACGCATGATAGATTGCTAAATTATCAGATTTATCTAGCTATAACAGGACATGAATAAATAAACTGCAGAATCTGTTATGAATTCAGAACAGGATATACTTGAATTTTGATGGGAAATTACCATTTTATGCAACGTATGCAGTGATGGTATACAGCCGGTTCTACCCGGCTCAGGCGAAGCGGTAGCGGCTGCTGCGGGAGGCTCTATCCGCCCAGACATTATCACCAGTGGTGGGTTCCTCCCGGTTCATCCCAGTTCAGCCAAGCCGGTACCGGTGATGATATGATGTCACTGAACCAGTTCTCTTTGTTCGGGAGCTAGGCCCCCCTGCCCCCCCACCCCCAAGCGTTATTCTTACCTTTTATTTGGCCCCACCCCTAATCTATTGCTGCCTTCCGAGTCCCAGCTGATCGGCTAGAAGGAAATAAACTGTTTAAACTCTTGCCGCGGGGCTTCAAAGGGCCGTCCTACAGCTGATCAGTGTTAAAAGGCAGTGTGGTGGTAGACCGGTGCCTCCAAAAACAAATGGGTAGACCCGTGCCTCCAAAAACAAATGAGTATCACCTTCAAAATCCATTCTTCAATAGTAGGCATAACATCCCTTTTCCAATATTGACCAATCAGTAATCTAGCTGCTGTCACCATATACAATATCAATTTTGTTTCACCCATTGAAAAGTCCTTAACTATGCCCAATAAAAACAATTGAGGAGAAAATTGGAGTTTTTTCTTCAAAACATTTTGCATAACCCACCAAATTTTTATCTAGAAAGCCTTCACTTTCTTGCAAGTCCACCATATATGATAATATGTAGCATCTAAACAATCACATCTCCAACATTTTGGTTGAACATTAGGATACATGCACGACAATTTCTTAGGATCTAAATGCCACCTATAAAACATTTTGTAAAAATTTTCCCTCAAATTCTGCGACTGCGTAAATTTAACATTCTGAACCCATATTTTTTCCCACGTTTCCATCATAACTGGTTCTGCAAAGTTTTGCGCCCATTTAATCATACAATCTTTAACCAATTCATTTTCTGAATCTCTTTCTAACAAAACGTTATAAACCCTCTTGATGTGCATTGGGCCTTTCTCTTTTATCTGTCTTACCAATTCTTCTTCATGCAACATTAAACCAGTTTTTTGATCTTCTCTCCATCTCAATTGAAGTTGATTATACTGTAACCAAGTTAAATTAATCCCTTCTTCCAACAGTGCCTTTAGTGTCTTTAGTTGCCATCTGCCCCATCACGTCCCGTTTTTGATGATCTGCGCATGAACAGAAGGCCTTTGGCATGCGCGGAGGTGGCATGTGTGAGCGAAGCAAGGGCGCATATGCGCACGCTTACATTTTTAAACCGTAGAGAAGGTAAGTGAATACTACCCCTGAACATATGTTATCATAAGATGCTATCCATTCCACTTTCACTAAACCTGAGTCACAACTGAGTGACACTCTAAGTACCGCTTCAGGCATTTACATGCAGTAGCCAATTGTTTAATACCATGGACCAAAGAAGAAGTTGGCATAAGCTTTTCATAGCTTAATTGAATCTATCCTTTCCTATCCATGTGAATTGAAAATTTTTCTGTGAGGTCACCCATATCAAACACTTATTCATATGCATTATAGAAGAGAGTAACTCCAATTTCTCCAACTTAAACATGATTGACAAGTACAGGGGCTCACAAATTATAATGCAGCAAATAGAACAGTAGTTATCTTTGATTCAAATGCAAACATTAAAATCGATCCTCCTCCTGGTTTTTTTTTAGACAGAGATTTGAGATTGAGATTCTTTCAGTACCTCAGTCTTCACAGCTTTATCTCTCTCTCTCTCTCTCTCCCTCCCTCCCTCCCTCCCTCTCTTTCTCTCTCTCTCTCTCTCTCTCTCTCTCTCTCTCTCTCTTCCTTACTTTAAAATTTGAGGTGGTCTTTAAATCTTAGCACTCCTGTGCTTCAAGATTTGTCGCTTCTAGACTAGCTGAAATGACAAAATTCCTTGTTTTTTATGTTTGTGTATTGTTTTATACTGTGTATTAGATGCGGTGGCTCAGTGGCTAAGATGCTGAGCTTGTCGATCGAAAGGTCAGCAGTTCAGCGGTTTGAATTCCTAGCGCCGCGTAACGGGATGAGCTCCGGTTACTTGTCCCAGCTTCTGCCAACCTAGCAGTTCGAAAGCATGTAAAAATGCAAGTAGAAAAATAGGGACCACCTTTGGTGGGAAGGTAACAGTGTTAAGTGCACCTTTGGCATTTAGTCATGCCGGCCACATGACCACGGACACGTCTTCAGACAGTGCTGGCTCTTTGGCTTTGAAATGGAGATGAGTACTGCCCCCTAGAGTCGGGAACAACTAGCACATATGTGCAAGGGGAACCTTTACCTTTACCTTTATTGTTTAATAGATTTAGTTAATTACAAGATCTAGTGTATTTGTTGTTTTTGTAAACAAAGACAATTGGATTGAAGAAGAGATCCAATGATATCAGAAGAATTCTCGTATGTAGATACCACTTGTGCATTCCACATTAAGACCTCATTGAAAGGACACACAAATGTTTCCTTTTACTCTCTCTCTCTTCTCCTGCCCCATAACCCAAAATATTTTTCTTTATGACAGATGAAATGTGCAGCCCCATTGTGAAGCATCTGCCTGGGAGTTGAACACATATTTTAAAATTGCTGAGGTTGAGAAACATTGGCCAAGAGTGTCAACTCACTCCCGGATATGGTGGCAATTTAGTCCTTCCAGACACTAGCTTCTTATTCAGGAACTGGATTCTCTACAATTACTTACTTACTTAGTTTATTGAACGCTGGGATGATTTTGTTACCGAAGTTCATGGCAATCAATACACACACACACACACACACACACACACACACACACACATTGAATCTTAAGCATCTTTCTAAGAAATTCTGCCCAGCAGTACTCTGATATAATGTTTGACCTGCACCCTCCATCCAGTTTTGGAACTTGTAGTCCTAATGTACCTGTAGAGTTTATGATGCTATGCACTGATTTTAAATAAATAAAACACATGGCATATGCTTATGAGAGGTAAGATGATCCAATGGTTAAACTGTTGGACTGGCATGTGGATACCCAGGTTCTACTCCCCTTCAGCGATGGAAGCTCATTGGGCTGGTCATCCTTAACCCAACTAGTCTACAGGGTTGTTGCTGTGGGGCAAAATGAGAGAAGAAGAAAAAACTATGAATGAGTTCAACTTGAGCTGCTTAAAAGGTAGGATATACATTGAACAAATTGATGTGATGTCCCAGTGCCTGGAGGCTGTGCAGATCTGGATGGGGAGAAACAGGCTCAGGCTCAACCCGTCCAAGACCGAGTGGCTGTGGCTTCCGGCATCCTGATATAGTCAGTTGGTGCCATCACTGACTATTGGGGGTGAGTCGTTGGCCCCCACAGAGAGGGCTTGCAACTTGGGCATCCTCCTGGATACACGGCTGTCTTTAGAAGAGCATATGACGGCTGTGGCCAGGGGGGCTTTTTATCAGGTTCGCCTGATCCGCCAGTTGCATCCCTTTCTGGATCGGGATGCCTGATGCACGGTCACTCATGCTCTCGTCACATCCCGCCTGGACTACTGTAATGCTCTCTACATGGGGCTCCCTTTGAAGAGCACCTGGAGGCTCCAACTGGTCCAGAATGCGGCCGCGCGGGTGGTTATGGGGGCGATTCGGCGCTCCCATGTAACACCTCTCCTGCACGAGCTGCACTGGCTCCCAGTGGTCTTCCGGGTGCGCTTCAAGGTATTGGTTACCACCTTTAGAGTGCTCCATGGCTTAGGACCCAGATATTTACGAGACCGCCTTCTGCCAGCGATAGCCTCCCACTGACCAGTACGCTCCCACAGAGAGGGGCTCCTCAGGGTGCCATCGATCAAACAATGCCAACTGGCAGCCCCCAGGGGGAGACCCTTCTCTGTGGGGGCACCTACCCTCTGGAATGAGCTGCCCCCGGAGATATGGCGGATCCCGGATCTACGCACCTTTCACCGTGCCCTAAAGACATTTTTATTCCAACAAGCCGGGCTGGCCTAACTCTTTTAAATTGTTCTAATTTTTAAATTGTTTAATTATGGGTTTTAATACAGGGGTGCTTTTAATTGTGGGCCAAATTAATTTAATCGGATTTTAATACTGTTTTTAAATTTTGTGTTTTTTGTGTTTTATCTGTTGGCTGTTCACTGCCCCGAGTCCTTCGGGAGAATGGCGGTATATAAATATAAACAATAAATAAATAAATAAATAAATAAATAAATAAATAAATAAATGTATTATATTAAGACTATGTACATAAGGATGCATGTGAAAATAATGTGCAAAATATCTTTATATTTGGGGATATTCCTTGCAGACAAGTGTATTAAAGCAAAAATAATACATTAAAATGCCTGCAGTAGAACAAATGTACAAAATAGCTCTATGTAAGTACAGTTTTATGATTTGTACAGTATGATGTTGTATCTCTTCTAGTGTTTCTTAGATATTATAAATTAATTGTTCTAAAAATTGCTCAACAAAAGTGCGTATAGTCAAGGCTATGTTTTTCCTTGTTGCAATGTATGGCTGTGAAAGTTGATCATAAGGAAGGCTGAGCGCCAAAGAATTGAGGCCTTTGAACTATGGTGCTGAAGAAGACTCCTGCGAGTCCCTTGGACTGCAAGGGAGATCAAACCAGTCAGTCCTAGAGGAGATCAACCCTGACTGCTCTTTGGAAGGCCAGATCCTGAAGATGAAACTCAAATACTTTGGCCACCTAATGAGAAGGAATGACTCACTGGAGAAGAGCCTAATGCTGGGAGAGATTGAGGGCAAAAGAAGAAAGAGATGGCAGAGAATGAAGTGGCTGGATGGAGTCACTGAAGCAGTAGGTGTGAGCTTTAATGGACTCCAGAGGATGGTAGAGGACAGGAAGGTCTGGAGGAACATTGTCCATGGGGTCGCAATGGGTCGGATACGACTTTGCAACTAACAACAACAATTAATTTTTCTTTCTTATCCTAATTAATTGTGATTTTCTTGTTTCATTTGCTGGTCTATGACCAAATTAAAAATGATTGATGGATCTATGCAGTGTTGTCCAGAGATTTAAAATAACATTACATATTGACTAAAATACTGTATGTGATATATAACCCATTCCTAGCTATTGCATCAGAAGTGTTCCTAATGCTATAGCAACTAAATTAGATTTATAGGGATGGAAATCTCTTTGTTGTATAATAAATGGGAAAAAATAGAAATATAAAACAAGAATGGGTTTTCTGTTGTTATTCTTGTTTATGTTTGTTTAATGGTACAAAGTAGCATTTCTATTTACACTACTTCAACTTACTGAAAAAATAATAATTCTTTGTTTCAGTTGAATAATTTTACATTCCAGTTTATTAGTTTAATCAACAATCAACCCACTCTTGTGTTCAAGGTTAAAAGTTTCAGTTTTATGAGCCCAGTCTTGCTGAGCAGGGTCCAGCTTAAGATCTCAAGAAAAAGAATAAAAGTAATTTGAAATAAAATCCCACATGATAATTCAGATTGTGAATTATCTGAATAAAATGAGCAATTAAATTTAATTTCTTATATAAAAGCACTGGGACCAAGCAAATCATGCTTCAGAGCCCTTCCTGATGTATCTGATTATGGTTCCTTCAGCCACATGGTCAATGATGAGGAACAGATGAAGATGTAGATTCTGGGTATTTTAGGGCAAAACATCTGGAAAAGCTCCTTTAGTTCCAAGGTCAGAAAAAGTAACCTAATTCCACTATTGTACTGAACCAGTCTAGCACTTCCACACCACAAGCAGGATGTGAAAATTTCCCATGTGTACTCAACCATTCCATTTTATGGCTTGCTATCTAAAAGCTTTGTTTAGCTTTCAGAGCTAAGAGTCATGGATAGAAGGATGGATCCTTGAACAGGAATTTCTTCAAGCTACTGCATTATGTTGGAAAATTCCTAAAGTCAGATACATGTTGTTTCAACTTCTCTAAATTTAACACCAATCACTGCTCACGTATTTCTACTATCAATAAAGTAGGTCTGCACAGATAAAATTAGAGAGTTTAGTACCCCAAATATAGCTGAGGAAAACTGAAGATTGCCCAAATATATAGCAGGGAGAAAGGACAGTGGAAAGTATGAAAAACATACTTGCCAAAACACATTTTCAAGAGAGTATTTTAATAAAACCATAGCAAAACACTTCAGCTGATAAAGAATTTCATATGGCCGTATATGTTACTGTTTGGTGTGGGTGACCATACTCTTTTATCTGTTCTTATGACGTGTTTGACTACTTCTAGGCTAATTCATTTGATACTAATCCTGCCATTCCATTATATACTTTATATTCTCCAATGAGAATGGAGCTCACTTATTATTGATGCCTTTGACTTCATCTTGTTTCTTCTATGTGGCTGTGATCTGTCAGTTGTTTGTATCTTTTAGGACACAGCTCTAATGTTCTGTAAAAACAGCATGAAACTCATGTTAATGAATAGCCCAAGCTTTAGCCCTAAAACCTCTTACTCAGATAGTATGATAGCTAGATCTTCATAAATGATTTAGATGAGGGGAACTCACGAAATTTGAGATGATACCAAGCTGTGGGGAATGGCCAACACTTTAGAAGACAGACACAAGATTCAGAAGGCCTTGAGCATTCGGTCCTATCCAACAAGATAGGACCCAATAGCAGTTCAGTGGTGAGAAATAATGTCCTCCGACTAGGCAGGAAAAATCAAATGCACAAGTGTAAAATATTTTAGGCAGTACCTGGCTCAACAATAGTAACTCAAATTGGTCCTAGTCAGTGGTGGGTTCCTCCCGGTTCAGTCCGGTTCAGCCAAGCCGGTAGCAGTGACGATATGATGTCACCGAACCGGTTCTCCCCACCCCCACCCCCCACCCACCCACGTTATTTTTACCTTTTATTTGGTCCCATCCCCAATCTATTGCTGCCTCCTGAGTCCCAGCTGATGACTAGAGGGAAAAAAACTGTTTAAGCTCTTGCCACGGGGCTTCAAAGGGCCGTCCTACAGCTGATCAGTGTTAAAAGCAAACAAATGAGTCGGGTCGTAAGTGCGAGGACTGGTCGTAAGTGTGAGGACCTTCCAGAAATGACTCTGACCAGCTAGCCATGCCCACCTAGTCACATGACCTCCAAGCCCCACCCACAAAATAAGCCACACCCACAGAACCGGTAGTAAAAATATTTAGAACCCACCCCTGGTCCTAGTGGACTACCACTTAAGTATGATCCAGCATTGTGCTGCAGCTGCTAAAAATGCAGTCCTAGGATGGTCAACAGAGGGATAGTATCAAGATCACAAGAAATAATAGTACTATTCTATAGAATAGTATAGAATTCTATTCTATTCTATAGTACTATACTATACTCAGTGTAGTACTGAGGCCGCACTTGGAATACTGCATCCAATTCTGGTCATCAAAACACAGAAAAGATGCTGAAGTCCTAGAAAGAATGCAGAGAAGAGCAACAAAGATGATGAAGGGTGTGGAGGTTAAACAATATGAGGAATAGTTAAGAGAAGTAGGTATGTCTAGCCTACTGAAGAGAAAGATTAGCCATTAGATGATGGCTATCTTCCACTACTTACGGGGCTGTTACTGAGAAGAGGGAGTTGACTTATTCTCCAAAATACCTGAGGGCAGGAGAAGAACTAATGGGTAGAAGATCATTATAGAGAGAGATCCAACTTAGACCTAAGGAGAAATTTCCTGACAGTGAAAACAACTAATCAGTGGGCTAGCTTGCCACCAGAAGTTGTGAGTGCTCCATCACTGGAGGTTTTCAAGAAGAGATTGGACAACCATTTGTCGGGAATAGCGTAGGGTTTCCTGGTTGAGTAAAAGTTGAGTAAAGGGTTTCCTGGTTGAGTAAAGACTAGAAGGCCTCTAAGGTCCTTCCCAACTCTGTTATTCTATGTTCTATGTTATAATCTAAATGAGGTATAGTGGCACAGTGGTTAGAATGCAGTACTGCAGGCTACTTCTGCTGATTGCCGGCTGCCAGCAATTTGGCGGTTCGAATCTCACCAGCTCAAAGTTAATTCAGCCTTCCATCCTTCTGAGTTCGTTAAAATGAGGACCCAGATTGTTGGGGGCAATATTGCTGACTCTGTAAACTGCTTAGAGAGCACTGTAAAGTTCTGTGAAGCGGTATATAAGTCTAAGTGCTATTGCTAAATAGCCACCTAAACTTGCCTGTTCAGACATATGTTAGGGAAACTGATTGTTACCCTGTTTTCCCCAAAATAAGACATCCCTGATAATAAGCCCAATCGGGCTTTTGAGCGCATGGCAATAATGCCAAGTGCTTATTTCAGGGTTCAAAAAGTTATAAGACAGGGTCTTATTTTCGGGAAAACATGGTAGTTGTTTTTTTGTTCCATAGCTATGGATGCTGAGAAGAACGGGAAAGGCAGCCAGGTATTAGGTTACTCACTGCTTGTAAATCATCTAGCTGAAAGAAATAAGACAATACCATTGTTAGGTTTGTTATTCTGGAAGAATAGTCCTCAGCACAGAGGGCAGTGCAACTATGTCAGCATACTTTTCTGCCAACTCATAGATTGAAAGAAATAACTCCAACATCACTCATTTGCTGGTCTTCTTGGTGAAAAAAATGAAGAAATCTGCACACCATAATGATTTGATAATCTTTGTCAAAGCTACCAAACAGTAGAATTTTGCCTTGATAAACACCTTTGCGTTGCCTTTCAGATTTTCCCTGTCACTTGTCAAAACCATGAGGGGTTTCTGAGGAGGCAATGAATTGTTGCAGAAGACTCTTCTGGCTTCTATAGAATAGAATAGAATAGAATAGAATAGAATAGAATAGAATAGAATAGAATAGAATAGAATAGAATAGAATAGAATAACAGAGTTGGAAGGCAACTTGGAGGTCTTCTAGTCCAACCACTTGCTTAGGTAGGAAACCCTATCTCATTTAAGACAAATGGTTATACAATCTCTTCTTAAAAACTTCAGTGTTGGAGCATTCGCAACTTCTGGAGGCAAGTTGTTCCACTGATTAATTGTTCTAACTGTCAGGAAATTTCTCCTTAGTTCTAAGTTGCTTCTCTCCTTTATTAGTTTCCACCCATTGCTTCTTGTCCTGCCCTCAGGTGCTTTGGAGAATAGCTTGACTCCCTCTTCTTTGTGGCAGCCCCTGAGATATTGGAAGACTGCTATCCTGTCCTTCTTTTCATTAAACTAGACATACCCAGTTCTAGCAACTGTTCTTCATATGTTTTATCCTCCAGGCCCCTAATCGTCTTTGTTGCTCTTCTCTGCACTTTCTAGAGTCTCCACATCTTTTTTACATCGTGATGACAAAAATTGAATGCAGTATTCCAAGTGTGGCCTCCTCCACTTACATAGTGGAGGAGGTATCTGATATTCTCTCTAGCATTGCTTACTAAATCTTGATGAGTAGTGCCAAAGGAGGCAGTGCAGCAGGAACACCAACAGTGCTCTCCGAAGCTTGACTAATGCAGCTAGAGAAGCCACAAGAATGAAAAATGAAAGTAAATGAAGCAAGAAGGTCTCTTTGCTTCACTCTTAAATGGAGAGGGCACCATGGACTTCCATAAGAGCCCCAGTCCCTCTTCCCCCAATGTTCTGAGCATTTTTTTCTCTCTCCTTTCCAGGCTTAGCAGTGAGTGGAAATCAAGGGGAAATGCCTGAAATTTTCTTTTCCTCTTTTTCGATGGCCTGTTTCCAGTGAAGATTGTCAGTAGCTTATTCTTGGCCGACTTGATTTTCTTCTCTTGCCAAGGGCTTTCGCACTCGAATTCAAGCAGCATTTGAAGATTTTCTGAAGACACTGATGTTGAGAACATTTTTAAAGATGACTCATAGCAGCCATTTTCAAAATAAACAAATAGAACTAATCCATTCATCTTCCTTTTTTAATGTTTTTTTTCTCTCTCTTCTTTGGATGAAAACTAAAACAGTAGATAGGCTGAGCTCGCTTTTCTCTTTTATTTTTATTTGATCAGGGGTTTTTTTTGCATCCTAATGCCCAAATACTCTTTACTTTTTGAACTTTTTCAAAATTCAGAACACGTTGTTTTGAAAAAAATGGTTTATGTCTGAATCAACACAGAGATTTTAATGACTCCCTGCTGATACTTTAATAACAGAGGGATCTGAATTTACTCCTCATGAATAAAAAAATAATGGACGGAAGGAAGGAAGGAAAACAGGAAGGAAAGAAGGAAAACAGGAAGGAAAGAAGGAAAGAAGACAGTAAGTTAGTTTCTTTAAAAGGTTACAAATGATGTAAATGGATTGATAGGATATGTTGTATGAGTGCTGTATTTACCTGATCTTTTTAAAGGAAATTAGATTCTTTTAGAAATTAGATAGAGAATCAGATTCTCTATCCCTCCCCTTTAGCTGCTTTCAAGCCAATAAAATTGCTGTAGTCAATTTAACACTAAGGAAGTAAAGGACATTCCAGAAATGATATTTGTTCCAGATGAGTGACTTGAGCCAAGGTGACGTTAAAACTTTTATACAGTAGATAACTCCTTGATATGAGTCTTCATTTTCTCAACAACAGTGGCTGAAAAATCTGCATCTACAAATATATTTTTGTGATAGGGCAGCACTGTTTATCTTATAAATGATCAAGACACACAACTTTGTTTTGACACACATCATTGGCTTCTTTCAGATGCTTATGTCAGATATAGAGAGTCTCAACTTCCATAGCCATGTCATTAAGTCTGAGCAACAAGATAAGGTCAACGCAACTTAGCATTAAAAAATGGGTACAGATTTATAAAAATGGTAAGAGCTGAAACAGTTATTGAACCACAGTTGGACCATATTTATTCAAGAATGAGCCCGATAAAGCATTTTTCTTCACACATCTTAGATTTGGAGGGATTGAGGGAGGGCTTGCTTCACATTTAAGAAAATCTGCTTTTATTCTTGCTTCCAAGAATAAACCTGCTTCCCACAGTTTTTTTTTCCAGGCACTTCCAAATAGAACAGGGGCTAGATCAGGGGTGTCAAACTTGCAGCCCACAGGCCAGATGGGTCACACACTGGCCACGCCCACCCCCGTTTTAACGAAGGAGGAAAAAGGCATGATACGTCACATGATGACAACATGACACCATGAGTTTGACACCCCTGGGCTAGATCCTTCCCATTTTAGCTGTATTCATGTTCTGAGTCACTCTACAACTCCCTTCTCTATGGTAGATATGGAATTGTAGGAAAACTAGCTTCTGAAGCTAGTTCTGTAGGTCTCTGCAAAAGTTTTAGGTAGTTATTGTTCTATACCACTTTTACGGGACATGGTGGCTCAGTGGCTAAGATGCTGAGCTTGTCGATTGAAAGGTCTACAGTTCAGCAGTTCAAATCCCTAGTGCCGCGTAATGGGCTGAGCTCCCGTTAATTGTCCCAGCTTCTGCCAACCTAGCACGTCAAAAGCAAGCACGTCAAAAATGCAAGTAGAAAAATAGGGACCACCTTTGGTGGGAAGGTAACAGCATTCCGTGCACCTTTGGCGTTTAGTCATGCTAGTCACATGACCACGGAGACATCTTTGGACAGCACTGGCTCTTTGACTTTGAAACAGAGATGAGCACTGCTCCTAGAGTCGGGAATGACTAGCACATATGTGCGAGGGGAACCTTTACCTTTATCTTTATACCACTTTTATTATCTGGAGTGGTGCAGTGGCCTAGAGGTAGAGGCTGTGAATTTGATCCTAGGTAGAGGCAGATATTTCTCTCTCAGAGCACAATGAGAATATATCTGATGAACAAATCTCTGTATTGGTGTCAGGAAGGGCATCCGGCCAGTAAAAATTCTGCTAGTTCCATACAGTTGCCCAGACTCCACCCCACAAGGATTATGGGGTGGTTAAATGAAGATGATGTTGATGATACTACTTTTATTATCTCATTGGTGGGAATTCACATATTACTTTGCCTCTTTTGGTTCGCTCTGTTTTTCCAAGGTCACCATAGGCTGATTTTACAGTTTTTTTAGTAACTGGATGTGGAAACAGTGATGAAATGGAATTGCCTTTCCCCCAAAATTGTCCTTATTTCCATTTCTTTGCTAAAACTGCTCACTTCCCTTCCAGCTCGTCCAAACAAACCAACTGTCTTCCTCTGCCCTTACATCAATCATCTGTTTCTTCTCCCTATCCCTTTATAACTAGATGGATTTGGCCAGATAGTTTTCTTCTTCTTCTACAAACAGACAGATACATTCAACCACCTCTCTGGATATGTTAAAGAATACTTCAGTGTACAAAATATCCTCTTGCTCCTCACACACATGGATTTAGTATCAGTTCCACTAGTGTTATTGAGTTGACTTTCATATGAGGACGAGTGTTATAACCATTAATCTGATTTTAAGCCTCAATGAACTGAAATAAACTACATCTGGGCAGGCATGAATAAGGTCTTAGTAGTATATAGTTCAGTCAGTTCCAATAGCGTAAATCAGCCTTCAATTCTCATTATGTTACATGATGTCTCTAATCTAGAACATCTAACAGAATTGCATCAGTTTTATCAGTCAGGGAAAAATCTGAGTCTAGTTTGAAACTAGCACCAGAATAATGACAAATAAATCACAGGTACTTATTCAGTTTTCCCAAAAATACGACCTACTCCAAAAGTAAGTCCTAGGCTGATTTTTACATGTGTACCCAATATAAGCCCTGCCCCAAAATAAGCCCTAATTAAGACCCTGCCCACTCCAGGGTGCAGGAGTAAAAATTAAGCTAGGGTGGGGATGGGGTGATGTAGCTGTCCTACTACTTACTTTCAGACAATTGCAGCCATGCCTTGTACACCTCAGCCCATTTCTTCTGCAGCTGGCAAGGCTTTCCTGAAGGCCTCTGTAGCCACTAATAGAGCTCCTGGTCGATTTAGAGGTCTGTTATCAGCTACAAAGCCTTTTCCTAAAGGCCTTTTCTGAAGGCCTTTGTAGCTGATAACAGAGCTCTGGATTGATCTGGAGCTCTGTTATCGGCTACAGAGGCCTTCAGGAAAGCCTTGCTGGCTGAAGAAGTTCCTGAAGGCCTCTGACAGCAAAAAGGAGGTCGGGGCAATGCACGCAAGTGAGGTGAGTCAGTGGATGACATCCCCTCCGAAAATAAGACCTGGTGCCTTTTTTTTAGTGGCCAAAAAAATAAGACAGGGTCTTATTTTTGGGGAAACATGGGTAGCAACTGATTATTATCTTCCAATCTAGCATTTTAATCCAAATACCACCTGTGGTAGTTTACCTGACTATAAAATCAAAGATATTTTCCCCTCTATGCATATCATTTATATTTTATTTATTTGTATCCCAAGTTTATTATTCTTACAAATAACACAACACAGCAAACATATCCAGCAATAGAAAGAGTGACTGAGTCAAGGTCATCCATCTGGCCATTCAAGATGTCATCAGGTTTTTTTAACTTCGTTTAGGGACCTAGGTAAGTGTACTGTAACTAAAAAAAACGATAAAGTTGATTTTGGTATGTGTACATTGTTTTGAAATTTGGTATAGTTCCATTGACTCCATTGTCTCAAAAATATTCCACTACTTTAAAATGTTATATTCTTAACATTCTTAATTAGCTTTAGAATCAATGTAGTCTTAATTAGCTTCAAAAAGAAAAAAGAAAAAGAAAACCACATATCCTACAAAGAAAAGCATCCAACAAAAAAATGTCTGTACATTTTTCATGCAAATCTTTTGAAATTTGCAAACTGGAAAAATAAAGGGATATCAAACTTGTCAGATTCCTCTGATGTTGGCTTCCTAGAGAAAAGGAATATTTGAATCCAGGTTTGTCTCTTCTATTTCCTTTCTGTTCACAAACTATTTTGACATTTGATTCACAGATCTAAGCTTACACACTAGTTTCATGGATAATAGACTGTGTCTAGCTAAAGTTAGAGAACTACTGTATATACTTACAATTAGGTTAATTGCACAACTGCTTTAAGAAAGTACTCAATTATATTGGATATGTCTATATTTTGTCTTAGTTATGACAATACGTCAATCAACCAGATTGCATGATGATATTAGTTTTACAGAACTTCTTGATATTATCTATTCAATAGAGTTCCATCTATCGTAATTAAAGGAACTTGGATAAATAACTTCCACTTGTTTGATCTCTAGTATCCACAGAGTGCCTTTATATAGATATATAGATATAGGTATCTATATCTATATTTAGATAGAGATAGATAGAGATAGATAGAGATAGCCAGAGAGATGGAGAGATAGAGAATTAGAGATAGAGACAGCTAGAGATAGAGCTAGAGCTAGAGATAGAGATAGAGATAGAGATAGAGATAGAGATAGAGATGATAGAGATAGCTAGAGATAGAGATAGCTAGAGATAGAGGTAGAGGTAGAGGTAGAGGTAGAGGTAGAGGTAGAGGTAGAGGTAGTGGTAGAGGTAGAGAGAGAGGGAGGGAGAGAGAGAGAGAGAGAGAGAGGTAGAGGTAACGATAGAGATAGAGATAGATAGAGATAGAGATAGAGATAGAGATAGAGATAGAGATAGAGATAGAGATAGAGATGTTAGAGATGTTAGAGATGATAGAGATGATAGAGAGAGATGATAGAGAGAGGGAGATGATAGAGATAGAGATAGAGATAGAGATAGAGATAGAGATAGAGATAGAGATAGAGATAGAGAGAGAGAGAGAGAGAGAGAGAGAGAGAGATAGAGATGGGTGGGTGGCTGGGTGGGTGGATAGATAGATGATAGATAGATAGATAGATAGATAGATAGATAGATAGATAGATGATAGATAGATTAGTGGGATTCAAAGTGAGAACTGAGAAGTAGTAGTATGTCTCATTGTCTCTGCTGACACAGTTGGATAAGAGGATTGGCAGAATAAAAAGCCAATAAGCCTGAGGGACTTTTTTTAAAAAATAAAGATGGCTGCCTTTACTTTTCAGCACAATTTCAGGGCCTGTTCACATGATTGCTCACTCTGAGTGACCATGAGGACTGATTTAAAGTGATCCTTGAAAAGAAATATTTGTGACTTGTTGTACAAGAAGTTAGCAGTCCTGCCAGTTTTTTGCTTTTTTTCCCCAAAGCTGGCAGGACTGTGCCTATTATCTTAACTGGCCGCTGATTTCAGTGAAACTCAGCAATCATAAGCACATTTGGACTTGCAGATGTCCGTTTATTACTGTAATCCTATTTCTTCAGAGCAAAGCACTCAGAAAGATTATTATGTTTTGTTTCCATTGTATTGTATGGATATTACCAGCAAATTGCTTTGCTTTGAAACTGCTCTTGGAAAAAAAAATCTCTACTTTCTCTCTAATATATTTCTAACACTGTGCAGTTATCCAAAGGTGATATCTTATCAAGTCATGTGAATCTCTGCTTTAAGAAAAGAAACATCTGTTTTATAGTAAAAAAAAGAAATAGAAATAAATTGGGGGGAGGGCCGTGAAGAAAAATATGCCATCAGACCTGTAATATGCTAATAGCCTTTTTAAGACAAGCATTCCAGGTACAACAGTTCCTTGTGCGAGACTAGACAAAATCTCATTAGGAATTCATAGGTTAGTTGCACACTGCAAGTAAAAACTCCTTACATCCGAAGAACACAGGATTCTAAACAAAGAAATCCAAAATGAAGATGTTATGCATAGATGCAATACTGTTTGAAGAGGATGTCAGTACAGCTGGCAACCAATTTTGTAAATAATTGCTTTCTGTGGAAACCACAGAAGAATTTCAATGTCTGGTGAATTAAACAAATCTCTGTTTTCAAAAATCTCGGTAAAGCGGTATTTTAAAACATTATTTGTTTAGCTCATCCTATCGACAGTGAGTCCTGATCGTGATTCTCAGTGTCTCGTACAGTTTCAGATCATTGATCCTGATAAAACCAGGGTTTGATTCAACCCTAACTTTAATAATGCTATGCGATAAAACAGAAATAACAATGAGAGGGTCCTTTTTTTTCTAACCCAAAATAAGGAAACCATGTTATATCTTAGCATGAAAAGTCAGCCGATGCTGGAAAGGAGAAAATTAGTTGATAGATGCCTGAGCCCCAGCATGGTTTGGGCCAGTGGTGGGTTCTAATCAGTTTTACCACCAGTTCACATCGCGCACATGCTTTGTGTGCTATCGCCGCAATGGCGTCAAAGAAGCATTAAGAAAAAAAACCAGCTGAGGCATGGCAATCCCCTCTGCTGCGCCTTACAGCTGACCAAAAAACAAACGAAATAAAGGTAGGTATAGCGCGGGGGGCGGGGGGGAGGGCCCAACTAACATTCAGAGCAAACCGGTTCACTCTCCTATGAAGATTTCCACTACCGGCTCTCCCAAACCGGAGAGAAACGATAGCAATCCACCACTGGTTTGGGCACAGAGTTGTCTGCCAGTCAATTCCATTACATCTAAATTGCACAGAGTTGTCTGCCAGTCAATTCCATTACATCTAAACTGGGGAAACTTGGTTCAGTTAGTTTAAGCAGGATAAAACAAAAACAGAATGTGATCATGCTTTATTTGAACCAGCAGTGGGTTTCAGATTATTTTAGTACCGGTTCATTCCATGCGCGCACACTCACTTCATGCATCTGTGTGCCCGGTTCGTGTGTGTGCCTGCCTTCCGCACATGCACCCAGCCTTAAAAATGTGCCTAAATAGGATGGCATAGATCCGGGGCAGGTGGGCAGGCCCACCCGCGATTTCTGCTACCGGTTCGGCAGAACCAGTCTGAACCGGCTGAATACCACCTCTGATTTGAACTCATTAGAGTTTAAAACAACTGCCCATGTCTATGAGTTAGATGCACATGGGAACTATGGCAGGGGTGGGTTCTTCTTACCTTTACTACCGGTTCACAATGGGGCCGTGTGCACGCTCTTCCGCACATACGCAGAAGCGTTTTGATGATGTCGGGGTGGGTGGGCGGAGCCTCCCTCTGGTTTTACTACCGGTTCTATAGAACCGGTCTGAACCGGGGGCAGCTCACCACTGAACTGTGGTTAATTTCAAATTGAAAGCGGTGGCTTTCAAATAGCAGCAGACATGTTGCTAAATCTTTGTTTCCTGCTTTAATGTCATTGAGCAAATAATATTTTTTTGCAAGGAATGAAGACTACTTTAGAAGGGAGGTTTTTTTCCCCTGAATTTTTTTCCATATAGTTTTCTGGCAATAATAATAATAAAAAAGAATTGTTCACTTTGGGGATTTTCTTTTAAATCCAGTCTAAAATTACATTTCACGGTATTCCATCCATCCACTAACTACCACTTTTGTTGGCCTTCATATAATGTTGTGCTTCCACCTTGATGAACAGATGGATGAAAGATGCAAAAACTGTGATTTATTGGCTGATGAAGCTTGCAAGATCTCTTTTGCACTCTTAGTGCCCTACCTCAGTAGATGGAGCCCAATGTAACACTGTTTGGATCGTGGGAATGTTTTGGGGTTTTAAGAAACAAAAGGGACATTTCATCATGCCTTCTGGACATGTAAAAAAGCTAAAACAATTTGGATACAAATACATACATTAATACAAAAGTCTTTCAAGGTTAAAATGCAATTGAAAGCAGAGATCTTTCTTTGGAGACTAATGGGATAAACTGGAAAAAAAGTCATGGGACTGTGTTTTTATACAAAGTTGTGTTCAAAAATGGAAAAGTTTGATAATACCCACAACAGAGCGGTGATGGAACTTAAAGAGATATCTAAATTATCTTCTTTGTTTAGAAAGAAAACAATATCCACTTTTACAACTGACTAGAAAAAGTAATGAAAATATATTCAGGATTTGTGGTTTTGATGATTAGAAAAATGTCCCTTAAGACAAGACAATTGTTGCAATGTTTGCTCCAGTCTTAGTAAGCTACTGTGATAATCAGCTCTGAATTTTCTATCTGGATGATTCTAATATTACTCTGGAAGTGGCTGAGTTTCTAAATGTTATCATTAGCACAAGAACTCTGATGGCAGCTTCTTATTAATGGTTTTAATTATACTTGCTTAGCTTGTATAGTCCGTCAACTAATAAGCATTGATTGATTGACTGAATGGGAAGAAGAAGAAGGGGGAAAAAATCTTTCCAATCAGAAGGGAAAATGTGAATGTGTGACTTGAAGAATCAGTAAACTCTCCCAAAACTTCCTTGGTTTTTACGAATGAAGAGGGCAACTCAGCCCATCTTAAGAACATATGGTTGGGCAGAAGTCCTATGCTTCAATATTTTAGCATGCCATTGAAGGTTGGCTGAAATCAGTGGTGAAATCCTCCGTGGATTACCACTGGTTTGCTGCCCGCGCATGCGTGGTGTGCACCAAATGCACGTTGTGCACACACATATGTGCAGTGCATGCCAAAAGCACGCTACGTGCGTGTGCATGCACACTGTGTGCCAAACACGTGCTGCACGTGGAAAAAGGAGGCTTAACAAGGTAAGTAGAACAGCAAGGGGGGGAAACAGCTGTGCCACGCGATTTAGATTCGCTAGAAAGCAGGATTTCCAGCTTTCTAGCTAATATAAATCGCGTGGCACAGCTGATCGTTGGAAATACCGGTTCGGGCGATGCGAACCGGTAGCATTTCACCACTGGCTGCAGTACTCTCTAGAAATGTAGACTGAGGAATCAAACCCTAGCCTAATAAACTGTTATCAACATATTGTCTTTCTTAGTTAGCAATGTCAGATGAGGAGAGCACAGCTGGCTTATTCTATCATCCCATGCTCAAAGGGATCAAATTAATCAGACCAGATGCCCCACCCAACCTTCCAGAAATATACTTTTTTACAAAACATAAGCCTGTCTGGGAACTTCAGACTGCCTGAAAATCAGTATTTGGTTAAAGCTGGGCCCCAACGCTTATTACTAAAGCTTGTAGGGCTAATGGCAGTGATAATCATGGATTTGCTACCAAGCATGTCTGGCACTATGTAGCTTGGGAACACTTAATTCGATATAATGCATCTGTTTAGCTGACTTGTTTCTGTCTCAAAATGCATTGCAATTAACAGGGTAGATCTGCATTTTATCTGAGTGCCTTTCCGTAAGGACGGCATCCTCATCATCTGCATGTTATACAACCAGCCTGGGTCTATGTAGTTTTGAATTGCATCTGTTGGCTGGCAGGCCAGTTGGGTTCCCTCCCAGCAGCTAAAAGGAACATAAAGCCTTTTTTATGCTCTTTCTGTGATTAAGATAAAATCTTCCTTCCTTCTGCCAATTCTGAGCCTCCATCAGGAATCCATTCTAAAAAATCTGCACCTGTCAATTGTGCTCCTACACAAGCCCCTTCTTTTTTTCTTATTTTTTATTTGTTTCTGAGTTGAAAATGTTCATTATATCAAATCATTTTCCTAACTTTTGGGGTGGGTTTTTTTTTTGTTTTTGTTTTCTTTATTCTTTGTCCTAGCTCCGTTATTAAGCATGGTACATTTGAGAATGCTCACAACTTTCCTTATTTCAAATCTCTTAGATAAGGAAAATAGAAAGAAGGGCTGTTTAGAGATTCTGTTGATTCATTGGTTCACTAAATTGCTCTTGATTTATTTTCTGGATTCTTCCTGACCGTATAAGATATTGTTACATCCTTACAGCTGTGGAATCAAACCCAGAGCCCAAAGCTAATAATCAAGACTTATTCAATGGGTTATTAGATAGCACCCACTGGTAGGACTAGAATATTGAGAGATGGCCCCCACCCAACAAAGGGATGCATTCAGGTGTTGGCTTCAAAATTTTTTGCAAGGGGTTCTCTGCCCAATTGCTAGGCGGCATGGCCTAGTCGGCCTCTTGCACCACAGCGGAGGAGGTGTTTTTGCCCTCCCCAGGCTCTGGAGGCCCTCTGGAGGCTGGAAACGGGTCTTCCCAAACTTTCAGTAGGCCCATTTTTTGTCCTGCCCAAGCCTCTGCACGGGCCCTTCACTTACCTACATCCAAAACGGGCCATGTGGGGACTCCTGGGGTGGGCAGGGCCAGCCAGGAGTGAGATTTGGGGGTTCTCCAAACTGCACAGAATCTTAGCTAGAGGTTCTCCCGAGCCTTTGCAAACCCCCAGCAGCCCACCCTTGGATGCATTCATATTTATACATTTTAGAAAAGTGGGAGAGACTGTACACGTAGCACTCCATTTACAACTTACAGCATCCTCACAATCACGTGATCAAAATTTGGGCATTTGGAGCCACGGTGGCGCAGTGGTTAGAGTGCAGTACTGCAGGCTACTTCTGTTGGCTGCCGGTTGCCTGCTATTTGGCAGTTGAAATCTCACCAGGCTCAAGGTTGACTCAGCCTTCCATCCTTCTGAGGTGGGTATAATGAGGACCCAGATTGTTGGGATCAATATGCTGACCCTGTAAACTGCTTAGAGAGGGCTGGAAAGCACTGTAAAGTGGTATATAAGTTTAAATGCTATTGCTATCTGGCAACTGGCATGTATTTATGACAGTTGGTCTGTCACACAGTCATGTGATCACCTTTCATTACCTTCCCAGTCAGTTTACAACAGGGTGGATAAAAATCAATGATTTTTTTTAAAAAAATAAAAAAATCAGATTTTTTTTATTTAAATTGGATTTTTTTTTATTTAAATCGGATTTTTTTTATTTTTATCGAATTTATTTTAATAAAAAACTTTGGGGGTAAAAATCTATCATAAGATAGTTTTCTATTTAAGATACATAAATAATTTAGTTTATTCAGCATGAAATGGAGCTTAGTTATGTAGCATGAGGCTGTATATTCTGCAACACTGGGACTATCGGTGAGTCAACAGTGGGTCAAAGGAGTAGCAGAGATGACAGTTGCTCTTTAAAAATTATGATTTAAATCGAGTTGATTTAAATCAAGCCTTTTTACTAGTGATTTAAATCATGATTTAAATTGTGATTTAAATCAACTCGATTTAAATCAAATCCACCCTGGTTTACAACAAGCAAAGTCAATTCACTTAATGATCACATGATTTATTTAATAATTGCAGTGATTTGCTTAACAGCTGTGGCAAGAAAGTTTGCAAAAATGGGACAAAACTCACTTAACAATTGTCTTGAAATTTTGAGTTCAGTTGTGGTGGTATTTCAAGGACTACCTTAATTGTACATATTCATCGGTAACGAATCTCAAGTCATTAATGTATACACATTTGTAGATAATACTATAAACAAGTGAGCTTCAAATTACTTCAGTGTGCTTGTTTTCCACCAAACACTCAAAAGGCAATAAAGCAATAAAATATTGAAACAGGAAGGGAAACATCTCCCATGAATCAGGAGGAAGGTTCAGGAATGCCAGCAACAAAAAGGAAAATATTACCCATTGCAAACCTATGGGATGAGATAACAGAATTTGGCCTTATATCTATATATATCAACCTGCTTTAATCAATTCCACTCATCTAAGAACTCATTTCCCTTGTACAACAATAGGATCATATTTCTGTACCTTACATAGTCATCCACATTAGGAAATGAAGCAAGTATCAGAATTGTTGTGGTGTCTTGTCTCTCTCAGGGCATGATCATGACCTGACATATGTCTATGGATTTGTGATCTTCTTGATATGATGGGCTTCTTCCATATCAACCACTGCCAATAGTATAAACTGATGAAAATCCAGTAGCATCTGAAGAACCACAGTTCTCCACCATCGCTACCATTAAAGGATTAAAATTTCACTATACCATTTAAGGTGAACTGGTATAATATTTGGCCAAATTAAACTCTAATTCCTTTGGAATGTCTTTTATGATAATTTTCTTTGTGTCCAATGATGCAAGGGTGTTATTTATTTATTTTAGTCACTTTGATTTCTTTAGTAATTCCATTGTGGTTTCTTTTTTGCTTTTCTTTTGTTTTTTTGGCAAATTTTGTTTTCAGGGACTTCTGCTCTATTAGCAAAGACATGATGGGAAACAACATACATGGTTTGATCTAGGGGAATCTAAAACAATTTCTTCACAGCTGTTTACATTCTCTGGTATCAATCTAGCCCAGTATTTCCCAAGCTCAACAAAGGGGTTAAGATGTGTGGAGAATTCCCTATAGAATCATATAATAACAGAGTTAGAAGAGATCTTGTAGATCTTCTAATCCAACCCACTGCTTGAGCAGGAGATCTTATACCCTTCTGGACAAATGGCTGTCCAATCTCTTCTTGAAAACCTGCAGTGATGGAGCAGCCACAACTTCTGGAGGCAAGCCATTGCACTGATTAATTGTTCTCACTGTCAGGAAATTTCTACTTAATTCTAGATTAGATGTCTCTTTAATAATCTTCCATTCATTACTTCTTGTCCCACACTCAGATACTTTGGAGAATAGGTCAGCCCCTTCTTCTCTGTAACATCCCCTGAAGTATCATGTGACCCCTAATACTCACCCCTCAGTGTTCATTAGGCTAGATATATCTAGTTCTTGCAACTATTTATCATATGGTTTACCCTCCATCTTTGTTGCTCTTCTCTACACTCTTTCTAGAGCCCAACATCTTTTTTGTATCATGACGACCAAAACTGGGATGCAATATTCCACGTATGCCTTCCAGTTTGAAAATTGGAACCACATCAGCTGTGTAGTTTCCCTGTGCTACAAGAGCTTTGAAATATTTTGCTCGTTGGTCCAGACATCCAGAGCATGTCTAGATCAATCATTTCCTTAATTTTTTTCTTGTTCCTTACATGTTGGAAGAAGCCTTTTTGTTATTTTTGGTACTTGTTGCAAGTTTTTGTTCAATTCTAGCCTTAGCCTTTCTGACGCCATCTCTCCAAATTTGGGATGTGCTGCAGTGGTGAAATCCAATTTTTTTTACTACCGGTTCTGTGGGCATGGCTTGGTGGGCATGGCATGGCTTGGTGGGTGTGGTTTGGTGGGCGTGGCAGGAGAAGGATACTGCAAAATCTCCATTCCCACCCCACTCCTGGGGGAAGGATATTGCAAAATCTCCATTCCCATCCCACTCTGGGGCCAGCCAGAGGTGGTATTTGCCGGCTCTCCCAACTACTCAAAATTTCCGCTACCGGTTTTCCCAACTGATCAAAATTTCCGCTACCGGTTCTCCAGAACCTGTCAGAACCAGCTGGATTTCACCCCTGGTTTGCTGGTATTATAATATGACCCTTTTTTCATTTCTTTTAATACTTGTCCTTTTTGTCTTTCAATTTATCAGAGAGCTCTTTATGCAACCTTGCTAGTTTCATCTGATGTCTCTTATTTTTCTTTCTCAGTGGTACTGTGTTAGATTGGGCTTTTATAATTCTAATTTTTCCTAGTTTCCCTAGTTGAGTTGTTTTCACCTTTAAGATTTCCATCCATGGAATCCGCTCTAAGTTTGCTGAAGTCAGCTTTCTTAAACACCCGTTTGACTTTGTATATTAAAAACAAAGATCAAAGTTCAAGAACACCATCTTGACCTTTTCAATTCCATCTAAATATAGTGAAGGCAAAGAGCTGGCTGAACTGGAAGGTGGGGTTAAACATGTCACCAGTTTGGAGTCATCACATTGCCACATGAGACCCTCGTCCAGCCCCCCTGTGAATTACATTGACCCTTAGCTTTGACCATCAGTTGACTAGGTTTTTGAGTATAGGTAGCAATAATAAACTCTTCTATGCTTTGAACTCAATGAATTTTACTTGGTTATTTGCACCTGACATATAGCTGTAATAGATCATTTTTTCTTTTGTAAGTTTGCAGTCCGCAAAGACTCCTAAGAGTCTCCTATGCAGACACTAATTGTACATCTCCCACCATGTTAATTGACAGTTTCTTCCAACTGTTTGCTGGGCCAATCGAATAAATCATCATAATCAAGGGATAACTAGGACCAAGTGTATCCTGCACACAGATCTGCCAATTGCACAGATGTCACATTTAATGCTTATGACACGAACCTTAATAACTCTCAAAAGAAGCCATCTGCCACATCCCACTCATTCAAGTGCACAAGTCCACTCATTCAAGTGAATTATGCCTCAGTTATTTCTTTCCTGTTTCCTTCTTTCTGGAAAGCATGATGATGTTTGCAGGAGCATGGGTAACCTAGCCTTGCAGTGACACTTAAAATGCCCCAAATATATAACAGGTAATTGTTTCTCAGTAAATATTTGAACTCTGTATTGGCATACTGTTTAAATCAAGGTACAGGGAAAGCAGAAGGACAGATTCTGTCCCCCTCTCCTAAGTATACAAGTTGTTCAGATGCTTTGATCCAAGCACAAGCCTATCTTGATTTGCTGAGTAAGGATGCTTTGAGCAAAATTTGATCACAATACTGATTAGCTTTTTTTTCTAGGCTGAGATGGCAGATTTTTTAAAATGTATTGTTTCAATATGCACTCTATTTTTCCGGTGCTCAAGGCAGCCAGCCGATGAAACAAAACATATAAAACAGTTAAACCCCAGTTAAAGCCATCTTTAACCCAGCTCAAAGGGACGCGGTAGCTCAGTGGCTAGGACACTGAGTTTGTCATCAGCAGTTCAGCGGTTCGAATCCCTAGTGCCGTGTAATGGGATGAGCTCCCGTTACTTGTCCCAGCTTCTGCCAACCTAGCAGTTCGAAAGCACGTAAAAAATGCAAGTTGAAAAATAGGGACCACCTTTGGTGGGAACGTAACAGCGTTCCGTGCGCCTTTGGCGTTTAGACATGCCAGACACATGACCACGGAGATGTCTTTGGACAGTGCTGGCTCTTCGGCTTTGAAACGGAGAGGAGCACTGCCCTCTAGAGTTGGGAACGACTAGCACATCACCAGATCCCATTTCCTGATCAATGCAGGGATTCAAACTAACAATTCCCAAGCATTTCTGCTACAGAAAAGGGAATCCATTACTGATTAACTGAGAAGTGTAAATTTTATGAAAAGTGCTGGGAAAGTACAGACTATCTACAGAATGGACTGGACATTTTTACACACCCATTTATTAAATAGATAAATTTTAAAAAACCATGCTATGTGTCACAAACTGCAGCCTGGTACATTTATGTTGAGTGGGAGCACTGAGTACCATGGGGATTGATACATTACTCTCTTTTTTTTTATTTATGGGAGTTTTTTCCTCCCACCCTCAACTAAACACGAACATCTAATATGTCCCCAAAAGAGAAGAGGGTAATATATTGTATATATAGAATAAGAAAAGACTTGTACTTCTTAACTAGCAATACTTTCCTATGATTCCAAGACCGAAGGCACTCAACTTTATTTTTTAATTGTGACACAAGGGAGATAATAGATACAGTACATAATTTTTTAAAAAAAAAATTATTATAATAGTAAAACTCTAATACAAGCTACACTTAAAGAAAAAAGAATAGACGATAGAGAAGGAGTAAGTTCTCCAAACTGATGTCAACCCTAGTAATTACTTCTTCCAGTCATTCTTTTCCATCTGTGTTGATCTGTGTTGTAGCAGCCATTGGTACGGCTGGAGTCGTGTAGCCGAAGAAGAACGTGAGGGGGGAGCCTCCATCTCTGAATTTTAAACCTTGGCAACTTCGGGCCGCCATGGGGCTCTGGGGTAATTCCCAAACTTTAGCTCCCATGGCGAGGCCTCCTTCATAACCATCTCGGGGGGCTAGGACTGGGCATATAGGATGGTTGGAAGACCTGGAAGACTCGAGGGGGGGGTTAATGAGGGTGGAGGGGCTGTTGGAGTTACTGTGCAGCCCTGGTTAACCCTCTCCCCCCCCCTTCCGTCCTAGTTGGGCCATTATCAGGCCCTATGATTAACATGCTGCCCTGCCGGTTTCTGCTCGATGGAGGTGGCTCCCACTTATTTTCCTCTATCCGCTTGCCTGTATTATCCATCTATACGCTACCTGTATGAATATTGTGGACAGCTTACTTTCTTCTGGAGACTTTGGACCTGGCTCTGTTTGTTATCTAGCACGCTGGCTGTATGAAAAATGGCAGCTTACAGGAGGACGAACGGAGCCGGTTTCTATCATTGTTTCACTACCGATGGGATGTACCATCTTCCCCATGGCGAGTTGGCCAACCATCGTGAGAGGCTGGTTGGACGATTACCCTCGAATTGGTTGGAACATTGGACTCCTCCACTGCCGTGAGAGGACAGTGGAGATTCTTCCGCTTATGGTCAACCTGCCTTTTTCAGGACAATTTGGACTATCATGGAGCCCTGGGCCATACCTTATCACTACCTCAGAGCTTAGATGTACCGAAGGGCACAGCTTCTTGCATTGCGAGACTCCCCCCTCTCGCAAGCCTGGCCCTCCACGTTATCGAGGGCCTACCTCAATGACGGGTCTTGGAACCCAGAGAGGTGGCATGCGGCAAAGAGGGGGTTGAGGGGTTTTTTATGTAAATTTTTGGAAAAAATTTTAAGGGGTCCCAGGGGGGGGGAGGCAAAATTGGAACTAGGGTAGTGGGTTTGGGGGATAACCCACCAAGGGGACGGTCAGGCCTGGCCACTATACGCGGCGGGGGGGAGTGGGAGTTCCGGAGGAAATGGGGGGGGTCGAGCTTGTCCAGATTGTGTTTTTACCATCGGTACTGTGAGGGGGAGGGGTAGATATGGCGGGAGCAGGGGGCCATATCATGTTAAGGGAGCACGCACCCGCTGTCTCCATGCGGTAGCGTGCTCCGGCCCCCAAGGCTCCACTCGTTCTCCAGGTTGCACAGACCCTCAGGGCCCGGGCCTTCGGCTGATGTTGTGCAATGCCAGGTCCGCAGTAAATAAAGCCCCCCTCATTTGTGATCTTGTTCAGGAGGGGGGAGCGGACCTGGCAGGTATTACGGAGACCTGGTTGGGCCTGGAGGGAGGGGTCCCTCTGGTAGAAATGTGCCCACCAGGCTTCCATGCATTCCATCAACCGAGGTCTCAGGGGAGGGGCGGGGGAGTAGCGGTTATTATTAGAGAAGGTTTTAGGCCGAGGGAGGCCACTGTTCCTCAGACGGCCGGTTGTGAGACCCTCCTTGTGAAGTGGGGTCATGGGGTTCAGATGGGTTTGCTGATCACGTACCTGGCTCCCTGCCACATGGCAGCAGCCCTGCCCGAGCTACTCAACGTTATCGCCGCGGTGGCGGTTGATACCCCCAGACTTATGGTCATGGGGGATTTCAACCTGCTGTCCGTGGGTGAGATGTCTGAGGTGGCTCGGGAGTTCATGGCTTCCATGACGGCTATGGATCTGACCCAGCTAATTCATGGCCCTACGCACATGGGGGGAAACACACTGGACTTGATTTTTGTCTCTGGACAGTGGCTAAGTGATCTCGAGATAGGGGACATAGTCATCGAGCCCTTGTCATGGTCGGATCACTCTCTCCTTCGCCTTGATCTTTGAACCGCTGCTCCCCGCCGCAGGGAGGCGGAACCGATAAGATGGTACCGCCCCAGGCGCCTGATGGAACCTGATAGGTTCCAGACGGAGCTTGGGCCAATGCCTGAGGTCCTGGCTCACGCCTCGACTGGAGACTTAGTGGCCGCCTGGGATAGGGCGGCCGCTGGAGCTCTGGATCGAGTCGTGCCTTTGCGGCCTCTGACCCGGCGCTGATCTCACCTGGCTCCTTGGTTCACTGAGGAGCTGAGGGAGATGAAGCGCCGGAAAAGACGCCTAGAGAGTAGTTGGAGGGCCAGTCGCACTGAAGCTGACCGGACACTGGTAAGATCTCATATTAAGAATTACCTAGTGGCGATAAAAGCAGCGAAATGTACTCATCTTGCTGCTCTTATTGCGTCATCAGATAACCGCCCGGCCGCCCTGTTTAGGGTGACCCGCTCCCTGCTCCACCAGGAAGCGAGGGAGGACCCCTTGGAGGGAAGAGCCGAGGACTTTGTTCAGTATCTGTATGACAAAATCACTCAGATTCGGGAAGATCTGGACTCCAACTGGGTAGATCCAGTGGGGATGACAGAGGCAGGTCCTGAGAATGTTATCTGGGATGAGTTTGACTCTGTGACCCCTGAGGACGTGGACAGGATTCTGGGTAGACTGAATGCGACCACATGTTTGTTGGACCCGTGCCCCTGCTGGTTAGTGCTGGCTTCCCGGGAGGTGACGCGAGGCTGGCTCCAGGGGATTATAAATGCTTCATTGAGTGAGGGTGTCTTTCCCGCCGCCTTGAAATAGGCGGTGGTGAGACCTCTCCTCAAGAAGCCTTCCCTGGACCCGGCAATATTGGCTAATTATCATCCAGTCTCCAACCTTCGCTTTGTTGCGAAGGTTGTTGAGAGTGTGGTGGCACGACAGTTTCCCCGGTACCTGGATGAAACGACGTATCTAGATCCGTTCCAGTCGGGCTTCAGGCCTGGGTACAGCATGGAAACGGCATTGGTCACGTTGGTGGATGATCTCTGGAGGGCTCGGGATAGAGGTTGTTCCTCTATCCTGGTCCTATTAGATCTCTCAGCGGCTTTTGATACCATCGACCATGGTATCATGCTGCACCGGTTGGAAGGGTTGGGGGTGGGAGGCACCGTATTACGGTGGTTCTCCTCCTTTCTCTCCGACCGGTCGCAGTCTGTGTTGACAGGGGGGCAGAGGTCGACCCCGAGGCCCCTTATATGTGGGGTGCCACAAGGATCGGTCCTCTCGCCCCTTTTGTTCAACATTTATGTGAAGCCGTTGGGCGAAATCATCCGTGGTTTCGGGATGGAGTACCATCAGTACGCTGGAGTACCCAGCTGTACATCTCCACCCCAGACCACCCCAACAATGCCCTTGAATTGGCATTGGCATCAGACTCAACCCATCCAAGACCGAGTGGCTGTGGTTTCCGACGTCCCGATATAGTCAGCTGGTGCCATCGCTGACTATTGGGGGCGAAGCATTGGCCCCCACGGAGAGGGCTCGCAACTTGGGTGTCCTCCTGGATTCACGGCTGTCTTTAGAAGAGCACTTGACGGCCGTGACCGGGAGGATTTTTCATCAGGTTCGCCTGATCCGCCAGTTGCGTCCCTTTCTGGATCGGGACTCGTTACGCACGGTCACTCATGCCCTCGTCACCTCCCGTCTGGACTATTGTAACGCTCTCTACATGGGGCTCCCCTTGAGGAGCACTCGGAGGCTCCAACTGGCGCAGAGTGCGGCCGCGCGGGTGGTGATGGGAGCGACGTGGCGCTCCCATGTAACGCCTCTCCTGCGCGAGCTGCACTGGCTCCCGGTGGTCTTCCGAGTGCGCTTCAAGGTTCTGGTTATCACCTTTAGAGCGCTCCATGGTTTAGGACCTGGTTATCTACGAGACCGCCTGCTACCACCAATAGCCTCCCACCGACCAGTACGCTCCCATAGAGAGGGGCTCCTCCGGGTGCCGTCGGCCAAACAATGTCGACTGGCGGCCCCCAGGGGGAGAGCCTTCTCTGTGGGGGCACCTACTATCTGGAACGAGCTCCCCCCCGAGATACGGAGGATTCCGGATCTGTGTACCTTCCGTCACACGCTTAAGACGTTCCTATTCCAGCAAGCCGGCCTGACCTAAACTTCTCCTCTTTTAAATGGGAATTTTAAATTTGGTTTTAAATTATTGGGGTTTTAAATATGGTTCAGCCAAATTTATTTAATTTGTTTTATCTCTATTTTAAATTTTGTATTTATATGTTTTATTTTATGGCTGTTCACCGCCCTGAGTCCTTCGGGAGTAGGGCGGTATACAAATTTAATAAAATAAATAAATAAATAAATAAATAAATACTACAGGGGTGTCAAACTCAAGGCCCCTGGCCCGCATCCGGCCTGCAGGGTGCTTAGATCTGGCCTGCGGGGCCATGCTGGAAACAGAGAAGGGTTGGCCTGTGATGCCTCTGCCAGCGAAAATGGAGCTCTGTTTTCACTGGCAGAGGATTTCAGGAGACCGTCACAGCAGAAAACGGAACTCGGTAGCCCATTTTCACTAGCAGAGTGCTTGGCCCCCCACAGGTGCCCCCCCAACATGAGTGATGTCGAGTTGGCCACTCCCACCCTGACCATGCCCATCCCGGCCCCCTGAGGTCAAACACAACCCTGATATGGCCCTCAATGAAATCAATTTTTGACACCCCTGATCTACTGCTTCTTTAAATTGTTTTTGAATTCATCTTTAAGGTTGGCCGTTATAAATCATAGGGTCTAGATTCAGCTTTGCCCACCTACTTCCAATTTATCTACAGAACTTCCCTCACTTGCTTCAACTTTACTCTGTAAAATCTGCCAGCAAATTTCCTCCAAAATACACATTTTCCCGATGGGTGGTCAGGTTCAATACATTTTTATTTTTTCCTTCAGCAGAATGCAGGGTATAAATTTTCTTAGATAAAGAAAATCTGCAGGCACAATCAGATTAGACTTCCTCATGTATTCAATCATTTCCTTCATTGGTCATGAGTTATAATTTGTCAGAACTTCCAGAAGAGTTCTGGCTCCTGGACCCCAAATTTTGGAAAGGGCCCAGGTGGCAATGAGTTTGAGGGAAAAATATTTCTAGGGACAACATTGAAAAAAGTATTGGAAAAGCAAAAAAAAAAAAATAGTATTGGAAGAGATCATTATGAATATGCCAGTCACAATGAACAATAAACCAGAAACACAAATATGATCTGTCTGAACCATCTGTTCATTTCATTTGTTTAAAAAGACTGAAAAATGGGAGTTATTTCTTGTTCAGCAAGGGAAACACCATCTCCTTATTTGTATTGTTATGGAAGTACAGATAAAGTAGCTCTAAAGAGGTGAAATATTATTTGTTTTCCGTATAACAAGCATATGTAGCTTCCTACCCTTATAATGGATATGAATTCTTCATTTGCTCCACCTTATTGCTAAATAAAGTAACCCCAGCAAAGGCCATTTGTCTGCGCAATCTGTGTAAAGGTATTCCGATTTGTATCTGCAGATGCTTTACAAATGCTAAATGGCCTGCCTGCATTTTGAAATAGATGCAAGGAAATTGGACTTTTGTTTGTGTGTTTGTTTATTTTCTGCATCTAAGCTATAAATATATATATATATATATATAAATCTATGGACAGCAATCCACTTAAATTGACACTCGTGTTTCTCTGCAAGAAGTCAAGCCAGCTGCCTTTGTCCCTGCCAAATGACAAAACTGCACAGCTTTGCAGCTCTTCACTTTGAAAGAGGGAAGCAGAATTGTCTCAAGGTGTAGTAGAGATCATCGGAATAAGGCAAGGTGCACAATGCCCACTGCGCAATGCCTCACCAAACGATCTGCAGGCAATTTATCAAGCCCAGCTTAACCTGCATGTTTGCATCTCTGCATGCTTGTTTGTTTGTTTGTTTATTTAGCAGGACCTGTAACTCAAGAATTCTGGATAGTGGACACCATCAAAGAAAAAGAAAGATGCCCTAATGAATATCTAAATCCAAATCAAGGTCAAAATCTAAAAACAAAACAAAACAAAACAAAAAACTCTCAGAGATAAAATGCAGGATAAAGGTAAAGGTAAAGGTTCCCCTCGCACATATGGGCTAGTCGTTCCCGACTCTAGGGGGCAGTGCTTATCTCCATTTCTAAGCCAAAGAGCCAGCGCTGTCCGAAGACATCTCGGTGGTCATGTGGCCAGCATGACTAAACGCCAAAGGCACACGGAACACTGTTACCTTCCCACCAAGGTGGTCCCTATTTTTCTACTTGCATTTTTTATGTACTTTCGAACTGCTAGGTTGGCAGAAGCTGGGGCAAGTAACGGGAGCTCACTCCGTTACGCGGCACTAAGGATTCAAACTGCCGAACTGCCGACCTTTCTGATCGACAAGCTCAGCATCTTAGTCACTGAGCCACCACGTCCCCTAAAATGCAGGATAGGTGCCCACAATGAGCTGGAACACTTCAAAATCGTTTCTACGTAAAGCAGCTTTAATTTAGATATAGAATTGCAGCAGGAGGTGGAGGGATATATATTGCATTACATATTGCATTACAGTCTGGTTTGGAAGCATTACCGCTTCAGACAGGAAGGCAGTGCAGAGAATGGTGAGGATGGCAGAAAAGATTATTGGCAGTTCACTCCCTTCTATCCAGAACATGACACATAAGCGATGCTTTTTTTTTTTTTGGTATTTTTTTTTATTTTTTCGAACATAAACATAAAAAAGAAAACAATTTTCAAGAATGAAGTCTTGGTCCGGTCACAAATGGGTATACTAGTTTAACAAATAAAAACAAATAATTTTAACCTAAATTCCAGCATCTTAATTTAAATCTTTCTATTATCTCATCATATATCTTAATCTCCTACTAAAGCAAAGCTCATTTTTATATTCAATTATAAATTCAATTATAAATCAAAATTCAATACCGCTCTATTTTTTTTTTCCATTGCTCCTTTTAACATCAACATTAAACACAAAAACAGTCTAATCTATTAATCTATATATTTACCTTACAATTTTATCACCACAAATCTTAATTTCCAAATGTATACAAGCGATGCTTGAACAGGGCCTGCAAGATTGTCTGAGACGCTACACATCCTCTTCATGACCTGTTTTTCCTGTTACCTTCTGGGAGGAGGCTTCGTGGTATCTGAGGCAGAACATCCAGATTCAGGATGTCAGGAGATGAATGTGTTAACATCTTTTTAATGCAACCACATCTTTTCCCAAGATCAGGTGGGATTCCAAAACATCAAATCAAATCCAAAGCTTTACACAGCCCTGATAGCTCTGTGTTTCTAAGAGTAATTTTCAGGCAGTTCAGGCTGTGCCAAAAATTTCTTGGACAGGTTGAGTTGCGTAAATGAAATGTATCAAGCCTAGATGAAGTAGTTCTGGCAATTCATATTTCAGAATGATACACAACACTAGGGCTATTCTTATTTGCCTCTCTGTAACAGTTTACAAAGTTTTCTCCATACTCGGTTATTAACTTCTAGGCCTAATGAAACCGAAGATGAAAAACCACGAATACCATTTTCCACAATCCAAGCAGGCTATAACTATTTTTTAAAGCGTGAGAGCTACTTTTTGTGCTATTATCCATGTTAGTATGGTTTGTGTGAATATGAAGACCACATTGGTGGAAGTTGATTGATTGAATATTGGAGTGTCAATCAAGTATCCACTAGATCAGCCGTGTCAAACTCAAGGCCTGGATGCTGGATCCGGTCCATGGATTTCTTAGATCTGGCCCACAGGGATACCCTGGAAACTGCGAAGGAGTGGCCTGCGGTGCCTCTGCCAGCAAAAACGGATCTTGGGAGGACCACATGCAGCCCTCCTGAGCTCCGTTTTCAGTGGCAGAGGGTTGTAGGAGGCTGTCGCAGCTGAAAATGGGACTCGCAAGTGCTGTGTGCAGCTCTCTTGAGCTCCGTTTTTGCTGGCAGTAGGTTGCAGGAGGCCGTCGCAGCCAAAAACGGAGCTCGGAAGCCTGTTTTTGCTGGCAGAGTGCTTGCGCGACCACAGGTGCCCCCAACATGAGTGACATCGAGCTGGCCACACCCACCCCAGCCCCCAGAGGTCAAAGACAACCCTAATGCCGCCCTCAATGAAATCGAGTTTGACACCCCTGCACTAGATAATGAGACTATGGTATACACAGCATACATCATACACCGTATGCTGACCATACACAGCATAGTTGCTCGGAGACAACAGCTCTTATAAAAGACATTTCAAAGGATTGTGCTTACTAATTTCAATTTAGGAGATATTTCTGCATATTCAAAACTCTTTTGGTTAGCTAATTTCTTTTTTTTCTATATAATTTATTATGACTCTTAAAAAATGAAGAGATTGACTAAATAGACATCCACAATGTCTGACAAATGAAAATGTTAGTTTGCAATTTTGAAATGTCTGTTGCATTGCCATCACTTTGTGTACTGTCAAGCAGCCCTCTTGCCTCCAGCTAATCAAAAATTGCTGAACAGTCACTTACAAGGGAAGACAGAAAGGTAGCCCTAAAGAAAATAAATTGCAATTATTTTGGTTTTTTTTTTTTTTAAGTTAGAGTTAACTTTTAATTGCGATGTTGCTGTACTGCGCAGCATGAAATTCCCAGAGACACTCCAGGGAGCAAAACATGAGGAAGACTATTTGTACCTTTGAACTCTGGTGTTGGAGAAGACTCTTGAGAATACTGTGGATGGTTACAAAAACAAGCAGAGAGATCATCAGAATATCAACAGAGAGTTCTTATTCAAGGCACACAGGACCAGGATCAAAGTATCCTATCAGACTCATTATATGGAGACGTAGCTTACTGGAAAATGTTGTAATTCTGGGAAAGGCAGAAGGAAAGAGAAGAGGCTGACAAACAGCAAGGTTGTAAGGTTGGTAATATTGTACTGCTAACTAGAACATACAAAACATTTGCTAGACCAATTCTCGAATGCAGCTCATCTGTCTGGAACCCACACTGTATATCAGACATTAATACAATTGAGCGAGTCCAGAAATATTTCACAAGAAGAGTCCTCCACTCCTCTGCTCACAACAAAATACCTTATGCCACCAGGCTTGAAATTTTGGGCTTAGACAACTTAGAACTACGCTGCCTTAGGTCTGACCTAAGCGTAGTACATAAAATTATCTGCTATAATGTCCTACCTGTCAATGACTACTTCAACTTCAACCACAACAATACACGAACACACAATAGATACAAACTAAAGGTAAACCTCTCCAAACTCGATTGCAGAAAATAGGACTTCAGCAACAGAGTGGTCAGTGCCTGGAAAGCACTACCTGACTTTGTGGTTTCTCCCCCAAGCCCCCAAAACTTTAACCTTAAACTGTCTACTGTTGACCTCACCCCATTCCTAAGAGGTCTGTAAGGGGCATGTATAAGCGCACCAACATGCCTACCGCCCCTGTCCTACTGTCCCCATTTATTCATATCCATTTCATGTATTCATAATCTTGTTTATACTTATTTCTGTTATCTAATATATGCTTGACAAAATAAATAAATAAATAAAATAAAAGTGGGTTGACTCAGTTTCAGTGGCAATAAGTACACCATTGGAGATCTCAAAGAACAGGATTGTCATGGAGAAAAGTTTACGTGGTCCCTAGCAGTCAAAAACAACTCGATGGCACATCATTAATCAACTTTTTAATACGGCCCCAATTCAATTCTTCTCGTATGCTACTTCAAAATTTGCAGGCATTTGAAAAATCACATTTCTCTGACTTTTAAGAAAGACTTGACATCTGCCCTGTAAAATAGTCCATTTAATTCCATCCCATTATTGCAAGGTGTGTTTTTTTTTCATATGATCACAAACAGAACCTGATTAACACAGGGAACCTTTCCAGAGAGCATTGACCTGAGCGCAGCAGCCTTTGTGTCTTCAAAGTATTAAAACAGCTGCATCCTCCAGAAATCAAGCTTGGCTGCTTCAAAAACTGTCCTTGGTTGCCTCTGTATCAAATATCCTAATACTTCACCTGCAGCAACCTGTTTTCCTTTTTTAATGTTTTGCACAGCCTCTCTTCTAACCAAAGGGGCTATGCTGCCCTTCTCTATATGTGCATAAAGGCATCTGACAAGCTTTGGAGCTTAAAGACATCATTCAACATAAATTTTTATCTTTTTCCTCTTTCAAGCCAGTCAGCAGTTGTTAAGGCCAAGAATTTATCACTCACTTCACAAGTGTCAGATGGCCTCGATATTGGGAGAAACACTGAGCTCATTTTTAAAAGTGCGTTCTAAAATTTCTACAGATTCTGTAGAAGTTTTCAGAATAAGTTTTAGTTTTCAACATGACATTTCTACCCTTTCAAGCCTTCATTTTCCTGTATGAGATTCTTTTTCTTCCTAGTGTATTCCTGGTCCACTTTTCGGATCATTGAATGCTACAGTCAGCTGCTTCTCCAGGGCACAGGCCGGCGGCTTGCATATCTTTGTTGATAGTGTCTTGTCATCTCTGTTTTGGATGCCCGCAAGATGGCCAGCCATTGACTTCTAATTGGTAGGCAGTCTTGGCCATGGTAGAAGGGCTCCTCTCTGGACATGTCCATACCAGCGGAGTTGGCCTTTTCTCATCTTCTCTATAATTGGTGCCACACCAAAATGTTGTCGAATGATGTCATTTGTGATGTGGTCAAGAAGGGAGATGCTCTATATCCAACGGAGCTTTCACATTTCCATGGCCCTGTTGTTGCTGCCCAGCATTCAGTGCCATACAGTGCGACAGGGCGGATGGTTGTCTTGTAAATCTTAGATTTAAGATGGGTTGGCATTCATCTGTCACATAACACACCTGTGGGTTATCGCTAACACATCCAGGCGGCATTCACCCTTGCTCACACCTCACCATTGATGTCGCCATTGCCTTGGAGATGGGATCCCAGATACCAAAAAAAACCCCACCTTCTTTAAGTTTTCTCCATTGATTTGAAGCATACCAGGGGTGGTAACAATCTCTAAGTACTCAGTTTCCTCTATAAGATGACTGAAAGAAATAGAAATTTATTGCCAATTCAAAGTGTTTTTTCTTTCAAGACTTTACCTCTCTCAAAACCCAAACCAGCTTAAGTAATATTATCATATGCACATGAAATACCATTCGGTATTTCGGACTATAAAATGCACTTTTTTGTCTCTCATAAAGGGGTGAAAATGCCTGTGCATCTTATAGACTGAATATTGCCAAAGCCCTGCCTACCCACCAGCCATTTTTTGGCCTCCGCATGCCCTGTTTTTGGGCTTTTCTTCGGAAAAAATGGGCCAAAAAAGGCCTCAAAAATGGGCCAAAAAAAGCCTCAAAAACAGGCTGAAAAAAGGCCCCCCAAAAGGCTCAAACATTGGGCAAACGGAGGCCAAAACCTTTTTTTTTTCCTCTTCTAAATTTAGGTGTGTCTTATAGTCAGGTGCATCTTAGAGTCCGAAAAATATGTTAAGTCCCAGTCTGAGTGATACATCTGTGTGAACATTAATTTTTGCCACCACACATTTCCTGTCTCCTAAGGTGAACTCATCTTGACATGATTAGAAAAAGAGAATGATGTATTTTATTCACAGTTACTCTTCATCTAAACCAATGGAATGCAAGCTACACTCTGAAGTGGACACCAGATTAAATTCTGAAAATTAAGTTTGTACTTTACTTATTCCAGCTAAAGGAATAACACCAAATACTGTTAAGCTGATAGTTCCCAAAACCTTTGACTAATGGCCACTTTACATCATGGGGTGAGGGAGTGGGGGGGGTGAGACATTTCTTTCTCGGCTACAAAAACGTCAATTCACATTTGTCTGCACTTTTCTGAGTGTCTAAGAAGTTGATCTGAATCTGCGTCTCTCACTTGAATGTAAATGATGAAGGATATTACACTGTATCTCACATTTTATCTCTTTGGCCTCTTTGGCACATTTTATCTCTTTTCTGCTTGTGACCAGCAGGACACAAATAGAAGTATTTAATAGGCTTATATTGCACCACAGTGATCTCATCTGAGCAATATACTTCTGACTTCATTTTATTACTGTTCATCGGTATAGGAGCTGAAATGAGAACAAGAACCAGCAAAAACAGGTTTTGTCCTCTTATTCACTTGAAATCCATATTGTATTTATTCGTTTTCCTGTAGCAATGAATGGAGAGCCATACAAATAGACCATCCTTTGTAGATGCTTTCCCTATGAATGGAAGAGGTAGAAGACTATGCCCCAGGCCAAATCTGTATCACGTATCTCAGTAATATTTATACCAGGGTCTTCCAAACATGGCAACTTGCTTAAGCGTAGACCACCTTTTTAATTTTTATTTATTTTAATTTGTCGAGTACATATTAGATAATATATATAAGTATAAGCAAGAATTGAATACATAAAATGAATACAATTAAAGGGAACATTAGGACAGGGACGGTAGGCACGCTGGTGCTCTTATGCATGCCCATTACAGACCTCTTAGGAATGGGATGAGGTCAACAGTAGATAGTTTTAGGTTAAAGTTTTGAGGGCTTGGGGATGAGCCACAGAGTCTGGTAGTGCATTCCAGGCATTAACAACTCTGTTACTGAAGTCATATTTTCTGCAATCGAGTTTGGAGCGGTTCACGTTAAGTTTGTATCTATTGTGTGCTCGTGTATTGTTGTGGTTGAAGCTGAAGTAGTCATTGACAGGTAGGACATTGTAGCAGATGATTTTATGAGTTATGCTTAGGTCATACTAAAGGTGGAGTAGTTCTAAATTTTCTAAACTCAGAATTTCAAGTCTGGTGGCATAAGGTATTTTGTTACGAGCAGAGGAGTGGAGGACTCTTCTTGTGAAATATTTCTGGACACGCTCAATTGTATTAATGTCCGATATGCAGTGCTGGTTCCAGACAATGTGTTGTATTCGAGAATTGGTCTAGCAAATGTTTTGTATGCTCTGGTTAGTAGTGTAATATTACCAGAGAAGAAGCTATGCAAGATTAGGTTTACAACCCTTAATGCCTTTTTGGCGATGTTGTTACAGTGGGCTTTGGCACTTAGATCATTTGATATGACTACTCCAAGGTCCTTGACAGAGTGAGGGTCATCTACAAGGTCATGTCCACTTAGCTTGTATTTAGTGTTCTGATTCTTTTTACCTTCCAGAATTCTTAAATCAATATTCCAATGTTGGGATTTCTGAGTGTTGAAATCCATAGATCTGAAAGATGTCAGCATTGGGAAACATGGACCGGAGTGACTCCTGCAATTTTCAAGCATAAAATGTTTTTATTATTTGTCACCTGGTTGTTTAGTTTCCTTTAAACTTTTGCCTTTTTCTAAAAAAATTTTTTTGCCTAATTACAAGGTACTTTGCTACTTGATAGAGAAAAGAGAGAGAAAGAACAAGGTCCAAGCAAACTGGGAATAGGGTGCTCCCATTCTCTTTTGCTTCATTATATGGTATCCAAGAGGTATTACTTGATCAATTTGATCCATTGTCCATGACTCTGTTACAAAGCCAGAAACTGGAAACTTTTGGATGCAGAATGCTTATATGCCACATGCCATGCCAAAGAATAAAAGAAGCAGGATAGAATATTTCCCCAAAGGAGAAATAAAAGAAATAAAATAAGAATAAAAGAAATAAAAGGCAGAAAGAAGTCCCAGGTTTCCTTCTATAGCAGTGGTTCTCAACCTGGGGGTCGCGACCCCTTTGGGGGTCGAACAGCCATTTCACAGGGGTCGCCAAAGCCCTCTCTCACCCCCCCCACGCCTTCACTCACCCTCACCCTCTGCCTCTGTTGGATCGCCCGGTCGCCGTTCGCTTACCCCGCCCACTCCCAATCTATTGCTGCCTCCGGAGTCCCAGCTAATAGCTAGAGGGAAAAAAACTTTAAATTCTTGCCGCGGGGCTTCAAAGAGCTAGCTGCAAAGAGGTAAATTCCTGGAGCAAATTTTTTCCCCCTAGCTATGCTGAAAAAGCGAAATTGAAAGTAAGGAAGCAGGGTCTTTGCTGCAACGTGACAAAATGAGGCAGAGAGATTTCTTTTTCTTTTTCCTCACCAAAAAAGGTAGGTGCAAAACTGCAAATAATGGGAAATTTAGGACAAAAGAGGAGGTTCAAGATTTTAAAACACAAAAGAAAAAAAGCTCTATTTAACTAGGGAATTGTAATAATTGAGATACTATTAATTGTATATTGTGTTGAAAGCAGAAATGGTTAAGTTGTGGTTTGGAGGAATATATGGGGGAAATTATTTGGTTTATTATTATTGGTAAATATAATTAATTGATTTGTAAGAAATTGGATTGCATGGAAATAATTGGAATATTCGTGTTCATATTGATTAATATACAAAAAAGATAGTTATATAACTAATTGATTTATATTAAAATACTGAATTTGTATTAAACAACTGTATTACATAATTACATAATTAACCAATGTGAGGATGGATATAAAAATAGATGGGGGTAATAGATGGGCGAAGGGATATAATATAGAATAGAAGGGAAAAATTGAATTTGATTAAGATTAGAGATGAGGATGAAGGGTAATATTTTTTAAAAAATAGATGAGGAATAAATATGGTAAAAAGGAAATATAGAAATTGTAAATTTAATTGAAATGTCTAAACACTGTGTTGGAAGAAATATCCTTCTGGGTTCTGCTCCAAGTGAGGAAAAAGACACTGGAAACATGGAGACTGCTTGGAAAGATGGTTTAATGGTGGACAGGATCACATGGCTTGAGTTCCTGAACAGAAAAGGGGCAGATACAGTAAATCCTCGGGTTTTTATGCTCTCTCTGGCTTTGCATTTCTTGGGGCCCCGAAAGAGTATCCTGATTGGTTGTCACACTCTCAGGGGGTGGGGGTTTTAGCTAGCCTTGCTGGCTGATGGTCACATGTGCTTCCCAGGTCAAGTGTGGTGAGTTTCGGTTGCTAGATGGAGCCCATTGTGTTAGTTTCTGTTGCTATTGTGTTGCAAATGTCCTTTGACAAAGGATTGACTTTCTGCCTCTGGCCCATTAACAAAGGGTGGGGGGCAGGAAGGTGGGAGCTGCTTTGTCTGTAAAATATGCTTCTCCATTTCTCATCCAGGGAAATATAATATTCTGCCTTTTTAATATTTCCTAAAATATTTCATTCTTCTAAGAAATGGATGGGTGCTAACCTCCTACAACTGTTTAAATTTGTGAACCGGCCAAATACTCTGTTCAAAGAAAATATGTTGTATATTTGTATGTGTGTTTCTAATTATTGCTATTTATTCCTAGTTGTTCTCTTTTATTCTTTAAAGTTTAACAATTCATTCTTTATCTTAATATCTTTATATTTGTTTGGGGTTGGCTTTCTTCCCTTTCATCTTTTTTATTGTACAGCAATCTTTCTCCTCAAACCTACCACCTCTGTCTTTTCTTTCCTTCTTACTTTCTCTTCCCCCCCTCTTCTTCTTCTCCCTACTTCCTCTTTCTTTCTCCTTCTCCTCCTCTCTTCCTCCCTCTCTTACCCTCACTCCTACTCTAATTTCCCTTCCCTTCCTTCATCCCTCTCTATTGCTGTATCCTTTTATGCATATGGACTACTCAGAGGGCTGAAAAAGTTATTTTTGACTGGTCCTCGCACTTTTGACCAGTCCTCGAATTTACGACTGTCCTAACAATTTACGTTTTTTGCCCTATCTTATCACCATGGTGAAGAGAAGCAGTTGTGAAATGAGTGACATGGTTGTTAAGAATGCTGCACAGGCATAAATGTGAGGATGGTCATAAGTGTGAAGACCTGTCAGAAATGACTTTTTTCAACCCTCTGAGTAGTCCCTATACACATAGCCATGGCCACCTGGTCACATGACCAGCTAGCCACACCCACCCAGTCACATGACCTCCAAGCCATGCCCACAAAATAAGCCATGCCCACAGAACCGGTAGTAAAAAAATTTATAACTGACCCCTGGTTGGGGGTCACCACAACATGAGGAACTGTATTAAAGGGTCGCAGCATTAGGAAGTTGAGAACCACTCTTCTATAGGAAAACAGCCTCAAGCAGAAGCATGAAGTCTTTAGTAGATTTTGTTTCCATTTAGAAAGATCTGTTCAAAGAGCAAGCAGAGACTCCAGATAAGCAACACAATTAGGCAAGCCAAAGTTGACAAGATTAGCTTAAACAAACATCTAGGATTTATATTTCCCCTTTTGCCTGTAGAGCCAGCCATGACCCCATAGGAATCTGGCAACAGCCATTAGATTATTAAAGGACATGTTCTTGCATAGGAACAGGCATGAGGCCCCAAAGAATATATAAAAGCCCATCTATCTCAACTCCATTTTGTCAGTCACCCCAGAAACATGCTGCTGTCACTGAAATTTCTGGCCACTAAATAAACAGAGGCCTCCTTTCCAAAATGCGGCCTGCTCCATTTTACTTTCATCGTCTTTCTCCTGGCTTGGAACTGAACCAGATTTTTCTTCTAACAATACATATATTATTTTCTCCTAACTTAAAGATAATGATTTCTGTAGGTATGTAGGCCATCTCTGAGACTCAATACTGACATTAAATTCCATACTGAATTAGGCATACTTTAGTTTCTATGGGATTTAAGTGCATATAATATACTAAATGGGAAGCCATTAGGCGTTTTAAAAAAACCTCTTACACGCTAACATTTCTTGAAAATCTATTCAGGAGCCTTTTCCCAAGGCAACAGATAAAATATTATTTTGAACCTTAAAATTTAGCTGATTACAATTTTGATCAGTATTTTGATAGCTAAAGTGGCTTTGCTTTGTAAAAGAAATCATTTTACATGTTTTCAATTTCTCTGATTGCTAGTGAACCAGAAAGGCCTATAAATCACTAAGAGGCTTTTAATAACAAATAAATGTTTATTTATAGTGTAGCAGTTATGGCAACTACACAGCTGCCATCAATATTGCATTGGCAACTCTATCTACCATTTTAGATGTTTCTCATTTGCATCAATCACCACTGATACAAAAGAACCACATTAATCAGATGTGTACTATTTATGTCTGCCTGAAGACATGAAAACACCATTGTTATCCCCATTCAACCCCATACTTAAAATCTAGAATTATGTTATCTCTAGTTTTTATCCCAGATTCTACAGTTGATAGACACTATATAGAAATGCAGTATCCATTTGTATGGAAAGAAAAACCAGGCATTCAGATAAGATTAAACATTTTGGTCAGTTTTCATGCTGCTTAGGTTTTATCTCCAGTGGAATATGTGAAGAGGATGCAATCCACTCCATGAATATATGTTCATAACTCCCATTGGTTTTCTGATTTACTGTATGTAAATACCAGCAAAATGTAGCTATAATTTAAAGATGTGCAGTTCAGAGTAATTAAACAGAAAGGGGGAACTTAAACTGAAAATATGAATTTGCCACCCCATCCCTTTTATTATTGCCCCTATAAGATGTTGTCATTTTGAGAAATAGACTTTCCCTACACTCTCAAGAAGATTGTGACTCCAGAAATGGCATTATCTGGTCAACTTCAAAATGGTTTTTTTGCTTAAGTCAACTTTCATCATCTTGATAGTTGGCCTTCTGCTAGAACTGGATAGGAAAGTGTGGCTCTATTTAATTTGTTGGGAGTTCACAGCAAGTCTCAGTCACAATAAACTAAGGAATTCTTCTATCCAATACTGTAGTAGTCCAAAGAGAAGATCTTCTTGAGAGATTAGTATTCATCTGGGAAGCTAAACCTCTGATGCTACTTTGTGCTTTATTTTAATATTTACAGGAAGCCTTTAACCTGGTTACCAAGGAGATCTGATGTGGTGGGTCAAATATCTGACATATCTTACTTTCCCTAGGAAGAAATTCTTTGGAGCACGGCATAACATCTTGCCATCCTTCTTCTTGCTGGGTGGACATTTTAAAAAAACATACTTAAATGGACTTGCTCATGTGACTCAGGAGAAATCAAAACCATCACTTATATACTGATCTACTTTAATTTGTATTGGGATCTAAGGAACTCATTCACTTCACCTGCCTTGCCACAACTTCCCAGACAAGTAAGTCTTTGGCATGCAGAGTTTTTACTTTCTGATTCCCACCACATCACCAATATTGTGGACACATTATCTGTGGCAGCAGAGAAACCCATAAACAAATACTGTATCCCTGATTACCGTCTATTAATTTGCTTTTATAAGATTCTCTATCAGATTGCATATAGATCATTGATTGCAATAAATATTATATATACAGGAAGCCTTTAAAACCATAATATCCTGCAGACAAACTTTTCTATTGCTATTGGTTTCAAGTAACAAGGAAATGCTCAATATCTTTGATGCTTTTCAAAATCTGAATGAAGGTAAATAAACTGAGATTAAATTTTAAAAAGACTGGAGTATTGTCTGAGGGGCGGGGAGGGTTAATCCTACTCAAATTTCTTCTAAATTTTTAGGTCCCATCATGGGAACACAGAAGGATTAACAGATTTACATTCATCTTTCCTATGACATTCAAGTACTTCACCCCGTTGGGGCTAGTTAACCCTCAGGGTTAAGCAGGACCTGCCTGATTAATTAATTAATTAATTAATTCATTAATTCATTCACTCATTCATTCATTCGTTTATTTTGTTTTGTTTTCTTTTCTTTTCTTTTCTTTTGTTTTCTTTTGTCAAGCATGTATAAGATAGCAGATATACAGTAAGTATAAACATGGTTATGAATACATGAAATGGAGACGAATAAATGGGACAGTAGAACAGGGGCGGTAGGTGCGTTGGTGCGCTTACAGACCCTTAGAAATGGGTCTTGCCCCTTACAGACCTCTTAGAAATGGGGTGAGGCCAACAGTAGACAATCTAAGGTTAAAGTTGTGGCAGTCTGGGGATAAAACCACAGAGTCAGATAGTGCATTCCAGGCATTGACCACTCTGTTGCTGAAGTCCTATTTTCTGCAATCGAGTTTGGAGAAGTTTACCTTACATTTGTATCTATTGTGTGCTCGTGTATTGTTGCGGTTGAAGCTGAAGTAGTCATTGTAGCAGATAATTTTATGTACTACACTTAGGTCAGACTGAAAGCGGCATAGTTCTAAATTGTCTAAGTCCAAAATTTCAAGCCTGATGGCATAAAGTATTCTGTTGTGAGCAGAGGAGTGGAGGACTCTTCTCGTGAAATATCTCTGGACTTAGATAAGGAATCATCTGTGTTGTGTCCTGACAGATTGGCGCATGCATAGTCGCTGCCGCCAGACGAGGCGCTGTCTTAGCAGGAAATAGGCAACATCTGATTGGAGCAGACGCTGACAGCCAGGGGTATAAAAGAGCTATCAGAATGTAACGGGTACCCTCTCTCACAGCGTCAGCCATAGACACGGTTCTGTTAATGTTAGAGGTTAACTGATTAAACGTTGGTTATCGTTACCCTGAGTCGTCTCGATCTTGCCAGCCATTCCCATATCTAATAATCTGGACATTCCAGGCCCACTGGCTAGATTGAAAATTTGAAACAAAAAACTGGAAGAAGACAATAGCCAATCATTTCTATAAAGTTGCTAAAGGGGTTCAGAAACACCCCCATGAAGTCACCAAGAGTCAATTTTTAGTCAAAAGAGTCATTATAGACTCATCTATGTTATCAGAGGTTAACTGGTAAATCCTCCCTGCTAATTATTCAAATTTTTAGTCGTATAGTTCATGCAGCTAGTTCAAACTAACTTACCTATTATGATTTTCATTGAAATGGTTAATAATTGAACACCCATTCATTTTGATTATCTATTCAGATACAGAAATCATCTACATTCTAAGGTTTTGTGTATTATTACAATCCTAGAGGCAAGATTGCTTTGCATCATAAAATAAAGTATAATCTTTGTCATAAACAAGGAGCCCACGCTGATAACAATTGATATAGCTCAGCTATTTATACTATGTGGAGAAATGTGGATAATAGTGCTGTGTACACATATTTGCTTTCCCTAATCCAACTAAATCAATTTATTTTTCGCTCCTCATCATTCATCATCATTTTGCTTGCAGTGCCATGTAAAAACCTCAAATTCCGTAAGTATCCAACGCAAGGAACTGTACCAGGAACAGAATATGATATGTAAAATAGTCAGATATATTTGATTTTGTGGGAAAGTGACAAGGGGAAAATATTGAAATAATATTAGTCTGTTTATATCCTGTGATTTGCTCCCATAGTTTGGGGGGTGGGGACAGGACAGCTGCTCTGCTCTAAAAGCAATACTCATTAAAGTTTAGTTTGTTAATAGAAGAATATTCTGGAAATCTGACATGAATAAGCATGCTACCACATAAGCAGAGATCCAACTTCAGGAAGACTTGAAGAGGCTATATGCACATTACTAATATGAGATGGATGGACATTCTCAGCAGTTGGGTGGATCTTCTGACGCACAGTTCATTGTGAAACAGAATTATTTCTGCCTTTCCTGATTCAGGCATAGTTTAACCATTTATTTCCTTAAATGGACCAAGGCAAACACATGAAGCACCTGGAAGGCTGTAGACCTTTGTTCCAAAATTAATAGAATTCCTAGGTTTGCCATTCTGTGGTGGATGAAAGTTTGCCTTATTTTGTTTGAGAAATTTTCACCCACAACGCAAGAGAGCTCACAAATCAAGAAAAGTCCAGAGTTTCCAAGACACAATTCAAGTCAAGGCACTGTGTCAATCCACAGTGAGGCAGGAATCACAATGACCAAAAAACACACAGCTAAGAAACAAACATATTATTCCCAGCAACACCTCCCTCCATCTGCTGTGCTAAATAGCAAGATTCTGGTGCAGCCAATCAAGAAGGGCCAGGCTTTCTCCTCTTGAATAGTCTGGCTGAACTTCTCTGCTCCTGCCTTTTCTCTGCCCTATGTTTCTTGGATCAGATACAGAAGGCAATTCCTCCTCCTCCTCACTGACCATCTGCATGCTTTCTCCAGCTGGAACCTCAGTCAAGTCCCTTCCAGATGGCTGCTCAGACCCATCAATGTTGTGGTCCGCCAGCAGCCTGCAGAGCTGGCAGTGGAGTTGGATAGTGAGGACGCTGGGGAGGAACATGGGCCAGTCCTGGAGTCTGGGGAAGGCCTGGACGAGGGCTCTGCATTGGAAGCAGAGATGGGGCCAGGGCCATCTGGGAGTGATGCGTTGACTCCGGAGCCCCCAGAGTCAGACAGCAGAGAGGCAGAGGAACAGGAGGAGCCTGTTCCTAGTGCACGCATGTGCAGAGCTGCCAGAAGGCAAGAGCAGTTAAAGCAAAAGGGACGACTCAGGAGTAAGGCCAGGAGATGATTGGCCCCTCCCATAAGGCTTAAAAGAGAAACAAAGGCACTGGGGCCTTTTGCAGGAAAGCAATGTTGCTAACTCTGTTTCCAGTTGGCATCTCTTGTTTGTTTCTTAACTCCGTGAGGCTTTGCCAAGTAAGACCTTTGTCAGGGTGTCAAAGAAGATAAAGGTTGGTGATTATCCTGAAGGACTTCTTCCAAAGGACTTGTTTTGCAACTAATTGGGACTCAGCTGGGAAAGAATGTAATTCTCAGCTGTTACAATAAAATATGTTTATTTGGGACTAATTGTGTCTTATAATGATTCAGTAAGCCTAGGTCGCAACAATCAATTAAGTCAGCTCCTGACATGCCAAGAACGGGTTCATCCTTCCCTCCCCCGAGCTGATATTTAGAGAGGTATGTATGTTTTTACTGTCATCACAGTAAAAAAAATGTGATGGTGCAATGGTTAGAATGCAGTATTGCAGGCTAATTCTGCCGACTGCCAGTAGTTCGATTCTGAATGACTCAATGTTGGTTCAGCTTTCTATCCTTCTGAACTCAGCAAAATGAGGACCCAGATTGTTGGGTGCAATATGTTAACTCTGTAAACTGCTTAGAGAGGACTGTAAAGCAGTGTGAAGCGGTATATAAATCTAAGTGTGATTGCTATTGCTAAAACCCTTGTATATTCATTTTAAAACTAAACATTTCTTTAAAAAATTAATCTTTATAACTAAAGTCAGTTAATTCTAATGCATGTATTTTAAAGTCTTTTTAACAAATTCATTTTCAATAATACTTTTCAAACTTTAGGAATTACTCAACCTTTATATATAAAAAAAGAAAAAATTACACATTTTCAAATCCACTTTATATGCACCAAACAATGCATTGGAACAATGCATTTATTTTAATTACATATGTCAAATTAGAAAATCCATCCTAATTCAAATTAATTTAGTAAATTTAAGTCACTCCCTCCTGTTTGTCTTTATAAAATAAAATCTTGTTCTTCTCCAGAATGTCTATTAAATAAGTATAAATTTCTCTTTTTCTCAAGACATTGTCCAATATAATTTTTTAAAGCAAATACATCAATATTGTCAATTTCCATTTCAATTTTCAAGTAGAGAGCCAAACTGTTCTCTTGAGAATTGTAAATTTACTTTCAATTCTTCTTTCAGTTGCACTGGGAGACCTGTAATTAAACCATCTTTATATCAGGCACTGTTGATATCAGATTTATATTCCAAAATTACAGTTAAGTACTGTAATTTATCAAATACTTATGCAGTAGCCTCAGTGGTTTGATAACTTTCTGCACTTGGTTGAATCTCTGGATTACACATCTTTCTTCAATTTAATTTATTCCTCTTCCCTTCTTTCATGACATAGTTGATCTATAAAGTGAATTGTTTTGTTTAAATATCTGTGGAGATTCTCAGTCACCCAAGGTCATGGTTGTTCCAAAGGTGCTTTCTTTCAAAAGGCAGCTGGACTTTCCTCTTTTGCTTGAAGATTTTTCACTTCTGATCCAAGAAGCTTCCTCAGTTCTGATTGAATGGAAGGGGAATGAAAGGATTTATATTCCTTGCAGTCATCTGGTTGTTAGCCTCTTTCTGAGAGTCATTGAGGCCATTTGGAAGTTTATCTATGCCCTCAGAGGCACCTGAAAATTCCCAGAAAAAAAATTAATCATTATATCTTTTCCCACAAATGCATGGCTGCTGAACTCTTAAGAAAGGGCATGCTCAGTATTTGCTTTCAAGTTCAAATTGCCGTACCATCATTATATAAAGTCCATTTATATAAAATTAACAACAATATGTGATGTTAAGATTTTCTCCATTCTAGTTCAGCTGTTTCACATATTTTTTTATGCGAAAGAATAATTTATGGTATTTCTGAACAATTTCAGAAGTAGAGCATCCAGATGCTATTGTAGAACATCCAGGGCACTCTACCGTCATGAAGTACCTCAAAATATTAGCTTTAGGTGCATTGTTTTGCTGATGCACATATTATACATAAAAATTATCTTATGTAAGTTGGCAATATTTTATCTGTGCCCTGGTAATTGACACATATTACACAAATAAGGGACATGGTGGATCAGTGGCTAAGACACTGAGCTTGTCGATCGAAAGGTCGGCAGTTCAGCGGTTCGAATCCCTAGTGCCACATTACGGGGTGAGCTCCCGTTACTTGTCCCAGCTTCTGCCAACCTAGCAGTTCGAAAGCAGGTAAAAAATGCAAGTAGAAGAATAGGGACCACAGAATACTACATGATATGGGAGAAATGGTATGAATGGTTAGAGGAGGGGTATAAAGGGCAAGGAAAGAAGTAAATGAGGAAGATATAGCAGTTGAAATGTAGTAACAAACAAGTGGAAATGGAACGGACACAGAACGTATGATTGAAATTGAGTACATTGTTATCTTTATGTATATAAATCAATATTAGAATCATATGTATAAATGGTGAATTGAGGTAAGGGAGAAAAATGGATACGTAAGAAATATTTACTGATGTGAAAATGTTGAAAAAAAGAAAATTGTAAAAATTTCTTTTTTTGTTTTTTAAAAAACTGTTTAATAAAAATTATTTTTTTAAAAAAAAAGAAAGAAAAATAGGGACCACCTTTGGTGGGAAGGTAACAGCATTCCATGCTCCTTTGGTGTTTAGTCATGCTGGCCACATGACCATGGAGACGTCTTCGGATAGTGTTGGCTCTTCGGCTTTGAAACAGAGATGAGCACTGCCCCCTACAGTCAGGAACGACTAGCACATATGTGCGAGGGGAACCTTTATTTTTACCTTTTACACAAATAAACAAAAGGAATTGGAAGCCCTAGCATCCTGCCCACTCATCATACTTTGTAAAAATCAGGAAATTAAAAAGAAAATAAGAGAATAAGAGAAAATATCTAATAGATTGGTTTAACTTCTGAAACACTATTGACCAAATCATAATTTTAGCTTCTGGAGAGTCATTTGGATGACACATTGCTTCTTCATCTTTTGGTTAAGATCAAGGGTATGTGTAGAAATATTCTTAAAACCTTCATCCTTGAAAACTTTAAGGACTTATAACATCCAAGAAGTAGTTATTTCACCTTTGAGGACTTTGAAGAAGTAAGATAAAAGGAGTATTGCTGCTTTTGATCTTTGGTGTTGGATAAAACTCTGAGAAATCATTGACAAATGGATCATTGAACAAAACAGAATTCTCGTTTGAGGCACCAATGATTAAATCTTCAGATCTGGACACATTATACAAAGGCCTAGGTCTCTGGAGAAATCTATACTGCTAGAAAAGATCAAAAGAAGGAGAAGAGGGCAATTGGCATCAAGGTGGATCAACTCAACTACAGTGGTAATGGGTACATCTCTGGAAGACTTAAAGGAGCAGGTTTGGGATGGATAACGGGTTATCAAGTATTTGGGGACCTGCACTGAGAGAAACTCGAGTGTTAACATCAGAAGAGAGGCAGAGATTCCAACAAGCAACCAGTGGTGTTGTAAGGCCTGCCAGAATTCTTCCTTCTTTGCAGAGGGTGGCTAGCAATAGGGAGAGAGAGAGGATCGAGCCAGAAGACAGGCTGAGATCTCAACTAACAATCAAGGGTGCTGTGATGCCTACCGGAATCCTTTCCCCTCTACAGCAGGCAGATAATAATAGAGAACCTGAGAAAGCTGGGCCTGTAACACGAAGCAAAGTAGCTAGGAGGAGGAAGCAGGAAGAAAAACAGTTGTCCTCCAATCAGAACACAGAGTTGCAGGCTAGCCAGCATAGGTCAGCAGCAGCAAATATAGATAAGCGACAGCTCCGGCCCCGCAACAGAGAACCCATAGCTTCTACATGAAATAGAGCCTGAAGATGACAGGGTGTGAGCCTGTCGAAACGTTGCTTTAAGAAAAACTTTTAAAGTCACTGGTAGGATTTTAGCTGAGGTTTTAAAGGATCTTGCAGAGTGCTCTGTAAGGATTTTTAGAAGATTTTAAACTGGGATTTTAACCAGGATTTTAAATATTTTAACCAACTTATTTATAATGATGCGGGAAAACACCCGAGATTTTAATTTTTTGCATATGCACACCCGCGAAAACTTAAGAAGACACACACACACACACATATGATGTGTGTGTGTGTGTGTGTGTGTGTAGGTCTTTGGTTATTTGGGTTTTCTCCCGCGTAAAATTGGAAGTGTCTTGGCAACGTTTCGACGAAGTCTCATTCGTCATCTTCAGGCTGGTGTTTTCGGCTTCGTGCTTCTAGGAGCAATGTGTGATCGCAGCTGTTTCTTCCTTTTAACTGCTAGTGGGGGTGTGAACTGATTGGGTGGGAGCTTGGCTGTGTTCTGATTGGGTGGAAGTGTGTTCTGATTGGTTGGGGGCTTGGCTGTGCTCTGATTGGATGAGGAGTTGGCTGTGCTCTGATTGGCTGGGGGTGTGTTCTGTTTGGGTGGGGACTTGGTTGTGCTCGAGTTAGTCTGAGTTGCAGGGGGATTTGAGCTGGTGGGCTGTGTTGCTGTTGTTTGGTTCCACGTTCGTGGTCATGCCACATCTTCATGGAGTGTGTCAGTTTGCTTCATGTATGGATTGGAGAGGTTTAAAGTGGTTAATGATACAGCTGTGGTCTGGCTTCTAGTTTGTGATCATGCCTCATCATCGGTGTGGGTTTGGGCTTGCTTTTTGCGTGGCTGTGTGGAGGTGATGTCCTGTGTGGTTTTCATGAGTGTGGGTCTGGTGTTATTCTTCGTGTTTGGGATTCGTTTGTCAATAAGGGCGGGTTTCCAAATGGCTGGTAGGCGGGAGGTATCATCTCTTTTATTCATGCTGTGGGGACATTTTTCTATCTCGATGGCTTCTCTGATTATTCTGTTGTTAAAGTGTTCAGTTTTGGTGATAGTTTTGCTTTTTTTAAATCAATTTCATGTCCTGTGGCTTTAAGGTGTTGGACTAGGGAAAAAGTTGGTTCCTCTTTTCTGACTGAGTTTTTGTGTTCTTCAATGCGTGCATTTATTTTTCTGTTGGTGTGTCCGATGTATGAGGTGGTGCAGGTGGTGCATGGGATTTCATATACTCCTTGATTTTCTAACTCAATTTTGTCTTTGGGGTTTCTTAGGATGGTGGATATTTTTCAGTTTTTGCAGAATGCTGTCTTGATATTGTGTTTGTGGAAGATCTTGCTGATTCTGTCTGTGGTGCCTTTTATGTATGGGAGGAGGGTTTTGCCGTTTTCTTTTTCTCTGTCTTGGATTTTAGTGGGTGTCTCTTTTTGGATTAGGTTGATAATCTTGTTTCTTTGGAATCCGTTGGATGTTAGTACGTTAGTGAGAGTATGTAGTTCAGTTTTTAGGTGTTGTTTGTCAACTAAACGTTTTGTTCTGGAGATGAGTGTCTTGGCTACGGAGTTGATCTGTGCTGGGTGGTGGTGTGAGAGCGTGCAGATAGCGGTTTGTGTGTGTTTTCTTCTGGTAGATGGTGTGTCCTAGGGAGCCATTGGATTTCTTGTAGACTAAGACATCCAGGAAGGAAAGTTGGTTGTTAGCTTCTGTTTCCATGGTGAACTTAATATGGTGAATATAATATTCTATGATCCGAACAATTAAAAAAAATGAAAATCTTAAATCTTATCACAAATTCAATGCAAGTCTCCTGAAAATGTGGAATAATTACTATATGTCTATGGAGATTCTCAGTCATCCAGGTCATGGTTGTCCCAAAGGCGCTTTTTTTCCAGAGGCAACTGGACTTTCTGGGAGTTTTTTGAAGATGTTTCACTTCTCATCCAAGAAGCTTCTTCAGCTCTGACTGGATGGAGGGGAATGGAAGGATTTATACTCCTTGCAGACAGCTGGTCATTTGCATTCTTTTAGCGGATCATTAAAGTCACCTGGAAGTTGTCATCAGGGTCACCTGAATGGTGCAAATTGGTGTGGAGCCTTCTTGGAACTGTTGAAAGGACTGTGTTGTAGATCGGAGATAGATGATATACACTTCAAACCAGTGGTGAAATCCAAATTTTTTTACTACTGGTTCTGTGGGCATGGTGTGGCTTGGTGGGCGTGGCAAGGGAAGGATACTGCAAAATCCCCATTCCCACCCCACTCTGGGGCCAGCCAGAGGTGGTATTTGCCGCTTCTCTGAACTGTTCAAGTTTCCACTACCGGTTCTCCAGAACCTGTCAGAACCTGTCAGAACCTGCTGGATTTCACCCTTGCTTCAAACCCAAGAATACACTAAGGCAGAAGCTTGTCCACCTCAGACAGAAACTGAGCAATTTGGTATATGCAGTACAATGCAGTGAGCCATGTGCAGATTTGTACATTGGGGAAACAAAACAACCACTTCATAAACACATGGCACAACATAGGAGAACAAACACATCAGGACAAGATTCAGCAGTCCATCTGCATTTAAAAGACACAGGCCACTCTTTTGAAGACAACAAATTTGGACAGAGAGGATCTCTAAAATAGGGGTTAAAGAGGCCATCTATGTCAAAATTGAATAGCCCTCTCTTAACAGAGGGTTAGGGATACAACATTATCTATCTCCCATCTACAACACAGTCCTTTCAACAGTTCCAAGAAGGCTCCACACTAATTTGCACCACTCAGGTGACCCTAATGACACAGATAAACCTCCAGGTGGCCTTAAAGACCTGTTAATATCTTTATGTCCAGCTGTCTGCAAGGAGTATAAATCCTTCCATTGCCCACCATCCAGTCAAAACTGAAGAAGCTTTTTGGATGAGAAGAGAAATGTCTTTAAAGTAAAACCAGAAAGTCCAGTTGCCGCATGAAAAAATCACATTTGGGACAATAATTACTATATTTTGTCCTAACTATAGTGATGTCTCTAAAGTTCTACCTCACAATACAGTGGAAAGTCACTAATATTCTGGTAAAAAATACACAAGCATAATTGTTTATCTACACTGTATTTCCACCCAACTTAATTTGAAATTAGTACAAAACATACACATTACATAAAAATGCCAATTTCAATTCCCATTATTTCCAAATTGCAATCGGTCATGAATAAATGCTATGGACGACATTCTACTTCCTCCATTTTTTTTTCTATGGCACAGTCACAAGACACTAGACCCGTGATGGCGAACCTATGACACGTGTGCCACAGATGGCATGCAGACCCCTCTCTGTGGGCACGCGAGCCATCATCCCAGCTCAGCTTCACCGTGCATGCGCGCACGCCTCCCAATGGCTAGCTGTTCTTCGGGTCTCTGCCGCACATGAGTGGGGGGTGGAGGGCATGCACAGGGGGCGGGGGGCATGTGCAGGGGAGACCTGAAGACCAGCTAGCCATTGGGAGGTGCGCGCGCATGCACGGTTCCATTTGGGGGGTTCACGCATGTGCGCCCCCCCGTGCCCTGTTTTGGGCCTGGAAGGCCTCCTACACCAACCTGGAAGCCAAAATGGGGTGTGGCGCTCGCATTGCATTTTGGGGGTTCACGCACGCACATGTACATTCACATGTGCATGCGCACGCTTTGGGCACTTGGCACCAAAAAGGTTAACCATCACTCACTAGACTGTTGAGTAAAAGGGCCAAACAGGGAAGTTATTTTGTTTCATTTGCTCCCTTTTGCAGTATCTTTCTCAACCAGACATTCACAACTTTTCATAAACATTCATCTTCAAGCAAAGACCAAAGCTGGAAATATTCATCCTCCCAAGTGAAAACTTCAAAAGATTTAACAGCCACTACATTCCCAAGACATGCCTAAACTGCTTATTACAGGAAGGTGGTGTTGAATGAGGAGAATGATGGATCACTCTATTACCACCCTATGACTTCTTATTCATGTCTTCTGAAGTCTCCAATAGTGGCCGCTATCAGAGGTGGTATACTGAACTGGATAGACTATTGAGCTCACCCAGAATGGCAGTATTTTAAATATCTTAATCAATCTAACACAAGGTTCACTACTGTACTTTAAGGGTTACTTAATAGGCAATATTGCTTTAACTTGGGTGAAAGCACATTCCTATTCCACAAATTAATTGCAAGCTTAACTATGCCTGACTCCGGTACTGAAACTTTTCTAGTAAAAGCCACAAAATTAAAGGAATTATGAATGGCCACCATAACCAGATGTCACTGAATGAGGAAGGCAATTATAACTTCCTATTAAGTTACATAAGAACCATGAAAATAAGGATAACATGTTTTTAATTCATTTGAAAATTGTGGAAAGGTGGGAAGGACATAAAAGTTGGAGCTTCAAAAACATTGATATTTTTTGCATCGATTTGAAGTAACAATGGCAAACAAGAGAATCCTTCTTTTTTCTTCTCTTTGCACATAGCTCAGTCATTATATCCACATTTCAGTTCATGAGCACAAGACTTAAGTGTCAAAAATGTCAGGAAAAGCCAAACCAGCTTCTTCAGCACAGAGACTGCCTAATTGCTTCCATTCCATTTTCATTCATCTCAGGTGAATTAAATGTTGATTAAAACTATTCAGATCCAACTAACATGGCTTCTTGCAGGCCCTCTGCAATACTGTATGCTCAGAGGAAAAAGACAATATTAGTTTTAACAGCCATTGATCTCTGTAGCACTGAAGTTTTCTGCTGTGAAAATGAATACGAAGCATCTAATTTTGATTTGGCTTCTTCATGGCTGAGGAGAGTAGCTCAAACAAAGTCATTCCTTCTTTGGTAAGAGGGTAAAGATAAAGGTAAAGGTTCCCCTCACACATATGTGCTAGTTGTTCCCGACTCTAGGGGGTGGTGCTCATCTCCATTTCAAAGCTGAAGAGCCAGCGCTGTCCGAAGATGTCTCTGTGGTCATGTGGCTGGCATGACTAAATGCCAAAGGTTCACGGAACGCTGTTACCTTCCCACCAAAGGTGGTCCCTATTTTTCTACTTGCATTTTTTACGTGCTTTCGAACTGCTAGGTTGGCAGAAGCTGGGACAAGTAACGGGAGCTCACCCCATTACGTGGCACTAGGGATTTGAACTGCTGAACTGCTGACCTTTCGATTGACAAGCTCAGTGTCTTAGCCATTGAGCCACCGCGTCCCTTTGGTAAGAGGGAGAGTATGTCAAAAGCATCATTTTTAAGAGGAAACAATCAGAATATTAATACTTTGTCTTATTGGATCTGCCCTATAATGTTTTGTTATTCGATTTTAGGTGAACCTGTTATGAATTCATGAAATTTTTAAGTTGGACAATTCATGGGTCTTTATGTAATGTAGATCCTTGCCATTCTTTCTGTGCTTCTTGATGGGTTTTTCTTAGTATGTATTTATCTGGATTTCATCCGTAGTTTAGTTTAGTTTAGTTTAGTTTATTATATTTATATACCGGCCTTCTCCCGAAGGACTCAGGGCGGTGAACAGCCATGGTAAAAACAATATACAACAAAAATTTAAAAACTTAATTAAAATAATTCAATCATTGGCCAAATTTAAAACACCCAACTAAAGTCATTTTAAAACCCCTATCAAAACCCAATTTAAAAACCTTTATCCCGTCAGACCAGCTTGCTGGAATAATAGGGTCTTCAAAGCATGACGGAAGGCGCAGAGGTCGGGGATCCTTTGTATGTCCGGGGGCAGTTCGTTCCATAGGGCCGGGGCCCCCACAGAGAAGGCTCTCCCCCTGGGGGTCGCCAGCCTACATTGTTTGGCCGACGGCACCCTGAGGAGGCCCTCTCTGTGGGAGCGTATTGGTCGGTGGGAGGCAATCGGTGGCAGAATGTGGTCCTGTAGATAACCAGGACCTAAGTCATGGAGCGCTTTAAAGATGGTAACCAATACCTTGAAGCGCACCCGGAAGACCACTGGGAGCCACTGCAGCTCGCGCAAGAAGGGTGTTACATGGGAACAACGAGACGCCCCCATTATTACTCGCGTGGCCACATTCTGGACCAGCTGGAGCCTCCGGGTGCTCCTCAAGGGGAGCCCCATGTAGAGAGCATTACAATAGTCCAGCCGGGAAGTGACGAGGGCGTGAGTGACTGTGCGCAGGGCGTCCCGATCCAGAAAGGGCCGCAACTGTAGGAAAAGATTCTCAGATCAAGAATGCAGAGAATGTAAACAAACAACATGCGACAGTTAATAATGGCTTAGCGTGTCAAAACCAGAGGGCAAGAATTCCATTACATGGCAGAAGTGCAAAAAAACGAGGATGCTAGGTTTGACCAAGAAGAGGACATAATGTTGCATCAGCTTCACGCTACTCGGTGACTGTCGACTGCTTCTGAATTTTCTGATTTTAGATGTAGTTCTTAGCCATCTTGTTTAAGTCCCTGGGAAGTTTCCATCCATTTGTATTTGAAGTGAGGGACAAGGGAGAGGCGATTGACAAAAGGAGCATTGCAGTAAGTCATTGTCCTTTTGTGCACACAAAGGGAAGATCAGATGACACAACACCATGACTCTGCTTTTGTCATTCAGCAGAATCAGTAAGGTTCTTAGGATGCCTCTAGTCCAGTTTGACAAATCTATTATTATTCTTTTGTTATCTAGCCCTTATCTCAAGGAAAACACTGTACGGCAGTTTCAGAGAAAGTCCTAGGCAATTTGATAATGTCCCTAAATAGTAGCTGTGAGGTCTATAAAGGCTGTAGGCCTTTGCAGCTGACATTAGAGGAAAACTTTTCATAGCAATTTCTGAAACTCTCTGCAATGCGGTGGATGAAATAACTCATGGACAGGGAGTGAAATGAATGTTTCTTCCCATCCATTTGTGTCAAGTTTAAATGAATTGGTCTTAAATGATCAGACATAATAGATAAATCAATGGATGGATAACTTCGCCATGTTTATTTATGGAATGCTTTCACAAGCTGTAAAGAATCTTGCAAGCTGCTTTTTGATTTTGCAGTAACTTTTTGACACATCGACCAATTCCATCATTATTTCATCAATGAAATAGATTGATATCTGAACTTGGTATACTTACTTCTTCAGCAGAAAGGCACAGGATTACCCTGGGGAAAGTATGGTAGTAACTGTGTAGTAGAGTAGAAAGTAGAAGTGTGTCAATCATCTCCAGTTGAGTTTACATCTAACACACTCCCAATCAATCGTTATATCAGATCAGGCCAAGCAGACATACCACTCAGAACAGCTAGCATAATATAGCTTGGTTTGCAAATATTAAAACCAATTTATTGCCAAAATGGGGAAATAGGTCAGAGAAAAGCAAAGAGTGACAGACATGAACAAGAAGATATAAACAATACCTATCATCTATCTCAAAAGGGCAGAATCAGTGGTGGGCTGCAACCAGTTTAACAACTGGTTCTGTGAGCGTGCGCTTTGGCACATGCGCACCTAACACACTTGCGCACAGCTTTCAAAATACAGCAATTTGAAGCTCAGCTGCTTACCTTCTAAGGCAGCCCCAGTAAGTAGAACAGCGGAGGTGCGGAAATCAGCTGTGCCACAAAGAAGGAAATACAGGACAGGATAGGGAGGGGGCGGGTGGGCAGGGCCAGCCAATCATCAGAACTACCGGTTCCCCCAAACCGATCCAACTGACAGCGGCCCACCACTGTGCAGAATTTTCCAGAACTACTGGAAATAATACTGTGGATAATTAGCACGGACAGTCCCGAAGAGAGTGGACTTTAGTTATTCCAGCTTTAACCCTTTTTTGTACCTAGTAGTAAAAACAGATGGAAATTGCATACCAAGTAATTCTTCCTCAATTCTGCACATTTGTTCTAACCTAGGCTTCCTTAGAAAGTATACAGCACAATCTTAGTCCCAGCAAACCTCTGTTATTCATACAGCTGTGAATTATTGTCATTCACAGTCCAAAAGGCTTCTCAAATAATCTTTCAGGGGAATGTTTACAAACACCCACCTTATCTCCCTTGGAATGCTGCCAGAGAACTAATTGCCAAATGCAGGGCAAGGCCAAACTTAGCACAGAGTCAAACAGAACTTTCGAAAGCTTTAACCGATCAGATGAAATAATTGCTTCCTGCAAAAGCTCATGTCCCATTTGCTTTTATGTCTTTTATGTCTTATGGGAGGGGGCAATCATCTCCAAGCCTTACTCCCAAGTCGCCCCTGTTTTCTTAATTGTTCTTGTCTTCTGGCAGCTCTGTGCATGTGCACACTGGGAACAGGCTCCTGCTGTTCTTCTGTCTCACTGATGTCAGACTCCGGAGGCAGCAAAGAACTACCAGATGACCTTGACCCCCTCTCTGTCTCTGAGCTCTCGTCCGAGCCTTCCCCAGACTCCAGGACTAGCCCATGTTCCTCCCCAACCTCCTCACTGTCTGAATCTGCTGCCAGCTCTGCTGGCTGCTGGCAGGCCACAACAATATTAAGAAACAATTTCATAGGCAGGGATGATATCTGCATCAAAAAGTATAGTTTTCCTTTCCAGAGCTTTAAAAAAAATGAGTTATGAATGTTGGTACTGCAAATATTTTCTTTGTAGTGAAGGTGATGGCATACTTTTGCACCAGGGAAAGGTCAAATCATATATTACAAGATACAAATATCTATTAAATTTGGAGTTAACTTCCTGGGCAATCCCTATTGGAAATGGATCGTATAAATACTGACTCAATTGTTTATCTGTCCTTAAAAAAAAAGTCTTTTTGCAGAATTCCTTGTTTACTGAGAATAAAGCTCAGTGCTTTTATGAGACATAGATGCTTTCTGATGTCCAGAATATACATGGTAATATTCAGTAATATTTTACTGAAATTATTATTCTTGGTGGGTGAATAGTTACCTACATAGATTTAATTAATAGCAGCAGCAACCAAGTTTTTGTAGTTCGAGCACCGTGGGGCAAATTGCTAATCAGAACTTACAGGCCCACTGGAGAGAACTGAAAGCACAGAAAATGACGAGAGTTTTTTCTTCAATGTGCAAAAGCGAGCTTCATTAACCAATTTCATATGTAATCAATTTGCAAATAAGCTACAGCTTTGAAGCCCAGCGGGCTAGCACCTAAATACTCACCATTACAGGATGGCGAGCGAGTTATTGAAAAGACGGCAGCAATAATTATTTTATCCATGATTGTGAGGAAAAACCTAGAAATGGAATTTCCACTGGTCAAGGTCACAAGCCGGGATCATAGCCTCTGCAATCAATAATGAAACAGCAGCCAGCATAAATCAACCATTTTCACATTCAATCAAAGATAAGAGCTAGGGAAGGGGTGACATATGCATATCATCTGTTTAGCTTTATTAAAGGTTTTGTCCTGTCTTTATGAGGCTTTGTATTGTAGCAGGACAAGGGTGAAATGCTCCCGGTTTCGACCGGATTGCCCGTAGCGATGGCGGGTGATTCGAAGAACCGGTAGCAAAAATCCATGCCCCCCCCCCATGCCCAGCTGAGCCGTATGATCATCAGAGGTTCTTTTTTTTAATTTTTAAAGGCATTTTTTTCTACAACCTCTTCGGCCGAAAAAATGCTTTTAAAAGTATAAAAAAAAGCCCCTGATGATCGCGCAGCTCAGCTGGGATCATCAGAGCCTTTTAAAAGCATTTTTTCTACAACCACTTCGGCCAAAGAGGTTTTAGAAAAAAATGCTTTTAAAAGTAAAAAAAAAAAAAAGTTGGCCATGCCCACTCAATCTCATTACCCCCCCACCCCCCCCCACCAAGCCACGCCGACAGAACCAGTAGTGACAAATTTTACATTTCACCACTGTAGCAAGGTAAGCGTTGGATGTCTGGTCTGATAAAAGTTGGAATCTGGCAACTTGAACATTAATCAGTCAACATTGTACCTTACTTTGGGACATAGTTATATACAATGAATACAATGAATAAAGTATATATGTTGAGCTTCGCAAGACCTATACTATAATGCTGTGATGGCGAACCTAAGGCATGCGTGCCACAGGTGGCACACAGCTCCCTCTCTGTAGGCACATGAGCCATCACCCCAGTTCAGCTCTGCCGTGCATGCACTCATGCCTCCCGCTGGCCAACTGGTCATCAGGTCTCTGCTGTACATGCGCAGGGGCAGGGGGCGTGCGGGGGGACCACACACACATGTGCGGGGGGTGAGGTGGGTGTGGTGGGTGCATATGTATGCGCAGGGAGTGGGGCATGAGGGGCATGCGAGCATGCACAGGGGGCAGGGGTGTGCGGGGGGCATGCACAAATTGTATTTCAGGTGTGCACTCGATCCGGAAAAGGTTAGCCATCACTGCTATAATGATTAAGCCTAAAATTGATGTTTTTCAGATATGATTCCATACTATATTATTATTATTAGATGATACAAAGGGCTGTGACAAGGTTTGAAGGAGATCTTCAGTTCAGCTAGCCTTCAATCAAATCATCCTACCTAAACTTCTATCAAAGTAGATTTGAAGAAGTCCTTTCCAAGTGGGGCCAAGCTTGCCAATCATCTACTGTAGGGATGTCAAACTCAAGGTGCGCAGGCCAGATCCGGTCCATGGGGTACTTAGATCTGGCCCATGGGCCTGCCCTGGAAACAGCGAAGGCCCAGCCCTCAGTGTCTCTGCCAGCACAAATGGAGCTCGGGAGGGCTGTGCGTGGCCCTCCCCAACTCCATTTTTGGCCATGATAGCCTCCTACAATCCTCTACCAGTGAAAACGGAGCTTGGGGAGACCACACACAGCCCGCCCAGACTCCATTTTCAGCCACGACAGTCTCCTGTCACCCTCTGCCAGTGAAAACGGAGCCCGGGGAGGCCGCCGAAAACTGAGCCTCGATGAGTGATGTTGAGCTGGCCATGGCCCCCATGGCCACACTCCTCCCCCCAGTCCCCCAAGGTCAAACACAACCCTGATGAAATTGAGTTTGACACCCCTGATTTACTGGATGTTCATCCTTCTGGCATTTCCAAACACCCAGTGATGCGAGGCTACCATTCTTATCAGTTCACTAGAACAAGTCAGTGCTCCTTGGTACATAGAAAAATAATGTTTAAGTTTTGCCTTTTTTTTCAAAGTTGGGTACACCAAATTGTAAAGCTATGCCAAGGTGTAGCTTTACTCCCAAGTCAATCCTGCTTTCTGAATTGTACTTGTCTTCTGACAGCTCTGCGCATATGCACACTGGGCACAGGCTCCAGCTGTTCCTTTGCCTCTCTGCTGTCTAACTCCCTCTTGCCTCTTGTCCGAGCTTTCCCCAGCCCCCAGGAGTGGCCCAAGTTCCTCCCCAACCTCCTCACTGTCCAACTCTGCTGCCAGCTCCACAGACCGCCGGCGGGCCACAACACTTAGATATAATTGTAAGCCACCCAGAGTTACTTTATGGTAAGATGGGCGGCCGATAAATTTTATAAATAAATAAAAAAGCTCTGAAATATCTGCAAAATTACATTGTGGATATAAATGCTTAATATTCTTTGGGAAGTAGGCAGAGGAGGGAGGTACATTGTATTTTGATCACTGGAAAAAGAGTAGAAATGGAATGATTAAGCAGAAGGAACAGATCAGCTGAACTGCAGTGCAAATTCCTTTCAATGTTCCTTTCAATTAAATTTCCAGTTGCAAAACTTCATGTTACTGCATCCTTTAATGGGGTTAGCTTGAGGAAAGTTTGCATTCAGAGAAACAAAGAGACTGAATCTCTAAATAGAGTCACGGTTTAGCATACACCATATTCTTTTTATTCTACAAAGAGTCCCATTTAAAGAGAAATAATAATTGCATCATAAGCGCTGTCAGTAGGTTTAATTACAAATGGCCACTCTTAAATTGCATCTTTCAAATGTGTAAGATTGAATAGACCCATCCCTAACTCAGGACTTGATTCTGATGAATTGTCTATTCTGATGTGAATTATGGGAGGGAGATTGGAAGAAAGAAGAAGCATTCTTAATATTTTCTCTGCCCTGCTGAACCTAACTGCCAGATACTATTCACTACTAAGGATTATATGGGGGAAAGGAGAGGTGAGAAAATAGCAGTACTGATATTGGATGAAACGTGCTTCTATTTGAGGCTTCACCTTTCTTATCTGCCTCCAGACCTTCAGAGGGTGTGAGCTAGAAGCCTAAATTATACTTCGACATTATGGAATTAGATTATAGTAAACTGACCACTTTTTGTAATCAACAAATAAACACACACACACACGCACACACGCACACACACACACACACACACACGGGGAGAGAGAGAGAGAGAGAGAGAGAGAGAGAGAGAGAGAGAGAGAGAGAGAGAGAGAGAGAGAGAGAGAGAGAGAGAGAGAGAGAGAGAGAGAGAGAGAGGGAATTGTCACTCCTGGATAAGCAAACAAAGCAAAACATGGGAAGAATGGTTGCTGGGCAGACCTTCAGACTTCCACCTTAACAGATTAACAGAGTTGGAAGGGTCCCTATAGGTCATCTAGTCCAACCCCCCACTCAAGCAAGAGACCCTACACCCGTGATGGCAAACCTATGGTGCGTGTGCCACAGATGGCACGCGGAGCCGTATCAGTGGGCATGCGAGCTCAGCTTTGGCGTGCATGCGTGCACTGGCCAGCTGATTTTCAGGCCTTTTGGGGAGGGCCTCTGGGGGGCCTCAAATGTCAGCCCAACAGCTTAACTGCTATTCTTAATGAGGAAAAAAATCTTCACGTTTTTAATGGAATGCAAGTAGATGTATTTCAGGAAACAAAACTGGGTAATAGATGAGTTTATTATGTAGTTCAAAAAAATCCCGAAGCATATTCCATAAACTTTTCCTAACTTTTTGTGTAGATGAATAAGAATGAAATACCATATTTTTCAGAGTATAAGATGCACCTTTTTCCCTCCTAAAAGGGGGTGAAAATTTAGGTGTGTCTTATACACCGAATGTAGCCCCGCCCACCCACTGGCCCCCACCTTTTGGCCTCTGCTTCCCAGCAGTTACCTTCTTGCTGCAAGCAGCAAGAAGAAACAGCTCCTTTCAGCTTCAGCACAACCTAATTAGCACAATTTGATTGGATCGGCCTCCCGACTCTCAGCTGTTTTGCGCTCAGCTGTTTTGAGCGGGCTTCTGTTGCTTGCTGCAAGGAGGTAAATTGCTGGAGCAGATTTTTTTTTTCTTGTGCTAATCAAGCTATGCTGAAAACAAAAATGAAAGTAAAGCAGGCTATTTGCTGTTTGCTGCAATGAGGCAAAATTGCAATGAGACAAAATTGCAAACGAGGCAGATGCAGAGACAGATTTCTTTTTCTTCTTTTCCTCACCAAAAAAGGTAGGTGCGTCTTATACTCCGAAAAATACAGTAGGTGATATAGCATAATAGTTTATTGTAAATGTAGCCATTATAAATGGCAGACATATCTGAGTATAAGTAAATTATAGTAATATGTCATGTAAATGGTCACAGTTATGTACAAGAATTCTTTCTTTTTGTATTTTAATTATTGAAAATTAATAAAATATTTTTTTAAAAATTTTTTTAGCAGGTCTGAAATTTGGAATGTATGATCCTGCAGCTGGGTTTTTGGTTGAGAACTGAAGTCATTTTATAATACAGATACTTTCCTCATTACATATTATGTTACAGGCAGTCCTTGACTTACAACAAAAAATTTGAGACCGAAAGCTCTGTTGCTAAGTATGGTGGTAGTTAAATCATACACTTGTTAAGCAATGAAGTTTCCCACATTGATTTTGCTTGCTTGTAGCCAGCTGGGAAGGTCATAAATGATGATCACATGACCTCAGGATGCGGCAACCATCGTAAAAATATGCAGGTTGCCAAGTGCCTGAATTTTTAACCCATGTCTATGAGGCAGTGGTGAAATCCAAATTCTTTTACTATCGGTTCTGTGGGCAGGGCTAGGTGGGCGTGAGGCTGCTTGGTGGGTGTGGCTTGGTGGGCGTGGCAGGGGAAGGATACTGCAAAATCTCCATTCCCACCCCACTCCAGGGGAAGGATACTGCAAAATCCCCATTCCCTCCCCACTCTGAGGCCAGCCAGAGGTGGTATTTGCCAGTTCTCCAAACTATTCAAACTTTCCACTACCGGTTCTCCGAACTGCTCAAAATTTCTGCTACCAGTTCTCCAGAACCTGCTGGATTTCACCCCTGCTATGAGGGCACATTGATAGTCATAAGCGTGAGGACAATTATAAGATATTTTGTTTAGAACTGTCATAACTTCAAACAGATGTTAAAGAAATGGTTGTAAATCAAGAGCTACCTGTATTCTTAGATACTGTAATCTAATATTTTATCTTATTTGGTGATTATTTTTATTGTTTCTATGTTGTACATTTGGAATTATTTTTTAAAAGAATTAGATTATAATTGTAGGGCATGGTAAACTACCCTAGAAAAACTCTGTTTTTAGGGGAAGTATATAGTTGTAGGCATTACGTAGATTGTCTTCCAAAAGAAGATTAAAGCTGGACAAATACACTATTACTGTTCTGTCAAAGATTGTTGAATTCCTCAACATACCTGTTCAAATACAGTACATGAGCAGCTATTATATGGATACCTGAAGGTACCCACTGCATGCTTCCCTCCCTGTAGATACAATTCCATTGAGCACTATCTGCTGAATGAGATTGGTCAGCCAACTGATCAGAATTATTCTGATGGTGGCACTGTCTATCCCATATTGTTACTCCATACCAAGAAGTAGGTTGTGGTCTACTTTGTCAAATGCCTTTCTGAAATCCAAATATATTATGTCCACAGCATTTTTGTGATTCATTAATTTAGTTACTTTATTTTTTTAAAAAAAAAGGCAATAAAAGGCAGGATCTATGCTAGCTTCTGGTAATCACCTTGTTTGTTTCTAGGTGCTCACAAATCCTCCACTTGATTATTTTTCCAGGATTTTCCCAGATATCAATGTGAACCTGATTGACCTACAATTTCCTGGATCCATTTTTCCCTCTTTTTGTAGATTGGAACCACATCAGCTCTTTTCCAGTCCTCTGGTATTTCATCTGTGCTACATGAGCTTTGAAAAATTACATTCAGTGGCTCTGAAATTATATCTGCCAGGCTCTTCAAAATCCTGCAATGTAAACCATCTGGCCCAGGTGGTTTGTCCTCATCCAGGGTGAATAGGTATTCTTTTACTAATTCCTTGCCTATTTTGACTCATATACCTTGCTCTATGTCCCTCACTGCTGCTTTTAGGCTGTTTATTCCTTTTGCATAAAAAACAGATACAAAGAAGGAATTACGGTAAGCTGTTCTTCTTTCTCCCTACTGCCAAAGCCCAGACTTTGTGTCCTTGTATGAAAAATATGGCTCTGCCGTATTGGCAGAACTCTTTGGTTTTTTTTTTTTACAAATCAAATATGTTTTGCTTATTTAAGGGACAATGAGCTGCAGGTTGAGCTTTAGCTAAATTGTTGCTTATTTCTATTACTTTTATGTTATGAATCATTTTCTTTTATAAACCACCTTGATAAAAAAAAATGTTGTCAACAAACCCTGTAGAAACATTTTCAGATGTATTCAGCAGAGGTAGTATTCAGCCGGTTCGGACCGGTTCACCTGAACCGGTTAGCGGAAATTGTGAGTGGGTCCGCCCACCCGCCCTGCCTCTATGCCATCCTATTTAGGCACGTTTTTGAGGCCGGGTACATACACGGACAGCGCATGCACCAGCAAAGCACATGCACGGAAGGCCGGGTGCATGCGTGGACATGGTGTGTGTGTTAGGATATGGTGTAAGCCTAACAGGTTGTCCAAGCTATATGGACAGTATATGTGTTCTATGACTTTAACATGAATAGGTATTCTATGACTTTAACAAGTACTGCTGAGTCGTTGTAATGCTGAGTCATTGTATCCTGATTGGATAAGCTCTGTTGTAACTGTATTTAAGAAGGGAGCTGAAATGTAGTCATTGATGATATGCTACCATCGTGTGTAGATATGCTATCATCGTGGGTGGATATGCTACCATCGTGATCTGTTACCAGCGTGAATGTGCTGCTGTTTATTATCTACTGCTGTTTTGTATGGTAAGAAGACTTTTGTATCACTGGACTGATTTGACTGGCAAAGACTTGGATTGTTTAAAGACTATGAGATTGTTTTTTACTACAAAGTAAAAATTTTGATAAACCAGTTTGTATGTATTTTATTCATCGCTCTCAGCACCGTTTCCCTGTGCTCTACACTCTGCTGGTTGGTTAACACAACAATATCCTTAACAGCGTGCAAGCAAAGCGAGCACATGTGCGAGCAAAGAGAGTCCGGGTGAGAGCAAAGCGAGCATGGGTGCAAGCATGCTCCCATTTTCGAACCGGTAAGGAAAGTAAGTGAATAACACCCCTGGTATTCAGTCACCTTCTCTGTATGATACTTCTTTGGAATGGAACAAGACCACTGGGGACCTTTTTTGAGTGGGGACAAGGCAGGTTTTGAGACTTCAGCAACCACCTTTACTTCTCCCAACCTTGGCATCAGTCAAGCCCTAGCGATGCTACTATATTTCTCAGCAGTGGACCGATATCAGTAATCCATGCATATATACGAATCCATTTAGGAGATTACAGCTGTATTTTAATAGATTTAAAACCAATTTAAAACCAATGGAGAGTTAGTTGGAGTAAAGCAAAAGCACTATAACATCTCCATAAACTTGAGGAACTGACACTCAGAGATGCTAACAGCACCACATTATGCATTTTTAATCAAATACAATCCCCATGGAGCTCAGTTGGACTTACTCCCGGATAATTGTGTGGGAGATAATTGCAATCCCTCCACAGCTAATTACATTCTAAATATCCAACAGGTAAATATCAGAATTAATGTAAACAGCTTTGAGTTATCTTGCATTTTTCAATCCAAATTTCCTCACCGAAGGTGAACATTTATTATTGCCATGAAGATCTAACATGAGTCTCACAGCAATCTACAAAAATAATTCTTCTCTCACTTAATCGGTGCATACCATTAGTAGCTTTAAGCCAAGAAACTCTATACATAAGCATGGAGCCTGTCTGTATATTTTAAAGGTGTCTCCCTAAGAGCTCAAAGGCGCTTCATTCAAGGTTATCTCAGTGACAGCTAGATAAAATAAACAAGTCTGAACGTAGTGGAGTGTTGTATTTGCTGCCCAGTAAAAACCTTATAGCTTCTAGCTCTTTATACAAGTAAAATTTATAGTATCTATTCTCACCATGCAGAGTCCCAAGATAATGTTAATAGATGGCTAGTTTCACAAATAAATCCCTCAGGAAGGCAAGAGAAATATCTATTTCAGATGAATTGTTCCGAACTAAATCCACATCCCAATTGGTACACAGTACTTAGACTTAAAAATGCCCAGGTTTAAGAATGTGGAGGCATTTCTCTTGATTTCTAGCTAAAGGAAACACCAGGAGGAAAAAGAGACTTATGGGCTTTCGATGTTTTAGATAGCATAGGGCTGAGATTCTCTTTTCATCCATGGCATGGCATTACTTTCTGTAAAGCAACACAGCATTTTTTTCCCCAACCTTTTGCAGGCAGGAAGCTAGCAAAATGTACAAGAAGGACCCTTAGTTGTACAAGAAGACAAAAATTTGATCTGTGAAAACCATTATCTATCTATCATTAAGTGTTGCACCTTATGATTCTTGATGAACGTATCTTTTCTTTATGTACACTGAGATCATATGCACCAAGACAAATTCGTTGTGTGTCCAATCACACTTGGCCAATAAAAAATTCTATTCTATTCTATTAGTAAAATAACAATAGTTTCTTATGTACCAGCATGGATTTGTTGGCTTCTGAAAAACATAGTTTTATTTTATTAGAATAGAATAGAATTCTTTATTGGCCAAATGTGAATGAACACACAAGGAATTTGTCTCCAGTGCATAAACTCTCAGTCTACATACAAGCAACAAGTGATAAATCATGATCGTACTCATAAAATACAATCATCATAAATCATAAAGTCCAAACTCAGTGATAGTCATAGGATACTAAGTAAGCAAACATAAATCATAATAGGATACTAAATAAAAACAAACAATATCAAAAATAAGATACAAACAACAAAGTTGTCCCAAAGATGCTTTTTCAAGAGGCAACCAGACTTTCTGGTTTTTCTTTGAAGACGTTTTGCTTCTCATCCAAGAAGCTTCTTCAGCTCCGACTGGATGGTGGGGAATGGAAGGATTTATACTCCTTGCAGACAGCTGGTCATTTGCATCCTTTTAGCAAGTATACATCCTTCCATTCCCCACCATCCAGTCAGAGCTGAAGCAGCTTCTTGGATGAGAAGTGAAACATCTCCAAAGAAAAAACAGAAAGTCCATTTGCCTCTTGAAAAACCTTTGGGATAACCGTGACCTGGATGACTGAGAATCTCCATATACAAACAATAAAGTTATAGTCACAAGAAGCTAAGGAAATAGGTGATAGGAAAAATGAAAAGGATAGTAATAATACAGTCCCACTAGGTTGTTTGCCATCCCAGGCAATGGTGAAATCCAAAAGATTTTACTACCGGTTCTGTGGGCGTGGCTTGGTGGGCATGGCAGGGAAAGGATACTGCAAAATCTCCATTCCCACCCCACTCCAGGGGAAGGATTCTGCAAAATCCCCATTCCCTCCCCACTCCTGGGGGAAGGATATTGAAAAATCTCCATTCCCACCCCACTCTGGGGCCAGCCAGAGGTGGTATTTGCCAGTTCTCCGAACTGCTCAAATTTCCGCTACCGGTTCTCCAGAACCTGTCAGAACCTGCTGGATTTTACACCTGATCCCAGGGCATAAGACAGTGTTGTGGGAATTAGTTGTTTAGCAGAGTCATGGTATGTGGAGGGGAGGACTGTCTTTAAACAAAGTAAGGTCATTGATTTATCTTGATCAGTATGGCTTCAGCCAAGTGTCCCCCAATTTAGTTTTCCCAATCTTTCTACCACAGAAATCCTTCTGCTTAACTAGCTAGTTGGGACTGATGGGGATTACAGAATAAAACAGATGGGATTACTTTCAAATCTGTGACCTGAGTACTGTGGAATTCTGAAGACCCAGAAAATTAACAGCCACTCCTAGAATTTCACACCAAGAATGAAGCACGGAAAAAGAACAAGCTAGTCCCGAATTTCTAGTCCTAGATATTATGGCTTCATTCTATATTTAATTCATTCTGCATGCCCCAACTGCATCGTTATTATGACTTCTTAAACAGATGGCTCTTGCAAAAGCATCTGTCTTAGTATTTGCTCAAAACAAAGAGATAAAAGAAAAAAACAGGACCAGCCAAATTCCTAGTGGAGATGGACAGTTAATACTCACTAATATTTCAAAGTTCAAAGTTCAGTTTAAACATAACACAATAACGAACTTGTTCTGACCTTAAACTTTTCATAACAATGGTCCTTACTGGAAGTTTTTTTTTTATTATGCTTCTACTCTTCTGCAGTGAAATTATTTTCAGCAGCTTACAAGTTACATAAACAAAAATTAAAATGTCCGTGGAGGTATTAAAACCAATCAAAACTTTCCTAAAATATAGCAATAACCAAATAGAATAGAATAGAATAGAATAGAATAGAATAGAATAGAATAGAATAGAATAGAATAGAATAGAATAGAATAGAATAGAATAGAATAGAATTTTTTATTGGCCAAGTGTGATTGGACACATAAGGAATTTGTCTTTGGTGCATATGCTCTCGGTGTACATAAAAAGAAAAGATACATTTGTCAAGAATCATAAGGTGCAACACTTAATGATAGTCATAGGGTACAAATAAACAATCAGGAAACAATATCAATATAAATCGTAAGGATACAAGCAACAAAATTACAGTCATACAGTCATAAGTGGAAGGAGATGGGTGGTGGGAACGATGAGAAGATTAATAGTAGTATGCACTTAGTAAATAGTTTGACAGTGTTGAGGGAATTGTTCGTTTAGCAGAGTGATGGCATTTGAGAAAAAAACTGTTCTTGTGTCTAGTTGTTCTGGTGGGCAGTGCTCTATGGCGTCGTTTTGAGGGTAGGAGTTGAAACAGTTTATGTCCAGGATGTGAGGGGTCTGTAAATATTTTCACAGCCCTCTTTTTGACTCGTGCAGTATACAGGTCCTCAATGGAAGGCAGGTTGGTAGCCATTGTTTTTTCTGCAGTTCTAATTATCCTCTGAAGTCTGTGTCTGTCTTGTTGGGTTGCAGAGCCAAACCAGACAGTTATAGAGGTGCAGATGACAGACTCAATAATAACCATATAAATTGGGGGGGGGATCTGAATGAATTATATCAACCTACACGTAGAAACATAAGGAAAAATAATGACAAGAATGAAGAATGAAACTAAGCTTGTTGAGATCTTGAAATTAGACTGAATGGTCATTGCATTCCAACTTCACCTATTCCTCTGCCCACTCCACCCCCACCCCCAAAGTCCACATTGTCCAGATTAGGTTATAGATAGTATACCAGTCCAATCTTGTAAAATGCTCCAGAGCCTTGCTTAGGCCATCAAGAACATTTCCCTTGGACTGATCTCACCTAGACTGGGTTGGCTATTCACCATCAATCACATACTTGATGCAATTGTCTGCACTGAGGCAGCCTACATACAGTAGATAAAACTGTCTATAGTAGATCATAAAGGTAGCTGTTGAAATGCTGGCTCTCCTTTTGTAGACATTACAAAAGTAACTTTGGTGGGTGCTCACGGGATTGTACGCAAAGTTTGACTGGAACTTAACGAATTTCTAAATCAAATCCAAGGAAAAATCCAACTATATCTTTAGTTCTTTGGCAAAGTCTGATCCCTGTTTATATAGTTGCAAACGTTGGCTCAGAATTGTATTTCCCCCTTACCTATGGAACTTCTTCCTTGCTGGGAGAGAAGCTAAAATGGCACTAGCAGCTTCAAAAATAAGCTCTCGGGTTCTAATAGGTTGTCAAGCTTCCAAGTAACATGTCCCATGAAATAAAAACCAAGGCATCCATTTTCCATTAAAGTCGATTTATTAGGAACATATCAAATTGGCAAGGACTTGGTGCAATTCCGACTCTGACCTGGATCCAGAATTACACCCAATAAAAAGCAAAAAACAGAAACATCCCTCCTGAGTCACAATCTCCAATCAATTCTGAGGCCATCAGTCCAGTGACTCCAAGCTCCACCTTCCTCCAGCTGCAGGCATCTTCTCTGTTTCCCATGGGAAAGGAATACCACCTAGACATAACATTCCCCCTTTATCTCTATAACCCCACTCTCAACAGTTAGAGAGTGGCGAGCCTGAATTCCTTTACTAGCAAACCTAAAAGCTAAGAAAAAAATAGATTAATACAAAATGGCTACACATATGTCTGTCAGGTTTCGAGGTCGTCTCAAATAAATTGCATTTCAAACAAAGTCTTTGATGGAAAAAACTCCCATTTATTAAGCACGACATTCTAAATCCAACTCCATCGTAGCCAACACTGACTTCCAGACCCAAAACCCTCCCTTTCCGTTCCCCACTCCCCTGCACTCATTGGCCATCTTCCAAGTCACTCTATCCCTAATCTACTGCTCCAGCTCAAAGGAATTTCCCCCCTCCCATCCCATCTCCTAGGGGATATTATCTCCAGGGAAAATAAGTAGGTGAAAAGTCAAACGTCCCTTTCCAGACGCCTCCGCTTCTCCTTCTTATGTCAGCACTAAAGTAAATGCAGCTTGAAGTGCTGACATCGTCATCTTCAGGATCGACATAGGCCTTATCAGTTCTGGCTTAACCTGATGCCCCTGGAACTGCCCTCTCAAGGGCTAGAAAAAAACCTGGACCAACCCTAGCAAAGTTACTGGAACCCATAAAGGCAGAAAAGCAAATGTGGATCAACTTCTACCTCCCCAACACAGAGACAACTAAAAATAAGAGCAATAGATCCATGGCCTTCACCTCCAAAGACTGTAATAACATAGGACCAAGCCCGAACACTGATCAACTCTTCAACTCTCCAATGACACTGTCCCAATCATCCCCCAAAGCAAGGAGCAAAATTCCTGGAGAAAGCTCCTGGTCTGGTGCCCCCCATAACAACTATATCACTAAATCTTTCCAGAAGGCTTGCCTTCTGTCTGCAGAAACTTTGATTTTTATATTGCAATCATTAAATGAAATTGCAGCCAAGGTGGACAGGTTCCAACAAGCCCTGGACCTACAAATCACCCACAGCAATCAGGGAGTTAATATGTCAGCAATATCAGCACTTCACTGAAGCAGCTGGTGTATCCAGGCATCGGGAAGCAGTTAATTTAGCCAACCAACACTATGTATTCCAGAAAAACCAACTCCTCCCAGAAATCCTTGGAATGGACATCGATGGAAAAATCAAAGACTTATAGTGACCTCTCTCTTGCCTGGATTCAGCTAAACTTGCATGTAAACATCTGGCTTTGTTTCCCAAAGCAGTAGATGGAAATGAGACATGGAAGTGAAGTTGCTCTGTATAGGGATGTCCCTAGAGACTAAATCTCAGATAACTTCCAGTTAAAAAGCTCTTGGTTCATTCATGGACAGTGAATTGGGTGCAAGGCAGGGGTGAAATCCAGCAGGTTCTGACAGGTTCTGGAGAACCAGTAGCGGAAATTTTGAGTAGTTCAGAGAACCGGCAAATGCCACCTCTGGCTGGCCCCAGAGCAGGGTGGGAATGGAGATTTTGCAGTATCTTTCCCTCAGGAGTGGGGTGGGAATGGGGATTTTGCAGTATCCTTCCCCTGGAGTGGGGTGGGGATGCAGATTTTGCAGTATCCCTCCCCTGGAGTGGAGTGGGAATGGGGATTTTGCAGTATCCTTCCCCTGGAGTGGGGTGGGAATGGAGATTTTACAGTATTTTTCCCCTGGAGTGGAGTGGGGATGCAGATTTTGCAGTATCCCTCCCCTGGAGTGGAGTGGGAATGGGGATTTTGCAGTATCCTTCCCCTGGAGTGGGGTGGGAATGGAGATTTTACAGTATCGTTCCCCTGGAGTGGGGTGAGGATGCAGATTTTGCAGTATCCCTCCCCTGGAGTGGGGTGGGAATGGGGATTTTGCAGTATCCTTCCCCCAGAAGTGGGGTGGGAATGGAGATTTTGCAGCATCCTTCCCCTGGAGTGGGGTGGGAATGGGGATTTTGCAGTATCCTTCCCCTGCCATGCCCACCAAGCCACACTATGCCCACCAAGCCATGTCCACAGAACCGGTAGTTAAGAAATTTGGATTTCACCACTGGTGTAAGGGTGTTGGAGTTGTAGGGTTTTACTGAAGATTCAAGAGGTGTTCCTCAGAGTACCAAAGCAATGACATCTTCTGAAAGATTTGCACAGCTGCTTCCGCTTGTGCACAAGTTCGAATGCAGACAGCATCTCTCCTAGGAACCACTCATAAAAAGTACATAGCCTGAGATGATCTTCAAAGTGTTTTTTCCGAATAACTAGCATTTTTGGCCGCTTTCGTGTGTTGAGGAGAGAGATTGTTTGCCCTCACTAAATGACTTTGTGAAGCATCTCTTTTAAATATTCTGAAGAATCCTAAAAAAATGTTCCACAACATACCCCCGATTGCACCCATGCAGAGTAATTGTGTAACAGTAAAAAGAAAAAAAGGAAAAAAGAAAAAGAAAAAAGAATGGCGTTGCTTTCCAAAATGATTATGGATTACCTGCTGTGCGATTTCTTCTCTGTTTTTATCGTTCAGTGCTTTATTTAGATCTGGAGTGGGGGATTCACAGCTTGTAGCTCCTATCAGCATTTAGTCTAATGCCAATGAGCCCTTTTCCCCGTTCTTCGTATGGGACTGCAGAGTGCCAGAGAATGAAGGAGGGAGAGGGATGACCCACCGAGAGAGAAAACAGCAATGAGGCATGGAAAGAGAAGGTGCTATGGGATTAAGTTCAAGATATCTTTGCATTCTTACCAAGCTGTATGGTAAATCTTTCCCTCTTTCAGTTTCTGCCTTTGCTCAGTGTTGATTAGGACCAGTGGTGAAATCCAAATTTTTTTACTACCAGTTCTGTGAGTGTGGCTTGGTGAGTGTGGTGTGGCTTGGTGAGTGTGGTGTGGCTTGGTGGACGTGGCTTGGTGGGCATGGCAGGGGAAGGATACTGCCAAATCCCCATTCCCACTCCATTCTGGGGTCAGCCATAGGTGGTATTTGCCAGTTTTCTGAACTAGTCAAAATTTCTGCTGCCGGTTCTGCAGAACCTGTCAGAACCTGCTGGATTTCATGCCTGATTAGGACCCTTTGAACAGCGATTCCCATGGGTCCGTTCTCTTTACAAGTGCAAACGGTTGACACAAAATTCACTGGGAACAGTGGAAAGAGTAAGACCTAGGAAATGATTTGAACAACAATAGGGATTCAAATGTAAAGTTGAACAAAATAGAACATTTCATTTTAAAAAAGCAGTTCTGACTGTACGTAGCGGTAATCACCATCAATCCATGAATACAGTTCACAGAAAGGATATTGAGCCACAGATAAAGGGTTATAATTTCATTGGAGACCACCTCGATAATAAGTTATTTGACCTGTTCATGTTACAAAGAGTGAAACAGATGATTAGTGCCACAGGAGATTGAGCTAATAGACTCCATCTGGGAGAAACATGATGCAAAACCAAATCAGTGACTCTAAAAGGGAATAGGAAAGGGATGCTAAGGATACTAATAGCTGAGACTGTAAGGGCATGAAAAATCATTTTGGCAGTGGGGTAGGCCTACAATCTAAATGATTTAAAAAAAAAAAGAAATATAAAGAAAACTTGAAGGATGAGCATGGAAACTTGTTAAAGAGACATCCAACCAGTGGTTATATTCAGCCGGTTCGGGCAAACTGGTAGCGGCAGCTGCCCACCCATCCGGATGTCATCACATCCCATTTTTCCACATTTTTGATGCTCTGACATGTGCAGAGATGCGCGCACTCTCACATTTGCGAACTGGTAGCAAACGTAAGCGAATACCACCCCTGCATCCAACCTAGAAGTGAGGAGATGTTTTCTGACAGTGAGAACAATTAATCAGTGGAGTAGTTCTACAGTTCTCCATCACTGGAGGTTTTGAAAAATAGACTGGGCAACCATTGTTGTTGCAAGGTCTCCTACTCTGAGCAGGGGGTTGGACTAAAAGACCGCTGAGGCCCCTTCAAGCCTTGTGATTCAATATTCTTATTATGCGAAATATCTTTTAGTCATGGATAGGTGCAAGATTAAATCTGTTCCGCATGTTGTCTCTCTGAAAGTCATTTTTGCCATTTCGGGGTCTGAGAGGGATACAAAGCTGACACTGTGAAAAACCAGACTGCACTCCCTTGCATTTCTGCCATGGGAGGAAACTGAAGGAAAGGAAAGACTTCGCAAAGGTTATGGTCACTCATATTTCCCGTATGTCAGAAAGATCAGGAAATGCTTGTAATAGAGTATTTCATTTATTATTCTTTTAGTGTGTATATGTATATGTGTGTATGTGTATGTATGTATATGTACTATTTGCTGGTAAAGAAATAAAGGGAGACTAGTACAGATCTATTTCAAGCTATTTAGCTCTCATCAGCTAGCCACACCCTTACTCGGATTCAAACTTGGGCTGCCTGCATATTAGGCAGTTGTATTAACCTCTGAGCCACAAGTTCTCCTCCTTTTACCAGCTTGAACCAGGGGAGAGATTAAAGGCGAAAGGGAATCAGGATGCTCCCTCACATATTGGGTTGGCCAGGTGCTTCGATAGAACAACACTTAATCTCTCCCCTGGTTCAAGATGATAAAGCCCACTCAGAGCATATACACCAAAGACAAATTCGTTGTGTGTCCAATCACACTTGGCCAGTAAAATAATTCTATTCTATTCTGTTCTGTTCTGTTCTGTTCTGTTCTATTCTATTCTATTCTATTCTATTCTATTCTATTCTATTCTATTCTATTCTATTCTATTCTATTCTATATGGGTAAAAACATAGACATCTAAATGCTGACATTTAGTCATTCAGCGTATAGCTGATGAACAGTTAATACTCCAAACAAGTTAACTGTAGGCTTTGCTTGCCAATTTCCCATTACAGAAAAAATCTGGACAGTTCTGATTCAGATTCATGGTCACCAATCCATATGAAAACCTTGTGAAGCACATCTAGTAATTTTGTTTCATTATAGAGGAAAGGATGGAAACTACAGCTTGCTTAAAGCCATCCAGAGAATTCATTGCTCATGTAAGGTTTGAACTACATATGTCCACTTCAGGCTACATATTCCTAACTGCAGCACCAGATGCACCATCTAGTCGAGATTGCTTTACATAAAACAACCACCATAAAATGATGTTTAGCTTCCTTGAATCAAGCACAACTTTTAATGTCATGGATACAGCAAGAGTAAAGAATTATTTACTGTTTATTTATCATTTACTTACTTGTCAAATTTTGAAACCACCTATCTCCCTCCTAGAGGGATTCTGGGCAGTGTAGAAATGTTACAAAGATAAAGAACTTATTATGGTGTAAAAAATATATATAAAGAACAAATAATTGTCCTTGCCTCTTTCCATTTTTCTTTTTCACATTTTAGCCTAGGAAAGTAAAATTTAAAATTTCATGGTCTCCCATCCAAATAATAACAAGGTCCAACCTTTTCCGAGCTCATTATATATCAGCTAGGTTCTGCTACCTAGGTGAGTTACCACTTCATACATTATTCTGTATGATCAGTCCATGATCAAGAATGAAGAGAGATTTATGTGGATAGAAAAAAGAAAATCCCATCACAAATAATTAAAATCAATCATCCCAGTCAGCCACTGGGGTAGGGAACAGGTAAAAAAAAAAAAAGATACTTTCTAGTATTAGAAAAGCAAGGACCAGAAATTAAGTATTGGATAATTTACACAAAAGTATCCTCTTTTCCCTTCCCCAAACTTCAGCAATAACTGCATTCTTTTAAAGGGGATATTGCACATTCCCTAGAAGTCAACTGCATGCAAACTCTAAAACCAGGGGTGAAACACTACCGGTTTGGGCGAACCAGTAGTGATAAAAACTAACAATTCGAGTGAACCAGTAGTAAAAAAAAAACTACCGGTTCGGGCAAACCAGTATTTCCGATGATCAGCTGTTTCGCGCGGTTTAGCTTTGCTGTTTTCTAGTGAAGCTAAATCATGCTGCACAGCTGATCCCCACCTTGCTGTTCTATTTACCTTCCCAAGCCTCCTTTTGGTGCACACTGCACATACACAGGCAGAGTGCGCACAGCACGCGTGCGTGGCCAGCAAACTGGTAGTAAACCGGTTCAGATTTCACCACTTTCTAAACCTCTTAAATTGCACAGAAATGTCATAGAAACCATCTCAACTCTCAGGGGCTGGCCAAGAATTCAAGTGATTTATACCAGTATGGAGAACAAACCATTGCTAGTTACTACTCCTTTGTATTTTTACAAAGGACAAAGCACTAGTTTTGCATTTAACAACGGCCACCCCAACGATGCCCTTGAAGTGATGTCTCAGTGCCTGGAGGCTGTGCGGATCTGGATGGGGAGGAACAGGCTCAAGCTCAACCCTTCCAAGACTGAGTGGCTGTGGTTCCCAGCATCCCGATATAGTCAGCTGACTCCATTGCTGACTATTGGAGGCGAGTCTTTGGCCCCCTCGGAGAGGGCGCACAATCTGGGAGTCCTCCTGGATACGCAGTTGTCCTTGGAGGAACATCTGACGGCTGTAGCCAGGGGGACCTTTTGTCAGGTTCGCCTGATTCGCCAGTTGCGACCCTTTCTTGATTGGGATTCCATGTGCACAGTCACTCATGCCCTTGTCACCTCTCGCCTGGACTACTGCAACGCTCTCTACATGGGGCTCCCCTTGAAGAGCACCCAGAGGCTCCAACTGGTCCAGAATGCGGCCGCGCGGGTAATTACGGGAGCTGCATGGCGCTCCCACATAACACCGCTCCTGCACGAGCTGCACTGGCTCCCAGTGGTCTTCCGGGTGCGCTTCAAGGTGTTGGTTACCACCTTTAAAGCGCTCCATGGCATAGGACCTAGTTATCTTCGAAACCGCCTGCTGCTACCGACAACCTCCCATCGACCCGTGCGCTCCCACAGAGAGGGCCTCCTCGGGGTGCCATCAGCCAAACAATGTAGGCTGGTGACCCCCAGGGGGAGGGCCTTCTCTGTGGGGGCACCTACCCTATGGAACCAGCTGCCCCCTGAGATAAGAAGAATCCAAGACCTCAGTGCCTTCCGCCGTGCCCTTAAAACTTTCTTTTTTTATCAAGCCGGGCTGGCTTAACATATTTTTAAATTTTAAATTTTTAATTGGTTTGTCATTTTAAACTGGGGCCAAATTAATATATATATATATATTAATTGTTCTTAACGTTTGTATTGTATGTTTTTATCTGGCTGTACACCACCCTGAGTCCCTTGGGAGAAGGTGCGGTATATAAATTTGAAATAAATAAATAAATAAATAAATAAATAAATAAATAAATAAATAAATAAATAAATAAATAAACAAACAAACAAACAAACAAACAAACAAACAAACCAAGTGCAGAGGCTCTGATCTTTTTACAGCTGAGTTGCTGGTTCATTATTCTAAATGAGATCCACAAGCCTTCTTTTATTTTTAGAACCCCCTGCTCAAGGCAGGAAACCTTATACCATCCTGCTCAAATGGTTATTTTTGCAAAGCTCCAACGATGGCCGCATCCACAACTCCGGGAGGCAAGTTATTCCATTGATTAATTGTTCTCACACTCAGAAAATGTTTCCTCACTTCTGGTTAGATCTCTCTGTAACAAGCTTCCAGCCATTACTTCTGTCCTGCCCTTAGGTGCTCTGGAGAATAAGCTAACCCTCTCTTGTCTGTGACAGCTTCTCAGGTATTGGAAGATACCTATCATGTCCCTCCTAATCGTTTCCTTTGATGAGCCAGATAGAAGTAGCTCTCTCAATTGTTCATCATACGATTTAACCCAGTGGTGGAATTCAATTTTTTTTACTACTGGTTCTGTGGGAGTGGCTTGGTGGGCATGGTGTGGCTTGGTGGGTGTGGCAAGGGAAGGATACTGCAAAATCTCCATGCCCACCCCACTCCAGGGGAAGGATACTACAAAATCCCCATTCCCTCCCCACTCCTGGGAGAAAGATTTTGCAAAATCTCCATTCCCACCTCACTCTGGGGCCAGCTAGAGGTGGCATTTGCCGGTTCTCCAAACTATTCAAAATTTCCACTACCGGTTCTCCAAAACCTGTCAGAACCTGCTGAATTTCACCCCTGATTTAACCTCCAGACCCCTTATCATCTTTGTTGTTCTTCTCTGCATTCCAGGGTCTCAAAATCTTTTTTGTATTTTATTTCTTTTTTTATTTCTGATTTTTTTGGCTGTCTTTATCTATGTTCTTTGGCATATATTTCTGGAGCAGGAGGAGGATCCCAAGAGGTTAAAATCCACCGTAGGCTCCTCTTCTCTGATAAGAAAAATATTGTGTCTGGAGTATCTATGGATTACTTTATTCTGCACAAAATATCCCATTATGACTGGTCTAAACCCATTTTCCAAGTGTGCGTGATATTAAATTAGATTAATACATACCCTGAAGGAACCGTAATTTCAAAAGAGATAGCTATATTATTGCTTGGAAATTAGATGACAAAAAAAAGGAGCACATATCCCTAGAGTGCACCCAAACACAAAGACCATTCAGGCTGGCAGCAGCAAACTCCATCCACACTTTGTCTGAATTATCTTGTCAACAGAAAAAATATTCTCTCGCTAAGGTAAGCTAACTTAATCAACTTGATCTGAAGCTGCTCAGTTTCAGGCTCAGTGTTTGGAACTTTATTTCCTCAAGTTTTGGGCTTCCATCTGCAGCTCCTTTTCATTATCTGAGAAAATTTAACACACAAGCATACAGCGAGGGAGCACCCACATATTTCCAATTCAATGCAGATTCCTGACAAAACGTAGAAGGAGAATTACTTGAAGATTTTCTTTTTAGACAAGCAGAGCTGGGATTTGAATTGGGAATAAAGTGATGGTCTAAACCTCTTTTCCCACAAGGCACATTAGAGATAAAGTGAAATAGATGGAAGGGTACTGGAATGAGATATAAAGTTTAGGTTTCATTTTGCAGGCATGGAGTCCTGGGTGCTTCCCAAGCAGAGATTTTTGATAGAGACATCATCAAAAGATCTCTAAATAGCCTTTTTTTGTAAAAGTGTCTAGAGACATAACTGGAGATTATATCATTATAATCATTCTCATGGTTAATTTAGGTTTGAAACCCCATCTGTTTTTTCAGCATCTTAAGATGACTTATGTGGGAATCTTATAAATTGTATTGAGTATGTTGGGTTGAAAGTGACTGACTGGCTGAAAGTCACACCTAGGGTGTCTGTAACATTCAAAAAAGGGTGGGAGTTGATTTCATCCACCATTTCAACCATTTTGACCTTCCCTCTGGACATTCCTTAATTATCCATGGCTGAGGATAGATCATGGGTGCCTCCAGTCTGGGTCTATGCAAGTTGGCTTTGATGAGTTTGCCATGGCCATGGTGAGTTGGCCACAGTGAGTTGGCCATGGCCATGGTGAGTTGGCTGCAGTGAGTTGACCATGGCCATGGTGAGTTGGCTGCAGTGAGTTGGCCATGGCCATGGTGAGTTGGCTGCAGTGAGTTGGCCATGGCCATGGTGAGTTGGCCACAGTGAGTTGGCCATGGCCTTGGTGAGTTGGCCACAGTGAGTTGGCCATGGCCTCGGTGAGTTGGCCACAGTGAGTTGGCCATGGCCATGGTGAGTTGGCCACAGTGAGTTGGCCATGGCCTTGGTGAGTTGGCCACAGTGAGTTGGCCATGGCCTTGGTGAGTTGGCCACAGTGAGTTGGCCATGGCCATGGTGGGTTGGCCGCAGTGAGTTGGCCATGGCAAGTTGTCCCACTCCACTTCAGTCCTAGGCCAACACTGTAAACACCATTCCAACTGGCAGACTATCTCTGTGGTACATATTCAGTAATGAATACAAAAGGAAGTAAAAAAGGAATATCCTATTGATAGTACAAAACCATAGGTATGATTTTCGGATTCCAGAGCTAATCTGAAAAGGGTATCATTTTATGCCTATACCACAACCTGAACTCATGAACAAATTAACTTTTAACTTTAAGACATATGGGGAAATAATACATTTACTTCAGGTTTTTATGGTTTAATGGATAAAATTGAAAGGGCGAGTGAGTTACCATTGCTATCAACAAACATGAACACAAAAGTCAAGTAAATGGGTTAACCTTCACATCCAGTTCTTTGATAGTTCTTGGAAGATAACGTTAAGAATGCAATTTTCTCTTCAACTACTGCAAACATTTTTCTTCCAGAAAAGTATCCAGGAGTGCCACGTCAACAATGTCGGTCCCACACTTTGCATGCATATCATCTTCAATGTACTTGAAGTATTACTCAGGTTATGACAAACTGCCACATCAAATACATTGAGTTTCCTGCTGAGGACTCATTCTGATATTTTCAAGGCATCGCAAGAAGCAGAAAAGTGTCAAGGAGATATTGTAGCTTTGCAATGTTTATTTTAGGATCTCATTACAAATCTGCTTTAAAGCCCGTGTTTGTTGACTAAATGTCACCAGAAATTACACGAGTCTTGCATCTTGCAACAGCTTCTATTATAATTTCCAATACATTTATAACAAAATGCAAGATCGTATATCTTTTGAAGAATGGATTTTGCAAGCTATTCTGCAACCTTGAAAAATAATTTCTAACATGATTGCAGGTTCAATTGTATATTATTAAACAAGCCTAACTACTATTCAGGTTGTTATCAATATATCATGGAATCATGGACTTGGAAGGAACCATAGAGGTCATCTCAGTGCAAGATCTACTAAACCCACCTGTGATAGATGACCATCCAGTAGAAGTCTTCTAATGTAGGAAAACCCATCATGTGCCAGCTTCTTCTTCAGATTGACAGCTCATATAGACAAGAACTCCAAAGAAACTCAAATTTATCAATGCATCAATTATAAATAATGAATGAAATAAAAACATTAAGCTTTCCCACCCTCTATTTAACTTAGATATACTGAGTCATATGTTACTGAATCATACTGATTTTAATGTTAATTAAAAGAAAGTTTCAGTCCTTAAGGGCTTAAAGAAGACATGAATTTGGTGATCATTACTGCTGGAAAATTAGAACATTTAAAAACATTTAAAAAAAAGACTGGTATACAATACATGAACTAAGCAATATACTGTATTTATTCAAACACAACAGAATTCCTATTACAAGAAGGATTATTGATTACATGTCATAAAAAAGGAACAAAGGGAAAATGACTACAGATGAGTCAGTGGTTCAGATTTGCCTTTTGAAAAAAGCTTGATTTATTGTCTAGGGAAAAAAAGACAAAGAAATATGCCAAGAATTCCATTTTCATAATAGTGTAACAGTAAATCAACTGGTCATTTCAAATAATCCAAAATCTAATACAATGTTATTTCAAATAAATCGATCTGGGTAATTTTAAACTAGAGCATATTTCTATATTGTTTTCAGATGCTAACTCACATTTCCCTATTTCTTATGTATTTTTTTAAAAAAAGAAATTCACTCTACCTTTTAAAATAGGCCTTTTTGTATTGGCCTCAACTCCTATTCACTAAGATAATTTTGAAATGTTACACTCACAAGAGAGAATCAAGAATGGACTCAAACCACAACCCAAAATTGTATTAATCAAATGAGTTACCACTAAGAAAACAACTAAGCACTTGAATGATTCAAACATTCATATAGAACAGAACAGAACTTACAGAACAGAATAGAACAGTACAGAACGGAATAGAATTCTTTATTGGCCAAGTGTGATTAGACACACAAGGAATTTTTTTCCAGTGCATAAGCTCTCATCTATCACATTAGTGATAGATCATCATCATAGTCATTGTAAAAATACATTCATCATAAAACGTTAGATACAACACTTAGTGATAGTCACGGATAGGAAATACACAATCAATATAAATCATACTAGGATACTAATTAAACAATTTAAATAGTAAGATACAAGCAACAAGTTATAGTCATAAGAAGATAAGGTGAGAGGTAATAGGGAAGACGAGAATAATGATGGTAATACTGCCTTTCTAGATGGTTGACAGTGTTGTGGGAATTAGTTGTTTAGCAGAGTGATGGCATGGGGGTGGAACTGTCCTTGTGATGTGGAGACTCTAGAAAGTGTGCAGAGAAGAGCAACAAAGATGATTAGGGGACTGGAGGCTAAAACATATGAAGAACAGTTGCAGGATCTGGGTATGTCTAGTTTAATGAAAAGAAGGACTAGGGGAGACATGATAGCAATGTTCCAATATCTCAGGAACTGCCACAAAGAAGAGGGAGTCAACCTATTCTCCAAAGCACCGGAGGGCAGGACAAGAAGCAATGGGTGGAAAGTAATCAAAGAGAGAAGCAACTTAGAACTAAGGAGAAATTTCCTAACAGTTAGGACAATTAATCAGTGGAACAACTTGCCTCCAGAAGTTGTGAAAAACTCCATTGGAAGTTTTTAAGATGATGTTGGATAACCATTTGTCTGAAGTGGTGTAGGGTTTCCTCCTAAGCAGGGAATTGGACTAGAAGACCTCCAAGGTCCCTTCCAACTCTGTTTCTTTTCTTTTCTTTTCTTTTCTTTTCTATTCTATTCTATTCTATTCTATTCTATTCTATTCTATTCTATTCTATCCTATCCTATCCTATCCTATCCTATCCTATCCTATCCTATCCAGTGGTGGGTTCCAACCGGTGTTACCACCGGTTCTCTTCATGCACGTGCTTTGCACACGATCATCATACGAATGCTCGCTTCACTCGTACATGCACCAAACTGGAACTACGCGCAAGCACATTAGATTTTGCCCAGCTGAGGGGCAGCAATCCACTCTTCCGTACCTAACAGCTGGGCTAAAAAATGACAAAAAGATAGATATACACGGGGGCAGGCGGGAGGGCCCAGCTCACAGTCATAGAGAACTAGTTCGCTGACGTCACATTCATCACCACTACCGGCTCGCCCAAACCGGGCCGAACCGGGAGCAACCCACCACTGATCCTATCCTATCCTATCCTATCCTATCCTATCCTATCCTATCCTATCCTATCCTATCCTATCCTATCCTATCTTATCCTAGTTGTTCTGACGTGCAGTGCCCTATAGCATCGTTTTGAGGGTAGAAGTTGAAACAGTTTATGATCAGGATGTGTATATTTTCACATCCTGATCATGCAGGATGCCCTCTGCATGACTCTTTCTGGCTCATGCAGTATAATATAGGTCCTCAGTGGAAGGCAGATATGGGGAATTTCTAGAGATGAATTGGATTTTTCGGTGGTTATCTTCATATTCTTATGCAATTCAAGTTGCTAACTTTTCTTTGAGGGTCTTTTTTTTTTTTGGTCCCAAAACTTCATGGGAGAATAATGTTGATGGAATTTGTGAAGTGCAAATCTATTAAAAAGGTCATGTGGATGCAGAGATGGGAATAGAGCTGGTGAGCCCTTGGCCCACAGCCCTGCTCTCCGTCCAACAGCTGCTCGGCTTTATCATTCAAATTCTCAAGAGTCAATTTTCACATTCCTTGCAAAATAAACGTTCAGAATGTCACTAGCTTCATTATAAGTAATCCGAAACTGTCTTCAATGTAACAGTGAGATTTAAAGCCCTCGTAGTCAAAATTTTGTGGATAATAACCCATCTTAGTTGAATGGATATTTAGTCTTCCACTTTTATATTTCACCATCCAAAGACTTTTTCTATTGGGCTCCATGGACCTTAAATGAATCTGCTATGGAGCTTAGACAACTGTCATTGTAGGAGTTTTGTTCCTGCCACAATAAGCTGCAATGCAAGGGAATTTTATCTTCATTTGCTGGACAGTTAAAACGGTGCTACTATAAACTATTAATTAAAATGAATGCAAAACTGCATCAGTTATTACATAAATATGTCTGCTCTTCAGACAAAAGGTAGGGTAGACATCAGACAATGAAATGCCATAAATAAATGCTATATTTATTTATAGCTAAATAATCTGCTTTGGTTTACTCCTGAGTAGGATAATTAGACTAAATGGGCTTTGTGAATTAAGTAACTCCTTAGGAAGTTTCTGAGCTAAGTTCCAATTTGTTAATATCAATGCATTGAGATAGGTAAAGAAGTAACTATTCTACTGCCTTATATTTATCTTGTGGAGAAACAGTGTCTCACACAGATTTATTCACAGGATCTAATGGTTTTATCAGAATTATTGAACCAGAGTGATTAGAATGTAGTACTGCAGGCTGCCTGCAATTTGGCAGTTCAAATCTGACCAGGCTCAAGGTTGACTCAACCATTCATCCTTCCGAGGTGGGTAAAATGAGGACCCAGATTGTTGGGGGCAATATGCTGACTCTGTAAACTTCTTAGAGAGGGCTGTAAAGCACTGTGAAGTCATATATAAGTCTAAGTGCTATTGCTATATTGCAATGCAAGCTCCACTCCTTTTATATGCATATATACGGATGACCTGAGGGAACAGAAATGAGGAGAGATGTATTAAAATGCAAAGGAGATTATTTACATATTTGCATCCATGTCATGATCCATACAAAGAAGATCATTCATATTCATACAGCCATCTCATGGTCCATGCAGAGGAGATGATTTACTGTACATACCTGCATACTATCCATCTCATGGCACAAATTCTGATTCAGATTCTTTATCCTGTAGCATCATTTTGTTATGAACACCAGTGCCTGAGAACAAAATTAAAATGCTGCAACCTTTCCAGAAAGAGTAAATCCAGTTCAGAAGTTTAACTAAACTATAATATAAGCTGCCGGTCAGTGTTCCGAAGGATGCCCTAATTAAATCATGAGTCCTGAGCCAAGCTTCAAAAGAAATCCAGCTATTTATTAGGAGCTTCATGTCGGCACGTTCCCAGGTGAAGCCAGCTCTGACCCTACGTAATTTATGTTCCAATTATGACCCTGTTCCCTCCTCCCCACAGGGTGTGTCATTAATCACATTTGCCAATGGAGCAATTTTACGATTTGTAGAGGTCACTCCCCTTCGACTGCTGTAAGTATCCCTGGGATACAGCCTTGAGGGAGATAAGCATGGAATGTGCATCTGTTTTTGGATGCTGTGCAGCTTCGCCAGTTTCCCATCCTCCCTGGCCTATGGCAATTCAAGAGCAGGGCAGGGATGCTTTGGGAGTTGACACTGCCCTGTGGTAATAGGTAAAAGTGAGGTGTACAATGAATGCAGAGGATAGCCGATGAAAGATTCTAAAGTAACAGTGCAGCTGTTTTAAAAGGTTGCAAACAGAATTATATTCTCTTACATTGCTTCAAAGCACCTTTTTTGCAAATTACCCCAAGTACTACATAACTCTAGGAGCTACCAAGTCAGTGCACGTTTGTCCAGAAATAAGTTTACTTTAGATCAAGAAGGATGACATTGAGTAAATGTACATAGATTAGTACAAATCAGGTCAACTTTATTAGAATTGGTTTTCAGACATATGTTCAAGATTGGTTCTGTTTAAATACAGAATTAAAAAAAAAATCCATTCCTTTCTTAACAACCTGTGATTGATCTGCTGATATCATCAAGCAGAGGCAGATGCATGCAGGTTGAATCTGATATTAAAACTTACCAAAGTCAGCTCTAGAAATGGCCCAATTATGGTATTCCAAGAAGAGTCAAAATTTGGAAGATGGAGGGTGCAGGGCCGCAACAAGACGCTCTGCTTTTTTGTATTCTGTGGCTGCCATACTGAAAGTTTTGACGTCTCCACCTACAAAAATTCATGAAGTTTTCACTATTCTGAAAAAACATACAACTGGACTTAATGCATGCAATATTACTCTAATGATTCATAGCATTTCATGGTTTCCCACTCGTTGAGAATGAGAATGAGAATGACTTTTAAATAGTAAAGCTTCTATGTACCTGCTTTTCAAATAAATAGATTAGAGTATGAATAAGAGTAAATAAGAATAAGAATGAGACCCGTGCGGTGGTGAAATTCAATTTCTTTTACTATCGGTTCTGTGGGCGTGGCTCGGTGGGCATGGCAGGGGAAGGATATTGCAAAATCTCCATTCCCACCCCACTCTGGGGCCTGCCAGAGGTGGTATTTGCAAGTTCCCTGAACTACTCAAAGTTTCCACTACCGGTTCTACAGAACCTGACAGAACCTGCTGAATAGCACCCCTGGAGCCATGGAATAGTATTTAGGTGATCATTTAAACTTGGGACAGTTTTTGGAGATTCCCAATTGTACTGAATGTGACTTGTGTCTGAGTCTTACAAACACTTTGATCCTTGAAACAAGATGCTTAACAACATCTAAAAGTAAACTTTTATGAACATCCATAAATCTGTCCTTTTCATCAGAAAATGCATCTGTTTATTGCTCATCAATTAATGTCATGTACAAAGACTATTCCAAAATCAAATCAAGAAAAGCTTAAGGTGTACTGATAACTGTTAGATTGTGGGCGATTGAAGAGACAGGGGCAGATCTTCGACTTCAACTCTTTATTAAATAAGTATAACCCAGCCACTCTCTGTCTGACAGCTTGCCCTTTTATAGAGGCTGTCAGATGGCTTAGCCAATTGTCTTGAACTATTCTCCCGCCTTGATGGTGGACCTGAGTGAAATCTATTTCTTTGCCTTCACTCCCTTGCTGAGTATTCAACAATAACTAAATATAGATATATACAGACATTAAGTGAACTATTTTCTCTCCAGTATGAAGGATAATATCACTATGCAAAACAGAAAATGAATATAGAGCAGATTTTTTTAATTTGTTTTTTAAATGAAATATAGTGTCTTAGTAATGAAGACTGTGGCAACTAATTTCACTGAGGCGCTACAGCTGATGTCCCTCAAAATTCAACAACAGAGTCTTCACAAACTCTGCCTCTTTATATTTATTGTCATGTTACATTATCGTTCTCCTAAAATTAGTGACAAATCAAATTGATGGCACCCAACATCAAACTCCCCATTCTTTTCCATTGCTTTCATGTCAGTGTTAACCAATTCAGGTAATAAGCTAGGATAAGCTCCCAGCACTGAGCTGCAGGAATGAAATAATAACAGTGCATTTGTTATAGTGTAAAAGACATAACCTGTCATGCCAGTTTTAATAGTGGTAGCACAATGCATACTGCAAGCTGACTGCAATTTGGCAGTTCAAATCTCACCAGGCTCAAGGTTGACTCAGCCTTCCATCCTTCCAAAGTAGGTAAAATGAGGACCCAGATTGTTGGGGGCAATATGCTGACTCTGCAAACCGCATAGAGAGGGCTGTGAAGCAGTATATAAATCTAAGTGCTATTGCTATTATCATCTCCCAGTCCTAATGGATGGCACCAAACAGGTACCAACAGGAATCCTCTAGCACAACCTTCTAAGATTTCTGCCAAATGATGGGTATCATGGAGAGCAACCTGGAAAATGGCAACTAGTAAGCAAATAATCTAAACTTCCCACCTCCCAAGCAAAACTAAATTGACATTCAGCCTTTCTGTAAGTTCTTTAAGAAAACAGTTTTGAGCATAATTTTTAATTTTAATGGTAAGCAGCCATCTCGAAAATGTTATGAATATATTCCATGTTCAGGTTTTTATAAATGACTTTGACAATAACACAAAATTGCTTCCCTGGCAGAATTAATTCCAAATAATTTAATTAGACAGTACAGCTTTCCAAGTAGCAATAACCTTCAAGCTGTTAAGACTCTGCTACTTTCTGACAAAAACTTAGTGTTGGGTGAGGAAGAACTTTAAGAACATCTCATGATGTCCCACATAACCCATTCTAATATATTTAATTTCTTAATTGACAGACTGTAATTGAAACCTGCATCTATCCTATGATTTGAAGATTTTCTTCTAGAAGAGACAAGGATAGAACTCTACTTCAAGGCTGAGTTCAAAATGTAACAATAATCAGATATAACCCATTAATAGCAATAGCAATAGCACTTGGACTTATAGACCGCTTCACAGTGCTTTTACAGCCCTCTCTAAGCAGTTTACAGAATCAGCATATTGCCCTCAACAATCTGGGTCCTCATTTTACCCACCTCGGAAGGATGGAAGGCTGAGTCAAACTTGAGCCGGTGAGATTTGCAGCTAGCAGTCAGCTGAAGTAGCCAGCAGTACTACATTCTAACCACTGCACCACCTCGCCATTAAAATATGGTTACCCTTTGGATTGCGGTCCCAGCATTCTGTTGAAACTATCCAACTGAATCCAAAAACTAAATATATATTCTTTATTTGTTTAAAACCAGCCAGGAGCCAAAACTCTCCAAGAAGTTTACAATAGAACACACTAAACAAAACCAGTCTAAATAAAAACACACAATAAAATGCAAAACAACACCACCATATAAACCAGTGTATAAGGCAATCACTCAAAGATTAAAACATTATAAATTAAAATACAATTTAAAAGGCTGAGAAAATTGAAAGGCACTGAACTTCACCTGGCACTGAAATAAAGCTAGTGTAGTTGCCAGTCGAACTCTCTGTGAAGAGAATTACAGAGAACCACTAGAGAAAATGTTCTCCTTGTTGTATTGATATTAATATATTGATACTAGCTGGATGCCAGTGCTTCGCTACAAAACTGCTCGGGCTTGATAAATGGACACTTACAGCCTGAAACTTAATATAGAATGTGTAACTCCATAGCATCAGTGTGTGTTAATATAATGTACTATAACTGGCAGTTGGAACAGAGGGGGAGGGGGACTAAAATGACCCAGCCTGCAGCATCCATTGGTATTCATCTGACTAGCACCCTGTCAGTGTGTGAGAGAGTTGAGGGGTGTTTGGAAACTCAAACAGTATTTGCTTTGTGAGCAAGAAGGAGACAGGAAGGAGCCTGGCCGTGGTTTAGTTCAAGTGTTCTGTATTAAAGCTGCTTCCTGCTGTGAAAGTAAAACTGAAAGTGAAACTCCTCTCCTCTGCTTGTGTTTTGCATTTGGAACAGATTTCTTTTCAGGTGGGGAGGGGGAGTAGAACTCCTTAGCATCAGATCATGTTATATATAGGAAATACTAATGCTCTGATGGTCATTTCGAAAAATCCTTTCTTATGAGCACCTAGAAGCCAAGAGGAACATACGTGGCAAATTTCAAGTTTGTAGGCTTTACGGTTCTGGAGATTTCGTGATTATGGCATGAGTGGTTTTCTCTTTTATATATATAGATTAATCTCCTTAACAAACCCAAAAGTATCAATAAAGCATTTTAGTAGTTTTAGTTAAATACTTGATTTCTTGAACTTCAATTGGAAAATGAGCTGAGAAGTCATTCATTTCCTGTAAAGTTCCACTGTTTCCTCTAAACTATCTATCTATATGGGTGAAAGGACTTGTCAGAAGTGCAATTTTCAAAAATGCCCATTTAAATCATTTAGTTTTAAAGGCTCTTTTCAAATATATTTCATTTCAAGCTGATGATTAATTCTACTGGGTGAGGGGGGAGCAACAGCCTATCTGACTGTACGTTCTAGCTTTTTACTAAAATAATATGAGAATGATGTCCTTTAGTGTAAATAGAATATAGTGGTATTTTTTTCTTCAAATGTATTCATGAAAGAAAAATTCAGCTGATTCAGTTCTACAGAAGAATTATTGAGTCTGTCATCTGCACCTCCATAACTGTCTGGTTTGGCTCTGCAACCCAACAACACAGACACACTTAAGAGGATAATTAGAACTGCAGGAAAAAAACAAATACTACCAACTTGCCTTCCATTGAGGACAACTTGCCTTCCATTGAGGACTCATGCATGAGTCAAAAAGAGGGCTGTGAAAATATCTACAGACCCCTCACATCCTGGACATAAATTGTTTCAACTTCTACCCTCAAAATGACGTTACAAGGCACTGCACACCAGAACAACTAAACACAAGGACAGTTTTTTCCCGAATGCCATCACTCTGCTTAACAACTAATTCCCACAACACTGTCAAATAATTTACTAAAACTGTATTACTATTATTCTTCTCTTCCTTAGTAGTATCTACTATCTCTTCCCACTTATTACTGTAACCATGTTGCTTGTATCTTTCAATTATATTGTTTTTATTTGTTTCCTAGTATGATTTGATAGCTTATTAGTAACCTTGACTATCACTAAGTGTTGTATCTTTTTATTCTTGATGTATGTATTTCATTCTCCTTATGTACACTGAGAGCATATACACTTAAGATAAATTATTTGTGTGTCCAATCACACTTGGCCAATAAAGAATTATATTCTATTCTGAAAGAAAAAGAAAGAAAGAAAGAAAGAAAGAAAGAAAGAAAGAAAGAAAGAAAGAAAGAAAGAAAGAAAGAAAGAAAGAAAGAAGCATTTGAAAAACAAATTGCAAACTCACAACCTTTATAAGTATTTCACACATGCTTCAAATGAAAAGTATTTTTTCTAATTAGCTAATTATTGTACAGTAATACGAATTCACAGCTCAGGAGTAGATCCTTACCAGCATTTTGTGTCTGTGAAAAGAAAAGCTTTGAGATTTGAATTTTATGAGGAAAAACTTTCTTTACACTCTGTTACGGAAGAGCTTTGAACACTCCATGCTTGAATGATAGCAACGCAAGACTACTCTTCATACAGAAAAAAAGAGCTAACTTTCCATTGTAAGCTGTCAGTTTCTGGCTGAACCACAATCACATCTTGTCTCTCAGTTGTGTACCTGACAACATGCATATGGATATTTTTTTAAAGGAAGTCAAGATGGCAGCTGGGAGTGCATGAGTGAACGTCTGCCCTTTTTCATCTCTGTTCAGACCGAGTAGTAAGATTGTAGACGATGTGAGACTATAAGAAATATATCTTAACATACATAATTCTATGGAGACTTATTATCTGTTCCACTTTCCTATCACAAGTACATGGATACATTAAGTCTGTGATGTACGTGCAAAGGATCACACATTATTTTAGATGATAGTATTTGAAATTTGACAGTTCCTGAGCTATTCACACAACAAGGAACTCAAATTATTTCTGCTTTTGGGGCAACATTTGAGGCTCATGTTGGCATTCCATATGGATTACTGATAATAACTTACTTAGCGTTCCCTAAGTCCTAGATGTTTTTGATTGGGACACTATGACTTCCTTGCTCTAAAGCAGGGGTGTCAAACTCACGTCATCACAGTGGAGTCACATGACGTATTGGGACTTTTTTCCACTTTGCTAAACTGGACATGGGCATCGCCATATATGACGCATCTGGCCCACGGGCCAAGAGTTTGACAGCCCTGTTCTATAGTCAGTTGGAGAACAATTTTGAAGAACGATGATTTGGACATCAGAATATAATTGGTCACCTTAGAAGGTGACTTGCACTGGGGACAGAAGACTGAACTGTCGTTTCTCTGGACCTGTGGCTTTTTTATTTTAAATGTATTGTTTTATGATAGAAAATAAAATACAAAACAGTAAAACAAGCAAACAAAATGAAACAAAACAGAAACATACATTCAACCCTAACAACCACAAAAAAGAAAAATAAATAGTGTACGAAAAAGGAGGAAAAAGTGGTCTTCTTTTATCTTCTCTTCCTTTTCCCTCAGGTCCATGCAGTGGTGGGCTGGGCTGCTGCCGGTTCAGATCGGATCAGGAGAACCAGTAGTTCCAACCAGCGGCTGGACCCGCCCACGTGCCCTGAAGCTATCACATCAGTGGTGGGTTTCTACCGGTTCGCCCCAGTTTGGACGAACCGGTAGTGGCTGCGGGAGGCTCCGCCCACCCACCCAGATGTCATCATGGATGCTCTGCTCATGCACAGAAAGTTCTGTACATGTGCAAAAGTGCTGCACACGAGCAAAGCAAGCACGCATGCTCACAGTTCCAAACTGGTAGTGAAGGTAAGTGGAACCCACTACTGTATCACGTCCTATATAATCGCCAGTTTTTCAATGCCGTTCGCATGCTCACATTTTCAGTTCCAGGTGAACTATTTGTTACAGTATGTGATGCCTATCTGTGGGTCCATGGAGTTTAGTGATCAGTGTGAATGGGATAGTGACACTCTCACTAAATTCTATTGCAATTTCTATATGCAGCCATATTTCTGTCATGAAATGACAGAAATGGATACACAAGTCTCTAATTCTTTCCTTTCCCCTAAAATTATGATTTTTCTCATAAAGGGGAAAGGTTTTCCAGGATTTATCAATGCCCACCACCAGTGGTGAAATCCAATTTTTTTTACTACCGGTTCTGTGGGCGTGGCTTGGTGAGCGTGGTGTGGCTTGATGGGAGTGGCAGGGGAAGGATACTGCAAAATCTCCATTCCCACCCCACTCCTGGGGGAAGGATATTGCAAAATCTCCATTCCCACCCCACTCTGGGGCCAGCCAGAGGTGGTATTGGCCGGATCTTCGAACTGCTCAAAATTTCCGCTACTGGTTCTCCAGAACCTGTCAGAACCTGCTGGATTTCACTCCTTCCCACCACAAACAATATTTCCTTTCTTTTTAAACAAAACTCTGACAATTCAGTGGTAGAAATATAACACTGCATAAAGAAGTAGAAAATTGACCATAGCCACAGATTTCTGTGCTTTCAATATTTTTTTCTCAGATGTGTAGTTTTTTTTTCCTTCTTGGTGCAATTTGCAAAACTTTCCTGTGGTAATCAAGTAAAACAAGAGTGATGGTAATAGCATAAGAAATTCTAACAAAAATGCTGTTTTACCATGTTGAGATTGACGTTATATAGTCTTGGCTGTTAGCAATTGTCAAATAAAGATTTGTGTGAATAATTCCTGGTTAACAAAGGTTTAGGATTAGATAGGAAAAAAACAAAGAGAATCTGTTTCAAACCTAACTGAGATTAATGTTATCATATCCCTCTGTAAATGATTGAAATGGCTTTCTTTATCCTATTTAAGGTTACTGTCACTTAGAATTAGCTTTCTTCGGCTTCAGTTTCTCCACTTAAAGATTTATATTGAACACAATCATTTCAGTATTATCTGACTTAGTTTATATACTGATATAAATAAAAATTTAGTCTTACCTACAGAGAAAGTAGCAGGAGGTGGAAGGAGTAAGTTTTTGTTTTAAAAGGAGGAGGAAAAATAAATGATACTAAATGTGACAAGCAAATAAAATTGTATTTTTTAACTGAATAAATTTATTTTATGAGATATAGAAAGGGTGTAAGTTAAAAATGGCAGGAGAAGCTTTGCATAACAAGAAAAAATCCTTGTTAACTAGAAACATGCTTTGTTAAGTGCAGTGGTGAGTTTTTTAAAAGTTTGGACAAGAATTTAAAAAATGTAAGCACTGCACTAATAAATAAGTGACAAGAAATATTCCTTCATGTGTTTACTGTTGAAGATCACATTTTTGAAGATCACATATAGGACTTCTTAGTCCTATATATATATGGTATTAGTGTCATACATGTGATATGGGAAGTGATTTATTGTATATATATTTAGAGTGTGTGTGTGTGTGTATATATACAGAGAGAGAGGGAGAGAGGGAGGGAGGGAGAGAGAATATGAAATATGGATGTCATATCAACAGAAGGCATCATCTAATTCAGAGGTGTCAAACTCGATTTCATCAAGGGCCACATCAGGGAGTGTGTATGACCTTGGGGGGGGTGGCTGGGGGGGGCGTGGCCAGGGTGGGTGTGGCCAGCTCAATGTCATTCGTGTTGGGGCACCTGTGGTGTCCGGAGTGCTCTGCCAGCAAAATGGGCTCCCGAGCTCCACTTTCAGCTGCAATGGCCTCCTGCAACCCTCTGCCAGTGAAAATGGCCGCACATGGCCCTCCCAAGATCCATTTTTGCTGGCAGAGGCACTGTGGGCCGGTCCATTGCTGTTTCTAGGGCAGCCCCGCGGGCCAGATCTAAGCACCCCGTGGGCCTTGTGTTTGACACTCCTGATTTAATTGAAGTTGGATTATCACAAAAAGTTCAATAATGGGCCAGATGGGAGATTCCAAAACAATATACTAGATTGAAGCTTTAAAAAAAAAAAATTCTAGGAAAAAAAATGTTAAACATCCTCTGTATTGCTGCCAAGAAAACCACTGAAGGAAGTTGCCAATGAAGTTATCAGATATTGAGCTGGATTTGAAATTACAATGCTCTGAGTAGGTCATCCTTGATCCTGTCAACATCACTACTAATAACTCATCTTCAGTTGCCATTTCAGTGATAGTGTCATTATTTCAGCAACATCCATTTGACTTATTCCTTTAATCAGTGTTCTTACAGGGGAGCCATAGCACCTTCAAATAGAAGCTGAATTGGGTTATCTACTTCCTGGCAAGCAGTCTTCACATTTTGCCCAGAAAATTATAGGGAAATTTCAGTGGTTAGAAAAGGATTTACCTTACATCAATAAAATTACACAAACATTGAGTAAGACTAGAAATAAAAATGTGTAAGACTTTCTACTTTCTTATTTTCTAACATTCTCCAGCTATGTATTTGCATTCAAAGAGCAAAGATATTTGTCTGAAGGTTTAAACTCTTTGCTTCTTTAACAGGACTTTTGATGCTTGATAATGGCCCTTAGTGCGTTAAGGATGCAGCACATCTGTGTCAGATTCCGCACACCTACTAAACATATCAGAGCTCTGCAAAATGTTATAGATGTAAAATGTTCCAAGCCCTTTTTATCAGACCAGTAACAAACTCATTCAAGTTCCATTCCACCCATTGACTGCTTGGCTCCAATAGTGCCTCCTTGCAAAGTTTGAAAACTTCATATAACTTTTTGATCAAGAGGGTCACGTTATAAGAATATTAAATCCACCTTCAAAAACGACCAGGGAGGAAAGGAGGAAAGAAAATTATCTAAGATCTATAAATTCTTAATAACTTATTGGATAGGGGATGAGATTGTTAAAGATTCAATGATTGCCTGGGGGAGAAATATTGGTTACTCAATTGAATTGATAAAATGGGAAGAAATTTGGACGAAACAATTGAAATTTCTGATGGCAACCACTTACAAAGAAAACTTGTATAAGATGGTGTATAGATGGCATCTCCCTCCTGCTCGATTAGCCAAAATGTTTCCAGGACTCTCCCCAAATTGTTGGAAGTGTGGGGAGATAGGTACTTACTATCATGTATGGTGGACCTGCCCTAAGGCAATTGAATTTTGGAGATTTATACAGAGGTGGATATTAGAAATCACGGGATATAAATTACAATTGAAACCAGAATACTATCTATTAAATATTAGGCCAGATAAGATAGGCACGAATATATGGTGTCTGATTACATATATCACAACTGCAGCAAGAATATGTTTTGCTCAACATTGGAAGAGGAAAGACCTACCGTCTGAAGATTTGATTCTGGGAAAAATTATCGAATTTGCGGAAGCTGACAGGTTAACAAAAATTTTGAGAGATCAAAAGGACTCTGTATATTTTCAATGTTGGGAACAATGGTATACTTGGTTGAATAATAGAATAAAAAAAGGATAAGGTTAGTGTAGATTTTATTTTTTATTTGTATATCTTGACTGAAGTTAATATAGTGTGTAAAGCTCCCGTCACGATCTGTGTGTGAATAAATATTTTGTTGTAAATAAATAAATAAATAAAATTTTATATATATATATATATATATATAAAAAAAAAACGACCAGTTGCCCAAGTCAAATACAAATGTGATGATAGCATACAAAAATAGGGAGCAGGCAGGCTGCATTTTGTTAATCCTTTATTTTGTCTTAAAGAAACAGGGCATTGTGATGGTGTTGTAGAATTGGCAACTTCAGATGATGGTGTAATGCCAGCAGCATTATCTGTGGTATAGTAAAGAGAGGGACTCCATTGTTGAAATCCCACAATAAAAGTATAGTTTCCATTTAGCAAATATTTAATCATATGATTATGAGTGTGCAATGATTGTTTCTTATTCTAATGGGTGTTGTCTCATTTGCATCCAGCTATAAACAGTTTTACAAATCTCAAAGGCTGCTATAAACCAAGTGAGCCTACAATTCTATTTGTTCTTCTCAGGTTTAAGCTCAGTACAGAGGATAAGGTTGCAAGTGTTAGCGATGCCTACACATGACTGTGTCTGTGCAGGAAATTGTCATTATTCTCCTCCAGATGATAATCACAGTAAGAAACAGCTACATATTGCAAAAGTTTACATAAAGTCCCAGATCCCAACATGTACACATGAATTTTGTAAATCTGTGAATGGAAATAGAGAATGAGAGACTAATATACTTCAAAAATAGCTTCAGCAGAAGACCCTTACAATTTCATTAATAATACTAACAGTGCTCAATAATTTCAATTGGCTATTATTCCAGGAAGTAACATTGACTAGCTCATAGTTTGTTAAATACCCCCGAGTTTCCCATCCGTGTCTTTTCTCTCTATCTTCTTCCCATTACTATTTTTCCAGGCTTACATGCTTTTTCTTTTTAAAGAAGAATCTGTGTACTACAGAGTAAAGAGATAGCTATCCATTATCTTTGCTTCTTCTAAATAAGAATGGAATGGAATGGAATGGGATGGGATGGGATGGGATGGGATGGGATGGGATGGGATGGGATGGGATGGGATGGGATGGGATGGGATGGGATAGAATAGAATAGAATAGAATAGAATAGAATAGAATAGAATAGAATAGAATAGAATAGAATAGAATAGAATAGAATAGAATAGAATAGAATAGAATAGAATAGAATTCTTTATTGGCCAAGTGTGATTGGACACACCAGGAATTTGTCTCTGTCGGATAAGCTCTCAGTGTATATACAAGCAACAAGTGATAAATCATGATCATAATCATCATAAAAATACATTCATCGTAAATCATAAGCTACAACACTTATTCATAAGATACTAAATAAGCAATCAACATAAATCATACTAGGAAACTAAATAAAACAATATACGTTGTAAGATACAAGCAACAAAGTTACAGTCATAAGAAGATAAAGAGATAGGCAATAGGAAAGATGAAGAATAATAGTAATACAGCCCTACTAGGTAGTTTGACAGTGTTGTGGGAATTAGTTGCTAGTAGTAGAGTGATGGCATGGGAGAAAAACTGTCTTTGTGTCTAGTTGTTTTGGTGTGCGGTGCTCTGTTAAGGATATTGTTGTTGTGTTACCAACCAGCAGAGTGTAGAGCACAGAGAAACGTTGCAGAGAGCAATGAATAAGAGATGTGCAAACTGGTTTATCAAAAGTTTACTTTATAGTGAAAAAACAATCTCATAGTCTTTAAATCAATCCAAGTCTTTGCCAGTTAAATCAGTCCAGTGATACAAAAATCTTCTTACCACACAAACAGTAGTTGGTTAGAATAACAAACTCACTCTGGTTCACAAACCACGATGGTAGCAGATCCATCCAATGATGATAGCACAATGGTTAGCAACTCCACGCACTATGGTAGCTTATCATCAACTGAATACGTTACAGTACCTTTCTTAAATACATTCACAACTAATTACAGCATGACTCAGCATTACAATGAATCAGCAGGAAAACTTTAAAGTCACACAATACATATTCATATTAAAGTCACAAAACACATATATTGCCTGGACAACTAGTTAGGCTCAAACCATATCCTAACATGCTCTATAGTGTCTTTTTGAGGGTAGGAGTTGAAACAGTTTATGTCCAGGATGTGAGGGGTCTGGAGATATTTTCACAGCCCTCTTTTTGACTCGTGCACTATACAGGTCCTCAATGGAAGGCAGGTTGATAGCAATTGTTTTTTCTGCAGTTCTAATTATCCATTGAAGTCTGTGTCTGTCTTGTTTGGTTATAGAGTCAAACCAGACAGTTATAGAGGTGCAGATGACAGACTCAATCCTTCCTCTGTAGAACTGGATCAGCAGCTCCTTGGGCAGTCTAAGCTTTCTGAGTTGGTGCAGAAAGAACATTCTTTGTTGTGCTTTTTTGTTATGACGTTTTTTATGTTAGGTAACCATTTTAAATCTTGAGATATTATAGAATCTAGAAACCTGAAGGTGTCTACTGTTGATACTATGTTGTCTAGTATTGTAAGAGGTGGTAGGATAGGAAGGTTTCTCTTAAAATATACTATCATTTCTACAGTTTTGAGTGTGTTCAGTTCAAGTTTGTTCCACACCACAAGGCTAGTGGTTCAACTTCCTGTCTGTATGCAGATTTGTCGTTGTCTCAAATGAGACCAGTCACTGTTGTATCATATGCAAACATCAATACTTTAACAGAGAGATCCTTTGAGATGCAGTCATTGGTATATATAGAGAAGAGAAGTGGAGAGACCACACAGCCCTGGGGAGGAGGAGAGCTGTGCTAATTGTACAGATATCTGATGTGATTTTGCCTAACTTTACCTGCTGTTTCCTGTCTGTTAGAAAGTTTATGATCCACTTACAGGTGTGGTCAGGCACAGCTAGCTGAATCAGTTTAGTTAGAAGAATATCTGAAATGATGGTATTGAATGCCGAACTGAAGTCTTCAAAAAGGACCCTTGCATAGGTCCTTGGAGTTTCAAGATGTTGTAGAGCAAAGCCATATTAACAGCATCATCTGCCGATCTATTTGCTCAGTAGGCAAATTGCAAAAGGTCTAACAGCGGATCTGTGATGGTTTTCAGCTGGGCCAGCACCAGCCTTTCATACGTTTTCATAACTACAGATGTAGTTAATAACTGGTCTGTAGTCATTCAGTCATTCACAATTCAGTAATTATATCTTACAATCTATATTATTTTATTTAGTATCCTAGTATGATTTATGTTGCTGCTTATTTAGTATCTTATGAATAAGTGTTGTATCTTATGATTTACAATGAATGTATTTTTATGATGATTATGATCAAGCTTTATCACTTGTTGCTTGTACAGTATATACACTGAGAGCTTATTCAACAGAGACAAATTCGTTGGCCAATCACACTTGGCCAATAAAGAAGTCTAGTCTAGTCTAGTCTAGTCTGTGCTCTTTAAACAACTTTTCTCTGAGATAATCCCATTGAAAAATAATGATTTCAGCCACACAGCCTAAATCTTTTCTATTTGCAGGTTTTCAGAGAAGAAGGAAGCAAGACTGATGCTTCAGAAAGCTGAAGTTTAAAGTATAGATTATTTTTAAAGGAGAAGCAGTATCTGAAGAAGTTTTAACGTTTGTAATTGTGTTTTAATTAGTTACTTTGTAGGAGAGGTGATTTGAAATTCTGATTTCTCTTTTGATCTGTGCCAAGGTTTCTTTATGAACTTCAATCACTCTGAGTTTTATACCTTCCTTTTGAGATGCTTTCTGAATTTTTTTTTTTAACCATTAATATGAGAAGGAAGCTGTTCTCTTTTTGAAGTTCCATTTAGGATCTGTTCCAGATCCTTCTGAAGCTGATAATAGGTTCAAAGAGGGTGAATTTGATCTAAATCAACTTGATTCAAATTGTTCATCTGGAATACTTCAAATTGTTTATGTCCATTTTTTTTTACAGTTCTGCAAAAGGGTATAATCATTTCTAGTATTCACTGATTTTCATTATTTCATTAGTTGTCCTGTGTATTCTTCAACATGCAGAAAATAAAGGGGGTGTTTTTTGCTGAAAAATTATACTTGCCATGTGAAGCAATCATTTAATCAGAATTGTTCTTCAGATTAATAGTTAGGAAAAAAGAGAATATAATGATATGAATGCCAAGAAACCAGCTATGAATTTGTGAAATCATTAGGAGTTGAACCTGTTCCCATTCAATTAATAGATGTGACTATTTGGAGGAATTTTACCATAAACTGCTAAGTGAAGAGATATTAGTAACATTAATATTTTATTCAGAATCCTGTTCTGCCTAGCTTTTTCTCCCAACAATAAATAGATTTTAAAAATAAATAGATTTTAAAAAATTAACAGCTGTATTTGTTGCCAGGCATAATATAGATAATATAAATAAGTTGTTTTATTCATAAACATTTTTTAAAGTAGGCAATTCCAGCTAGGTCAGCTAACAAAAAAAACTGGTAGGCAGTCAATTGCATCTTTATTTGTACCTTCCTCCACATTCAGATATTGAAAGGAAAAAAACTAAGCTTTCCTGCTGTTTCAATTTCAAAATTGCCTCTCTGCATTGAATAAATTAATTTAAAGGGAAGCACAAAGCACCTTTTCTATACCAGCAGACAAAGCTGATTTCTACTCTAGTGATCTTTGAATGTAAACAATTGAGTGGTTTTTATCAGATTACCAGTGTGACTTTGATTAAATATCAAAACAATTTTAAAAATATCATTAGCAAATATATTTCATGAATATATTACTCTTTGCCCTGAAATTAATCACAACTGGGCACCATATAAAGATAATTATATATGGGGGCAGGAGAGGGAGTGCTAGTGCCGGCAGTTTATCTCTGACTTTGCCTATTTCTCTTTTGAAACTGAAACTCCTTCCATAGGACAATTACAGCAAGGAACTTTGCATTCTTCTGGTACAACACAAACACGTATGATGGGATTATTCAGGTTTGTGCTCCAGCCATTGTGATTCTGGGTAGCGATTTCCCTTTCAAAAAGTTGCACATTTCTCAGTTTCTTCCTTATATATTTTATCCATAAATTTCCTGGCCATGTTGTCTCCATTGGGTGGACTGCATCTTAGCTAAAGTTTTGGTAACAACGGAAGGTCTTATACAAAACTAGAATCTTGGAAGCTCATTTGGGAGGATAAATCAATAATTAATACTTTGGGGAGGATAAATTAATACATTTGGGAGGATAAATAAAAAATTAATACTCCTTTACTCTTAAATAATAAATATAGAGTTCTTGTATTGATATTTGAACTGATGTTGATGTTGTCAGCTCTTTTACTTAATACTATAAGATATAACTCTAGTACTTATGTACAGAGGTGAATGGGACAGAGAAGGTATATATTCTGTCTTCTGCCTACACAAAACAATTGTATTATAATTAGTTAAACTTTTATAATAGCAGTTTATCAACATGTATGTTTTTATTTATTGGTCATTTTATATCTCACCACACTTTCAGTTATTCCCAATATCTAATAACTTAAAATATTACTAATATTACTAAAACATAAAGAAACAAATAGCATCTACCATCACTACCTAGCATCAGTGGTGGGTTGCCCCTGGTTCGGACTGGTTTGCAAGAACTGGTAGTAAAACCGGTAGGAGGCCCCACCCACCACCCCGGATGTCATCATCAGCGATCTGCGCATCTGCATCGTTGCGAACTGGCAGTAAAAGTAAGTAGAACCCACCCCTGCCTAGCATCCATAATCACCTGTAACAACTCTCACAAATTAAAAACTAAAAAATATTTCCACATTATGGTCCTCCTGAATCAAGAAGAGAGGACATCATCCAAATTTCCAAGAAGAAGTTGTTCCAAAAAATGAAACAACAACGCAGCCCTAGGCTTACCTGAGATTGACTCCAAGAAACTCGTCTCTCCCACAAAAAGAGATAGAATTTTCCAGGGACACTGGAAACAGTTGGGAGGATAATTAACCTGGACAGTCCTAAAGGAAGTGAGCTTGGGTTATTCCATCTTTAACCATTTTATCAGGAGTGGGTTTCAAAAATTGTTACTACCGGTTCTGTGGGTGTGGCTTGGTGGGCGTGGCTTGGTGGGCATGGCAGGGGAAGGATACTGTAAAATCTCCATTCCCTCCCCACTCCAGGGGAAGGTTACTAAAAAATCCCCATTTCCTCCTGATCAGCTGGGACTCCGGAGGCAAAGAATAGATGGGGGTTGGGCCAGTCAGAATTTTTACTATCGGTTCTCTGAACTCCTCAAAATTTCTGCTACCGGTTCTCCATAACTGGTCAGAACCTGCTGAAACCCACCTCTGGCATTTTATGTATATTTTATGTACCAGAACAGAGATGGAAAATAAAACCTAGGATGAACCCTCTTCTAATCTACACTACGAAAGGAGCAATTTTATGATCAGGGATGATCTATCCAACAGTGATAAAATTATCTGATGAACAACTATGTCAATAGGCTTTGCCAAGTGAGTCCAGTAGGGCTGATTTAAAACAAATATCAAAAGATTTAAACTGAATACCCTTTATAAATTAAAACCATAATATATTGAACCACATACAATATAAAAAAGGTAAAGGTTCCCCTCGCACATATGTGCTAGTCGTTCCCGACTCTAGGGGGCGGTGCTCATCTCCATTTCAAAGCCGAAGAGCCAGCCCTGTCCAAAGATGTTTCCATGGTCATGAGGCCGGCATAACTAGACACCAAAGGCGCACGGAACACTGTTACCTTCCCACCAAAGGTGGTCCCTATTTTTCTACTTGCATTTTTTACATGCTTTCGAACTGCTAGGTTGGCAGAAGCTGGGACCAGTAACGGGAGCTCATCCCGTTATGAGGCACTAGGGATTCGAACCGCTGAACTGCCGACCTTTCAATTGACAAGCTCAGCATCTTAGCCACTGAGCCACCACGTCCCTTTTACATACAATATACAAGGAATTTATTTTGGTACAAATGTGCACACAAATAATACAAAGTAATAAAAAATTGTCTTGAATAATGTGTTTTAAAAAGGGTTCAAATATTCTTCTGGTTCATGAAAAAGTTGGGCATTTTTTTACTCTACTCTAAATATTATAATTCTAACACTGGATACAATGCACATGGAAGAGATGGTCCTATGGTGTCAATAAAATATGACAAATGTCAGGAATATAAAAATGGATTCTCTATTCTTTTGAAGTCATAGGGATTTGAGTTAGTTAATTCAAAGCCTGCTAGCATAATTTTATCCTTTCTCAAGAATTTACAGCATTATTATGTTCATTTAAGAGTTTTACAAAGAAATATAAAATCACTTAGGATAAATCATACAATTGCTAAATATAATTTCACTTATGTTTCTAAAACAAAGACCAATTAACAATAATTGTGTAAACTACCAAAATGCTATTTTGTTTCTAAAAGGCACACAATTAAAAATTATAGCACATTATGGCTAAATTTAATGTTGACTGTTTCATATTTCATCTAAGAACCTTTTGCTTATGTTATGTGAATTTTAACATTTTACGACTTTTCATTTGGTTATTTTAATTATAATGTAGTAATAACTACATATGTAGTCAACTTCCCCATCCCCAAATTCACATTCTATTGTTGTAACGACAGAATTTCAACAATTTCCCCAGAGGTAATAATAGATTGGGATCGCTGAATTATGTACACACATGTCTCTATTTCATTTTCAGGCAATTCTTCCTAATACATTATTAAAATCCTTTATAAATTTGTTTATTGATTCACATTGGTTTAAACCCTATACACCGTAAAACATTACAATTTAAAAATAGGTGCTTTATCAACTGTATAACCATTCAAATATTTGATAATTCCCACATCAACTTTTGTATCACATGCCTGGCTAAACATATTTAGATTTTTAAAATGCAATGTCTTTATTACAGTCTTTGATAAGCCTCCACAATAAGAAAAGGGAAATAGTTGCTACAGCAATTCATTATCAGGGAGCAGAAGAAAACAATAAGTTAATAAAACAGCACATCTAATTAATTTGGGGGGCAATTCTATGACTGGATGAATATGTTTGGCCACATGGTATGTGATTAGAGTTAGCATCCCTTAAAAAATAATAAACATAAAATGTATCAGTATGAAACTCAAAATTAGAAATGGCTGGGGAGATCAAAGCAGATCTGGGAGGTATCATAAAAAGGATACCATATGAGGACATGGGCAAGAGTTTCTCTATGTCCATGGATCTTCAAAGGCAAAGCTTGTGAGTAAACAAGGAATTCCATGAAATCTTCTCACCAATCTTCCATGCTGAAGGGAGGTCATCAGCGGGTTCTGAAAAAGGACTATCTACTGGTATATTTGCTAAGGGTTAAATTGTATGGATATGCTGCAGTAGAGGGCTTGCATCTAACATTTGGCAGTAGAACTTAAAAACACTAGTGATATCATTTTGTGCCCACGTGACACCCCTCCTGCGCGAGCTGCACTGGCTCCCAGTGGTCTTCCAGGTGCAATTCAAGGTGTTGGTTACCACCTTTAAAGCGCTCCATGGCATTGGACCTGGGTACCTTCAAGACCGTCTTCTGCCACCAGTAGCCTCCCACCAGCCAGTCCACTCCCACAGAGAGGGTCTCCTCAGAGTGCTATCAGCCAAATTATGTCGGCTGGCGACACCCAGGGGGAGGGCCTTCTCTGTGGGAGCCCCTGCCCTTTGGAATGAACTGCCCCCAGAAATGCGTAAGATCTCCGATCTCCGTTATTTCGCTGTGCCCTCAAAACCTTGTTGTTCCGCCAGGCCAGGCTATCAATGTAAAGATTTTAATTGGTTTTAAATATGGGATTTTAAATTTGGGGGTTTTATAATTGAGCCAATTATTTAATAATTTTAATTATTTTTAAATTTTGTCTGTCTTTGTGCTTTTAATCAGGCTGTTCACCGCCCTGAGTCCTTCGGGAGAAGGGCGGTATAGAAATAAAATAAATAAATAAATAAATAAATTTTGATGATCACTATCACTATTTTTTCTTTTAGCAATAGCACTTAGACTTATATCCCGCTTTACAGTGCTTTACAGTCCTCTCTAAGCAGTTTTACAGAGTCAGCCTATTGCCCCCAATAATCTGGGTCCTCATTTTACCCACCTCGGAAGGATGGAAGGCTGAATCAATCTTGAGCCTGGTGAGATTCGAACTGCCAAATTGGAGGCAGCCGGCAGTCAACAGAAGTAGCCTGCAGTACTACATTCTAACCACTGCGTCACCACGGCTCTTTTACTATTGATTTGACCTATTACTATTGCTATATATTACTATTACCATATTACTATTACTATATATTACTATATATTGCTATATTTTGAGTGAGCACACGCGGAGCGTGCACTTCCGAACTGGTAGGGAAGGTAAGTAGATTTCACCATAGAATAGAATAGAATAGAATAGAATAGAATAGAATAGAATAGAATAGAATAGAATAGAATAGAATAGAATACTTTATTGTCACTTTGAATGTACACTAATCGGCATACATTAAAATGAAATTACATTGCATACAGTTCTCAAAGCTGTAGATATCTACTGTTATCCCTTTAAGAGCCTATATAATAAGAAGAGGCCCTGTTAAGGTGTTCCCCCCTTCTCTCTCCCTTCCTCTCTCTCCCTCTCCCTTTCCCCCTCTCCCCTCTCCCCCCGTCCACCTCTCCCTGTGTGTTCACTGATTGCTTGGCTTAAAGCACGTGTATGTATAGTATTGGGTGGGTTCTACTTACCTTTACTACCGGTTCGCAGCGGGGCCACATGCGTGCTCTTCTGTGCATTTTGATGATGTCGGGGTTGGTGGGCGGAGCCTCCTGCCAGTTTTACTACCAGTTCTATAGAATTGGTGCGAACCGGGGGCAACCCACCACTGTATAGTATATATTCTTTTCTTACACTATTTCTTACAAACCTCTGTTTGAAGTTATTTCTCCTGGGGTGTCTCATGTTGTAACGCTGTGCACACTCTGACAGCTAATTACATTTGTAAATTCTGGGATGGGCAAATGCTGAAATGCAAATGGGATGGATTCTGAGCAAAATGAATATCAAACAGCAGTCCCCCTCCTCTTTCAAACATAGATGGCCTCTGCAAGTTGAGAAGGATAATCTCTGCAGGAATGACACTGACGAAGTCTGAACACAAGTGTAAGAAGGATAATGAAGACAGAAAAGGGAATGGGTGGGAAAAAGAGAAAAGCTATTGAGATTTGCTCATAGTGCACTTACAATCTTACATCAGGCAGTCCTCTCCTCTGCTAGCCATCCTTGTAACTTCTGATGAAAAGAAGTCCAGAAGATTTCTTGGCTGTGGCAAAAGAAAAACTCGTTCTGATGATGGAAAAAAGCAGCAGTGGCAAATGACTCCTGCATATTTGAAAGAAGAAGAGAGGCTACTCATGCATGCACCCAATCAGGAACATGTTATTTCATTGGTATGAATAGAGAAGAGAGATTATCATGGAGCCAGAGGAAAGACTAGAAATGCATTTAATTAAAGTTCAATAGTGGTAAAATCAGGGGTGAAATGCTCCCGGTTCGGACCGGATCGTCCGATCCGGTAGCAATGGAGGTGGGCGGTTCGGAGAACCAGTAGCAAAAAACCCTGCCCCCCCCTCCCATGCCCAGCTGAGCCACACAATCATCAGAGGCTTTTTTTCTTTTAAATGCCTCTGACGATCCAAGCTGAGTTGCCCTTTTTTAAAAAGCCTCTGCCGATCAGGCAACTCAGCTTGGATCGTCAGAGGCATTTAAAAGAAAAAAAGCCTCTGATGATCAGGCAACTCAGCTTGGATTGTCAGAGGCATTTATGCCTCTGACAATCCAAGCTGAGTTGCCTGATCGTCAAACTGAGTTTGACAATCCAAGCTGACAATCCAAGACGATGCCTGACGATCCCAGCTGAGTTGCTGATCGTCAGAGGCATTTAAAAGAAAAAAAGCCTCTGACGATCAGGCAACTCAGCTGGGATCATCACAGCCTTTTGAAAGCATTTTTTTACAACCTCTTTGCTGAAGAGGTTGTAGAAAAAATGGTTTTAAAGGTTTAAAAAAAAATTGGCCACATCCACCCAGTCATATTACCCCTATCACCACCAAGCCACGCCCACAGATCTAGTAGTAACAAATTTTAGATTTCACCACTGGGTAAAATCAATTGAAGATTGTTATGGGAAGATATTCTCAAAGCATCGCATTGAACATTAACAGGTGTGTCACTGTTTGCATTTATCCCAAAGCCACCCACAATATTACAGTATATTTTGAATTTACAAGCAGATTATAAATGATTGCAGATAGTCCATGATTTACAACCATTCACTTAAAGTCCAGTCGTTTCATGACCAATATGACCAGTCCTCACATTTATAACCATTGCAGTATCTCCAGAGTTATATGATCAGACTTGGGGTGCTTGGCAACCACCATATATTTAGAACGGTTGCAGTGTTCCGAGGTGCTGTGATTGTCGTTTGCAACTTTCCTAGAGAGCTTTTGACAAGCAAAGTCAATGGGGGCGAGCCAAATTCACTTAATGACTGCATGATTCACGTGACAACTTTAGTTATTCACTTAACAACCATAGCAAAAAAGGTTGTAAAATGGGACATGACCTACTTAGTAACTGCCTTGCTTAGTAGCATAAATTTTGGGCTCACCTTTGGTCATAAGTGAAGAACTGGGTGTATTGGCATATTTTCTATACTGCAATATTGTTCTGGGGGGGAGGGAGAGGAATATCTTTCACATAGAAAGAAGGACTTCCATTTCTGTCTTGTTCTGTCCCATCTTGATGGAGATCCAAAAGAATATCATGCAAAATATCAGCAGGACATTTCCTCCTGGAGAAATGTCTGTTTGCCACCATAAACAAGATACAGTAGTGGCCACAATTGTGGAAACCTTTTGGGAAAAGTGTATTTTCTAAAACCAGCTAATAACACCACTTTTTTTTTTGGGGGGGGAGTAGTACCATAAAATTATATATCAATGGAAAGATAATATAATCAAGAATGTAATGCAATAACTTTTATGAAGGATTTGCTATTGGAATAGCAGTTATAGTATAAAGAAGAAAAGTGAAACACATAGGAAAAATGAGATACAAAAAATTATCACCATAGGAAAAAACAAGATATACAAAAGTTATCACGTCAGTTAATACTTAGTTGGGTAACCTTTAGCATGAATTACGGCCTTACAACGTCTTCCCATGGAGTGAACCAAGCCTTTTAGTTCTGCAGCTGTTATAATGTGAAACCAAGATTGAATGATGGCTTCTATTAACTGGGTTTTATTGCTCGGTTGCTTCTGACTAACAAGTTTCTTTAGTCGGCTCCATTGATTTTCAATTGGGTTAAGGTCTGGGCTATTCCCAGGCAATTCCAGCAGTGGAATAGGATTATCCTGAAACTCCAAAAAAAAAAAAAAAAAGCAGTGTTATTAGCCATCAAACCTCAAAAATACACTTTTTCCAAAAGGTTTCCACAATTTTTACCACTACTGTGTATCATGCTAGAACTTCCCTTGACTATTATTTGAAGGCTTCATATATTCTATGTTTGGGTTGGAGCCAACAAAAATACCAGAATCTGTGCTTCCTTAAAGATATAATACATTGTACATTTTTTTTTAAATAGTAACCAGAGTACTTTTGAAATAACTCTAGAGAGTTGCATGAAAAGTAATGGGTAACCTGAACAATATTTTGTCAGATTGTCAATCAATGAAATACAGAGATTCCCCCCCCACACACACACAAAACATGATACTATTGTGGGTTTATAATAGTGGTAGCCATTTGAAGATTGCAATAATCTACTTGAATATTTTGGAAATAGAAAAGCTTAACCATGGCAATCTTTCATCCCCTGCTAAATCACAAATCCATTATAAGGCAAAGAACTTGTCCAAATCTGTGCCAAGTGGAACAGAATTACATGAGTTTGAATAGATTGTGATGATGATATGCTTTGCTTTTTATTGTACTTCTGTTTAAAACCCAGATTAAGTGTGGTTGAATTATCCACCACTCGCAATCATTTGCAGCTGGTGCAGAGTCTAAGCCCAGTGCAATCAATCAGTCTATCAATCGTAATGACAATAAACAAATTAACATTTAATTGGTATATCAAAGCTGTAGCTGTTGGGGCTATCTTCAACAAGCATAAAGTCCAGTTCATGTCAGAGTTAAAAGTGAGTAGTAGTCCAGAAAGGGAAAGGCTCACAGGCTCCAAATCAGCAGTGCTATTCAGCCAGTTCTATCTGGTTCGGGCAAACTGGTAGTGGCGGCTGTGAGAGGCTCCGCCCACCCACCCGGATGTCATCACGTCCATTTTTGATGCCCTGCACATGTGCAGAAAGTCTTGCGCATGCACGGAGATGCCATGTGCGGTCCCATTTGCAAACTGGTAGTGAAGGTAAGTGAATACCACCCCTACTCCAAATCATATTGTGAAGAATGCAGATGACACGGCAGCGGTGGGTCTTATCCAGGATGACAATGAAGATTCTTATAGGGAGGAGGGGAAGGCTTTGGTGGACTGTTGCAATAAAAATAGCCTGGTTTTGAATGTTAATAAAACAAAGGAGATCACTACTGATTTTAGAAAGAGTCAGCATAGTGATACTCCACTTTGTATCAAGGATGCAGCTATAGAGGTGGTCAACAGTATTAGGTATCTGGGGGTGTAGATAACTTAACAATCTGACTTGGTCTTTTCATAAGTTATCTTTAGTGAAGCTTGCAAACCAGTGTTTGCATTTCCTGCATCAGATGAGGAGAGCACAACCTTCTCCCTATGTCCTGGCCACTTTTTACAGAGGCACGATTAAGAGAGTTTTAACAAACCGAATCTCTGTGTGGTAGTAGTGCCTCACATAGAAAGTCCAAACAGAGAGTGGTAAGGACAGCTGAGAAGATTATAGGAAGCTCGCTTCCCATTATTCAGGATACTGCTTATAAGCGCTATGTGCTTACTGCTCAAAGCATTTTTAGAGACCCCCCACACACGGTTGGTTTCTGTTGCTCCCCTCTGGGAGGAGTTTTCAAAGTATTTATAGCAGGACTACTACATTCTGTAACAGCTTTGTTCCTTATGCCATCTGTCTTGTAAATTCGCAGGATTCTTTTTTTCCCCACCATGTATAGGTATGCATTTGAACTAGAGTGTGATGTTTATCTGTGTCACAGATGTCCATGTATGTGGGTATATGCACGTGGTGTGATTCAAAAATTTTAGCAAGGGGTTCTCTGCCTGGTTGCTGGGTGGGCGTGGCCATGGTGGGCGTGGCCTAGTCAGCCTCCTGCACAATGGCAGGGGGGCGTTTTTGCCCTCCCTGGGCTCCGGAGTCTTTCCTCGAGCCTCCAGGAGGGCGAAAATGGCCTCCCCAGGCTCCAGAGGCCCTCTGGAGGCAAGAAATAGGCCCGTTTCCAGTCTTCCAGAACTTCCAGTAGGCCTGTTTTTTGCCCTCCCCGAGCCTCCGCGTGCGCCCTGCACTTACTTGCATCCAAAATGGGCCATGTGGGAGGGGAGGGGTGGGAGGGGAGGGGCCAGCCAGGAGTGAGATTTGGGTTTTCTCTGAACTGCACAGAATCTTAGCTAGAGGTTCTCCCAAACCCCTGCGAACCCCCAGCAACCTACCCAACAGCCCACCCATGCATAATGGTTATCCTCTGAGAGCTGAATGCAACAAAATTTAATTTTAATGTATGCTGATTAGTGTACATTTAAAGTGACAAAAAAGTTCTGTTCTGTTCTGTTCTGTTCTGTTCTGTTCTACTCTGCTCTACTCTACTCTACTCTACTCTATTCTATTCTATTCTATTCTATTCACATGGCACAGCTTGTACAGAGATTGAGCCAAACACCTTTGCATCTGAATTGCACCACGTCTGCATCTAGGCTCACAGCCTCCCTGGAAATTGGAATCAAATCCAGCTGGCTATTTTCAATAGGGGATATCATGTCAATCCCCCATTCCTGCTGCCCCACTTTCCCAAAGGATGAACCTCTTTAGAGAATCCAAAAAGGACTTCTGGGCTTCCACCACCTGGGAAATGCATGGCTTATTACCTTTTACTACCTGCCCATTAAGCACATCGCTTTCTGTATTTATTTATCCAAAGTGCCAAGACACATTGCTTAAGCTGGCTGATGTATTATATTATGCAGTGCCTCCGTTTAGAAATAGACTTTAGCCTGTCAGAATAATCCCGCTTGCTGAACTCAAATAAAACTGCACCAGCCTTGGATCAAGGTGGCTTAAGGAATTTATATGGTTTTAATGCCTCTGCCATGTCCTATTTATATTTATTGAGCCATTCACGTGAGAAACTGGTGGGATCTGTTCTTCATATGTATTCATAATTCCTTCTATTGTCAACATAATAAAAGAAATATACAGGGAGAGGGTTTTTTTCCTGCAAATATTTGATTCTATTTTTGTTCTTTCTTCTAGTTCTTCTCCCATGCAATGCTTTTAGAATGAGTTCAGTGCTTTTAATCTATTGAAAAGGCAGCTTAATGGCCTTCCTGCCATTTTAAGTATTTTCCCTTCAATAGTTGTCCCTCTGTTGGATACTGGATATGTTTATCAGTTATTTACAAACTGATTCACCAATTGGCCTGGAAGATATGGAGGGCCAACCAATAGAACTGTATCTTGGAGTTCCCATTCATCAAAAGAACTGCATTAGGCTCAACCTTCTATATCAGTGATGGCTAATCTTTTTGCCATCCTGTGCCAGGAGCGGGGGGGGTCGCACATGCACATGCCCACACCCATAATTCTATGTGCCCTGCCCTCATGCATGCACGCATGACCCCCCCGCTCCCAGCACATGATGGCATGGTAGGCCCATTTTTTGCTCTCCCCAGCCTCCAGAGCCTTTCTAGGAGTCTGGGGAGGGTGAAAACGGCCTCCCCCCCCGGAGGCCCTCCAGAGGCCGAAAATGGCCAGTTTGCGTGCCCACTGATATGGCTACATGTGCAACTTGTGGCACGCATGCCATAGGTTTGCCATCACGGTTCTATATCAAGTGAGGTTTCATTTCTCTCAATTCTCCATCCATGTCAAAAGTTTTAGGAGAGAGGAATTAGTGGAAACCAACATAAATAATGGATATTTTATAAGACAAAATCAGTTTGGGAACTCCTGTCTTGGAATATGTGCCTACCATAATATTTTTACAATATAGGAAAACATTCTAGCAAAATAATTGTCAACCAAGTTTACAATGCCATACAGAATCAAAAGACAATCAATTTAATCTAATCCAAAGAAGTTTAAATTACATAACAAGTCAAATATTCATATGTATGTTATTCTCATGAAGCTAATGTCTTAAAAAAGGAAGGAAGGAAGGAAGGAAGGAAGGAAGGAAGGGAGGGAGGGAGGGAGGGAGGGAGGGAGGGAGGGAGGGAGGAAGAAAGAAAGAAAGAAAGAAAGAAGAAAGAAAGAAAGAAAGAAAGAAAGAAAGAAAGAAAGAAAGAAAGAAAGAAAGAAAGAAAGAAAGAAAGAAAATAAATAAATACAGGTACCATAATTTATGTTTAGCATTATTTAATATTTTTTAGTATTTACTGTTGTATTATTTATTATTAGTAGTAGTATTTTAGTATTCATTACTTTGGATCTATATATTTTCTGGCCCAGCTTAAAAAATTTAGAATAAATTCTGTTTTTCATATCTCTCTCTAACCTGTTCTTATATTCAAAGAAAAATATGATCTAATAATTTAAATCAGCTAAAATTCTGAAAAGTGAACAGTGGAGAATTGTGCACTGATCTCCACTGTAGGCCAAAATTTTCCAATTTGGATTGATTTGTTTACCAATCCTGACATAGAATTATCGTAATCCTCTTCTTGTGAAGAAATCTATTGACAAGAAACACATCTGAAAAAATCTAAGAACAGAAATATATTTGTAAGTGTATTCCAAAGACCTCCATCTCCGTTTCTTAATAGAACCATTCAGATGGATATGACTTGAGAACTGGATCTCAAATGCAAGGAAAGTCTATTCTGACAGATGAACAAGAGAGAGAATAACCCAGTCGTCTGCCTGGAGCATAGAAAGTAGGCGCATTTGGCTTCTCACACTATTTTTATGTTTCACATCACTGATTCAGAAAAAGTTGGGGATGTGATTAAGAGTGACCTATTTTAGCCATTCTAGCTAAGCCATCTCTTCGCTAGAGCAGAAGACATGCTATTGTAAACAGTAGCCGCTCTACAGAAACTGTTGTTCTGAGATTGCTTTGTAATAATTACGATGAACAGTTGCAGGAACTGGGCATGGCTAGTCTAGTGAAGAGAAGGACCAGAGGAGACATGATAGCAGTGTTCCAATATTTGAGGGGCTGCCACAGAGAGGAGGAAGTCAAACCAAAGGTCGGCTGCTGGGGGTTCGAAGGGGTTCGGGAGAACCTCTAACTAAGATTCTGTGCTGTTCAGAGAATCTCCAAATCCCACTCTTGGCTGGCACCGCCCACCCCACCCCGCCCCGCCCAGGAGTCCCCACATGGCCCGTTTTGAATGCAGGTAAGTGCAGGGCCTGCACGCAGGCTCAGGGAAGGTGAAAAATGGGCCTACCAGAAGTTCGGGAAGGCCTCCAGAGCCTGGGGGTCGTTTTTGCCCCACCACCATGGTGCAGGAGGCCAACTAGGCCACGCCCACCATGGCCACACCCACCCAGCAACCGGGCAGAGAACCCGGTTCAAAATTTTTGAAGCCCACCCAGTGGTGGGATTCAAGTAATTTAACAACCGGTCCTCTGCTCTAATGATTTCTTCCAACAACTAGTTTGCCAAACTGCTCAGAAAGTTAACAACCGGTTCTCCCGAAGTGGTGAGAACTGGCTGAATCCCACACTGAGTCCACCCCTGGGTCAAACTATTTGCCAAAGCACCTGAAGGCCAGACAAGGAATAATGGATGGAAACTGAACAAGGAGAGATTCAACCTGAAAATAAGGTGGCATTTTCTGACAGTGAGAACAATCAACCCATGGAACAGAAGCTGCCTTCGGAAGTTGTGGGTGCTTCATCACTGGAAGCTTTCAAGAAGAGACTAGACACATAAATGGTGAAGTCCACCCATCTTCAAGCTACCAAGGTTGAGAAACACTGGACTAGATGACCTACAAGGTACCTTCCAACTCTGTTAATCTGTTAAACTATGAATATTCTACTGTCGGTGGAAACTTGGCTTAAAAATTATTTCTTGGAGCATTTTTTTTTTGGTCCTGTTGGATCCTTTGTATTAGAGTAAAGGTAGTCCTCAACTTACAACAGTTCATTTAGTGATTGTTCAAAGTTATGTCACTGAAAAAAGTGACTTATGATCATTTTTCACAACTTTTGTAGCATCCCCATGATCATGTGATCAAAATTCAGATGCTTGGCAACTGGTTCATACTTCTTATGACCACTGCTGTGTCCCTTTTGTGACCTTTTGACAAGCAAAGTCAATGGGGAAGACAGATTCATTTAACAACCGGGTTACTAACGTATTATCTGCAGTGATTCACTTAACAACTGCGGCAAGAAAGGTCATAAAAATTCGGGCAAAAACTCACTTAATAAATGTCTCACTTAACAACAGAAATTTTGGGCTCAATCGTGGTCATAAGTTGAGGACTACCTGTACTGAAAATTATTATCAGTAGTACAGGTACTAAAAATATGACATTAAGAACTGAGTGAGCCCCTAATTTAATTTATCATTTTACATTTTTCAAGAGCTGAATACCATACAAGAAGATTAACTTGATATGACAAACAACACCTCTATAGTAAGACATTAAGATATCTATGTGCTTCCTTACACTTATGATCTTTCTATAATAATCAGTGAAGTTAATTGTACTTCAAAAAGATAGGTATTAGTGTATTATGCACTTACTGTATTAGACACGATATATTATTAATATATTAAGCCTCTTAAAACTATAGACATTTCTACATTTGGTGGCACACTCATTCAATCTGCTCAGGTACCAATTTCTTCTCATGAACAACATCCCCAAAATTATCAAAAAAAATGCATGTTTCAGTATTAATTAAATACTTTCTCAGTAAAATAAATTAGAATTGCTCTGTTTCAGCAGACACTGACATCAGTTAATGCAATATATAATTAGAAGGGGTTTTAATGCACAATATTGTCTAATCCTTTAATAATATAATTATGGAGCTTGAAATATAGATTCTTGCTGCTGCTGACTTGTAAATGATCAGAAATAAATTACCTTACAGTTCCCTAGCTCCATGCATTCCCACTGAACCGTCCAAGGTTGAAAAGGTGAGTTATCCCAAATATTAATGGGTTATTTGCATTGAAAGAGTACAATAGCAGATGGAATTAAGCAAGAAGCTCATCCAGAACAGGATTCTGATCAGCTGAAGCAAGTAAAATTGCTTGGGATTGCAACATTAGAAATACCCACAGTCCATACGTAAAGATAACGAAATGGATCCAGTTAAAATACTGATTCTTCTTCTAGTGTTTTCCCACAGGGGCAGGATCTGCTTTTTGGATCAACGAATACCATTTCACATGACTGAATCCAGCAATTATTAGGTAAAGGTAACAGTTCCCCTCACATATATGTGCTAGTCGTTCCCGACTCTAGGGGTGATGCTCATCTCCGTTTCAAAGCCAAAGAGCCAGCGCTGTCCAAAGACATCACCGTGGTCATGTGGCTGGCATGACTAAATGCCAAAGGCGCACAGAACGCTGTTACCTTCCCACCAAAGTGGTCCCTATTTTTCTACTTGCATTTTTTATGTACTTTCGAACTGCTAGGTTGGCAGGAGCTGGGACAAGTAATGGGAGCTCACCCCATTACACGGCACTAGGGATTCAAATTGCTGAATTGCTGACCTTTCGATCAACATGGTCAGCTTTTTAGCCACTGAGCCACAGCATCCCTAGTATATAATATACACAGTACTATATACACTACTTTAATAAATTATATATTAAAAGCCGGTTTCAAAGAAAGAAGAGTTTATAGGTAACATACTGTATGCTACTTCGTCATCAATCTGGCACAAAAATATTCTTTAAAATGAGCTTTTGATTCATTTGTTCTCAAGATGTCATCTGTTTACAAAGGTTGTGTTAAGTTATTTTTTTTATTATTCTGTTCGGGATTATTGGAAACTGTGCCATAGATGTACTGAACTCTCTTTTCTTTCTACATTGTAATATTTTCAGATTTTGTAAGGAAGGTCCTGTTAAGGTTTTGCAAGTCTTTTTATTTTAATTGAAAAGTTTTACAAAGAAAATTCCCCCCCCCAGTATTCCCCCCACCCTTTTTCCCTCCCCCCTCCCCCCCGGACTTCCCAGAGCAAAATACAGGGTATTTCAATTAACAATCATAAGCTAAATTAGCCTAACTATTCTTAAACTACCAAATCCCCCCCCTGAAACCTTAACTCCACTATGGATAACATAATACTTCTAAAATTTAACATTCATTCATAAGCTATTTGATATTTTCTTGTCTGATACTTATTTTGAATATAATCAATCCATCTTCTCCATTCCAATATGTATCTTTCTTGTGTATAGTCCTTCAAATATGCTGAAATTTTCGCCATTTCTGCTAAATTCGCTACTTTCAGTGTCCACTCTTCAATAGTAGGCAAAGAGTCCTTCTTCCAGTATTGCGCTACCAACAGCCTAGCTGCTGATATTAAGTTCAAAATCAGCTTAGTCTCTGATGCTGTACAATCCATCGTTATACCCAATAAAAACAATTGAGGAGTAAATTTCAACCTTTTTTTCAGAATATTCTGCATCACCCACCAAATTTTTATCCAGAATGCCCTGATTTTCTTACAAGTCCACCATATATGATAATAAGTTGCATCATCACATTCACATCTCCAACATTTAGCTTGCAAATTCGGATACATACATGATAATTTTTTAGGATCTAAGTGCCATCTATAAAACATTTTATAAAAATTCTCTCTCAAATTTTGTGCTTGCGTAAACTTAACATTTCTAACCCAAATCTTTTCCCATGTTTCCATCATCACTGGTTCCTGAAAGTTTTGTGCCAATTTTATCATACAATCCTTAACCAATTCCGTTTCTGAATCTATTTCCAATAAAGCGTTATACAACCTTTTAATATGCATCTGACTTTGATCTCTAATCTGTTTTATCAGGTTTTCCTCATTTTGCATAACACCAATTTTTTGATCTTCCCTCCACCTAGCTTGAAGCTAAGGTTTTGCAAGTCTTAACAGTCAACCCAGTTCTTGGGCTCAAACTATCTCTTCCTTCCTCTCTTTCCCCTAAAAAGATTCAGCTATCCTGTTCTTGCAGGTTCTGTTGTCCCTTTGGATGAAAACTGTTTCATGACTGCCTTGGATTTTTAAAACAGAGGAAAGCAATGAGGAGCCACGGTTGCCAGTTGTGATGGGGTCTCTGATCTTTAAGCTGAAGCATAGTCTCTAAGACATGTTCATACTGTATAGGCTGTGAACCAGGGGTGGTTCAAAAATTTTAGCAAGGGGTTCTCTGCCCAGTTGCTGGGTGGGCGTGGCCATGGTGGGTGTGGCCTAGTCAGCCTCCTGCACCATGGGGGGGGCGTTTTTGCCCTCCCCGGGCTCCGGAGGCTTTCCTCAAGCCTCCAGGAGGGCAAAAATGGCCTACCCAGTCTCTGGAGGCCGGCCTTCCCGAACTTCTGGTAGACCTGTTTTTCACCATCTCTGAGCCTCCGCATGTGTTACCTGCACTTACCTGCATCCAAAACGGACTGCATGGGGACTCCTGGGGTGGGCGGGGCCAGCCAGGAGTGGGATTTGGGGGTTCTCCAAACTGCACAGAATTTTAGCTAGAGGTTCTCCCGAACCCCTGCAAACCCCCAGCAGCCCACCCCTGTCCTGAACCCTTTACAGTGCCATCACTCTCAAGTGCAGGAGAAAAGAAATAAACAGAAGTGCCATATACCAGGTTTGGAGTGCCTGCGAGCGATAGCCAAAGTCATAATCAATTCCAGCTGAATTGGGGATCCTATTAATTGAAGTGGTCACTGAGTGAAACAGTGACCGGGTTTATAAACTTCCTTCAGTTTTTCTTTGCTTTACAGACCTGCAAAGGTTGTAAATGATTGGTTTTTTCTTTGCATACAATATATGCTTAAAGAACAGTGTACTATCTGGGTCAATTCGTTTACATCTTAAACTCCTAATTTCTATCTCTACTGTCCAACCATTGATAAAATAAGTCCCAAATTCGAAAGTATTCTGTGTCTTATTTTTCTTTTATCTTCATTGTTAATCTGTCCATTTCTGCACAGTCCAATATTTTTATTAATTACATCTTCTTCTGTAGGTGTTTCCTCGCTTTTGCAGTGTTGTGCAAATACAATTCTTGCTGCTGTTAAAACATGTAATATCAAATATACATTCTCTTTGTCATATTTTTCTGGTATTATGCCTAATAAAAATAGTTCTGGCTTAAAATCTATATGCTGTTTTAACATTTTTTCTAACCACATATGCATTTTTGGCCAAAATCTTTTTGCTTTTTGGCACGTCCACCACAGGTGGTAGTATGTGCCCGGTTTTTGATTACATTTCCAACACTTGATGGACATATTTTTAAACATTTTTGCTAGTCTTGCTGATGGTAAGTGCCACCTATAACATAGTTACTTTTTCATCATCATCGTAACTGCAAACAATCATTATACGAGGCAGTCACTAAACAAGGACTTCCTGTGATTGCAGTTAAGATACATTGGACAATTCATGTCTAAGATGCCCTGCGGATTAATTAGAATAAATAAAGAGCTAGTCTGGTGACTACCTTGTTCCATGCACATATACACACTCATCCACATCCATATTTCTTCTAATGTATTATATATTTTTTTCGCCAATCATAATCTTTTACTTTTTAAAAAGAATATGCAAGTCAACGTCTGTGCAAGTTCCTACATGAACACAAAGGGAGTATCTGAAATACCGTATTTTTCAGAGTATAGGACGCACCAGAGTATAAGACACACCTTAGTTTTGGGGAAGGAAAATAAGAAAAAAGCTGATTGGTGGGTGGATCGGCCTCATGGAATACTCTGAAAGAAGCTTCTTTCAGCCTCTGAAACCTCCGTTTGTGAGGCTGGGCGGGGCTACATTTGGAGTATAAGACACGCAGATTTTCACCCTCTTTTTGGGGGGAAAAAGGTACGTCTTATACTCTGAAAAATACGGTATATAAAAGAATTACTGGAGAAATCTCTCAATGTTATGTTCAGCAAGATGGAGAAGAAAATGATGACATTCAAAAGAGTTCCAACAACTGGACTGTCTCCCATTTAGAATCAATATCTTATCTATATAAGTTAAATTAGGGCAGGAACTTTCACTTTTCTTTCTGTTCATGCAATGTGGAGGTGAGTTTTTTTTTCACTGACAATAGATAAGTGTGCAGTTGGTTTCCTGAATCTTTATCAGTTTAGGAACCACCTCTCGCCAATCATATTCTTGAACAAAACCATCTCTAAGATATAATTCAATGTATAACGATTGAATTACTGTACTTCCAAACACCATATATAGCATGGAAAGTGAAGCTGGCTGCACATTTGCAATTTAATAAGATCCTTTAATCAGTGAAATATGAGAACTGATGAGTAGGCAGCATGCAAATTGGTATAAATAAATAAGTTATACATTTGTACTACTTCATAAACCAGCAGCACATCACAGACAGTATTGAATTTTTAAAAAATCAGGCAATGCCAAAATACCAAGATTTGCTTGCTTATTTACTTTCTCAGTCTAGAACTCTAATGCCTAGAGAAATTTTTCCAGCTAGCATAATGTCTTAGACCCTAAAGTTGGCACCCTCGAGATGTATTGGACAACTATTCACCTCACCTTAAACCAGCTCACACACACACACACACCAATCAGGCTGTAGAAGGATATAGAACAGGGGTGTCAAACTCGATTTAATTGAGGGCCGCATCTGGGTTGTGTTTGACCTCGGGGGGCCGGGGTGTGTGGTCAAGGTGGGCATGGCCAGGGTGGGCATGACCAGCTTGATATCACTCGAGTCAGGGGCACCTGTGGCGGCCTGAGTGCTCTGCCAGCGAAAACAGAGCGAGCTCCATTTTCACTGACAGAGGGCTGCAGGAGGCCATTGCAGCTGAAAACGGAGCTTGGATGGGCCATGTGCGGCAGGGTGAAATCCAACAGGTTCTGACAGGTTCTGGAGAATCGGTAGCAGGAATTTTGAGTAGTTCAAAGAACCAGCAAATACCTGGCTGGCCCCAAAGTGAGGTGGGAATGGAGATTTTGCAATATCCTTCCCCCAGGAGTAGAGAGGGAATGGGGATTTTGCAGTATCCTTCCCCTGGAGTGGGGTGAGAATGGAGATTTTATAATATCCTTCCCCTGCCGTGCCCACCAAGCCAAGCCCACCAAGCCACACCAAGCCCATCAAGCCACGCCCAAAGAACCGGTAGTAAAAATATTTGGATTTCACCACTGATATGCAACCCACAGTGCTTCTCTTTTTCATTGGCAGAAGCACTGTGGGCTGGTCCTTTGCTGTTTCCAGGCAGCCCCATGGGCCAGATCTAAGCACCTTGCAGGCTGGATCAGGCCCGCAGGCCTTGAGTTTGACAACCCTGATATAGAAGAATGGAATCTATCAGTGTTATTTGCCCACATATAACTGAACATTTGCTTTCTTTGAGGCGAAAACCACAATAGTGGGTAGAAATGAATGATTTGCTATATGAGTAAGAAGCTATTAATAGTGAAGGTGCAAGATATTTTAAACCAATGGAGTGTCATTGTCATTTAGTGACGTATAAGTATATTTACCATTTTTTCCGACGTATAAGACGACTTTTTAACACATGAAAATCTTCTCAAAAGTCGGGGGTCATCTTATACGCCGGGTGTTATTCTCCTGTAACCAGGCAGACCAGCCCGAAAGGCTCTGACGAGCCAAGCTCTGACCATCTCAGCTGAGTTGCCTGCTAATCAGGCAACTCAGCTTGGATCGTCAGAGCCATTTAAAAATCATTTAAAGAAAAAAGGCATTTAAAATCCCCCCCCTCCAGCTTGCTTACCTTAGCTGCTTGTCGCAACGTTTGCCTTGCTTCGCTTGCCTGCAGTCTATTGCATCAGCAAGCAACTGAATCTCCCTGCCTGCAATCAAGCAGGCAGGGAGTTGTGGACTTCAACTCCCAGAATTCCTCAGCCAGAAAAGGCTGAGGAATTCTGGGAGTTGAAGTCTACAAGTCTTAAAGTTGCCAAGGTTGGAGACCCCTGTTCTATTGGATAAGTTTTTTTCCCCTTTGGGAGCTTTAAAAAAAATAGTTAATTGGGGTTTTTTTTAGTTGTTCTTTTTTTAGACCTAGCCATTTAAAGTTTAGGAAGTTTTAAATTTAGCTGCTTTCATATAAAAATAAAAATAAAATAAAATAAAATAATATTTGTGCAGCTTTTTGAGATTCAGTGTGTTTCTGTAGTGTTTCACTCTAACTACACAAACACATAAAATCTCACAAAGCTGTATGTGGAATTTTGTGTGTATAAAGTGTGAAAGTTGGGTTTTTGGGCTTTTTTTGTGTGTGTGAGGTTCCTGCTTGTTGCAGGGGCCATTTTGGGTCTAGCACAGCTGCTTTTACATTGTGGGTGAGCCAGTTGTGTTGTGTTGTGTGTGTGTAAAGTGTGAAAGTTGGGCTTTTGGGGCTTTTTGTGGCTGTGTGAGGTTCCTGCTTGTTGCAGGGGCCATTTTGGGTCTAGCACAGCTGCTTTTACATTGTGGGTGAGCCAGTTGTGTTGTGTTGTGTGTGTGTAAAGTGTCAGGGACTTGCCCGGCACTTGCTCTCTCTCTATTGTTTGTTATCTTCCTCCTATCATCATCAGTTCCAGTTTGGTTGACAGCTTAGAAAACAAACAGCATGGCAGCTCCCATGGGTTTATTGTCTTATCCTTCCTTTCAGCTTTAGAGTGAATTGGGAAAAGTTTAATCCAATTGCACTGTTTTATGTTTACATGTTTGATGACAAACAACCTTATGTTTATAAGTGACAGTTTTCCTGCTAAGTACCTGCATGTCATAAGCATTTGAATTAAAATTACCATATTGAAATCAAATCTGATGTTTTTTAATTTTTATTTGGTGTGCATTGGAAGAGGGGTAGTCTTATACGGCGAGTATAGCCCAAACCCTATATTTTAACAGGAAAGGTTGGGGGTCGTCTTATACGCCCAGTCGTCTTATACGCTGGAAAATACAGTACATATAATTTTAACTCATCTACAACTCATTCTTGATTTTCTAGAAAGAAAACATGGAGTTATATTATCATCTTATGTGATAAAACAAGGCAAAATCAGGAATTCATTCTCTTGAGTTTAATGTTTTATTTTCTGCTGCTTTCCTTCCTCCTTGAAGACTTGATCTGTGGAAAGCCCAAGTGACATTTTGTGTATATCCAAGGCTAGCAATATGAACTGCACTAATTCACCTGCCCAAACACAGACATTAAGCTGACTGGGTAAATTCAGTTTTCAGCTTCAGTTTTCCAGTGACAGATTATAATTACAAATGGAGGCATGATTTCTACAAATATTCTGTGCCACTGCCTAATTTTTCACACTCTCCTTTATCTATCCTGCTGTTGCCAGATTTCTTTTCAACTAATACAGCTCAGTAAAAAGAGTTTACTTAAAATATTTTAATTGGGATTCAAGGATCAAACATTCAACTCAACATATGCAAGTTTATCTTTCCTTAATAGCATATTCAGCAACCATCTCTTCTTAAAAACCTGCAGTGATGGGGCATTCACAACTTCTGGAGGCAAGATGTTCCACTGATTAATTGTTCTCCCAGTCAGGCAATTTCTCTCAATTCTAGGTTGGATCTCTCTTTGATAAGTTTCCATCCATTACTTCTTGTGTTGTCCTCAGGTGCTTTGGACAATAACTTGTCCCCCTCTTCTTTGTGACAGCCTCTCAAATATTGGAAGACTGCTATCGTGTCACCTTTCCAGAGTTTCAACATCTCTTTTGAATCATAGTGACCCAAGAATCCAATTTAAATTCAGATTAATTTCATTGCTAAGATCAAGAGGGCCAAGTCTTGCATTTTTCTGCGTATTTTCCATTTCTATAATGTCACTAAAACATCTGCATAAGCAGTCCCAAAGGTGCTTTTTCAGGAAGCAACTGGACATCCTTGTTTTTTTTCTTTTGAAGATATTTCACCTCTCATCCAAGAAGCTTCTTCAGCTCTGACATGATAGTGGGAAAGGAAGGATTGATATTCCTTGCAGACAGCTGGTCATTTGCATCCTTTTAGAGGGTGCTCAAAGTGCTTTTCATTTTTTCAAAAGAAAAAAAAACAAGAAAGTCCAGTCGTCTCCCGAAAAAGCACCTTTGGGACAACCATGACCTGGATGACTGAGAATCTCTACAGACATCTGCATAAGTAGAGTCACCAAGAAAGTGATTCTGGATGTGGGCGGGCACAAGATCCCTTTCTGTGGTCATTTGGAATAACTTTAAAATATAATAAACCTGTTCACTGTTTCAGGAAACAGCAACGTCTATGCTGGCTTGGGCATGTTGTGAGAATGGCTGATGGTCGGATTCTGAAAGATCTCCTATATGGAGAATTAGTGCAGGGAAAGCGCCTCAGAGGGAGACCACAGCTGCGATATAAGGATATCTGCAAGAGGGACCTAAAGGCCCTGGAAATGGACATTAACAAATGGGAAATCTTGACCTCTGATCGTTCAGCTTGGAGGCTAAAGACACAGCATGGCCTTCTCCAATTCGAAGAGACACTTGTTCGGCAGGCCGAGGCAAAGAGGCAGTCCCGGAACCAGTGAAATCTGGGGGCTGGGCATGGGACAGAATGTATCTACCCTCATTGTGGAAGGGATTGCCACTCTTGAATTGGCCTTTTTAGTCACACTAGATGCTGTTTTAGGACCTCTTTCCAGAGCACAATCCCATAGTCTCTTGAAACTGAAGGATGCCAATGATAATAAACCACACACATCACAAAATGGACAACATTCCATGACACTACAAGGTTTCTGAAGACATTTCACCCAAAGATAAGCATCACAACTGATCAATAAATAGCAAATTCTGAATTCCAGAAGAATTCAACCAGCATCTATGATGAGAAAACGGGGTATGTTTTGACCAGCATTAAATTGAATCCAAGCTGAGTCATGTTTCAAGTGGCTCTGTTGAAATCAATGGGTGCTAAATTATTTCTGGTTAGCTTGTTTCATTGATTTTAATTGCCCTGCTGTAAGCACAATTAAACCTCATCCATCCCGTTTGGCAGAATTTTCTTTATGTTCCACATCCATTTACAACAAGGCAATGAATAGGGTTTGTTCACACATGAAAGTTCATCATTTGGTTACAGTGCAGTGTCCTAGTGAAATGGTGTGTGAATGTGTCTTCAGAAATCTAATATAACAGCCAATGATCCTTCAAATGTTCAGTTGTTTAAACATTGTTTGCCACATTGTTCGGACAGATTCAGATACTTGACTGAACCAAAAAGTGTTACTGTAATGTATGAACTCGATGCACCATCAGATTCCCCCCACCCACCCACCCCCATAATCCCTATCATTTCAGGGAGTCTGCAGACAAGTCTATTGTGCCCAAAACAAAAGTTGTAATGAAAAAAACTAGACTAACCTCAAATCCAAGTAGCTTCCTCCCTCACACACAAATTCAATGCAGTGAGCACTGACTTTTTGATCTGAAATGTCTATCACTGGGAACTAGAAAATCCTCTGATCCTGATTTGTTTAATTTAGAGCAGGCTTTACTCTAGAAAAGAGTACCCATTAATAATGTGTAGCAAAACGTTCTATAGAAAGACTTAATAATGCGTCTTGTGGACCTAGCCTTGTCAATTGTCCAATATTTGCCACCTCAGCTATATTTGTTCAAGAGTCTTGGCACCATAGAGATAAAGAAGAGAGCTCAGTCCAAGAGTTCATCAAATTATAGTAGAAAATGTTTGGACCAAACTGCTGAATCTTTTAGATTCTTGGTTTTTTAGGGTGGTCTGAAACCGTTTCTTCTGTTTCTGTAAGGTAAAGGTAAAGGTTCCCCTCACACATATGTTCTAGTCATTCCCGACTCTAGGGGGTGGTGCTCATCTCCGTTTCAAAGCGGAAGAGCCAGCACTGTCCAAAGACATCTCGGTGGTCATGTGGCCGGCATGACTAAAGGCCAATGGCACACGGAATGCTGTTATCTTCCCACCAAAGGTGGCCCCTATTTTTCTACTTGCATTTATTACATGCTTTCGAACTGCTAGGTTGGCAGAAGCTGGGACAAGTAACAGGAGCTCACCCCATTATGCGACACTAGGGATTCGAATCGCTGAACTGCCGATCTTTCGATCGACAAGCTCAGCGTCTTAGCCACTGAGTCACACATCCCTCTTCTGTAGTTATTTATTTATGAAACTGATGTGGCCACCCATCTTAGGTGCTATAACAGGGGACAGTTCACAGCAACAATGATAAGAATGCAAAGAAACAATGCAAACACCATCTCTCAAAACCAATGAAACCCATTTCCGAGAGTCCAAAAAACAGTACATTAAAAATCACACTCACTGTACTCCAGCTTCTCCCTATTCTAATACTGTACTCCAGCTTTTTATGGCCTTCTGGAAGGCTAGGAGGGGGGGAAGGGTTTTCCACAGGGCAGGGCTACTAGTAAGAAGACATGCTTCTTGCTAGATCTTGCTAGATTATATGTGAAAGAATGGAGCTGGAGCCTCCTGTCACACCTTACCTGCCCTGCCTCATACATCAGGCAGATACCCTCAGGCTAATGTTGATGTCATAAGTGATGACATTTAGCCACCTTCTCTTCTATTGGCCTTTTTTTTTTCTTCAATTGTGCTCGTTTGTCCCAAGCATCAAAATCTCTTCCAGTGATTTTTGTCTTCCCGTTATGTTGCCAAAGTGTTTAAGCATTAGCTTCATTATTAATGCTTCCAGTGAACTGTCTGGTCTGGTCATCTAGTATTGTCTCATTTTTTTTCTCCTTTATTTTTTAACAATCTAAGGTAGTCTCAAAAGTTTGCTCAACCATTACATTTCAGGGATTTTTTTTAAATTCAGCCTTTCTAATTATATAACTTTCATAGGCTAGCTGAGAGGGGGGGAGGGAGAGAGAGAGAGGGGGGAGGGAGGGGGAGGGAGGGAGGGAGGGAGGGAGGGAGAGAGATGATGGATTGGATGGATGGATAGATAGATAGATAGATGATAGATAGATAGATAGATAGATAGATAGATAGATAGATAGATAGATAGATAGATGATAGATGATAGATAGATAGATAGATGATAGATGATAGATAGATAGATAGATAGATAGATAGATAGATAGATAGATGATAGATAGATAGATAGATAGATAGATAGATAGATAGATAGATAGATAGATAGATAGATAGGCTGTGAAAATATTTACAGAGCTCTCGCATCCTGGACATAAATTATTTCAACTCCTACCCTCAAAACAACGCTATAGAGCACTGCACACCAGAACAACTAGACACAAGAACAGTTTTTTCCCAAACGCCATCACTCTGCTACAAAGATAATTCCCTCAACACTGTCATTGCTATGCATTACTATTACTATTAATCTTCTCATTGTTCCTGTCACTCATCTCCTCCCAGTTATGACTGTATGACTGCAACTTTGTTGCTTGTATCCTTACGATTTATATTGATATTGATTGTTTCCTGATTGCTTATTTGTACCCTATGACTATCACTAAGTGTTGTACCTTATGATTCTTGATGAACGTATCTTATCTCTTTATGTACACTGAGAGCATATGCACCAAAGACAAATTCCTTGTGTGTCCAAGCACACTTGACCAATAAAGAATTCTAATCTATTGTATTCTATAAATAGTAGATAGATGTATAAATCTGTAAATAAATAGCCTCTGAGACACAAAATAAAAGTAGCATAATTATTTACACACACAGGTATACAAACATATAATTTCTCACAAGGAGCCTAAGAGAACAAGGAAGACAACAAATATCCTAAATCTGTTGGGGAAAAATGCCAGTTAAAAGAGATCTATGTTACCAAGAGGAACCACATGTGTAACAAAATGAACAACATTCCATGACACTACAAGGTTCCTGAAGACATTTCACTCAAAGATAAGCAGTGCAACCTTTCAATAAATAGCAATTTCTGAGTTCCAGAAACATTCAACCAGCAGCTATGATCATGAAAAAATGGGATATGTTTTGACCAACATGTTTTGACCAGCAGAGTATTCCTTTTTAAAAACTATTAATTTTATTTTTTTTTAAAAAAAAAAAATACAACTGCAATGGTTAAAAAAATGAATACAAGTAAACTAAATTAAACTAAAATAGAAGGTGCAGGAAAAAATAAAAATAGAGAAAAAATAGATAAGAAGAAAAATAAGAATGTGGTAAAGAAAAAAAGAATCATAAAAATTTACTTTCCCCATCATCAAAATTGTAAACCATTTTAGTAAAATTTATCACCTTCTCTTAAAATGCAACAAATGATCTCTTAGTTCCATATCCTATCTCTTCATCTATAAACAAATCCTTATAATCTTTTCATTCAGTCCAGATCAGCAAAAATTCAGTAAGGATTACAAGAGAAAAGAATGTACCCATTTTAAGCATGATCAAATAAATTAACTTTATATTCCTTCCTTTTTTTTTACAATCTTGATCTTTAGTCCCTTCAAACAGTCTTAGAACTTGAATTATTTTCTTTTTTTCTTGCCCTCACAAAATTCTTCAAAGCCTTAACAAGTCTCTTTTTTAGATTCAATATAGGAAAATGATTTAGGACACTCTCTTGATTTGTGATATTCCTTTTGATTATTAAGACAACAGCTGATTTCTTTTGTATTGTCCCGCATCTTTTTTCATATCATTCTTGTAGCTTGTCACTAAATTCACTTTCAGATTAGTCCCAGTCTTTCTCTGATAAAACATGTTCCTGTTCCATATCATCTTTTAAACATACCGTATTTTTCGGAGTATAAAATGGACTGGACTATAAGACGCACCTACCTTTTTTCATGAGGAAAAGAAGAAAAAGAAATCTCCCTCTGCCTCTGCCTCTGAGCAATTTTGCCTCATTGCAGCAAACAGCAAACAGCCTGCTTTACTTTCATTTTCGTTTTCAGCATAGCTTGATTAGCACAAGGGGAAAAAAATCTGTTCCAGCAATTTTTGTCCTTGCAGCAAGCAGCAGAGGTCCCCGCAAAACAGCTGAGAGCAAAATAGCTGAGAGTCGGGAGGCCAATCCAATCAACTTGTGCTAATTAATATTTTGCTGTTTAATTCAGGAAAAAAAATAAAGTCCTTAAACTTACATTTAAAACTTCTTTCATTAAGGATTGAAGGAAACTCACCCCAGTGTTGTAAAACCTGTCCATCCAAAGCTTCTTTATATCTGAAAAGCATTTAACAAGTAATTTCCAAAAGTGATTAAAAAAGGAAGCAAGGGAACCCAATGTCCTTAAAGGTGCTGATCAGGGTTGGAGCAAGATGTCTAATTGTCTATTCCTTCATTTCTCAGAAGACTAAAAACCTGAGAGGAATTGCAAAGAGCAGATTTACCGTATTTTTCGGAGTATAAAACGCACCTTTTTCCTCCAAAAAAGAGGGTAAAAATCTGGGTGTGTCTTATACTCCGAATATAGCCCCGCCCGGCTACTCAAACAGAAGTTTCAGAGGCTGAAAAAAGCATCAGAAACAAAGCTTCAGAAAAGAAACCTCCAAACAGAGCTTCAGAAAAAAAGCCCCCAAAAGCCCCAAAAAAGCTTCAGAGGCTTTTTTTCTGAAGCACTGTTTCGGAGACTTTCAGAGGCAAGATTTTTTTTTTTTCTGAAACAGAAGTAAGCAAAAGCAAAAAAAGCAAGCACAGAGCTCACAACCAAGGAACCTGTTGCTAAAATTCACCTCTGGGAACAGCTGATTGGGGGTAATCCGGGAAGCCGATCCACCTGCCAATCAGCTTTTTTCTTATTTTCCTCCCCAAAAACTAAGGTGCGTCTTATACTCCGATGCATCTTATACTCTGAAAAATATGGTACTCACCAGCTCCTCATTCCATTGCGCTTGGTGGCTCCACATTTGCCAGAACCATCTTCAGTTTCCCATTTCTTCCCCCAGAAATGAAGAGAAATGATGTCCAGAAATAAAGAGGGACACCTATGTGTTTCACCAGTTTCCTTTAGCTGCAGAATTGGGTAATTCCAGAGCTGTTTTCTAGGGTTTGAGAACTATCCCCATAAGAATGCCACTAGCAGTACAAGCCAATGGAGTATAAATACTACTTGAATCATTCACAAAAGCATTGTCTATGCAGAGTTGCACAGTGCTGAATAATTCAGATTCCCTTTAGGAGCAACGTTTTCATGAGGAATGATAATGAGATACAAGTGGCTGTGAGAGCTTTATTAGTTTTCCCCAGGCAGGCAGCAGAGGAATAAAGGAGCAAGAGGAGGCTGTAGCAATAGAAGAACATAAGGAAGGTTGAGGGGAAGAATGACTAAAGCTGGCATACACTATCCACTGAGGTTTAGAACCTTTAATCATCTCTAGCAAGGCTTCAGCGAGAATTATCCTACTAAAATGAGGGTGAACCTTTAATAACCTCTAGCAATCTTTCAGAGAGAATTATCCTACTACAGCGAGAGAGAATGTATGTGTTAAAAGCTGGATCTAGCCCAATAACTCAAAGACAGACTCCAATTCTTTTCTGTAGCTTTATTATTGATCTGTTGGTACTGGAGGTCACTGACCTTGTACCTTTCTCTTTCAGGTATACATCTGGAATCATCTGTGGACCATGTGGTCGGACCTTTTGTACCCAGGAGGAGGGGCTAAGAGGTAAGGAGTGGTTACAGGGATTATGGGATATGTGGTTAGTTAACCCTTGAAGGTCCGGGTGATCAGGGAGATATAGTAGTTAGGCATTTATCATGACAAAACCCCCTCTAAATGCCTAACTGGGTACCTGGGGCGGTGTTCGCATACATACAGAGAATACACAGGTACAGGCATGAATTACAAGCAAACACGCATTTTTGACATGAGGTAAGCATGTTGTTTATGTGGTAGGGGTTTAGTGAGGATATCTGCTGTTTGCTCCTCTGTGTCACAGTGTACTGCCCTAATGAAACCTATCTCTGAAAACTGCCTGACGTGTTTGTATTTAATGTCAATGTGCCTAGAACGCTGACCTATGGCATCGGCCCTAGAGATCTCTATCGCTGCCTTGTTGTCTTCGTGGATAACTATTGGATATGAGGGTTCAGCCCAGATGTCGCAGAGCAGGTCATCGAACCATACTAAATTGTTTGCGGCCTTTGATAGGCAAACGAATTCTGCTTCCGTAGTTGATGTGGCCACCAGTTTTTGCTTTCCAGTGTACCAATGGATGGGGCAATTGTTGAGTAGTAGCACGTAGCCTGAGGTGCTTTTTCTGCACTCTATGTCCCCAGCCCAGTCAGCGTCAGCATAGCAGGTTAGCTTTGGTTTCTCGGATGTTTCTGGTTCTAGGCAGAGTAGGGCATCCGCACTGAATTTTAAGTATCTAAGTAGTCTTTTGATGGCGTTCCAGTGTGTTACCGTGGGTTTGCTTACATGCCTGGACAGCAAATTGACGGCTAAGGCGATGTCGGGCCTGGTCCAGTTGGATATGTACAGCAGTGACCCTATCGTTGATCTATACAATTTGTTGTCTGTGAAAGGTTCAGATTCCTCATACATGGTCTTCAGGAACTCAGGTTGCATGGGGGTCTCGCTGGGTTTTGCTTCGGACATGTTGCATTTGGACAGCAGCTCAATGATCTTTTCTCTCTGGGAGAGGCGGAAACCCTTGTTGGTTTTTATCACTTGGACTCCTAGGTATTTATCGATCTTTCCAAGTGACTTTAAGGAGAAGTGGCTACCCAGGTCAGTGGCGAACTTGTCACATCTGTCCTTGTGTTTGCTGATGTACAAGATGTCATCCACGTAAACGAGCACACCTTCGAATGTGTTGTTTTCTCTCCTCGTAAAGAAGCATTTGTCGGCTGAGGTGGCCTCGAAGCCCATGGATCTGAGGGCCTTGGCCAGGCAGTCATACCACCTTTTGCCTGACTGCTTGAGCCCGTACAGGCTTTTGTTCAGCAGCCAGGTTTGGTTCTCGCCTTTGTTGTACCCAGGCGGCGCTTTGACGTATATTTCTTTATCCAGCTCGGCGTGCAAGTACGCTGTTTGTACGTCGAATTGGAAGACCTCCAAGCCCAGGATGGTGGCCACCACCAGGGCACTTTTGACGCTCTCCGCCCTGACGGTTGGCGAGTAGGTGTCTGTATAGTCTTCGGGGTATCTTTGGGCGAAACCCTGCGCGACTAGTCTTGCCTTGTATAGGACCTTGTTGTCCTCTAATGTCTTAACCCTGAACACCCATTTGGTTCCTATTGGTTTTTTGTCCTCTGGAACTTGGGCAGGTGAGTATACCTGGAGGTTCCTTAGGCTTTCCATCTCCTTCTCCATGGCAGACATCCATTTTTCTTTCTCTTCCTGGGGGAGCCCGAGGATGTCTTCATATGAGCTGGGCGTGAAATGGGTGTTGTGGATGGTCATAACGTAGTCCTCTAACTTCTTTGGTAGCTTGTTTCTGGTTTCTCTGATTGGCCTGCTGGGGGTTGGCTCGGTTTCCTGCATGTTGTCTGCCTCTTTGTCCGTCAGGTCATCTATCTTCAGTGAAGGGTGCCCTTCTTTCCAACCTTTGACGCTCGCCTTGCGATGGTTGGCTTTGTGCCCTGTGACCTCTCTGACCTCCCTTTCCCCTTGGTCATACTCGAACGTGACCCTATTGGTTGGGATGTCATTGGAGTGTACCCTCGACCAGTTTGCGTTTTCGTGGAAACTGGCTGATCTGGAAACCACAAAACGGTTATTGTTGTCGACAAATCTGTAGCCCTTTGTGCCCGGTTCGTAACCCACGAACCTCAACCTTTTTGATAATTTCTCCCCTTTTCTTCTTAGCTGTCTGGGAATGTGGACATCAGCTGGGGCGCCGAATATGTGTAAGTGTGCAATGTTGGGCTTTCTGTTGTATAGCATCTCGTATGGTGTCTTATTGATGGAGCTTGACCACAGTCTATTCAGGGTGTAATTTGCGTAGTGTAATGCCTCTGACCAGAAATGCTGCCCCATCCCAGCATCCTCCAGGGCGCATCTCATCATGGTTTGCAACACCCCGTTTTTTCTCTCTGAGACTCCATTTTGAAAGGGGGAGAAAGGTGAAGAGGTGTAATGCGCTATGCCCTGCTCCCTCAGCCACCTTGTGAATTCTTTGGCCATGAACTCTGAGCCCCTATCAGTCATTATCTGCCTTATTCTCATGTTATGTTGCATATCTACTCTTCTGTGGAATTCCTTAAACCTTTGGAACACTTCGTTTTTGTGTCTGAGGGAGTAGACATACCCGTATCTGGTGTAGTCATCCACAATCGTGAGGAAGAATCGCTTCCTATGTCCTACAGAGGGTTTCATTGGCCCTACCAAGTCCATATGCACCAATTGGAAGGGGTATTCCGTGGTTCGTTTGGATCCCCTGGGGATGGCCTTAACCTTGATCTTAGAATGCTTACAAACTGAACACTCCAAGTAGTTTTCGCAGTTCTTTACTTTGAGACCCTCGGTACATTCCGTCATTTTCTTTACAATGGGGAAGCTTATGTGTCCCAGTCTCCTGTGGAGGAGGTGGGCGCAGTTATCATGCAATGGCTTGCCGATAGATACAGACTTGTTTGTCTTCTCATGGCTACATCCTGCCTCTTGCTGCACCCCCTCTGTTTCTGGATACTTATCTACCTTGTGGTTTGTGCTGGTATCAATGCCTTCTTCCTCCCTTGCGTTGGGTGTGAAGTAGGGAAGTCCCTCGTGTATGGTTACCTTTCCTATCTCTTTCCCTTGCTTGATCAAGTGTGCCTTTCCATCTTTAAATTTTATTTCTATATTTGTGTCTCGTGTCAGCTTTGTGATGGCTAGCACGTTGTGGGGAATCTCTGGTACGTACAGTACTCCTTTTAAGTCCCCTACCTGTGTGATATGTACGTTTCCTTTCCCCACTACTTTGACCTTGCTTTGGTTTGCCACCTTTATTTCTGAGTCTATTTCTGTGAGTGAGTCTAGCAGCTCTGGGTTACAGGTAGTGTGACTTGTGGCCCCTGAATCCAGAAGCCATGAGCTTCTCTCTATCTTGTGTTTGTCATTTGGGTCATCGTGCCTGATCCCGTACATGGAGCCAGAGTTACTGTCCCTGGAGTGGTCTCTGCGCTCGTGGTGTTTCCTGGGGTTGGGTGACCACCCTCGCCCTCTTTCCTTTGGGTACCTGCGTTCAGGTGACCTTCCCCCTCTACTGTCGTGCTGTCCCCTATCCCTATGGTTCCTGGGGCAATCCTTCTTTAAGTGGTTCCTTGATCCACAAGAATAACATTCTGAGGTATCCCTGGCCCTATCCTGGAAATCCACCCTCTTTGTGGGTCTAGGGTCCCCTTTGGCTAGTTGGCGTTCCCTCCTCAGAGTGTCCTCTGCAACGAGCTGACTGGTCAGTGCGCCTAGTGTGAGGTATTGCAAGCTGAGGCTATTTAGTTGGGTCATGAAGCTGTCCCAGCTGCTATCAAGAGAGTTTATGATTATGCTTATCATGCTCTCTTCAGTGATGATTTCCCCCCTCTGCATGAGTTCTGCCCTTGCAGCATTCATCTTTAAGATGTGCTCACTCATGGGGACCCCTGCCTTATGCTTGGTGGAGTGGAACTCCCTAGATAGTCTAGTGGTAGTGGCTCTGCTTTGGCTATAAAACAGGTTACATAGTTTTTGCATAATATCATAAACAGTTAGATTGTCCTCAATAGATGGATACATAGCAGATGGAATGGAGGTTAACATGATGCAAAATGCCCTGTGATGAATGCAGTCAATTTCCAGTGACCAGGGCTTTTGGGGAGGTCTGTTAGCTAGGAACAGTGCATTCTCTCTCATGAGAGCAACTCTTAATTGTTGGCTCCATTCTATAATATTACCCCCATCTAACTGCAATTTTGGCAAATTGGTATAATTTGCCCCAGAAATATTAGTAAGGTTACTTACTGGGGGGAGCTGTCCATGGTCCAAAATGTGATTAAACACACAATAAGGCTTTGGGATGTCTGTGGCCATTCTGTACTTGCTTGGATCTATGTAACTTGCTTCTCTTGTTACAGGCAGGTACTGGGCATGCGCGAAGCTCATTCCGCGCTGGAGTCCATCGGGTGAGGTTCCTGTTGCTGGAGCTCCAAGGCCTAGGCCTAGGCCTGTCGGTGGGAGGCTGGACCCGCCCCCGGTGGGTCCGAAGATTCCTCCTGAAGGTGGACACCACTGCTGGATGGCCGGATCCCCGGCGAAGAAGGGCAGAAGGTGAGGGGGCGACGCGGTCGCAAGTCGAGGACTTTCACGGGTCGGCGGCGCGGAAGCAGCGGAGGTCGTAGGTTGAGGATTCCCTGCACCCAGTGGCTCGGCGGTAATGGCGGCGGCGGCAGCAGATCCTCCCTCGTGGTCGCTGGTCCCTGGTCGCGTGGACTGGCCTGATGGATGTCGTGGCATTGGTGAGTAGCCGGTTCTTCTCTTCTCCCTCAGGCCTCGCGTTGTCGGTGTAGCGGGTGGTGAGTTCGAGTTCTGCAGTTGATTCTTCCTGCAGGTGGGCGGTCTTTTGTGCCGGTTGTTGGTGTGTGCGGTGTTTTTAGTTGGCTGTGACTCGGTTGCCTGGTCTTTGTTGGTTATCCTGGCCTTCTTGTGCTTTCCAGGATTTTTCTTTGATTTATTGAGTGCCGCAGGAGGCTCGAAAGCAGAGCCTAGGGCAGCGGTGATGGTCTCGATTGCCTTTTGCAATTCGAGATCGGTAGGCGTTTTTCTTTTTGTTATTGTGATCTCTTCGTGGTCGCTTTCAGAGTCGGGCTCTTCGTAGTCGCTTTCTGAGTCCCCCTCGTCTGTTTCGGGGTTCGGGCATTTTCGCGCCAAGGGATTCAAATCCTGGCTTCCCATTGGCCGGTGCTCGTCCCAAGATGGCCACCGGGAAGGGGGCGCGGAAATGGATTCTGCCGGCTCAGGATCATCGGGTTGGGGTGGCTTACCCTTTTTTGCTGGCTTTTCTTTCTCGGTGGTCTTTGGGGCCTCAATCGCTGCTTCTTGTTGCTCGAAGAGGCTTTGAAGGTCCGCGATGAGGTTTTCTTTGTCGCTGCTTCCCTCCATCAGTTTCAGGATGGAGAGTTTGAATTTATTCATTTTCTGTGCTGTTTCTTCTTCCGGGGCGGTGATTTCCTTGGATGGCCCCTCTTCATCTGATTGTGAGTCCAGGCTGGAGTCCTGCTCGCTTCCAGCTTCTGTCTCCTCCATGGCTGTGGCTTTGGTTGCAAGCTTCTCAGCCATCTTCTTGGTAAGAGCTCTGGTCTGTGCTCTGTTTGCTTCTTCAGGGTAGGTGTTGGGTTCAGTCATTGTCTGGAGTTATGGGCAACCGACCTCTGCTACCATTTTGTTAAAAGCTGGATCTAGCCCAATAACTCAAAGACAGACTCCAATTCTTTTCTGTAGCTTTATTATTGATCTGTTGGTACTGGAGGTCACTGACCTTGTACCTTTCTCTTTCAGGTATACATCTGGAATCATCTGTGGACCATGTGGTCGGACCTTTTGTACCCAGGAGGAGGGGCTAAGAGGTAAGGAGTGGTTACAGGGATTATGGGATATGTGGTTAGTTAACCCTTGAAGGTCCGGGTGATCAGGGAGATATAGTAGTTAGGCATTTATCATGACAGTATGTATGATACATATGTCACAGGTGAGATGACATGTCATTTTTGGTAACACACCAAGCCTCTGAACCCCCTGGAAATCATGTAAGGGGGCTCTGCTCTTGTGTGGTCTCTGGAGCTTCCAAAAATCAAGTGGGAATGGAGTGTCAGGCCCCGTCGGAGCCTGAATCTGCAGAGGAGGATGAGTCAGAGCTGGAGCCAATGGAGATTGAGGGGGCAGCTTCGTTGGTTTCGTTGGAATGTGGGGACAAGCAGCCGAGGCAGCCCAGGGTTCCTAAGAATTGGGAAGGCTTATTAGCAGGGAGGAATGGGGGCAGGATGATGGAGCTCAGGCGATGAGCAAAGATCTTCCCCTCCTGATCCCCAAGTACAGAGAGTGGAGAGAAGGCAGGAACAGCGCCTGGTAGCTCAGCAGACTAAAAGAATTGTGATTAATACCAGCTGTCTGCAATTACTGTAAGTTCGAATCTCACCAGGCTCAAGGTTGACTCAGCCTTCCATCCTTTCTAAGGTAGGTTAAATGAGGACCCAGTTTGTGGGGGCAATAATTTGACTTTGTATAAATATACAAAAGTATGAAGGCTATTGCTTAACGCATTGTAAGCTGCCCTGAGTCTCTGGAGAAGGGCGGCATATAAATCAATTTAAAAAAAAAAAAAGATGACCTGACAACTCAGGAGAAGAGTGCCCCACCCCTCTTCACAAGGCACACCTGGGGACTGAGATTTAAGGAGACACTGTGGGGAAGGGCATTTGTTGGGAACAAATGCTGAATTGGTAGAGTTTCGTGTGCCAGTACAGACATTTGGAGCATTTGGGTTTCAATTTTTTTTTACTATCAGTTCTGTGGGCATGGCTTGGTGGGCATGGCATGGCTTGGTGAGTGTGGCATGGCTTGGTGAGCGTGGCTTAGTGGGCATGGCAGGGGAAGGATACTGTAAAATCTCCATTCCCTCCCCAATCCAGGGGAAGGATACTGCAAAATCCCCATTTCCTCCTGATCAGCTGGGACTCAGGAGGCAGAGAATAGATGGGGGCGGGGCCAGTCAGAAGTGGTATTTAGTGGTTCTCCGAACTACTCAAAATTTCCGCTACCAGTTCTCCAGAACTGGTCAGAACCTGCTGAAACCCACCTCTGATTTGGAGTTTGCAGGACTGCTTGCTTGCTTCCTTATTTCGTGGACTCAGTGCCTTGTTCCTTACTTTGTGGGCTTATTCTTTGTTCCTTGGTTCATGGACTCATTGTTTGTTCCTTGTTGTGTGGATTCATTTCCCTGTTTCTTTGTTTTGATGAACTGGGAGCAGCCAGAGGCTGCTGTGTATGTGTGTGCGCACACACTTTGCTCTGGGACTTGCCAAGACTGTGGGAGCAAATGTGGAGCATTAAAGGGGAGTTTGAACTCTTAGACTTGTCCCGGGTCATCACAGAAGTATGCTGTCCTGCTCTTTTCAGAGGCTGCAAGGCTGAGCAAGAGCATTTTCCAAAGTTTCCACGCCTTGTGAGACCCAGAACTATCCTGCATAGGTCTTTCAAAAAAAAAAACCATTTACAATTATGTAAGTATTTGTTAATTAAACAATAAATTTAAATTTAATTCATTACTCTCTGTTATGAATTGTTTCTCTTTCCTCCTGTGTGCACTTGTTTGTAGGTGAGAGCAGTGGTGAAATGTAAAATTTGTTTCTACTGGTTCTGTGGGCATGGCTTGGTGTGGGGGAGGGGGGTAATGTGACTGGGTGGGCGTGGCCAACTTTTTTTTTTACTTTTAAAAGCATTTTTTCTACAACCTCTTTTTTTTAATTTTTAAAAAAATTTTATTAGTCATATTTCTATGCCGCCCACTCTCCGAGGACTCTTTTGGCGGCTTACACCAAAGACAGTATTGTAGCATATTGCCCCCAACAATCTGCGTCCTCATTTTACCCACCTCGGAAGGATGGAAGGCTGAGTCAACCTTGAGCAGGTGAGACTTGATCCGCTGACCTGCTGAACTAGCAGTCAGCTGAAGTAGCTGCAGTACTTCACTCTAACCACTGCTCCACCTCGGCTCTCTCTTTGGCTGAAGAGGTTGTAAAAAATGCTTTTAAAAGGCTCTGATGATCAGGCAACTCAGCTGGGATCGTCAGAGGCTTTTAAAAACATTTTTTCTGCAACCTCTTTGGCCGAAGAGGTTGTAGAAAAAATGCTTTTAAAAGGCTCTGACGATCCCAGCTGAGCCGCGCGATCATCAGAGGCTTTTTTTTTTACTTCTAAAAGCATTTTTTCGGCTGAAGAAAAAATGCTTTTAAAAGTAAAAAAAAAAAGCCTCTGATGATTGCGCGGCTCAGCTGGGCATGGAGGGGGAGGGGGCAGGGATTTTTGCTACCGGTTCTCCGAACCACCCACTGCCATCGCTACCGGATCAGGCAATTCGGTCCGAACCAGGAACATTTCACCCCTGGGTGAGAGTCAGTGGGACCAGCAAAATCAAGGTAGGCATTTTCTGAATTTTTGACATGCCAAGCCCAAAGGGTTTATGATTACTGCCCTTGTCTAATTTGTATCTCAGTCACATTTAAAAGTTCTTTTGAATCAGGGGGAAAAGGGTTAATAGCAATGTCCACATCTTCATCACATAACTAAGTAGCACGCCTTTGGCAAGTTCATACATTAGGGAGCCGTAATGTGTATTATTACAGTGCTAATAATGTCTAATTCATAGCCAATAATAGTTGCTACAGATAGTCCTTGGCTTACGAACCCAAGTGAGCCCCAAATTTATATTGTCAAGTGAGAATTTGTTAAGTGAGCTTTCCCCATTTTAGGACATTTCTTGCCACAGTTCTTAAGTGAATCACTGCAGTTGATAAGTTAGTAACACGGTTGTTAAGTGAATCTGCCTTCCCCATTGGGTTGCAAAAAGTGATCGCATGACCCTGGGATACTGCAACGGTCGTAAGTATGAACCCGTTGCCAAGCATCTGAATTTTGATCACGCAATCATGGAGATGCTGCAAAGATTGTAACTGAAAAATGCTCATAAGTCACTTTTTTTCAGTGTTGTTGTAACTTTGAACCGTCAGTAAGCAAACTGTTGTAAGTCGAGGACTACCTGTACTATTACTTTGATAAAGTTTCACTACTTCAAATTCTTCAATATTTCGGTCCCTTTGTGGCTTGTTGCTTTTATTATCTCACCTTCTGTAGGGGGAACTTATACCTCTGCTTTTCCATTGTCTCTTCCAAATGAGGGTTTTCCTGTTTCAAATTGCTTCTTATCTCAGTTTGCTAGCCTCCTAGTCTTCCTAGGGTGTCGCAAAGCTACAAATCATTGCAGAATGTATCACAATTTTCTATACTGTGTCTAGTCATAGAAAAAACACCTCACTTTTAAACTCAGCATCTTTTATTGGCTGATGTTAACTTTGAAGGAGGTACCGTTATGCTCTAGATCAGGGTAACTCGATTTTTTTTATATATATATATATAATTTTTATTAATATATTCTATACACTAATACACAAATAAAATATACAATCCTGCCACCATGGTATAATATGATTACATTGTCCATAAGTATAAAATCATTCCTTTATACATACATATTTGCCATCATATATATACATCATCATATGTCTATTCTATCCCACCTTTTCTGGACCCAATCGTACCATACTTTCCAACTGTTATAAAATTCTGAATCTTTTTTACCATTGATCAATCTAGTTAGTCTATCTGATTCCGCACACTCATTAATTTTATATATTATTTTCAAATCTATTGGTAAGTGTTGATTTTTCCACTCCTGCGCATACGCTAATCTTGCTGCAGTGATAATGTGAATCAACAAGAACCATATATCTGACTTAACATTCAAAGGTTTTGCCCCCAATAGGAAAACTCGATTTCATTGAGGGCCGCATCAGGGTTGGGTTTGACCTCGGGGGCCAGGTTATGGTTGGGGTGGGCATGGCCAGCTCAACATCACTCATGTCGGGGGTGCCTGTGGCGGGTCAAGCACTCTGCCAGTGAAAAGGGGCTCCCAAGCTCCATTTTCGGCCATGGTGGCCTCCTGCAACCCTCTGCCAGTGAAAACGGAGCTCGGGAGGGCCGCTTGTGGCCCTCCTAAGCTCCACTTTCGCTGGCAGAGGCACCGTGGGCCAATCCTTCACTGTTTTCAGGATGGCCCCACGGGCCAGATCTAAGCACCTCACATGCCAGATTCGACCCACGGGCCTTGAGTCTGACACCCCTGCTCTAGATTCACTCTATATTTGGTGTGTAAACATGTACTTGCACACATTCCACCAAAATTTGACCCTCTGCTTGAAAAACTGCAAATATGTCAAAGCTGGCTTAAACATCGTCCTCTGTAAGGATGGGAAAATGTACAAAATATTAATTTTGTATAATTGCAATACCTTCCCTCCTTTCTGGTTGTCTGTTTTCAGCAACTGCATATTATTGCCTTTACTGGCAATTTAAATGAGGAGTAGCAGAGGCCAAGAACCAGTTCATCGTCCATGTAGAATCTTCCAGAAAAGAATTGTGAGAAACATGTTAGATTCTGGTTAAGCTGCTCAAGGATTTCTTTTCTTTTTTTTCTGAAAATGTGTGTGGAAGATAACCTGAAAAATGTCCAAAAAGACAAATTCATACCTTTATAGTTTTTAATTAAAATGTAAGATAATAGAAATCAAGCCAACGGGATATGCAAATATGAGTAAAATGTTGTCTTTGGGGTGACATGAAGACAGCTATTCAAATTCCTCTACTGAATTGACCCCCTCAAGGAAGAGGAGGTCAACCTATTCTCCAAAACCCCAGAAGGCAGGACAAGAAGCAATGACACTAATCAAGGAGAGAAGCAACCTAGAACTAAGGAAAACATTCGTGACAATTAGAACAATGAATCAGTGGAACAACTTTTTTTTTTTAAATTTGATTTATATGCCGCCCTTCTCCGGAGACTCAGGGCGGCTTACAATGTGCTAAGCAATAGCCTTCATCCTTTTGTATATTTATACAAAGTCAGCTTATTGCCCCCACAACTGGGTCCTCAATTTACCTACCTTAGAAAGGATGGAAGGCTGAGTCAACCTTGAGCCTGGCGAGATTTGAACCTGCAGTAATTGCAGGCAGCTGGTCTTGCCTCCAGAAGTTGTGAATGCTCCAACACTGGAGGTTTTTAAGAAGAGATTGGACAACAATTTGTTTGAAATGGTATAGAGTTTCCTACTTGAGCACCCTTGCTACTTGAGAAGTTCCTTCCAACTCTGTTATTGTTATTCTGAATTCACAAATTACTAGTCAACATAAAAAAAAAAGCCTTACTTTCAAGCTGCCTAAAGCTAAAAGTAATTTATTTGCCAGCATGATTTTTATACAATTCTCTTTAGTAAAATGTATTGAAATAAACCGGATGGGGTTAGAAGAATTCCAGCAACTAAACTATTTTCAGTTAATAACCAAGTTATCACTATGTGCATTATTTTAGAGAGTTCCTTTCTAGCAGCCTCCCTGTGATCCAGCAAAGAGGTGAGTCATTGAAACTTGCAGCTGGAATTATCGCCAAGTCGTTTATTAATCTGGAAACCAATTTTTAGACTTACATTCGTAACAATGTTGCTATAAATATATTTAAAGGGAGGTCCAGTTCATTTTTTAGGTAGTATATATATATATGGGAGATCCATTAAAGAATAGTAGAATGGCAATTCTTTCCGAAAATTCATACTGAATCAATCTGGCCATCTCTTTTTTCTTTCTTCCATACATTCATATAGGGATATAGGAATAAAATGTGAATGTCTTCATGAATGCATCTCCCTTTATAATCCAGACACCTGCTTTTTTTTAAAAAAAAAAAGGTGTGCAATAAGAACTTCTTTTTCTTATAGAAATGGGACAATTCACATAGTTTGCAATCTGCAAATTTTCTAATTAAAATGTAAAAATCCACTAACAAATACATGTTATATGACGTATACCAGTGATGGCTAACCTTTTTGCCGTCGTGTGCCAATAATGGGGGGAGAGCAGGGGGGTCGTACGCATGTGTGCCCACATCCATAATTCAATGCGCCCGCCCCCCGTGCATGTATGTGCGACACCCCATGTGACCCCCGGTTTTGGCACACAATGGCACAGTGGGCCCGGTAGGCCTGTTTTTCGCCCTCCCCAGGCTCCAGAGGCCCTCCGGAGGCCAGAAACAGCCTGTTTCCCGACTTCCGGCGGACCCCAAATGCCCGAAAATCAGCTGGCCGGCACGCATATGTGCGCTGGAGCTGAGCTAAGGCAATGCTCACGTGCCCACAGATATGGTTCCACGTGCCACCTGTGGCACACATGCCATAGGTTCACCATCACAGACATATACACAGGGACTTTGTCAGAGACTGCTTTTGCAACATTCGGAATTACTCATTTTCTGTTAGCAATGTCTTTAAAAAGGAAACTCTTGAGTTTGCCTAAAACTGGCACAAATGCTGAACACCGTTGCCATCGTTTTAAAAGACAAACTTTACTAGCAAATATTGATTCAAACTTCCATGCAGTTTTCTTTGTGAACAATACAAAAACGATTTGCCATTGCAACCTTTTGCCAGAAAGGTTTAACACAGAGAATAGGAATTCCCTATTGACAGAGGTGGATTTCGCATAATTTTAACACTGGTTCACTGCGCATTGAAAATGTGAGCACGTGCATGCGCTTTGCTTGTGCGCGTGGCTTGCACACATGTGCATGGCTTAGAAAATGTGGCTAAATAGGACGGCATAGTGCCGGGGCGGGTGGGCGGGCCCATCTGCAGATCACCACTACCGGTTCGCTTGAACCGGTCTAAACCGGCTGAATACTACTGCTGCCCATTGATTTCACGTCCAAATAACAACTACCCTGTTTTCCCCAAAATAAGACACCCCCTGATAATAAGCCCAATCGGGCTTTTGAGCGCATGGCAATAAGGCCAAGCGCTTATTTCAGGTTTCAAAAAAATATAAGACAGGGTCTTATTTTCAGGGAAACACGGTAGGTCTAACTAATTTTTTCCAAGAACAGCCAAGAAAACCTTGTTCAGGATTTTTCAAACCACGTTCCACAGGACGTTAGGACTCTGTGCAAACTTGATGAGTTTCCGTGAGAAAACTAAAGGAGAAAATGCAGAGGTGTCCGTGAGCGATTTTCTAAGGTACAGAAAAAAGGGCAGGGCTTATCAGCTGACCATTAAAAACACTCCCTTCCCAAAGTACTTGTAGTAACTTGTAGTTTTAAAGCTGAAGAGCCAGCGCTGTCCGAAGATGTCTCTGTGGTCATGTGGCTGGCATGACTAAATGCCAAAGGCGCATGGAACGCTGTTACCTTCCCACCAATAGGTGGTCCCTATTTTTCTACTTGCATTTTTTACGTGCTTTCGAACTGCTAGGTTGGCAGAAGCTGGGACAAGTAACGGGAGCTCACCCCATTATGCGGCACTAGGGATTTGAACCACTGAACTTCCGACCTTTCGATTGACAAGCTCAGTGTCTTAGCCACAGCATTACAAGGATGCAAGACATAATGATAGAAGCTGTGGTGTATAAACCTTAAATGAAAGCTCCCTGTGATTCAGCTTTCTTTATTAGCATCTTTCTAATTCCCCTGAAAAATATATTGAACAGCTTCAAAAAGACTGATCTAAACTCTTAACAAGCTTCCATTGTTACTCTTTTAAAGCTTCAGTATTGCTCATCATACCTAGGTATTTTGAGTTGCAGAAATCAAAACACAATCATAATAACCCAAGCACAATGCCCTATAATAACAAACTGAAAGTGCTAATCTTAGATTGCAAAATGTGTCAATGTGACACGATGCTATCAAAACAAACTTTGGTGTATCCTCACAGAATCTGCACGGAGTGAATGTTAAATAGTATTTCTTGCAATGTTGTTCAGGTGGCAGGAAGGGAAGTGTGGTTATCAAGCTAGATTTGAGTTTCAGTTCAGAACAAATAGGCTTAGATTGGAGCTAATGAACAATCATGATTATGCTGGACTAGTTTTGTTCAGGAATTGCAATTTTCCCCCCTATGATTAGCAAGCATTCAGAAGTCCCTATATTGGCCCAGTTTAAATCTCAGAAGTTGGGAAGGCTGTGTGGAAGTTATTGCTATTCCTTTGCTCAGCCAACATACCAATACTGCTGTTTCTCCTATGTCAGGTCCTAGCTTCTGCCCTCCCACCCCCCCACGCCCCCACGCCCCCACGTTATTCTTACCTTTTATTTGGTCCCACCCCCAATCTATTGCTGCCTCCTGAGTCCCAGCTGATGACTAGAGGGAAAAAAACTGTTTAAACTCTTGCCGCGGGGCTTCAAAGGGCCGTCCTACAGCTGATCAGTGTTAAAAGCAAACAAATGAGTCGGGTCGTAAATGCGAGGACTGGTCGTAAGTGCGAGGACCTTCCAGAAATGACTCTGACCAGCTAGCCATGCCCACCTAGTCACATGACCTCCAAGCCACACCCACAAAATAAGCCACGCCCACAGAACCAGGAGTAAAATAAATTAGAACCCACCCCTGCTGCCCAGTCTTTTCTTAAAAACCTCCAGTGATGAAGCATCTACAACTTCTGAAGACAAGCTGTTCCACTGGTTAATTGTTCTCACTATTAGGAATTTTCACCTTAATTCCAGATTGTTTCTCTCCTTGAGTAGTTTCCATCTTGTCTTACCTTCTGGTGCTTTGGAAAATAAGTTGATCCCCTCTTCTTTCTGGCAGGCCCTCACATACTGGAACGCTGCTATCATGTCACCCCTAGAACTTCTTTTCTCTAGACCAGTGATGGCTAACCTTTTTACCGTCATGTGCCAAAAGCAGGGGAAGCGCGGGGGTTGCGCGCGCACATGCTCACACCCATAATTCAATGCCATCTCACCCCCCTGAGCATGCACGTGCGACCCCCGCGCTCCCTCTGCTTTTGGCACATGATGTCATGGTGGGCCCGGTAGGCCTGTTTTTCGCCCTCCCCAGGCTCCAGAGGCTTTCTTGGAGCCTGGGGAGGGTGAAAATGGCCTTCCCCACCCACCCCCAGAGGCCCTCCAGAGGTCAGAAATTGCCCCTTTCCTAACTTCCAGTAGGCCAGAAGGCCCATTTTTTCACTCTCCCCAGGCTCCAGAGACTTTCTAGGAGCCTGGGGAGAGTGAAAACAGCCTTTCCCAACCCCCCAGAGGCCCTCCGGAGGCCGGAAACAGCCCATTTCTCGACTTCCGGTGGGCCAGGAAGGCCCAAAAATCAGCTGGCCGGCACGCGCATGCGCACTGGAGCTGAGCTAGGGCAACGCTTACGTGCCCACAGATATGGCTCCGCGTGCCACCTGTGGCACGTGTGCCATAGGTTCACCATCACAGCTCTAGACTAACCATATCCAATTCTTGCCACCATTCTTCATATGTTTTTGTCTCCAGGCTTTTAATCATCTTAGTTGCTCTTCTTTGCTCTTTTTCCAAAGTCTCAACATCTTTTTAGTAATGTGGTGACCAAAACTGGATGCAGTACTCCAGGGTGTGGTCTTACTAAGGATTTGTAAATCGGTACTAATACTTCTACTATGTTTTGAGTCTATCCCTATACCAAGGATTGTATTAGCTTTTTTGGCTGCTGCCACACACTGCTGGCTCATATTTAAGTGATCGCCCACTAGGACTCCAAGAAGAAAATAGGAATGTCCATAGTCCCCATGCACTGGATTTTTGCTCTTTCTTTGTTTTTTGCTCCTTAAAATGTCTCATCTGTGCCTGTCTCATCTTCAATAGGTTATAAGCTTTCAACAAAGGCCTATATTTATTCATGATTATAGGTTCTTTTTTAAATTAACAGCGTACTTGATAATCTCTATAGAAAACCAAAAAATGCACTTTTAGGACATTATAATATTATTAATAAACAATATGCTTCCTTACTGTAGAAATATTGTTTTCTATTAATTGGGAACATAAAGCAGGGGGAAAAGCATTATAATGTGTTGTATGCACATGGATTTAAGAAATAAGAGTGCTAAATTACTCCCGTGAATTATTTTATCTAACAGTGAACAAAAATGGGTTTTGTAGCAAGTGATATATAGAATTAATACATTTCTGCAGGCCTGGAATCTGAATCAGCAAGGTATATTTTATTGCTAGAAGCAAAAAAAAACCCCCCAAAACAGTCAGCTCCTAATCTGTGTCCATTAATAGCCATCTTCTTACTTTATTCCAGAAGATGAGTGTGGCACATGTAAACAAGCATATTTTTATGTAACGAGAACAGCTTTGCTTCTAAGCCCAGAATGTTTTAAGAATAGTTTGAATATTAAAGTGAACTCGGACCCCTCTGGGAAGTTGACCAGAGAGTTGAAATTCAACATCTCCAGAGAAAACCAGCCTGAAACTGTTATAATATTCTCTCCCAGGTTTACATAAAGCACATTCCCAAGCCAAAAAAAAAAAAGTTTCAAAAGCAGTATGTCCCCAAACATCAAGCTTTTCTCTTTAGAATCATCCAAAGCAGAGGTGACATGCTACCGGTTCAGACCGGTTCGCCCGAACTGATAGTAATGAAAGCTAACGGGTTGGGCAAACCAGTAGTAAAAAAAAAATGCTACCGGTTCAGACGAATGGGTATTTCCGACGATCAGCTATGCCGCGCAATTTATATTCACTAGAAAGCAGAAAATCCTGCTTTTTAGCAAATCTAAATTGCGTGGCACAGCTGTTTCCCCCCCTCTCACTATCCTACTTACCTTAGAAAAGGCTTCTTAAGCCTTCTTTTTCAGTGCTGTGCGGTAGCGCCTGCGGTGTGCATGTGTGCAAAGCGTGCATTTGGCATGCACTGTGCATGTCTCCATGCAGCGAACCAGTAGCAGACTTCAGACCATTTCACCCCTGATCCAAAGATGCTTTTCCAAAAGGCAACTGGACTTTCTTGGGTTTTTTTCTTTCTTTGAAAACATTTCACTTCTCATCCAAGAAACTTCTTCACTGAAGAAGCTTCTTGGATGAGAAGCGAAAGTCTTTTTTTTTTTTTTATTGCAAAAGTTTTACAATTACATTTTCACCCCTTTTTTCACCCCCCCACCTCCCTCCCCAAACTTCCCATCCACCCTAACCCTCCCTAACCCTCCCCCCCCAGACTTCCCTATTACATACTCATAACTAATAACACTAATATATAAACCTGAACCCATCCCTCCCCCTATATAATTTTTCCTCTTTGTCTCTTTACATAAAAATATTTCTAATACATTATTTTCAAATAAAAGCTATTTGATACTTTCTGGTTTGGTATTTGTTCTGAACATATTCTATCCACCTTTTCCATTCCCATTCGTAAGTCTCTTGTGAACAATCTTTTAGATACGCTGAAATCTTCGCCATCTCTGCAAAGCTGGCCATCTTCAAAGTCCATTCCTCGATAGTAGGCAAAGCTTCATTCTTCCAATATTTACCTATCAACAATCTAGCTGCTGTTATCATATACAATATTAGTTTTATTTCACCCCGTGTAAAACCCTTAACTATACCCAATAAAAACAATTGTGGAGAAAATTGAATTTTTTTCTTCAAAACATTCTGCATGACCCACCAAATTTTTATCCAAGAGAAGCGAAAGTCTTCAAAGGAAAAAAAAAAAAAAAAAAAAAAAAGTTTTTTTTTTTTTTTTTCCTGAGAAGCGAAAGTCTTCAAAGGAAAAAAAAAAGTCCAGTTGCCTTTTAGAAAACACCTTTGGGACAATGATGATCTGGATGATTGAGAATGTCCATAGATCCTTAGAACCACCTGAACAAAATGGAAGTCATTTGCCATTGCATTCTTCCAAGACTTCAAATTCCTAGTGTCAGCGTTCCAATTTGTGATCTCCCCCAGCGCTGACATGAATGAGAGAGGGAGAAGCCTTGCTTTAATGCTGAGATGAACTTTCACTTAGTTTCCTGCTCCTTGGTAGATAACTTAGGTGATAGAAGGAGGGGGGAATTCCTGTGAATAGAAAGTGCTTGGGACGGAGAGATGGATCTGCACAATGGCCAATGAGACATTGGGGATGAAGAACGGAAAGGGAGGGGTTTGGAAGGAGATGCCAGTTTTGGCTGCACCCAGAGTTCAGGAATGACGTTGTTTTATTCTTAAATAAAGAAAAGATTCATCAGAGACTTTGCGTTTGAGAATGAAGTTTATTTGAGATAACGCCGAAACCTGATACCTAGGCTTTTCTATATTCCTGGTAGTTTCCTGTCTTGTGATTAACTAACTCCAACCTCAGTTTTTAGAAGGTCCACAGTATCAGTTAGATGTCACAATTCTTGCATAAATGCCATTCCCAAGATATAATATTCAATAAAGGCACGATTTTTGAAACAGGTAGCATTTCAAAGAAAGCAGCAATAGATTTCTTTAATCAATATATTGATTAAAACAGGAAATCTGAAAGAAAGGAAGAGAGAAAACATACTATACTTTATAGGGATAAGTATTGTTGTGAGCAGGATTATATACCACAGTTATAGTCTACATATTTTTATATCTGATTGTACCAAAAAGTTTGAATTCTTCTGTATGTCTTCGGAGACTGATACACAAACACACCCACAATAGCAATAGCACTTAGATGCTTTACAGTGCTTAACAGCCCTCTTAAGTGGTTTACAGAGTCACATATTGCCCCCAACAATTTGGGTCCTCATTTTACCCACCTCGGAAGGATGGAAGGCTGAGTCAACCTTGAGCCTGGTGAGATTTGAACTGCCAAATTGCAGGCAGCCGGCAGTCAGCAGAAATAGCCTGCAGTACTCTAGCCACTTGGACCTTTGAACATTATCACTTAGGGCAGGGGTGAAATCCAGCAGGTTCTGACAGGTTCTGGAGAACTGGTAGCGGAAATTTTGAGTAGGTCAGAGAACTGGTAGAGGAAATTTTGAGTAGTTCGGAGAACGAGCAAATACCATATCTGGCTGGCCCCAGAGTGGGGTGAGAATGGAGATTTTGCAGTATCCTTCCCCTGGAATGGGGTGGGAATGGAGATTTTGCAGTATCCTTCCCCTGCCATGCCCACCAAACCACACCCACAGAACCAGTAGTAAAAAAAATTGGATTTCACCACTGACTTAGAGGTGTACTCACTTTTGTTGCCAGCAGTTTAGACATTAATGGCTGTGTGTTGCATTATTTTGAGGGGACACCACATTTACACTGTTATACAAGCTATATACTCACTACTTTACATTGTAGCCAAGTGTCATTTCTTCAGTGTTGTCACATGAAAAGGTATACCTAAATATTTACAAAATGTGAGGGGTGTACTCACTTCTGTGATATGCTGTGTATGTGTGTGTGTGTGTATGTGTGTGTGTACATACATATATACATACATACATACATACATACATATATATATATATATATATATATATATATATATGTATGTATGTATGTATGTATATACGCAGACACTATATCTATATCTATATATCTATATCTATATATTTATATCTATATATTTATATCTATATCTATATCTATCTATCTATCTATCTATCTATCTATCTATCTATCTATCTATCTAGTAGAAAATCTGAAGGACAGTTTGAGGGAATGATGGATAAAAAACAATGAATAGAAAGGGAGTAAAGCATTTTACAGTATTCTAATTCTGACATGCTATTATTGCCACTCAGCAAAGAAAGAGGGACCATTAACTCTCTATATTGCCTTAAATACTCTGGGCATGGAAGAGCAGGAGCATATTATTATTATTATTAGAGAGCAAAGAAAAGCAATTTTCAGTTTTCCTAGTGAATAATATCAGTGTACCTTACAGAGTGGTTGGGGGCCACAACTGAAATGCAATTTGCAATTTGCAAATTAAAAGTGCTATTAAAAATGACAGTCATTATAATATTCAAGTTAGCCTGCAATTTGCTGGATATAGTTAATTTTTCTGGAGGGGGGGGAGAGAGAGAGAGAGAGAGATTCATGCACATACATCATAAACCAGGCTGCAACCTCATTAAAATCCTAAGAAAAAGTCTGTCCCAGAACTGGAAGTGAGTCAAACCTACTGCATTATCTTTTTAAACATCTGGTTGGACTTCAGCACAGATGGGCAATTTTCAGCCTAATGCATCTAAGAGGGCCCTTGTTGAACCTGGTTTTCTAATATTTACTAGGCCCAAGCCAACCCTTGGCTGAAGAGTAAAGCTTAATTAGACTATTAGTTAGGATTCACAGTCTCCAAAGCTACCTTCATCTTCAGAGAGGTTTGGAAGAAAAGCTGTTTCTTGAGGTAGCAGCAACAGATGTGACCACTGATGTGGGTATTATTTAACGGTGTGGAGGACTTCAATGGAAGAGAATTAACACAAAGAGGCATGCATAAACAGAGTCCACTCAAACATTTATGAAAGAAAACATATCCAGTATTTGAAACAAGAAACAAGCACAGGAGAAAACAACACTGCCTGCACTGGAAATCTCTGCAAATAACAAGAAAAGTCAATTTCTTGGTCATTTGAATTTTATTCCGTGTATTAATATTAACCAAATGGAGTAATATTTTTTTTTAAATAATCCGGGATGTTAGTCATAGACTAGATGTAGGTTGAGCCTCGCATCTCTAACAGGGTTGTGCAAAGCTTTTAAACGGAGCGCTTTACATTGACTATATTTCGGAGCTCCATAGAAGTGGTTTTGAAAAACAGGAGGTCATTCTATTTCTGAAGGACAAATTCGCTTAGTTCTCAGCTCTACTTCTTTTCCAGAGATAGTCCAGGGCTATGAAACTGAAACAGCTGGAGGTAAGCCATTCGTCATCATGGCAAAATGCAGGTGCTTTTTGCAGGTGTTGTTGTTGTTAGTTGTGAAATCGAGTCTGACCCCTCGCGACCCCATGGACAACGTTCCTCCAGGCCTTCCTATCCTCTACCATCCTGTGGAGTCCATTTAAGCTCAAACCTACTGCTTCAGTGCTTCAGTGACTCCATCCCGCCACCTCGTTCTCTGTCATCCCCTTCTTCTTTCGTCCTCAATCTTTCCCAGCATTAGGCTCTTCTCCAGTGAGTGCTTCCTTCACATTAGGTGGCCAAAGTATTTGAGTTTCATCTGCAGAATCTGGCCTTCTAAAGAGCAGTCGGGTATAATTTGCAGGTGTAATTCCTGGTATTAATTTATTAACAATCCAAATCTAAGAAGGAAAAAGTTTTTCACAGGTTTTTCCAGATATTTTCTCCCAAGTTCAAGAAATAGATGTCAACCTCTATTTCTGAAATTAGTTCTCCCTTCCCCCAGATTTTACAATGCTCCTAATTTCAATGCCTTTGGTCCCACTGATTTTAAAATAAACGTGTTTTACAAAGCAATATAGTACATGTACTGTGGTCTCAGTCAACCAAAAAACACCAACGCTTTTGGCAATGCATTCCGGACAATTAACAAGCTCTCAGACTAAAGTGGTCCTTGACTTATGACCATAATTGAGACCAAAATTTCCATTGCTAAGCGAGATATTCGTTAAGTGAAGTTAGTTTTACAATCTTTCTTGTCAGGGTTATTAAGCGAATCACTGCAGCTGTTAAATGACTAAATTGAATCTGGCTTCCCCATTGACTTTGCTTGCTTGTCCGAAGGTCCCGAAGGTGTTTTACTTGACCTCAGGACACCACAATTGTCATAAATATGAGTCAGTTGTCAAGCATCTGAATTTTGATCATGTGACCATGGGGATGATGCAGTGGTTGTAAGTATGGTAGCTGTCTTTGGCTGCCAGCTGCTTCGTTGGTTTCCCATCCCCCTTGCCTATGGCAACTCGAGAGCAGGCCAGGGATGCTTTGCGAGTTGACAGTTTACTTGATTGTTGGTCTGATGTTAATCTTGGAGTTAATCTATGCTGATCCAAGTGCTGAATATTGATGGAGAGATGCTGGAGTCTTTTTGTCTTTTGGGCTGGTTGATTGTCTCCTTTGCATAGTCTGTAAATGTTGTTAATGTCTATGTGTCTATTGATGGCTGATTTGTCAGAGTGCCAAGCTTCTAGAAATTCCCTGGCATTTTTGGATTTGGCTTGGTCTAAGATGGTCACATTTTCCCAATTGAAACTATGGTTAAATATATATGTTGTGAAATTAAATGCTCTTACTGTTTGCAATGCTAAGGGCACTTCCATGTGAGATGTTTGATTCTGTTCAGAATCAGTTCCAGGCCAGTTCTCATGCCTTTGTTGGCGGAGGAGAAGGAGGAATGATTATTCAGTCTCACTGAACTTTTATTTTGCAATATATAGCTCTGTAGAGCTTGTGGGGGATTAATTTTCCCAGTGGCAAGGATTCTATTTTTTCCTACCACTGAGTTTCTGTGCCTGTCTGGAAGTAACATTTAAATGTATTTTCCCCACCCTTTGCATCTCAGCCACTGTAGCTGTGTGAACGGTTAGAAGCATTAAAAATGCCTCATTGCAAAACTATTTACATGCTATTTTTCCATCTCCATAACTCCTTTTCCATAGCAACAACAGACTTCCTTTCTTTTTCCTGCAAATAACTAGGCAAACATACATAGTGTAAACTCAGGGGTTGGAGACGGAGTGGGTTTCAAAACCTGTCACTACCGGTTTGCTCGTGGGTGCTCGCACATGCACGCACACACGATGCTTCTGCGCATGCACAAAAGCATCTGGGCATGTGGGCGGAGCCTCCCGCTGCTGCCGCTACCAGTTTGCCCGATCCAAGGCGAACTGGTAGCAACCCACCACTGGTTGGATAGCAATTAAGTTTATTTTTCTTTTGGAAAAAGAGATGGGGGGGGTTGTTTGGGCTGTGATAGAAGTTCAGGATCTATGGTAACTCAGAGGGACAAATTCTGATTAGTGAACATTTATGGATGGTCAATTGGAGATAAGCACCAAATGCTTTATGCTGTTCTTTGCTTGTTGTTAGCCCATTGACTTCAGCAGCAATGAAAACAAGTGGAGATGAGCTTCAGACTGTATTAGACAAAATGAGGGTGGTATGGAAATTTTTCACTTTGCCGTAAGAGATTTAGTATCCAAGGATTTTCATTTGGAAAATTTAAACATGAATATATTGCAGATCTCCATTTGCAGATCTCCATTTGAGAACACGGATTCTAAGGGAAGGGAAGGGAAGGGAAGGGAAGGGAAGGGAAGGGAAGGGAAGAGAAGAGAAGAGAAGAGAAGAGAAGAGAAGAGAAGAGAAGAGAAGAGAAGAGAAGAGAAGAGAAGAGAAGAGAAGAGAAGAGAAGAGAAGAGAAGAGAAGAGAAGAGAAGAGAAGAGAAGAGAAGAGTTGGAAGGGACTTCTAGTCCAACCCCCTGCCCAGGCAGGAAACCCTACACCACTTCAGACAAATGGTTATCCAACATCATCTTAAAAACTTCCAGTGTTGGAGCATTCACAACTTCTGAAGGCAAGTTGTTCCACTCATTAATTGTTCTCACTGTCAGGAAATTTCTCCTTAGTTCTAAGTTGTTTCTCTCCTTGATTAGTTTCCACCCATTGCTTCTTGTCCTACCCTCAGGTGCTTTGAAAAATAGTTTGACTCCCTCTTCTTTGTGGCAACCCCTGAGATATTGGAACACTGCTATCATGTCTCCCCTAGTCCTTCTTTTCATTAAACTAGACATACCCAGTTCCTGCAACTGTTCTTCATATGTTTTAGCCTCCAATCCTCCCCTAATCATCTTTGTTACTCTTCTCTGCACTCTTTCTAGAGTCTCAACTTTAACTATTCTTCTGGGAGACATGTAGGTATTGAAATCATATACTTATTGAACCAAAATAGATAGCTAAACTGAAAAATAAAATCAGAGAGTGTGTATATTGGACTTGGCTTTGAAATTGGGCAAAAGAATCTTAAATTCTCTTGAAATAACTGGTTTCATTATGGAACAAATGATATAGGTCCAATTTACATTCTTAATGTGGCCAGGAGAAAGTGTGAAGAAATATAGTGGGCATATTATAAATTAAATACAGAAACAGGAGACAATGAGACAGAACCTGATTCTAAACCAGGTTCTAAACCAAGGAGCCTGGTTTAGCTCAACAGACAAAAGCACTGTAATTTAACACCAGCTGTCTGCAATTAAAGTAAGTTCGAATCTCGCCAAGGCTCAAGGTTGACTCAGCCTTCCATCCTTTCTAAGGTAGGTAAATTGAGGACCCAGTTTGTGGGGGCAATAAGCTGACTTTGTATAAATATACAAAAGGATGAAGGCTATTGCTTAACGCCTTGTAAGCCACCCTGAGTCTCCGGAGAAGGGCGGCATATAAATCAAATTAAAAAAAAAACAAAAAACCAACAGCTCATCACACTGACTTCCCCTACACACAGCATCATCTTTACCATGAGATGAAAGCAGTGGTGGTATTCAGCCGGTTTGGACAGGTTTGGGCGAACCTGTAATGGTGACCTGCGCCCCGCCCACCCGCCCCAGCGCTAGGCCATCCTATTTACCCACATTTTCTAAGCTGCACACATCAGTAGTGGGTTGCAAATCCCGTCACTACTGGTTTGCTCGTGGCCTGCGCAGAAGCATCCGGGCGGGTGGGCAGAGCTTCCCGCCACCATCGTCACCAGTTCGCCCGATCCAGGACAAACCGGTAGCAACCCACCACTGGCACGCATGCATGGAAGCCGCGTGTGAGCAAAGTGCATGTGCGGAAGGCCACGCGCACTCACATTTTCGGAGCACATAAAAGTATGTGAAACCCACCTCTGGATGAAAGGGGGACACCTTTGAAAATTCCAAGTTGCAAATACAGTTTGCTTTGCATTATCTATGTAAGCTATCTTCATGAGCTCAATTGAATAGCTCAATTGATAACAGTCAAATAAGAGACGGCATAGCCTGTAGCTGGGTAACAGATTGGGAAGAGGCCCAGAAGAGACCCTCCCTAGTTTTGCAAACTATACAAGAGAGAGAATTATACTTTCAGACTTAAAAGATTCTGTTAGTATAGCTTTACAATAAAGTAGAATTAACTTATATTCCTGTCTGGTCTATCTGATAAGATGGGCAATGAATCATCTCCAGAAATGACCTCCTATCCAAACAGAAGGGTTGTATTTAGGATATATGAACCTCTAATCTGCTGAGCAATCTCTCCTCAGTGGAATCATGCTGTCAGCTGTCAGCAATCATTAGTCACCCTGTAGTTGATGAGATTGTTGATAGTATTTTAAGCCCGTTTGGGGTTTGTGCGTTCTAGCAGGTCAAGAGATCAAGCTAGACTGCTAAGTATAGTAACAACCAACATTGGAGTCATATAGAGTATTTTCAAGGAGGTTGATATTTATCTTAGATTTTCCTTAAAGTGAGTTGTTTCATTTCTATTACTCTACAGCGTCCATCTTCAGAAAGCCCATGTCCAAAGATGATACAATGAATTCCAATCAAGTCCAATCCTTTATTTAGTTAAACCTAATGGACAGAATATCGCCAAACTAAAGCTATAACTTTCTACCCTAATAGATAAATCCTGAGAGATTCTAGGGCAGGGATGTCAAACTCGATTTCATTGAGGGCCGCATCAAGGTTGTGTCTGACCTTGTAGAGGGGGTGGATGTGGCCAGGGTGGGCATGGCCAGTTTGACATCACTCATGTTGGGGGCACCAGTGGTGGCCCGAATGGTCATCCAGTGAAAACAAGCTCCCAGGCACCATTTTCGGCTGCAACTGCCTTTTGCAATCCTCTGCCAGCAAAAACAGAGCTCGGGGGATCCTCCTGCAGTCCTCGTGAGCTCCATTTTCCCTGGCAGAAGCACTGCAGCACTTCGCCGTTTCTGGGGTGGTCCCACGGGCCAGATCTAAGCACCACGTGGGCCAGATTTGGCTTGCGGGCCTCGAGTTTGACCACCCTGTTCTAGGGCATGGATACCTTGAACCTCTCCCACCCCCATCCACTCAGTTCAGGACTGATCCATCTCTTAATTTGGGTTTCTCTCTGGTGAAAGGCACTGCCTCCTCCCTCGGACAACTCTGTGCTGCCAAGACTCTCCTCCACTGCTTCTCCAGGTCCAGATTCCATCACAGTCTTACCTTTACTGAATTCGGGGGGGGGCAAGTTGGAGAGCTGGCTTGGTTGACTTATTGGCACGATAACCAAAGAAAGGAGAAATGCTGTGAATGCTGTTGCTTGAAATAGGCATGCTTGTAATGTGAGGATGTGACGTACATAGAATTCTCTCCACACCAGTGGTGGGTTTCTACTGGTTCACCCCAGTTCAGGCGAACTGGTAGCGGCAGCAGCAGGAGGCTCTGCCCACCTGCTCAGAGCGAACTGGTAGCAGCCAAAATTGAAACCCACTACTGCTCCACACTCATTTGAAATCTCTTTGTTTCTCTAAAATGCAGTCAATTTTGCTACATAAAAGTTAGGGCAATTTATTTATTCTTTAGGTTTAGATTCTACCTTTCTGCTAAGAGCTCAAAGCCATGTACATAGCACTCCCTCCTCCTAGTTTCCCTCACAACAACAAGGTAGATTGTGCTAAAGTAACTGGCCTAAGTTACACAGTAAGCTTCCATGAATGAATATAGACTGGAACCAGGATGCCAACTGTCCAGTTGACGAATCCAGAAAAAGAAACTCCTAGGACATTATTTTAGCAAGAGTATAAAGCTTTACTGAAAAAATACCACATTGGCACAGAAGCAGCGAAACCAGCTCTGGGTTTTCCGCGCAAAAGCAAGCATAATTAATTCCTCCCCTTTCCCTACGTATTGGCCGCCCACTGTTGAATCCATCTACCAATCACTTCTGTTCATTTTGTTATGGGAAACATCCAGCCATGCTGGGACATCTGCTTGGTGTGTCCTTGAAATGCCAGCAATGTCTCACGGAAGCCAACAGTTGCTTAGATACCATTCGCCCACCCTTGCATCCCATCCATCCACGCACCCTGTTACTATCAAGCTGTGAGTGAAGCAAAAATGTAGGTGAATAAGCCTTGATACAGGGTTGCCTTACTACCAATTTAACAGCTCAACCGCTATAACACATTACCTCTTGGTCTGAATCACAGCAACTAGCCCAGAATAATCCAGTATGAGCCCTACAAAGTAGACCAGACTAAGAAACCAATGCCATGTAGACCCTGTTTTTCAAGGGTATTCCTTATATCCTCTAAAGCCAGACAGCTTGCACGACTGAGGATGAGCTGCAATTCTGGCCTCCCCATTCCTAGTTCAAGACCTCAACGTTGCTTCGAAAACCTGAACAGAGCAGACCGAAAAGCATTAATGTTGTCTGCTACTTGATGTTATTAATTTTAGCATTTTGTCTTTTTGCCTTATACCAGTCTGACTAATGTTGTGATTTGCTAAATTTAAGCTAGCTGGTTGCCTTTTTTTATATTCTATATTTTTATTACTCTTGATAATGTAGCTTGTTAAATTTTACTTTTATGTTATTGCATTTAATGTAATCTTGTTTTTACTGTGTTCTGGTTTTATAATGTTTTGTCTGGTCTTATTTTAAAGCTAAGTTTCTCCTTGTTGAACTGGTTGCAAGTTTTGTTATATACTAATTTTTTGCTAGACTGTGATTATGGTAAAAACACCTATCCAGCACGTAAACTGTTACAGCACCCAGAAGCTCATGCATACCAAGATGCATCCATACAATCAAATACCTGCATTGCTTATTTGGAGATATTCTATTTTTGAACAGAGTTAGAATATACAGTAAACTACATAGAAGGGACCTTGGAAGTCTTCTAGTTCCAACTCCCTGCTCAAGCAGGACATCCTATACCATTCTGGACAAATGTTTGCCCAATTACTTCTTGAAAATCTCCAGTGATAGAGCATTCACAACTTTTGGAGGCAAGCTGTTCCACTGATTGATTGTTCTCACTGTTAGGAAATTTCTCTTTAGATCTTGGTTGGAGCTCTCTTTAACAAGCTTCTATCCCTTATTTCTTGTCCTGTCCTCAGGTGTTTTGGAGAATAAGTCAACTCCATTCTTCTCTGTAACAGCCCCTCAAGTATTGGAAGATACCTATCATGTCACCCATAGTCTTTCTCTTTGATAGGCTATACATGCCTAACTCCCTCAACTGTTCATCAAAGAATTTAGCCTCCAGATCTCTTATCATCGTTGTTGCTCTTCTCTGTACGCTTTCTGGCATCTTTTTTGTATTGTGGTGAACAGAACTGAACATTTTATTCCAAGTGTGGCCTTACTAGTGCAATATAGAGTGGTACGATTTCTTCTTGTGATCTCGGTGCTATCCATCTATTGATGTATCGTAAGATTGCATTGGGTTTTTTAGTAGCTGCAGTACAATAAATATCTGAAGCATCAGAAGGTGAATTGTTATATAAGCCACCTTTTCTTAATGGCCTTGGACACATTTAAAAAGGATTTAAAACCTTCTAGACACTCTAACCCTTGGGAGTCCTAGTTTCCAGATTTTGAACATATTTTGTAAGTTAGGCCATTTGAGGTCCCTTAATTCAAAATTTGTTGTCCTATAATGCACCATTTTGTCCTTTAAAGGTCATGACAACAGGAGATTTAGTACGATATAGATTTTCTCAGTAAAGCAGAATGTTGTGCACAGGTGCTTATGAGAAAAAGCTGAAAATACGATAGATCTAAGTAGTAAAGGTAGCTGGTGGATAGATTTTTTAAAATTATCTAAACATATAATTTCAATTTCCTTTCCTACAATTTTAACGGATGCTTTATTCTTGTTGATTATATATATATATATATATATATATATATATATATATATATATATATATATATATATATATATATATAATATATATATTATTTGACTATATATATATAGTTGACTATATATATATAGTTGCACTGTAACCCAAGGGATACATTATAAATAACATGTTTGTTCGTTTTTATTGTTGGAAAATTAGTGAGGGTAATTTCCAGTTTAGTTTTCACCCAGTCAGTCCCTCTATTCAGATCCGAGCAGTTCAGCTAGCAAAAAATATAGCTTGAGGTTTATTTATTAAACATTAGCAAACATTAAAAGCAGTTAACTGGTAAAATGGGACAAAAACCCAGGGAAACGGAGGGAGAAGAGAAAGACACAGGAACAACAGGGAAATAATAAGGCAGCAGAAAACTCAATAACAAGAATTTATTACCTGTCTGTCTCCTTTTTGTATTAAAAGGCACAGAACTTTCCAGAGCAGTTGGAAACAGTCCTGTGGATAATTAGCATGGACACTCACAAAGAGAGTGGCCTTTGCTTATTCTAATTTTAACCTTTTTATGTATATAAGAGTAGCAGAAAAGAGAGAGAAAGTAATACACCATGTGATCCATCCTCTGTTCTTCAGCATAACAATTTTGTGGGTGAAGGTGACACAATGGTTAAGTGGTTGGTAATCATATTTTCTTCACAATGTCCTCAAAACTAAGGTAGGTAAGAATTAGAGCTAGGGACTTGGTTCTTATATTTCTTAGGGAAACTTTGTGTGTGGGGGGGTGTGGGTTTGTCACAGAAAAAGATAGAATTTTAAGCATTGTTAGCATTGTTTCAAATTTATGCTGAAAGAGGAATAGACATTTTTAAAAGATGAAATCATAAATGACACATACAACATGTTGCCTTTTTTTTTTTTTTGCGTTAATTTATATGCCGTCCTTCTCCGGAGACTCAGGGCGTCTTACAATGCTATTGCCTTTGATAGCAATAGCAGTAGCACTTAGACTTGTATACTGCTTCCTAGTGCTTTACAGCCCTCTCTAAGCGGTTTACAGAGTCAGTATATTGTCCCCAACAATCTGGATCCTCATTTTACCAACCTCAGAAGGATGGAAGGCTGAGTCAACCTTGAGCCGGTCAGAATCGAACTCCTGGCAGTCAGCAGAATTAGCATGCGATACAGCATTCTAACCATTGTGCCACCACAGCTCCACTGATACCACATAAATCTCTGGAACTGCTGGATGCTTTCTAATGTAGATGTTCTTCCTCTCTATCTAGGAAGAATACCTTTGTAATTTCTAATTTTTCAATCAAATCCTTTATAGCAGAGGAGTCAAACTCTAGGCCTGTGGGCTAGATCCGGCCTGTGAGGTGCTTAGATTTGGGCCACCCTGGAAACAGCAAAGGACCGGCCCACGGTGCCTCTGCCAGCAAAAACAGAGCTTGGGAGGGCCTCCCTTCCAAGCTCCATTTTCACTGGCAGATGGCTGTAGGAGGCCAGAACAGGTGCCTCTGACACAAGTTATGCTGAGCTGGCCACCCACACCCTGGCCAGTGGTGGGTTGCTCCCGTTTCTGTCCGAGTCTTTAGAACCAGTAATAAAAGCAGTGGGAGGCTCCGCCCACCAGCCTGGACATCATAAATGACAATCTGTGCATGCGCAGAAGCGTGCGTGCTCCCGTTGCAAACCGGTAGTAAAGGTAAGTAGAACTCACCCCGGCCCCTGGCTCTACCGAGGTCAAATACAACCCTGATGCGGCCCTCAGTGAAATTGAGTTTGACACTCCCGCTTTAGAGAAACTGTACCATAATTAATTCCTTACCATTCGAATAACTGATAATTATGTATGAGGAAAAAAGTATTCATTCAGTGCAACCAAAACAAAATATACTATAGATCTAAAGAGAATTTTTTTAAAAAAAATCCTGTACAGATACTTTTAAATCACTCAGAAGCGATAGAGCAGGGTTTCATAAATACACTGAGATTTAAAGTGCACAAAAGTAAACACTATTAAAATGCCAACAGCCTTGTGACTTTCCAGGCTGCAATCATTCAGCTTTTCTAGAAATTAGCACAAAGCTTGAGAAATCTCAAGTTGCTTTTAATTTTAAAGCTTGAGACATCTCAAGTTGCTTTTAATTCAGTAAATGATGGGAACAGGAAATTACTAAGTGCTTTCTTTACAGGCATAAAGTCTTAATGTCCAGGTTATGTAATTAACAACTCTTTCGGGAGATCTTTGGTAAGTCCCTCTAAATCTTATGGAAATGGATGGTCCAAGCCACCTTCTCTTCCAAATCCATACTCGCCTCTATTCAGGATAGCCAACAGTTAAAAGAAAAAAGCCCAGAATCGAGTGGATGTGATTCTACTGAGCTGGGGCTGCAGAAAAACCTTGGTTACATAGGGAAAACCTTGCTAGAGGAAAAACACACATAAACCCTACGAAGAAGTAAGAAATATATATATATATATATATATATATATATATATATATATATATATATATATATATATATATATATATATATATATATGTAGGTCTTTGGTTATTCGGGTTTTCTCCCGCGTAAAATTGGAAGTGTCTTGGCGACGTTTCAACGAAGTCTCATTCGTCATCTTCAGGCTGGTGTTTTCGGCTTCGTGCTTCTAGGAACAGAAGCACGAAGCCGAAAACACCAGCCTGAAGATGACGAATGAGACTTCGTTGAAACGTCACCAAGACACTTCCAATTTTACATGGGAGAAAACTCGAATAACCAAAGACCTACATACAAACACCCGCGAAAACCTCAGAAAACAAATATCTACATATCTCTATCTCTATCTCTATCTATCTATCTATCTATCTATCTATCTATCTATCTATCTATCTATATTCCTGCACAAAGAAGGGGTTGGGCTTGTCCTTCTAACCTGAGGATTCTATGAAGTATAATGTTTCATATAACATCCAAAGAGACTATCATCTTTCTCTAGATGTGGTTAAATTTCATGGAGAATTATTTTGATCTCAAAATGTGGCTATGAGCAGTTTTGTGTGTCTGTTCCTATGTGGGTCACATGCTTTTATCTTGTCTTCTGTGCTAAGCTTTCCATCAAATCTTTTTCAGGAACGGATAACTATGACAATCAAACTCCTAAGAACTGAATTATTGCCCTTGACTGATTCGCCAAGTTAATATCTTTCAGTGAAGATGAGGTTCACCTGATATGAGAGCACAGAAACAAATCTGATCAACGAGGAAGCAAATCACAATCATAGAGGGAGGCAAAAGAAGCATATTCCTTCTCAGAAATACTTTTTCCCCCAAAATCCCCAAATATTTTCCCTTAATTTAACTCTTTGGGCTAATTGGTGTTTGCATGTTTTCCCCCTCTATTCTAGACTAAACTGCTCCTACAGTGACATAGAAACTGAAGGGAATTCTGGTACTAGAAGCAAATACATGATTTTAAAAAAATAGGAAAGGTATGTTGAAGATCCTGTCAGTTAAAGGACTTCAACTGGTAGAATCTAGGAAGAGAGCTTTCTCTGCTGTGGCCTCTACTTGAAGAATATTCTTCCCCAGGAGGTAAGGTAGGCCCCGCTTTCCTGGCCTTCCAAAAAGTAGTTAAAACATGGCTCTGTGACCTTGCATGGAGGAGAATACAGCTATGGGGCTGATTAATCCTGAAAGCCCTCCTTTCACCTTTTAACTAATTCTAATTGTATTTAATCGCCCTTGATTCTTTCTAAATAAAGCACTAAATACATGTAAAAAACATATCTACCCAAGAACTCCAGTGTAAAACCACAAGGGGGCATTTTTACAAATGTGCTTGTTTGGATGCAGATAAAATTTCTATACAAATATCAGTGCCCTGCATACAAATATTCAGTGCACCATGGCTTGGGGGAAAATACCAGTGTCATCATTAGATCTGGGCATTAACATATATGCAACCACACAGAAACATTTAGTCAAGGCTGCAGGAAAACATTAGTCACTGTGTAAGGTCCCAAAATATACTTGAGTCACCAGAATGCCAAAGAGAGAGACTCAAGACGAGGCTTGCAAAAAAGCAGATTTTATTTATGGCCAAAAACAAAATACTGGGTGGAACTATATCCAGAACATACAGATACAATGCATGCGAGGAGATAGCCACACCTTGGGGAAAGTATGGTGTCATTTTATACCCTCAGAGACATCAGCTTAGTACCCAATTCTGGCCTCCTAATTTAGGTTTGTGTATTCCTTGTTGCCCTGCAAGGGGGAATAGAAACTTCCCAATTAGTCATCTTGAGCATTTCTTTGTTTACTCAATTGGCCACTTAGCCCCCTGGCTCTGGAAGACAGGAGTTTATCCAGATCAAACATAAATTAGGGCTGAGGTGTAAATTATCCCTTTGTTGATGGCTGTAGCTTCAACTGAGATACGTACCATGCTTTTAGATAGATTGATATGAGTTCAGGTCAAATGGCAGGGACATACGTTTGACAAATACCAGATACATTACAGAGGCCTAATAACAATATGTTTGTAACAGGAGATACAAATAGAAAGGAATTATATGTATTACAGGAACCTAATGGTTACAGAATCTAGTATACCAGTATATCATGTTCTAGTATTATTTATTATATCCTTATTATTGTTTCCCTTCAACTGTTTCTCTGAATATTGTATATTATACTATTCATCTTATAACTTTAGTGTGGATTACCTGTTTTTCCTGATGTTTCTATATTAAGAGCAAACCAGCAAATGTGATAATTGGAAATATTTCCATTTGGCTGTAACTTTGTAAATCAATCATTACTTTTTCTTTTCTTTTTTTATCAAACTTCACTTTTTATTACATTGATCCCTTTTGCCATTTGTTTTCCAAAGTAATACTTGGAAATTTATATCTGACATGGGGGCCTTCCTGAAGAAAATAAAAGCTTCATTGGACTACCCTAATTGCAAAAAAATTCATGATAAAACCTTGAGTTGCAATCTTGCATACAGGCTGCCAAAATCCCCTTGACTTGCTGATTGTAGCTTTGGAAAACTGCAAAAAAGATTCTGGTACATTGATATCATAGATATCATAGATTTTTATGATAGTAAGAGTTGTTAACCTAATCTTGCGTAGCTTCTTCTCCGGTAATATTGCACTGCAAACTAGGGCATACAAAACCTTTGCTAGACCAATTCTCGAATACAGCTCATCTGTCTGGAACCCGCACTGCATATCAGAATTAATACAATTGAGAGAGTCCAGAGATATTTCACAAGAAGAGTCCTCCACTCCTCTACTTGCAACAGAATACCTTTAGGCCACCAGACTTGAAATTTTGGGCTTAGACAATTTAGAACTACGCCGTCTTCAGTCTGACCTAAGTGTAGTACATAAAATTATCTGCTACAATGACTACTTCAGCTTCAACCACAACAATACACGAGCAAATAATAGATACAAACTCAAGGTAAACCGTTCCAAATTCGATTGCAAAAAATATGACTTCAGTAACAGAGTGGTCAGCACCTGGAATGCACTACCTGACTCAGTGGGTTCTTCCCCAAACCCCCAAAACTTTAACCTTAAACTGTCTACTGTTGACCTCACCCCATTCCTAAGAGGTCTGTAAGGGGCGTGCATAAGCGCACCAATGTGCCTACCATCCCTGTCCTAATGTCCCCTTTGATTCGTATCCATTTCATGCATACATAGTCATGTTTATACTTATATCTGTTATCTAATACATGCTTGATGAAATAAATAAATAAATAAAATAAATTAAATTAAAATAAAATAAAATAAAATATCATAACTTGTACAGCTTTTGGAAGACAAGCAAGCAGCTTTTTAGAAATGCTTTTTAAAACAACAACAACACTTGTTGTTTTCTAAAAGCTAAAATAGCTTTCAGAAACTATTTAACTTCCATTTCTACAAAATTACAAGGTTGACATTATGGACTAGTCTAGAATTACATGCATTTCTGGTGGAATTACCCATGCATTCTGTTCTTAAGAGTAACACCCACTCAGTTATTGGGATCTTGGACTGGTAGTTTGTAGCCATTGTGTTTCCTTTTGCTGCTTACAAAGTGTGCGTTTGTTCCTTGTGTGCTAAACTTACTGAGGATTTCCCAATACATCCTCAAAAATTTATTTTGTATTGTATTATTATATTAACATTATACTATACTATATTATATTTATTATATTATCATAACATTCAGGCCAGTGGTGGGTTTCTACTGGTTCACCTCGGTTCAGGCAAACCGGTAGTGGTGGCGGTGGGAGGCTCTGCCCACCTGCCCGGATGTCATCACGGACGCGCTGCGCATGCACAGAAGGTACTGCACATGCTCAGAAGCATCACAAACGAAGTGAGCATGTGCTAATGCACGCTCACAGTCCCAAACCGGTAGCAAAGGTAAGTGAAAATAACTACTGATTCAGGCACATATTAATAATACAGTATTTTACCTATAGTCACTAAGTGAGAACCTGGATGAAATGAGACTTGAATTTGACACCACTGCTTTAAGACATGTTTATCCATTGTATTATAGTCACTAAGTGAGAACCTGGATGAAATGAGACTTGAATTTGACACCACTGCTTTAAGACATGTTTATCCATTGTATTATATATCTTCCCACCTGTGTGGCATGCTCAACTCTGTGTTTGACCCTGTCTAATTTTAATTTGTGCAATTAAGACATTTTAACTTGATTTTCCCCCCACACACACACACAGTTAATTGCTTTCCTACTATTAAGCTTAATACTAAGGCAACATTTCTGCACTATGTAGGGCCATTAACTGCATCTTATAATCACTCCCTCCAAAATATTCATTGACATAATTAATTGCCAGTTCACAAAAGCACTGAACTTTCAGAAGTCAAGCTATAAGGTCAGAACGGGAATAAAAAGATTTCAAAACAAGGTTTAGGCAAGAAAAGAATAATCAAAATAAAATTATTTGATCAGTAGCCGAAGGTGTCTAGTACCCTTCATTGCTTACAAAAATTGGCACAGGCACTAGGTCATTAACCAAGTATCTTTGAATACTGGAGGGGATGTAATATTCCTTGCAGGCGTGATATCTTCCATTTATCACAGTCCTGGCAATTGCTCCCTGCTGACAACTCTGTATACAGTATTCAAAACTATTGGAGATCAATAAGCTTTCCAATTATGCTTCTTCATTTTACAGGGCTGTAAAATATGCATACACAGAATCTTCCTCTGAAACCTGGATTTCTAGCCCAACTGGTATTGCATACAGATAACCCTCTTCTATTTCAGAACATGTCTACCACCAGCATGATTAAAGCAAAGAAAATACTCATTAGTATTAGACTCTGTATAATGATAAGCAATGTTTATCCTAGCTTCTCTCTCCAATGCCAGATGCTCTAAGCAAGATCTTTCCTATTGACACATATTGCTGTCATTTCTTGAGAAAAAAGTTGGCTTAATTTCCCTTAAGTAGTCACTACGCTATAAAAACGTATTGCACGTATTGTGAAAGACAATCTATTACTATTTTTCCTCAGTCTCAATCACGGGTGAAATGCTACCAGTTCACACTGGTTCAGGTGACTGGGTAGCGGTGGCGGCTGGTGGTTTGGAGAACTGGTAGTGGCGGCAGCGCGAGGCTCCGTCCGCCTGTCCAGACGCTGTTACTTCCTGGTTTTATTTATTTATTTATTTATTGTTTATTTATTGGTTCAATTTATATGCCGCCCTTCTCCGGAGACTCAGGGCGGCTTACAATGCGTTAAGCAATAGCCTTCATACTTTTGTATATACCTGCTTAGTAGGGCTTTCGGGGGGCCCCCAAGCAGTGTTCTTTTTTATACAAAGTCAGTTTATTGCCCCCACAATCCGGGTCCTCATTTTACCTACCTCGAAAGGATGGAAGGCTGAGTCAACCTTGAGCCTGGTGAGATTTGAACTTGCAGTAATTGCAGGCAGCTGGTGCTACTTAACAGCACTTTAGTCTGCTGCGCCACCAAGGCTCTTTAACCAGGAAGTAACCTGTTTTTTAACCTCTGCACATGTGCAGAGGGTCCAAGTGTGCACGTGACACGCATGTGCACTTCCAAACCGGCAGGGAAGGTAAGTAGATTTCACCCCTGGTCTGAATATGGTATAACTATGGACAATATCTGACTGTGCCAAGCATTGGCTATATCTAAGATGCGGGTAAAAGAATTATCCCCCAAAAAAATTAATAAAGAATTTAAGTTAACATTTTTCCAAGGCAAACTATCTACAGTGCCACGAATATTAATCCACCAAAGCATGTGCCCCTTCCCCAAATACTTTAAGTGTAGAAATAATTGCAAAGATGTGATTGGAGTCCCCCAAGCCCCATTGTTTCCTTAAACCCCCAAACACTGAAAGAAAAACTTAGCATTTATGGATTGGAAGTTGGCAAGGAAGCAATAGAAGCATAGATAATGGTCAGTTTTCAGAATAGAATAGAATAGAATAGAATAGAATAGAATAGAATAGAATAGAATAGAATAGAATAGAATAGAATAGAATAGAATAGAATAGAATTCTTTATTGGCCAAGTGTGATTGGACACATAAGGAATTTGTCTTTGGTGCATAAGCTCTCAGTGTACATAAAAAGACAAGATACATTCGTCAAGAATCATAAGGTACAACACTTAATGATAGTCATAGAGTACAAATAAGCAATCAAATACTAGGAAACAATCAATATCAATATAAATCATAAGGATACAAGCAGCAAAGTTACAGTCATACAGTCATAAGTGGGAGGAGATGGGTGATAGGAACGATGAGAAGATTAATAGTAATGCAGACTTAGTGAATAGTCTGACAGTGTTGAGGGAATTATTTGTTTAGCGGAGTGATGGCGTTCAGGGAAAAAACTGTTCTTGTGTCTAGTTGTTTTGGTGTGCAGTGCTCTATAGCGTCGTTTTGAGGGTAGGAGTTGAAACAATTTATGTCCAGGATGCGAGGGGTCTTTAAATATTTTTGCCGCCCTCAGTAAACCCTCAGAAAATAAGTAATATTTTCACAGTAAGAGAGACATTAGCCGAGGCATTGTCCTGGGACTGATAGCTTTTAATTAATCCCTAAATGGCCTTACATCAATGATGTAAGCAAGTGTCAGGTTCTGATGTTATCTCAAATAAATTTCATTCTCAAACACAAAGTTTTTGATGAAATCTCTTATTTATTAAAGAATAACGATCCAGTCCTGAACTTATTTGCAGCCGAAACTGATCCTCCGATCCCAAACCCCTCCCTTTCCGTTCCTCAAATCTCAGTGTCTCATTGGCCATCTTCCAAGTCCATCTTTCATTTCAGTTACTTCAAGTCACAGGAATTCCCCCCTCCTCTCATCACCTAGGTGACGTTATCTGCCGGGGGGAAAGAACTGGGTGAAAAGTCAAGCTACTACTTCTAACAGGCTCTTTCCCACTCATTCATGTCAGTGCTGGGGAAATCACAGTTTGGAACGCTGACAGCAAGTTCATTTAGTGACATAAAATAATACTGTCAACTCTCGAAACAACTCTAGCTGAAGCCATATTTTTCTTGCTTCGTTTCTTAGTTGCCATATTTATGGTGGGGAGGGGACTTATGAAATGTAGAATGTTTTCCTCCAATGTGCCAGACATAACAACGATAAGGCTCCTGATAACCAAGGCCAGATCAATGTTCCCTAGCAATGGCAGGAGGGAGTGCTGAGACATTCATCACCTACTTGGTTGGCTAATATGATCTGTGACACAAGGGGGGGAGGTGGACAGTATCTTATTTATTTATTTATTTATTTTATTTAATGAGATTTATATGCCGCCCTATCTCCAGCTGGACTCAGGACGGCGCACAACAGTAAAAAACATCTAATGAAAAAGTTAAAAAGAAAATAAATCCAAATCTCATAATTTAACAGTTAAAAGTTCAATTAAGACTAACAAGTTAAAAATTAAAACCCCATCAGTCCAGGCCAGCCAAACGAAACAGCCACGTTTTGAGGTCGCGAAGGAAAGAGCGGAGGTCGGGGGTCACCCGGAGCTCCAGGGGCAGTTGATTCCAAAGGGTAGGTGCACCCACAGAGAAAGCTCTCCCCCTGGGGGTCGCCAGCCGATACTGTCTGGCCGACGGCACCCTGAGGAGGCCCTCTCTGTGGGAACGCACCCAGCGATGGGCAGCTGTTTCTGGCTGCAGATGGCCTCCCAAATATCCCAGGCCTAAGCTATATAGGGCCTTATAGGTAATCACCAGCACCTTTTTTGGGGGAAAAAAGTGTCTTATAATCCGAAAAATACAGTATACACTCTGCTTGCTGTGTCTCTGTCCTGTTTCACACATCTCTCTATTGATTGGGCATGACAGGACCACTGTGGTACTTGCATTGGTTCGTCAATGAACTTCTTTATTTCTGCTGTAGTCAGCTTGCATGTCAAAGGTGGCTCATATACATCTTCAGACCAGTCAATCAACTCCAGCTGAGTGGATGCTCTGGCATTGATTAAAGTCATTTTTCTTGCACGTACAGAAAAATCTCCCAGCTGTTTGATTATTTTTTCCAGGATTTTCCCAGGCATTGACGTCAAGTTGATTGGTCTGTACTTTCCTAGATCCTTTCCCCCACCACCACCTTTTTGTAGATTGGAACCACATCAGCTTTTTCCCCAATCTTCTGGTAGCTCTCCTGTACTACAAAAGCTTGGAAAGGTTACATTCAGTGGCTCCAAGATTACATCCAGCTCAGTGGTGGTTTCAAATAATTTCACCACCGGTTCGCCGAAAATGTGAGCCCACACGTGAATAAATTGCTTCGGCCTGGGGGGCATAGTTTGAGGCTAGAGGGGGGGTGGCATATGGGCAGAGTCCCAGGGCAAGGCTGGAGCAGGGGAATGGTACGTCCCTGGCAGGGGTGGGTTCTACTTACCTTTACTACCGGTTCACAGTGGGGCTGTGCGCACGGTCGCTTCACTCGCTCGTGCGCATGCTCTTCTGCGCATGCACAGAAGCATTTTGATGATGTCAGGGTCAGTGGGCAGAGCCTCCTGCCAGTTTTACTAAAGGTTCTATAGAACCACTGCGAACTGGGGGCAACCCACCACTGGTCCCTGGGCCCCGACCTGAGGCAAAGAGCAAGCAGGCGGAATGCTTACCTTTGGTGAGCAGAGCAGGTGAGGCACGGAGGCGAGGTGTGGAGATTAGCTGGGCCACATGGCAACAGCAAGATATATAGGGCAGGGTAGGGCCAGCCGGTGGTGTGATTTGCCAGTTCTTCGAACTACTCAAAATTTCCGCTACCGGTTCGCCCGGACTGATCTGAACCAGTTCAATACCGCCTCTGATCCAGTTTCTTCAAAACAAACCAAAATATGAATCTTGGCTTCTTCCTCTGAAGTGTCTTTTTTGCACAAAATTTTCCCGTGCCAGTGATTAATGCACATCAGAGGCAGAATATGTTCAGAATGTTTCATATAAATTATCTACTTGTATATTACAGCTCTATAACATCGTTCAGAATTACTGTCCCTATTTTGCAAATTGTTTCTGGGCAGAGAATGGCAGCTGGTGCAAAGCTAACTCCCAAGATCGTGAGCGAAATTAGGTTTTAACTTGACAATGCAAGTCACAATCTTATTTATGACCAACAGCCATGCTCCGCTTTTAACCAGGGAACATAACCTATCATCAATTTTATACGTAAGATTTCAGAAAACACCCTGATAATCCTGCATTCCATGTTCAGTGCCCTAAGTGTCTTCCTTGTTAGATGGGCAGAGAATAGCTTGAAATAATGGGTGGAAATAGAGTGGGTTGCATTTATAATGAATAAACCAAAAAGGTAAATGAGATAACCTCATGTTGTGGAGATGTTTTCCTATTTAAACTGTGTGTTCAGCCTGATAATTGAGATTTTTCTTCCCAGATGCCTTTAACTGTTTGGGAGGGGGTGAAAATGGCTCTATAAATTACCAAAGCTTCTCATTTTCTCTCCATTTTGCATATTTCGTTTATAATCATCACTGAACCTTTTGATGAACTCTTCTTATTAAGCCTGAAGCAAGTTAGTTCTATGCTTTTCTCTGCAAAAAAAAAACAAAAACAGCGAGAAGGCTATCTTGCCCACAGTTGCTAAGCAGAAGGAAACAGACAGTTTCTCAAAGTGAAATGACGTCTTTTCAAGCACCCAAATAGCACTTCCACTTCAAAGAATCTCATCAGCCATATTATTCTGTCTCTTGAATCTGCCTATCTTCTCTTATGGAAGAAACAATTTGGAAGACTCACAACATAAATCAGGGACCGGGGACACAAGGGAGATCACCAGGGCACCAGATTTATGATTGCTGTGTGTTGAAGAGATATCTCTTTGCTGCCGAAGGAAATCAAGTATATTGAGGTATTTGTTCATGTATGGTATAAGGGGAGAAATGACAACCACAGTATAAATGAAAGCATCCTGAGAAACTTGTCAATCACTGCAGGAAGAAATGGAAAAAGGGCCATGAGTGAGAGGAAATAATTAAGTGTGGAGTACAATCCTTGTATGGAGACACATCAGATTCGATCTAGGCCCGTGATGGTGAACCTATGGCACGTGTGCCACCGATGGCATACGGAGCCATATCTGTGGGCATGCGACTGTTGCCCTACTCAGCTCCAGCATGCATGCATGCACCAGCCAGCTGATTTTCAGGCATTCCGGGTCCACCGGAAGTCGGGAAATGGGCTGTTTCCAGCCTCCGGAGGGCCTCTGGGTGGGTGGGGAAGACCGTTTTTGCCCTCACCAGGCTCCAAGAGAGCCTCTGGAGCCTGGGGAGGGTGAAAAATGGGCCTACCGGGCCCACCGGTAACCTTTTTGCTGTCGCGTACCAAGAGCGGGGAGAGCACGAGGGGGGGTTGTGCGCACATGCACGGGGGGGGGCATGGCATGGGGGGCATTGAATTATGGGTGTAGGCATGTGTGCATGCAACCCCCCCCACACGCTCCCCCATGCTTTTGGCACGCAACGGCAAAAAGGTTAGCCATCACTGATCTAGGCTAATGAGAAGGGTTAGTGTTGATTATAACAAGACGTTATAACAAGAGATAAATGGCCTCATTCACCAAGTCTGTCCTTTCAAAATCAATGGGATAATGGATCATAACTGTCTTACAGTCATGACTGGGTATGTGTAACTAGGCTAAAGTAGGTGTGCTATGTGTAGAAGGATTGGAAACCAGTTGTATTCAACTTGGCAACTTTAAGATGTGTGGACCTCATTTCATTTTCATTTATTTATTTTGTCAAGCATCTATTAGATAACAGATATAAGTAAAAACATGATTATGAATACATGAAATGGATACGAATAAAAGGGGACATTAGGACAGGGACGGTAGGCACGCTGGTGCGCTTATGCACGCCCCTTACAGACCTCTTAGGAATGGGGTGAGGTCAACAGTAGACAGTCTTAGGTTAAAGTTTTGGGGGTTTGGGGAAGAAACCACAGAGTCAGGTAGTACATTCCAGGCATTAACCACTCTGTTGTTGAAGTCATATTTTCTGCAATTGAGTTTGGAGCTTAAGTTTGGAGCTTAAGTTTGTATCTATTGTGTGCTCGTGTATTATTGCAGTTGAAGCTGAAGTAGTCATTGACAGGTAGGACGTTGTAGCAGATAATTCCATCTCCCAGAATTTCTCAGTCAGTAGGTTATACTCAAACATGTTGTTATTTTACCTTTTTTCAAATGTCCCAAAGAAGTAGGAACATGTTGTCTAGCCTCAAACAGCTAGACAATATCAAGGAAGCAAGAACTAAAGATTTTAGTTCTTGGCATTTATTCCAGATGCTAAGAGTGTCTTCAATTAAGGCCACACATTTTTAATACTTTGAAATGCTTCTTCCCAGCATTCCTATCACCTAGAACGAATTGCCATTTACGAGATGATTGTCAACTGATTTTCCTTCTATCTCTTCATTACTTATGTCTCCTCTCTTTTCCAGCCTTTCCATAATCTCCCAGTTAGCGATCTTCTGATATTGCCAGAAAGTTAACAGAGCTTTCCAAAAAAGCAGAAGTAGGATTTGCACAATCTATACATTAGAGCAGAATGGAAAAGCAGGATTTCCCCATTCTCCAAGATCAGCTACAAAACTAATTTGGGGTTTTTTTTAAAAAAAAAAAGTTGCTTTTCAAAGTTTTCTTTGGAAAAAGACCATTTTCAGATCACTGAGAGTCACTACCATTTAGGCCGCTTGAGTTCTATAAGTGGCTTATGTAATACTGAAATAAGACTTTTAAATCTATCAACATGCATTGCCCATGTTTTACCAGTCAATCTCTTGACCAGCAAATCCATGTCTTTACCCTTCTACCCTGATGCTATTCTAGTGTCATTTGTTGTTTGGACTTGTACTCACCATGGAGATGCACTTGAAAAATGATAAAGCCAGAAAAAAAACTTGACATATCTTACCTAGTAGATGTCTCTTACCAGAAAATGAGAAGTTAGTCTCAATATTTTTTTCAAGAGTTTTTTTGCAGACACACAAAAAAAAAGCCAATGCAGTCCTAGGTTCCATAAACAGAGGGATAGTATCAAGATCATGTAAAGCGACCGTGCTACTTTATACTGCACTAGTGACACCACACTGTTGTGGCTCCGTTACCAGAGCCTGTGTCATCGTCAGGAGAGGACTCTGAGAGTGAAGGGGAGGAGTTGGCAAGGCCTTCCTCTCTAGGACCCTCCTCGGTGTCCGCCGAAGGGCAAGAGATAGGGCCAGGGCCAAGCACGTCCACACAGCCACAGATGGACAGTGATGAGGGTAATGAGTCTTGGCTGGACCTATGCCAGTGTCGCAGAGATAAGCGCGTGCAACAGAAGAAAGGGCGTGCCCGAGATTAGGCTGAGTCACTGGACCACAGGATATAAAAGGGAGCGTGGTGGCCAGTCAAACCTTGTGACGAACAAAGCTGAAAGCTTCCACGCCATTCTGCATTGCCGGACTTTTGCTTTAAGACTTGACGGGATTATCTCTGGACTTGATTGTAATTATTGAGCTGCTTTCCTTTGATGTATCAGAAGTGGGGAGAAGTTCTCTCTCCTCTTTGTAAATAATAAATTCTTGGCAGGCAGCCACTAGGTTGTTGCCAAGTTCCGTTATCATAAGGAAAAGGATTTTGCCGGCTGGTTTGGTCTTTAACTCCTGAACGTCTGTTGGTGTGTGTGTGGGGGGGGTTGGGGACAGAACACACATGTGGACTACTGTGTCCAGTTCTGGTCACCATAATACAAAAAAGATGCTAAAAGTCTAGAAACTGTGAAGAGAATCCTGCAGATTCGGACTATTTGCTGGTATTTTGTTTTAGGTATATGTCACTGTTTCCATTTTTTTATACTTATGCTTCAGTTTGTTAGAAAGCTCTTTGTGCAACCATGCTGGTCTTGCCTGGTGTCTTTTATTTTTCTTCCTGTGTTTTAATTTGGGCTTAAAGTTCCCTCAAAGTTCCTACAACTTCCACTCCCTCAATCATTTCATCCCCATCAGTTAGGATTAATTCCAGTATAGCTGACCCTCTAGTACAGTTTGAATCACAAACATCAAAATGACAAAAGGGGCAAGACTTTGATAATCCTGGAAGACACAACTTTTTTTTTAAAAAAAGTTTTTTTTAATCCGGCCTTTATTATTTTTTATAAATAACTCCCATCAAACATGTCTAATACTCCTTCCATCTCCTATTTTCCCCACAACAAATCTGAGAAGTAAGCTACACTGAAAGATAGTGACTAGCCCAAAGTCATCCAGCAGGCTTTCGTACCTAAGATGGGGCTAGAACTCACAGTCTCCTAGTTTTCCAGTCTGATGCCTTAACCACTGGACCAAACTGGCTGTTTGACACTCTTGTATGTGGCCCTGCTAAACTGGTACATGAAAATTGTTTCAGCAATCATCTCCTTTCTCTTGAGGGGACGGCGAATTATAATTGTTCAAAGAAAAGAGCCTACAAAATACAATAGACACTGTAAAATAACAGCTGTATGAGTTTATAGAGGCAAAAATTAGGAATTTGGCAGCATCTCTTCCAAATCATATTTTTATTAAAAGCTTAAAAGCCTTTTACTTACATCTTTAAGTAAAATTTGCTAGTCAGAAAAGGTGATACAAGACTGACTGATGAAACCCCTAAACTATTCTACAATGAACAAGATTAGGTGCATGGGAGAGTAGGGGAGCTAGAGAAAAATGGAACAAACCTGATGTGCATTTTCTCTCCTACAGACAGACAAAAACATACGTCAGTTTCTGATCCGGCTTTTTTTAATGAATTTCCGAGAGAATAAATCTTCTGATTTCCATGGACTTTTTTCAGATTAAAAAGGTAGAGCAAGACGGTTGCATCAATGTTGATGAAGAGAGCATTCTAACAATCCGAAAGCAGTGGCTCAGAAATGTGAGTGAGCAGCACTGAGGTTTTTTAAAAGCTACATGGAGTCAAAATCTTGTTTCTGTTTTTCCTCAGGGGTCCAGCATCTCCTGCAGATCTGTCTCCCCAAGCCCCTCGCTGCGTAATTGCTTCACCTGCAGACTGTGAGGGAAGATCGCCATCTACTGAAGAAAGCCTTCGAGGCCGGAGTGATTTTCCTCACTGCCTTGCTTGCCCCTGTTTAGCTGGCAAGCAGGGAACCGAAGCTGCCATTGCCGCTGTTTGAACACCAAAGCGATGGAGGAGGGGAGCAATTTCGAAAAGTAAGCAGGAGGGCCCTTAAAACGGCCATTCTTGCCCATGACATTAAATCACTCCATCGTTGATGTCCTACAGCTCAGCTTTCTTTTTGCATTGTGCAGGATTGGGGGGGTGTTTATTTTTATTTAACAAAAAGTTTGGGATGTATATTGGCATGGGGAAGTCCAGCACTTTAAGGAAAGTCTCTTTTTTTTTGTAACTAAGGAAGAAAAAATTGATCGGCCCTTTTCTAAGGGACTGGGGGGAAAAAATATCTGCAGAGCGATGCTTGTATTCATCCAAATGGGCGCCTGCTGCTTTGTTATACAGCATGAGCCATGACTTTTGTTTGATTTTCATTTTTTTTTAAAATGTTCATTCCACTTAATCAATAGCTTGGTTGCATGTCATATTCAGGTCTGACACAAAATTATTTTCTTCCCAAAGAATGATCAACCATTTGCTCTGTAAATAATCCCAGGCTCCCTTTAATTAACATGCCAGAAAGTTTCCATTCTGTCTGATGCAGATCATCAACACCCAGGAGAAATCAATACGCTGCATTTGATGTTACTCACCTGTTATATTCCCAGGCATGATTTGGCTTCATTTGGTCAACTTTTCTTGAGGGAGGGAGGGAGGGAAGAAAGACATTCATTTGAGTAAAATATACAGGACAAGAATAAAGGAAAATATTTAGCAAGTGGTTATCATTGCAAATATTCTCCCTACATATCAGAGGTGGGATTCACTTATCTTCCCTACTGGTTCGCAAATGTGAGCACACGCGCCACCTTTGCGCATGCGCACAGCCTTCTGCACATGTGCAATAGTCACGCATTATGTCCGGGTGAGTGAGCGGAGCATCCCGCAGTCAACGCTACCAGTTCGCGCGATCCGGACAGAACCGGCTGAATCCCACCACTGCTACATATCCATAACCAACCTTTCAACTTGTTTTGAGACTGAAATAAATTTATCAGAATTAAACCTGATAAATAAATAAAAGTTTTGTATTGAACATTCACCTCAGAGAACTGGGTACACAAATGGGAGGGGAGTAAGATTATCAGTGAAAGAATATGCAAATTGATGTAGAGATTGTGGGAATAAAATCCCCCTCAGTACGTTCCCGCCATCTTTTCTTTTAGTATGCCTCTCAGAATTGCGTGCCACTTCCTAAGGTAGGTGGTGTGACCAGAGGAATTCAACAAAGTTTGTGGCACTTATTCTGGTGGATAATAATGATGGCAGTTCGCCTTTACTGAATTTGAACGCAACAGAGTATTTCACTTTGTTTTCTTTCATTACTGTTCCACTTGGTGGAATGAATTAATGAGCCCTAAGACCAACAGGTAAGAAACATGGAGGGTGAAAATCAGGAAGGAACAGTGTCAGCGTTCTGAATATAAAAGTGAACCAACAATGGGAAGCTTTGGATAAGATGAATCCAAAATGCAGCATTACTGTCTCGCTTCAATGGGAAATAAAGTCTATTCCATAGTCTTTGAAAACTTATTGGCAAAAAGAATGATTTTTCCATAGTCTATGCTTCAAATACCCTGCCAACAAAAGTGCGTATAGTCAAGGCTATGGTTTTCCCAGTTGAAATGTATGGCTGTGAAAGTTGGACCATAAGAAAGGCTGAGCGTCAAAGAATTGAGGCCTTTGAACTATGGTGCTGGAGAAGACTCCTGCAAGTCCCTTGGACTGCAAGGCGATCCAACCGGTCAGTCCTAGAGGAGATCAACCCTGACTGCTCTTTAGAAGGCCAGATCCTGAAGATGAAACTCAAATACTTTGGCCACCTAATGAGAAGGGAGGATTCACTGGAGAAGAGCCTAATTCTGGGAATGATTGAGGGCAAAAGAAGAAGGGGACGGTAGAGAACGAGGTGGCTGGATGGAGTCACTGAAGCAGTAGGTGTGAGCTTAAATGGACTCCAGAGGATGGTAGAAGACAGAAAGGCCTGGAGGAACGTTGTCCATGGGGTCGCAATGGGTCAGACACGACTTCGCAACAACAAATGCTTCAAATGTTTTCTACATATAAAATATATAGAAAATGTTGACTTTTTATTCTTGGTTTATTGTGAGTTAAACCCTTGGGCTTTCTAAAATTGTAGCAAGCATCCATTGCTTGTATTTGTACCCCATGGTCTGAAATTCAGTCATCACTCCAATATACTGAAATACCATCACGTAGCTAGTACATGAAACAAGCTTAATTTTAATAAACATTTGTTTGCAGTTTTTGCTGCAGTATTGCAGTAGTATTCAATCCTAAACAAGACAAAACAATATAAAGGTATCTTGTTTCTTTCTCACTCTCAGTCTGCTGGGAAAAAAACAACAGAGAAGCAAACCAAACTTGGACATTGTATGGATTTTGATGTTCCCACCCACATCCTAGCTCATTTTGTTTTTAAATATGTAAGCATACGTCACAGCATACTTCTGTGGCTGAAAATGCCCCCTTTTCAAGCTAGTGCAAATTGATGATCCTGAGCAGAAGGCAGCAGAAATCCATTTTTTTTTTTGTCAGAAAGAATACACTTCAGTACTGTATTTTTTGGAGTATAAGATGCACCGGACTATAAGACGCACCCACCTTTTTTGGTGAGGAAAACAAGAAAAAGAAATCTGCCTCTGCCTCCCAGCAATTTTGCCTCATTGCAGCAAACAGCAAACAGCCTGCTTTACTTTCATTTTCGTTTTCAGCATACTTGATTAGCACAAGGAAACAAAAATCTGCTCCAGCAATTTACCTCCTTGCAGCAAGCAGCAGAGGCCCCTGCAAAACGGCTGAGAGCAAATCAGCTGAGAGTTGGGAGGCCGATCCAATCAACTTGTGCTAATTAGGCTGTGCTGAAGCTGAAAGGAGCTGTTTCTTCTTGCTGCTTGCTGCAAGGAGGTAACCGCTGGGAGGCAAAGGCCAAAGGGTGGGGGCCAGTGGGTGGGTGGGGCTACATTCGGTGTATAAGATGCACTAAAATTTTCACCCCCTTTTAGGGGGGGAAAGGTGCGTCTTATACGCCAAAAAATACGGTAAGTCTTCTATTATTTGTATCAATCTAGCAATATAAGAGGAGACCTCTATTTGCAATGGGATTTCTCGTCATTCTATGGGTAGCCTAAATATACTTCAAAGAGTCATCTACATCTCAGAAAGTAAACTGAGATATATGTAATATATACCAGGTGTCAGGAATCTGTGGCCAAAGGTAGAGAGACAGTTTGGTGTAGTGGCTAAAGTGTTGGCCTAGAAAACAGGAGACCCAGGTAAAATTGGCTGGGTGAATTTGTGCCAGTCACTCTCTCTCAGCCCAACACACAGGATTATTGTTGTGCAGAAAATAGGAGAAGGGTGGTTTATTTCAGCTGCATATTTTAAAACAAGTGGGATAAAAATCTTTAAAAATGGGAGATATGATTTGGAAAAATGCAATCAAATTTTATATGGAGTTTTATTTCTGCTATACTAGGTATTTTATTCAGTTCTTTAATATTAAAAGAAGTTATCTATTGTAATCATCTGGCTTAGGTTCTAACCAGGGGTGAAATCCAGCAGGTTCTGACAGGTTCTGGAGAACCGGTAGCGGAAATTTTGAGTAGTTTGGAGAACCGGCAAATGCCACCTCTGGCTAGCCCCCGAGTGGGGTGGGAATGGAGATTTTGCACTATCCTTCGCCCAGGAGTGGGGAGAGAATGGGGATTTTGCAGTATCCTTCCCCTGGAGTGGGGAGGGAATGGAGAATTTGCAATATTCTTCCCCTGCTACATCCACCAAGCCATGCCCAAAGAACCGGTAGTAAAGAAATTTGGATTTCACCAAATTTCAAACCTATTAAAGGACCAATTTAAAGTACAAAAATGGTGATTTGAGTAGATCCAATTTGTGCTACTAAGCATCTTAGGTAGATAGAGATCTGAGAGAGAATCCAAAATATCATTTCATTTTGTAACACATGTGTAATTCAAATAGAGTTTTAATTAACTGTCTACTTAATTGACCAGCTTGCTAATGTAAATAGGCACATAAGTATATAATGTCAAAAAGTATTACTATATACAACATTTATTTTAAAAAAACGACTGTCTTAGCACTTAAGCATATAAATCTATCCATCCTGAATGAAACCAAGACCAGTCCTGGTCCAATATTTTTTTTCTCTAAAATAGTCAACCAGATATTCTGAGGTAATAGCAAAAGGAGGTGAAAACATTTTCCTCTCCCACAACTGTTACATTGTTGTAGCATTGTTGATTTACCCTATCACCTTAAAGTGTTTACTCAATTATCTTGAACTGCCTATATATATTTTAATTTTTGCAAACTCAGTGGAGTTAGTTATTCTGGAAAAAGCTTCGGTATGAACAAGTAAATATATATATACCCTGACTCAAGTATCTTTTCATAGATCAATGAAAAAGACAAAATACTGTCCACTTTCTCCATGGTCCATGATTTTTGTTGTTGTTTTTAATAATTTAATTGTGTCTGACTCTTGGTGATTTTATAGGCAAGTGTTCTCCATGCTACTCTGTCAAGCACATGACTTTATATACTTAGAATCAGGGGTGGACTGCTGAGAGTTCGGGAGAACCTCTAGCTAAGATTCTGTGCAATTTGGAGAACCCCCCCCCCCATCCAACTCCTGGCTGGCCCTATCCATCCCGCCCCTCCCAGGAGTCTCCGCAGGGCATGCGCGGAGGCTTGGGAAGGGCAAAAAATGGGCCTAACTGAAGTTCGGGAAGGCCGGAAACAGGCCTCCAGAGGGCCTCCGGAGCCTGGGGAGGTCATTTTCACCCTCCTGGAAGCTCGAGGAAAGTCTCCAGAGTCTGGGGAGGGCAAAAACGCCGCCGACGCCGACACCATGGTGCAGGAGGACGATTAGGCCATGCCCACCATGGCCATACCCACCCAGCAACTGGGCAGAGAACCGCTTGCTAAAATTTTTGAAGCCCACCCTGCTTATAATTCATATACCATTATCTTATATACTTATATATTTCAATTATTTCTTAACATAAGGAATCCCAAACCTTTTTTTATAAGGAAGACATTTGTGTCTTCTGATCATTTTAGCTCTGAAATTAGTTTCAAGAAGAGTACGGACAGGATTTGTCAGAAATGGCAGGGGTGTCAAACTCAAGGCCTAGGGTTCGGATCTGGCCCGCAGAGTGAAAACAGTGAAGGACCGGCCCATGGTGCCTCTGCCAGTGAAAACAGAGATTGGGAAGGGTGTGTGTGGCCCTCCCAAGCTCTGTTTTCACTGGCAGAGGATTGCAGGAGGCCGTTGCAGCAAAAAATGGAGCTTGCAAGGGCTGCGGGTGGCACTCCCAAACTCTGTTTCTGCTGGCAGAGGGTTGTAGGAGGACGTCACAGCTGAAAACAGAGCTCGGGAGCCCATTTTTACTGGCAGAGCACTTGGGCCACCACAGGTGCCCCTGACATGAGTGACATTGAGCTGGCCATTCCCACCCTGGCCACGCCCACCCCAGCCCCCCAAGGTCAAACACAACCCTTATGCAGCCCACAATGAAATTGAGTTTGACACCCCTGGTATAGAGTCTCTTGTTTGAGCAGGGTGTTGGATAAAATAACCTACAAGGTCCCTTCCAACTCTGTTATTCTGTTGTTGTTATTATTAGTGATTAAGAACACTAATAAATGGGTCAGAAAGGCCTTGCATCAGCTGCACTATGCACAAGCAATGACAACCTTGTTATCCACAAGATAGTGCTGAATTACATCTCCCATGTATCTTGGTTTGGTAGTTTGAATTGCTGAGAGTTGTAGATCAGCAACATCTCAAAAGTCATCTCTTTTAACAGATTAACAGAGTTGGAAGGGACCTTGTAGGTCATCTAGTCTAACCCACCCACCCAAACAGAAAACCCTACACTATTTCTGACAGATGGCAGTCTAGTCTCTTCTTGAAAGCCTCCAGTAATGAAGCTCCCACAACTTCTGAAGGCAACTTCTGTTCCATTGGTGGATTGTTCTCACTGTCAGAAAAATTCTCCTTATTTCTAGGTTGAATCTCTCCTTCATCAATTTCCATCCATTATTCCTTGTCTGGCCTTCAGGTGCCTTGGAAAATCTTCTCCACTTCTGGGGTAGAGAATTCTAAAAAAAATATTGAGATATTCGAGCCTGAATGCTGACGATTACCACCATGAATGTCGTAATAACCAGTGAGGACATAAAATACAAAAATTATTTATTTATTTATTTTATGTGATTTGTATGCCGCCCTATCTCCGTAGACTCAGGGCGGCTCACAACAATAAAAACAAACCCAATAAAACATAAAATACATACAAAATACACAAATGTATAAATATAAATTTAAAACATATATTAAAACCCATTAAAATAGTCAAACCCCCTCAGTCCAGGTTGGGCAATGTAAACAACCATGTTTTTAATTCGCGGCGGAAGGTGCGAAGGTCAGGAGCCAACCGAAGCCCCAGGGGGAGTTGATTCCAGAGAGTGGGCGCACCCACAGAGAAAGCTCTGCCCCTGGGGGTCGCCAGCCGGCATTGTCTAGCCGACGGCACCCAGAGAAGGTCCTCCCTGTGAGAATGTACCAGGCGATGGGAAGCTGTTGCTGGCTGCAGATGGTCCAACAAATATCCTGGGCCTAAGCCATATAGGGCTTTATAGGTAATCACCAGCACCTTGAATCTCACCCGGAAGGCAACTGGTAACCAATGCAAATTGCGCAGGAGAGGTGTAACATGGGAGTATCGGGACCCTCCCATCACAACCCACGCAGCCGCATTCTGCACCAGCTGAAGCCTCCGAGTGGTTCTCAAGGGCAGCCCCAGGTAGGGGCAAAGAGGGAGTATAAGCTATTCATCGCAGTGAAAATTAAACCAGATGAGCAATGGGGAAGAACAAGGAAAAAAGAGAAAAGATAGCATAACATTATATTTGCTCGTTTAAAATTCAGTAACTGTGAGATTGTGTATAGAGTTACACACCATCTGGCAGCTGCAAGGAACAAACAATGCAGAATTTACAGGTAGTCTGTTGTGCACACTCTAAATAATACACCATAGTATACCAATTGTACATGGGAGACAGTGGAGCACTAAAAATAATTGATGGGCAGCCCTGCACTCTCAGCCTTAATTTATGTCACAGAAATACAGTTGCCGTATAATTATGTGTGCTGTAGAACATGCTGCAGTGTTAGATGTTATGACACACTGCAGCTATGGCAAATCCAACCTTCAGCCCAAAGCTTCACAACATACCAAGCCCTACCATATCAACATGAAAAAGCAAAGAACATCATTCAAAACATCCACTCCTGTCAAGGGTTCCTTCGACTACATCCTCCCTTCTCAAGTAACTGTGCAATTTCATTCAAGTTAAGTAATTTTATTTACAGATACTTTACGTTTATGTATTTCTTAGCTACTTCTCAAGGCTACAGTCTTCCCAAGATGGCATGCAAGATATAAATCCTCACTATCTCTGCAAAATGTTCAGGAAATTCTTTTTTAAAGAATTCACAAAACTGCTCTTCAGGTTAAGAGGTTTTCAAAACTCCTGGATCCTATGTTCAGTGTAGATTAGGCCCTGAAAAAGAATGGCTGTTTCACTCGATTTTTCTAGGCAAAGGTGAGGCCGTGTTAGTCGTTCTAGGAAGAAAGAAAATAAATTGAGGATTAATTGAAATAGTGCTACTGCTGAAATGAAGCTTTCACCTATGATTTGCACTGCAAACCTGACAGGTAGAAGCAATGCCGTTGTCCCTCAGACATTACTTTTATCTCTCGTTATAATTTTTTTGTTTCCTGGCAGTTGCCTAAATCTGAACATGATTCAATTCTAAGCAAGATTTTCACAGAGTTCTCTTTAGCGAGATTTATTGAAATGAAGGCGATGGGATTACACGAGTTGCAACAACTGAACTATTTTTAAGTTAGAACTAAGACTTATTAGAATGAAGAGCCTTTTCACTTTTGTGATGCAGTGAGGAGATACCGTAGGTCTCTTCACTGATAATAGGGAAGCTTGATGTTGGCTGTCCCAAAGGTGCTTTTTTTCAAGAGGCAACTGGACTTTCCGGTTTTTTTCTTTGAAGATGTTTTGCTTCTCATCCAGGAAGCTTCTTCAGCTTTGACTGGATGGTGGGGAATAAAAGGATTTATACTCCTTGCAGACAGCTGGACATTTGCATTCTTTTAACAGGTCTTTAAGGCCACCTGGAGGTTTATCTGTGTCATCAGGGTCACCTGAGTGGTGCAAATGGATGTGGAGCCTTCTTGGAATTGCTCCTGGTTTGGTCCCGTTCTTGCGAACCGGTAGTAATGGTGGGGGGAGGCTCTGCCCACTCACCCAGACATCATCATGGACGAACTGCGTATGCACCGAAGCTTCTGTGCGCATTCCCCAGGGGTGGGTTCTACTTACCTTTACTACCAGTTCGCAACAGGGCTGCGCATGCTCTTCTGCGCATGTGCAGAAGCATTTTGATGATGTCGGGGTCAGTGAGCGGAGCCTCCCGACGGTTTTACTACCGGTTCTATAGAACCGGTGTGAACCAGGGGCAACTCACCACTGCCACTCCCGTTGCGAACCGGTAGTAAAGATAAGTGGAACCCACCCCTGATGATGTTGTATCTCTCCCTCTCTGTTGAGAGAGGGCTGTTCAAGTTTGACATAGATGGCCTCTTTAACCCCTCTTTCAAAACCAGAGATCCTCTCTGTCCAACATATGGACTTCGTTGTCTTCAAAAGAGTGGCCTGTGTCTTTTAAATGCAGATGGACTGCTGAATCTAGTCCTGATGGATTTGTTCTCCTATGTTGTGCCATGAGTTTATCAGAGGTGGTATTCAGCAGGTTCTGACCAGTTCTGGAGAACTGGTAGTGGAAATTTTGAGTAGTTCGGAGAACCAATAACTACCACCTCTGACTGGCCCCGCTCTCATCTATTCTCTGCCTCCCGAGTCCCAGCTGATCAGGAGGAAATGGGGATTTTGCAGTAACCTTCCCCTGGAGTGGGGAGGGAATGGAGATTGTACAGTATCCTTCCCCTGCCACGCCCACCAAGTCACACCCATCAAGCCATGCCACACCCATCAAGCCACACCCATAGAACTGGTAGTAAAAAAAAATTAATCCTACCACTGGCGTTTATGAAGCAGTTGTTTCGTTGGCTATTTACTGCTATTTACTGTCTTTACCAATTTGGGAAGTGATTCTTACATCCATGCTGAGTTATCTGGCTCAGATTCTAATGAGAGGAATAGTTTATTGGGCCCATACTTTTCACTGTGGCAGAAAATGCTTTCAGGCAAAAATGTTCTTCATGCAAGGACTACAGTATCAGAAATGTATAATCATCCCCAAGTTTGCATCTGCTTTGAACATCCAAGCAGCACAATGAGATATAAATTTAGGATGTGGAAAAACAGGCTGCTAAGAAACGCCACAGAAGACGCTTCCTCCTCCTCCATTTAAGGCTTTTTCCCTACGTCAGCATGGCACAGTTGCCAAGTGCAATCTTTAAACAGATGTGGGAGGAGAAGACAGAAAAATGGGAGACGTGTTTCGGAAGCTCTGCAGCTACCAGAGAAAAGCAGCTGATTTTTTTTTTTTTAAAGGTGCTTTTCTTTCAAATGGAGTGGATGGTTCAGAGGAAAACGAAGTGTAGAGGCATGGCAAACTTTCACAGTGTGGAACTCTGTACTCTCCTTGCTGGCCATAACAGAGAAGAAAAAAAAAAGCAGAAGAAATCTCCAGGTTGTGGGGGAGGGGAGTGGTGGAATTAAAGCAGAACAGGATTTGTAAAACCATTGCTAATAATACTCTAAAGTGTAAATAGCAAGAGCAGAGATGTCAAACTCAATTTCATTGAGGGCCGCATCAGGATTGTGTTTGACCTCAGGGGGGGAGGGGTGTAGCCAGCTCGACATCATTCATATAGGGGGCACCTGTGGTGGCCTGAGCACTCTGTCAGCAAAAATGAGCTCCCGAGCTCCATTTTTACTGGTAGAGGCACAGTGGGCCGGTCCTTCACTGTTTCCAGGGCGGCCCTATGGGCCAGATCTAAGCAACCCACAGGCCGGATCTGGGCCACAGGCCATGAGTTTGACACCCCTGGTATAGAGGAAATGTAATAGCAAAAGAATAGTAGCATAGAAATTGTAATTATATATGTATAAACCAAATGCCACTCACTCATCACGAAATCTCCAGAACTGTAAAGCCTACAAACTTGAAATTTGGTACCTCTTGGCTTCTAGGTGCTCACTAAGAAAAGATTTTTCGAAATGACCATCAGATCATTAGTATTTCATATACAGTATTATATTCACACGCTCTGATGCTAAGGAGTTAGACATTCTATTCCCACTCCCCACCTAAAAGGGACTCTGTCCCAACTGCCAGTTGCCTTATATTAACACGCTCTGATGCTATCACTTCGCTAAACTGGACGTAGGCATGGCCAGCGTGTGACTCATCTGGCCTGTAGGCTGGGACATTCTACTCACCCTCCCTCTCTGTTCCAACTGCCAGTTGCCTTATATTAACATGCTCTGATGCTACGGAGTTACACCTTCTACATCAAGTTTCAGGCTTTAATGTTAATTTATCACGCCCGATCACATAGTTACGTAGCAAAGCACAGGTGTCCAGCTAGTAATGGTATATTAGCATAGTAATATAAAAATAATAGCAATAGAATGGAATATAGCATGGGTGCCCAAATTTTTGGCTTGCATGGGCTGGATTGAGTGAAGAGGAATTATCTTCGGCTACATATAAAATATATAATATATTTAATGGATATAACTAATTGACTTCCTTTATTTTTTTATAAATCTTGTAGGGCCATATTACAAGCTGTGATCTGGACATGCCTAAAATATAGGATAAAGAAAATAGAAAGCGTTCACATATAGATTTATAGGTTTTCCATTCATTTTTATTTTTATTTTTTTCAAAATAAAAAATCTCCCCAAGCTTTATAGGTAGATATAAAAAAAAAAACTACCTCTCCAGGGTCCTGTACTTTTGTGGCTCCTTTGAGTCTGGATAGAGGTATCTATTTAACATTCCAGACAAGTCTTATGTCTTCTTGAACATGTCGTCATCGTTTGAAAGGTGCTTTTTCAAGAGGCCACTGGACTTTCTGGTTTTTCTTTGAAGACATTTCGCTTCTCATCCAAGCTTCTTGGGTGAGAAGCGAAACATCTTCAAAGAAAAACCAGAAAGTCCAGTGGCCTCTTGAAAAAGCACCTTTGGGACAACCATGACCTGGATGACTGAGAATCTCCATAGACAGCATGTTGTGATATACTCTTTTTTTTTTCTTTCTGAGTTCTTTCAATACCTGGGTCTTTTCTGTCCTGAAGTACCCCACCAAATTATTTTGTTGGGCTGACAAAGAAAAAGTTTACACTACAGTTAGTTAAGGTTATTGTTGTTGTGTTACCAACCAGCAGAGTAGATTGCACAGAGAAAACGTTGCTGAGAGCAATGAATAAGAGATATGCAAACTGGTTTATCAAAAGCTTACTTTATAGTAGAAAAACAGTCTCATAGTCTTTAAACAAATTCCAGTAGTCTTTGCCAGTAAATCAGTCCAGTAGTTACAGAATCTTCTTACCCAACAAACAGTAGTTGGTTAGAATAACAAACTCACTCTGGTTCACAAACCACGATGGTTGCAGATCCATCAAACGATGATTACAGATAGCACCTCCTCTCAATGGTAGTTTATCATCACAGCTTCATACACAATGGCAGCATAGCATTGCAGCTTCCTCATCAACAGCAGATCATAGCAGCTTCATCATCAACAGCAGATCATAGCAGCAACTGAACACATTACAGAAGCTTTGCTTAAATATTCTCACAACTAGTAATTATGTGATTACAGCATGACTCAGCATTAAAGCCACATAATACAGTTTCAGATTAAAGTTACGGTACACTTATATTGCCTGGACAACTGTTAGGCTCAAACTATATCCTAACAGTATACACAAAAGCAGTTTGCGAAGCAACCTGGCTACTGTCATTAGTATTTGGGTTCCCACAAATGATCCTAATTTTAAATTTATGTAGAATATGAGAAACTCCAAATCTGAGACTCAAAAGAAGGGGCCATCCATATACCCTTTTAAAAATAAGTTAGAGCATAGGTGGGATTTAACTGGTATAAGAACTGGTTCGCTGAGCATGCACTCCGCCAAACGTGCTCTGTGTGCGAGCAATGCGTTTGAAAACAGCTCTAAAACTTACCTTCTAGTGCAGCCCTGGTGAGTAAAACAGCTGAGGCTTGGCAATCCGCTCTGTCGCGCCTATCAGCTGGGCTTCAAACAAAGGAAATATAGGTTGGTATAGCGCAGGAATGGGTGGGCGGGTGTGCCCAGTTTATCGTTGGAGCAAACTGGTTCGCTCTCAGCTGATCGTCGGAGCTACCGGTTTCCTTGAACTGGCCTGAATCGGCTGAATCCCACCCCTGATTAAGACCAATCAGACCATCATTCCACCCACCCTAATCTGCTAAACCTGTTCTGCTTCCTCCTTTTTGCCCTTTGCTTGTCTCATATATCATTCCCAGGTTTTTGTTCAATGGACTTGTCTTTAGATTTCTTCTCAGCTTCTCTCCAACAAAGGGAACGCAACATCTCAGAGGGCTTTGCTTCTTCATTCTGTACATCTCAATTAGATTTAGAAATAAATTACCTTGTTAGCTACATTATTATATTAAGATGACAAGTAAATTTTATTATCAAAATGTAATGATAAAATAAAAGATACTTTATTCATGCATTGAGTCCTCTCTCCCACTCTCTCTGACATTTAATTATGTCTACTGCTGCACGGTGATCTAAAACATTAATTTGGCAAATCAGCTAGACTTGTTGGTAATAGACTACTTTTCTATTTTGCTTTTTAAAAATTTGCAACTTATCACCAACCAGCATTTGTTTTCAGAGAAAGAAATCTATTACTAAGGAGAGAAAGGGAGGGAGCAGGGAAAAAATTATGTATCGTATCAGTCTTATTACAAAGTAAAATGAAAGATTCCAATTTGGTTCTGAGAAAGGAGATATTATCTTCATGTCTATACAAACAGCCTCTGTTTGGCCCTTATATTTGAAGTGCCTGTGCAAAAAGATTATCCTGGAAGATCTGCTTATATTTATTCACATGTGATGCAGTGATGTTAGATGTTCTGTCATTTTGTAGAGATAAGTGTTTGCAGCATGCTATAGGATATGTGGCTTATTCTGAAAAATGACAAAGGAAAACATGTTGTCATTTACCTTTCAAACTATTGTGTTCCGTTTTTTTCTAGTACTTAAGATTTACACCCAGCCAAACCAGAGAGCCTTGCTCATCCAGACAGATGCACAAAAGACATCAAACAGCTGCATAACATTTCATGCAAAAGCCAATGGTTTTTCCCACAGCTCTATAAAAGGCACAGATATCGAAGAAATGTACACAGCAACTTCAAGTTATAAAGGATATCAGTAATATACCACTGTCCTTGAAAATGGGATGATAAGTAGGAGATCGTTGATGAAGGAAGATGTAGTGTGATTACAGGTTGAGAGTTCAATCCTAGATAGCGGCAAATGTTTCTCTCTTTGGGAGCAAAAGAAAAAATATTTGCTGTGAACTCCATGTAGGCATCAGAAAGAGCATCCGGTCAGTAAACTCTCAGCTCCATCCAGTCGCCCTGACTCTACCCTGAATTAAGGAATTATAGCATCGTAAAAAGGGAGTATGTGTGTGTGTGTGTGTATATATATATATATACTCCCATCCCATTCACTCAAAACTAAGAAGGGGGATTGGCTTTGATGGAATACAATGAACTGGCAATCTCCCAGGAAGGAGGGAGCACATTCCAGGAAGCAGGACCAGACAAGAGGCAGCATAGTCCAGAGCTAGATAGGAAAGAAAGGGAGAGAGTAAGGATAGACACTCCCTATATAGTAGTGGCCAAAATTGTGGGAACATTTTAGGGAAAGGTTTTGAGGTTTGATGGCTAATAACACCCCCCCCCCTTTTTTTTTTCTTTTTTTTTTTTTGAGTTTCAAGATAATCATATTCCACTGCTGGAATGGCCTGGGAATAGCCCAGACCTTAATCCAATTGAAAATTAATGGAGCCGGCTAAAGAAACTTGTTAGTCAGAAGCAACCCAGCAATAAAACCCAGTTAATAGAAGCAATCCTTCAATCTTGGTTTCATATTATAACAACTGCAGAACTAAAAGACTTGGTTTACTCCATGGGAAGACATCGTAAGGCTGTAATTCATGCTAAAGGTTACCCAACTATTAACTGACATGGTGATAATTTTTGTATATCTCCTTTATTTTTACACGTTTCACTTTTCTTCTTTATATTGTAACTGCTATTCTAATAGCAAATCCTTCATAAAAGTTATTGCATTGCATTATTGATTAAATTATCTTTCCATTCCATTGATATATAATTTTATGGTACTACTCCAAAAAAAAGAGGTGTTATTAACTCGTTTTAGAAAATACACTTTTCCCAAAAGGTTTCCACAATTTTGGCCACTACTGTAATCTTTCAGGTATATCCCTTAGGGTGAGAGTAGTAAAGTTTAGTCTGATAAGACTCGGTTTATTGTGTGTAAGCAAATAAAGAACTGAATGCTTTATGAATTGCTCTTCATCATACTTGGGCTTAGCTTGACATTGGTACAAGTAGTCCTCACCTAGCAAATGCCTCACTTAGTGACCATTTGCAGTTACAATAATGATGGAAAAAATAATTGTGACCAACCCTCACATTTATGACTTTGCAAGTCTGTAAAATAAAAGAAAGAAGAAAGAATAACATAAGCATAGCCAGAGTTTCAGTTAGTGATTGCTTCACTTAATGATCGAGTTGCCAGTCCCAATTTTAGCTGTTAAATGAAGAATATCTTTGGCTGTTTTCCCCATCAGCAGGAAACCCTTGCGCAGAGGGGAAGCAAGGCCAACGGAAACTTTTCTTAACTATTCTGCAATCTATCAGTTAGGACAAAGTCAGTTGCCAGCCTTCTTGCTCTTATGGCAAAACAATTTATGCTAGAATATTTTTCTGCCTACTCAAACCTAGAAGGTAGTTTTTTTAGTTTTGTTCTTAGTTTTCTGTTCTTATTCTTTTGAGGAGATAGAAGTCAAAACAATTTCACCTCTGAAATAGAGGGAGTTCAGGGAAAAGAATAGAAAACCAAAATAAAATTTCAAAATAGGGCAAGTTTACAAATAGGGCAAGTTTACACGTAACCCAGCTACCTGCCCACGCATTCATTCCTTCTTCAAGCATACTCAAAAGCGACTGGCAAAAAAATAAACCCCAAAAGCAAAGTGCATGGAAATAAAATGCACACAATATATGTATGTAATCTTGGTTCCATCACCAGGTCCATCTGTCCTTGTTCATGTCATCCTCCTTATATCTGATAGCCAGTTTGGTGTAGTGGTTAAAGCAGCAGGCTAGAAATCAGGAGACTGTGCATTGTAGTCCCACCTTAGGACCAAGCTAGCTGGGTGATCTCTCTCAATCCTAGGAAGATCAATTCTCGAATCTTTAATAATAATAATAATAATAATAATAATAATAATAATAATAATAATAGAAACTCAAGATCTTGTGGGATTTTAGAATTCAGACTGACAGGCACTTGATCCACAACACACCTGACATAACAATAATTGAAAAGAAAAAAGTATGGTTCATTGACATTGCAATACCTGGTGATGCACGGATTGAAGATAAGCAGCAAGAAAAAAAATCACAAAGTACCGGGACTTGCAAATTGAAGTTGAGCGACTGTGGAAAAAGAAATCATGTGTTGTCCCGATTGTAATTGGAGCCCTCGGAGCAATACCCAAAGGGCTATCCCGCTATTTAGAAATTCTAAATTTGCCAGACTTGAACATTTTGACTCTACAAAAAACTACCTTACTCGGAACAGCTTACATCCTCCGACGATATCTTAACAGTTCCTAGGTCCTTGGTTAGGACTCGAGCTGCTGAGTTATTAACCTACCTCAAAGGCTGTGAATCTCAGCAAAGATTTAATAATAATAATAATAATAATAATAATAATAATAATAATAATAATATAATTATTATTATTATTATATTATAATAATAATAATAATAATAATAATAATAATAATAATAATAATAATAATAATAATAATAATAATAATAATAATAATAATAACTTTATTGTCATTGTACGTATATACACAGTACATACAACGAAATTCACTTAACACCCAAAGATCAGGTCCAACACACATAACAAGCCCCAAACACACCCACACACCCACCACAAATTCCCCACCCCTGAACCACCCAAACATCCATACAACAGATCAAGTAATGCTGTCCAACAGCTCACTGATGGTGGCCCTTTAGTTCTGGGATAAAAACTATTAGGAAAACACGTGGTCCAAGTTTTAATTGTTCTGTATCTTCTGCGAGAAGGCAACAGTCCAAAAAGATTGTAAGCAGGATGGGAAGAGTCTCTGAGAATGTTATGCAACTTCCTCAAACAGCAAGATGCGAAGATGTCGTCCAGGGCTGGTAGCTGGAGCCCGATGATATTTTGGGAGTTTTAATAATTCTCTGTAGAGCTTTTCTGTCTGCTGCAGAGCTGCTCCCATACCATGCAAGAATGCCGTATGTCAGGACACTGTCAATGGTGCTGCGATAGTAGGACAGAAGTAGATGCTGAGATAGATTTATCTGAGACAGCCTTTTCTGTGCCTTCTTCACAAGCATGTTAACGTTCATAGTCCATGAAAGTGGACATGCATGTGTGTGGAGAGAGAGAGGGAGGGAGGGAGGGAGAGAGGGAGGGAGAGAGAGAGAGAGGGAGGAAGAGAGAGAGGGAGGGAGGGAGAAGGGGGAGAGAGAGAGAGAGATCACTGACTCCTTCTATCTTGTTTCCTGTTGTCTTTTTTATGTTTAGGGCAGACTTCAAGAGCATATTGTCTTGATTATAAATAGAGCCTGATATGGAGAGCCTTCACAGAAAAAAGCGATAGCAAGAATCTGCCCTGCACACAAGGAAACAAAGGAGAATAAGGAAGGTCAGAGAGACTTACTCTTCCTTACCTGTTGCAAATTCCAGGTCATGTGAAAAACTACATAGAGACCCTGTTTTGTCGATTTGCATGCTCCAAGGCTCTGGGCCAAATAAATATTCTCTTGTCCAGAAGCACCTCTAATTTATTAGAACTTGGTGCGTGAAAAATCTCTTCGGTCTACAGAAGATTGTTCTTCAGAGAAAATTCCTTTATTATGAGATGTAATTCTAAGATATGGATTATTGTGGTAAATTAAACTACTCATTTATTCATGCCATTTCACCCTGTTCTGCAAGAGTAGAAGTATAGCACTTAAAAAAATTAAATGCCCCCGCCTGATTATTTAGCCACATTATTTGTGAGGTTCTCTTCCCCCAATCACAGAGAAGAGAATCACTATGGAAACAAAGTGGATATAATGCATATTGCAAGCAAAGTGTATTTCAGGCTTTTAAAAGATGTCCAATTATTTTAATAGCAGAGCTTCATAGCAAACTTTGTATTTTAGATGTATTCTCCTTCCTCTTAAGCACACTAATGATGTGTCAGAAAGACTGGCAATCCAAGAGCACCCCACCAGGAAATTACCACCCATTTGACTCCTCCTCCAGATGCTTCCCCAGATGTCTCTCCAGATGTCAGTTCAGAGGAGGATGAACCAGTCCCTGGCTCCAAGCAGCCAGCTGAAAGTGATTTGGCTGAAGCACAGCTGCAGCAGGACAGCCCTGAGGCTTCAAGTGAGGAAATTGCAGCCGGTTAGTGATGAGGAGAAGGAACTGCCTTCTGAACCTGATCCAAGAACATGTAGGGCAGAGAAAAGGCAGAACCAGCGAAGATCAGCCTGATGATTCGTGAGGAGGCAACCTTGTCCCTCTTGATGGGCTGCACTGGAAGCTGGCAATTTAGATGGAGATAATGCTGGGAACAATGTGTACATTTCTTTGCTGTGTGTTTCCTGGTTGTTGTGATTCCAGCCTTGCCTTGGATTGACCCTGTGCCTTGACTTTGGATTGTGCCGTGTGAACTCTGGACTTGTCTTGCCTCATGCGTCCTCTTGTATTGTGGATTTAATTTTGCCTAGTGGATTTATCTTGTTTGCCAAATTTTCAAGTGCCCTGTGGACTCAGAGGCCATTGCTCTATGGACTAGCATTGGCCTGCTTTTGGCTGGACTTAATTGGGACAGTTCTGGGTTTTTAGTGAAGGGAATTCACTGGGGAACATTAATAAACCCACTAACCCACTGTTGCATGTGTGTTCGAGTGGGCGGGACAGCACAATTGTATTATTTTTTTCATGTATTCCATGTATTGTAAAATCTTTTATAGAACGCAACCACAGATATTCTCTGTGGAACAGGAGTAGATAATGTGGTGAAACAATAACTGTTTCTCATGGTTTCCAGCAGGCTCCATCTCTCACCCTTAAAAACCAAATCATAGTAAATGGGAATTGACACACTGCAAAGTAAGGTACAAGAGTACCTTCATCTTTATTTCCAGAATGCCTCTGGGCCTCTCTTGGCATTTGTAGAAAATAAAGAGGCCCAGGGGCTGAAGCTCTGTTCAATCTGTGCTCATCTGCCCCAACCCACAAAGCAAAGATAAACACCTTTCTCGTAGAGTTCTCTTTAATAAGGCTAGTAGTGCAAGAATCACAGCAACTAATCGATGTTCATATACACCCACATAGCCTCCTAACACATTGAGGAAGGAGATTTTCTAATTTTTCTTTCTAACAGCCTTCCTGCGATCTCTTCATCAATAACATTCCCTCAGAGCTATCTTTTTATGTAATGGTCTCCTTTTTTGTTTTACAATGGGAGCAATCTCATCTTTTCAATTTGTGTTTCCGGTGGCAGCCATTTTGTTGGGTTTATTACTCTTAAAATTTTGCTAATGTATCTAATGCCCACCTAAAACAATTTTGCTTACTTCTACCGTAGATGCTCTTGACAGGTGAGGAAAGATTCTAAGTGGGCATCACAAAGCTGTGGCTACATGCCATGGATTTGAAGAGAATGGATATCTACCGTATCAGAAAGATGGAAGGAAGAAGCAAGATTCAAGATGTGTATATATGTGGGCACACACAGGGGTGAAAGGCTACCGGTTCGGACTGGATGACCTGATCCGGTAGCGATGGTGGCGGTTGGTTCAGAGAACCGGTAGCAAAAATCCCTGCCCCCCACCCCTATGCCCAGCTGAGTCGCGCGATCATCAGAGGCTTTTTTTTTTACTTTTAAAAGCATTTTTTCTACAATCTCTTCGGTCGAAAAAATGCTTTCAAAAGTAAAAAAAAAAGCCTCTGATGATCGTGCAGTTTAGCTGGGATTGTCTTCGGCCGAAGAGGTTGTAGAAAAAATGCTTTTAAAAGCCTCTGATGATCCCTGCTGAGTTGCCTGATTGTCAGAGGCTTTTAAAAGCATTTTTTTACAACCTCTTCGGCCTTTTAAAATGCTTTTAAAAGTAAAAAAAAAAAGTTGGCCACGCCCACCGTCACATTACCCACCACCACCAAGCCATGCCCACAGAACCGGTAGTAACAAATTTTACATTTCACCGCTGCCCGCACATGAATGCATGTTGATTGCTGTGCACTTCAGTAAGAAGATCTATTTTGTGGAAGTCATCCCAGCCTCCAATAAAGTAACTAAGTAATTGTAGAGAATCTTCTTCCTGTATAAGAAGCTGGTGTCTAGAGGGACCAGATTGCCACCATATCTGGGAGTGGTTTTCTTGGCCAGCGTTTCTCAACCTCAGCACTTTAATATATGTGGACTTAAATTCCGAGAATTCTGCAGGCAATCCTTATCTGAGTAATGGCGGACATTGCCCTCTTCAGCCAATGAATAATAAACACCTCAGAACTCATGTTCCTCAAACAATAAAAATGAGGAAGACGTCTCTATTTCTCTTCCTATGACCTCCTTCAGGTCATATCTGGCTTCTGTAGCCTGACTAGGTAAGTACCCAGCAAACCTCCTTTAGTTATAAGCAGGGTGTATTATTCTGAGTAGTGTTTGCAAGCATTTAATAATGAGGTGGGAGAGCTATAAAATAAGTGGGTGGAATTATTCAAAAATCATTTAGCTTCAGTTGCAATGAAAAAGTTAATTGTTAATAGGATTGCTATTCATATATTTTATGATTTCTCCCTACCGTCCATAAAAAAAATTTCAATTCAACTGCAACTTTGGAAGTTACCATAATGGGAGGACTGTACCTCATGCAGATGCTTTAAAGTAGGTAGAATTTTAAGGAATTCTTTCCGACCTCCATGTGTGTTTTTTTGTTATATGATTCTGTTATAAAATTGACTTGCTTGTAAAGGGATTAGAGGAATTTAATTTGATTTAATTTACATGTAAATGTAATTTTAATTAAATATACTTCACATGATCATTCTGTAGTCATGTCATTAATAATTTTCCACTGATGTCACATTAAACATGGAAATGTAGTAACCATTTTCAGAGGGTCCCTTGCAAGACCTTTTCAGAGAAGTACAAACAGTCCCAGGATGCAGTTTTGCAGAATTAGTCACAGTAGGGATTATCCCCAAAGAAGGGCATTGATGCACATAAAAAAAGAACAGGCATTTGATTGCATGATTGTGGCCACCAACTCAAATTCCTCCCTCCTGAATCTCAGAAGCATATCCTTCAAGCTCTTTATCTCAGAAAGTAGAGCTCCGCTCAGCAACAGCTTTTATCTTCAGCATTGTGAGCAGAGGTGGGCTGCTGGGGGTTTGCAGGGGTTCAGGAGAACCTCTAGCTAAGGTTCTGTGCAGTTCAGAGAACCCCCAAATCCCACTCCTGGCTGGCCCTGCCCACCCTGCCCCACCCCTTGCAGGAGTCCCCACGTGGCCCAGGAGGCCCTTTTTGGATGCAGGTAAGTGCAGAGTGCGCATAGGGTTGCCAGGTCTGCTTCCAAAAAATAGCGGACAAGCTGGGGGGGGTGTTTAAGTAGAAAAAAAATATTTTTTTTAATTAAATTAAATTATATATTTTCTTACAAACAATTTACAGTAGGCCGTCGTATTTGTTCTGTCGGTTTCGTTGTTGGTAATCCATGCAAAGGTAGCTTCTCAGTCTTTGGTGTATTTGCACACTCCTCTCTTTCGTTTTAAAGAATTCGAAATCTCGCCGCTGTCACTCTCATCACTCGACACCATTTTAGGTCAGTCGACACAAGCTACAATACATTTTAAAAATGTGAACTGCACATAATTTTATAATATATTTTTATTTTAATCTCATCATTAATTTTTTCGGAGAATCGAGTTCAATGGATATTCGATCTTTGTCTCATTCTAACTTATGAAAAAAAAGACAAAACACAATTCTCCTATCCTTATTCTCTTAGACTGTACATCTTTAGATTACGTACCATTTCATCATAAAGCTTTTGAATAAAAAAAATGTCCACTATTTTGTGAAAAAAAATAGTGAACATAATGTGAAAAAAGCGGACTGTCCGCTCAAATAGTGGACACCTGGCAACTCTAAGTGCGCATGGAGGCTTGGGGAGGGCAAAAAACGGGCCTACCGGAAGTTCGGGAAGGCCGGTAACAGGCCTTCAAAGCCTGGGGAGGACATTTCCACCCTCCCGGAGGCTCAAGGAAAACCTCCAGAGCCTGGGGAGGGCAAAAACGATCCCCTGCTGTGGTGCAGGAGGCCAATTAGGCCATGCCCACCATGGCCACGCCCACCCAGCAACCAGGCAGAGAATCCCTTGCTAACATTTTTGAAGCCTACCCCTGATTGTGAGCTGAAACAGTGCAAAACTAGTTTTGAGTTTATCTTCTTTCCTTTAATGACCCCATAATCCCATGCAGGATGGAGTCTGGGCAACTGAATGGAGCTGACTGTTTACTGGCCAGATGCCCTTTCTGTCGCCAATACGGAGTTTTGTTCAGCAGATATATAGTCATTGTGCCCAGAGAGAAAAATACCTAGGATTGAACTCACGGCCTCCTGATTGTGAGGTGAGAGCTCCACCATTCGTTATTTTGAGTTTATGGTCCCCCTTATTTCCAGGGCTGTAGTCTAGCCTGGAAGATCAAAAGTAAAATCCCCTCCCTCAAAGTTACATCCTGCTGCCAAGAAGACCCCACAGATGTATCTATGAAGCCACCAGGAATTAAAATTGATTCCATGGGACTTAATCTTTTATGTCAAGATATGGGGCATATCTCTGTATCACCAGCATTTCTTTCAACTCGGCCAGAACACAGCCATTCAAGTAGTAGCACCCAACTGACTGTGGCTGATCTCAAAATGTTAAGGGGGTAAACCTGCTTTATGCTTGTCTAATATTTCTTATTACTTCCACCTTGGGAGTTGACTGAGCAAAAATAACAAGTTGTGATTTGTTTATTTTTTCATGAATAAGTAAACATCATATTTTTTTAAAAAAAAAAATGAAGGCTACTCTTTTGGTGGGATTTCATTTGGGGGTTTTGAAAGATGTTGCTGGGAAGAGGAAATTTTGTGTCTTGTTTTTTTTAATTTCCTTTTCCCTGATTCCTAAGAAAGAGAATGTGCTTTTGTACGTACATGCCCATGAATGAAGCTGTAATGAACAGGATTGAGAATTAAAGGTACAGCCACTCTTAAAGGAGAAAAGAAATGAGGATGGATAGATGCATTAAGGCACTGGTGTGTCTTAAACTTGGCAAATTGAAGACGTGTGGACTTCAAATCTCGGAATTCTCCAATCAGTCGTGTGGGACGTTCATCCATTGGCACATCCTTGGGTTAAAATCTCCATAATTTCTGATTCAAAGACATTTCTGGCTGATTTTTATGTCACCTTGATTCATAAGCATTTTCCATCCATTTCTTTATCTTGAACTTTAAAGAAAAGAGAGAGAGAAACTGAGAAACAACTCACCTTCAAAAGGTATATTTTTAAAACTGAATATTTAAAGGAGAATACTGTGGGTATTTTTAAAGCAACGATTTGCATGGAAACAGATGGGAGATATAGAAAACAGAGACTGATTGAATTCCAGGCCTGTCCTTTATGGGGGATAGATACATCAGCTTTTTTTTTAACAGCCTGTGCCAATTTCTTCTGCGCTCCTTCATTCATTACATTCCGTTGCCTTTTTCCTCTATCTTCAAGAAAAATCAATGAAAAAAAATCTGTTTAAATATGCATTGCTGATTTTTTTTTTCTTCTTCTTCTCCAGATGTACTTTTATAAATGTACTTGTAGCAAGCTTCCTGAAGTGTATTTTATCATAAAATATGCATTGTAAAGCCCAAATTGATTGGGTTTTTCTAAGCCAAGAAGAGCATCAGAAAGTTCAATTACCATATTCTTCGGAGTATAAGACGCACCTTCCCCCCCCCCCAAAAAAAGAGGCTGAAAATTTGGGTGCGTCTTATACTCCAAATGTAGCTAAGCTTTTTTTTCAGCCCTAACGAGGTGCTAACGAGGCGCTAGCAAGTGAAGCAATCTTCCCAGCTTTGCCTGCTCCCCCGACTCTCCGCTGTGCTTTAATGAGGCGCTAGCGAGTGAAGCGATCTTCCCAGTTTTGCCTGCTCCCCCGACTCTCCGCTATGCTTTAACGAGGCGCTAGCGAGTGAAGCGATCTTCCCAGTTTTGTCTGCTCCCTTGACTCTCCACTGTGCTTTAATGAGGCGCTAGCGAGTGAAGCGATCTCCATGCTTTGCTCCAACTCTCAGCTGTTCTTTAGAAGCTCTTTTTCAGCCCTAACTAGACGCTAGCTGAGTGAAGCGATCTCCCCATGCTTTGCCTGCTTTTCTCATTGCTGCTTCCTCTCCACTGTGCCTTAGAAGCTGTTTTTTATCCCCAAGCAGGGGATAAAAACCCAGCAAACTAATGTGCTGAAGCTGACCAGACTAAGGACGCTAGCCAGATGAATACCTGGTAGGCAGATTTTCCCCCCTATTTTCCTCCCCAAAAACTAAGCTGCGTCTTATACTCTGAAAAATACAGTACATGAGAAAGCTGAAGCATAATGCTATTGCAAACACCTGATTAATTTGCAAACAGAAGCTATGGACTCAGTCCATTTTGGAAATCCAGAAAAACTTGAATTCTTCAAGCATGTGTCCCCAGCACAAAGGACTCATCTGGATAGATTTCACTCGACATGGCTTCGCAAAGTTACTATCCACTGCCTAAAATTCAAGTTGCTTTCCCCCGCCCACCCCTCTCCAAAATGCAAGACACTCCATTTCCAGTAGCTGACTCAGGTTGGAATATAAACCAATTTGGTTTATAAGGTTAGTTGTCTCCAGATGGCCTCTTTGGATGTTTCTATGATAAACAAGTTTTTGCTAGAAAACAACATGTGGTGCCTTGAAGTTTGCAAGGCTCTCGCTGCCAGTCAATGGAATGGAATTACTGAAACCTACTCCTGAGGTCTGGATGGTGTGAGAAGAGCCAGACAGGTAATGTTTAAAATACCATCTACTTTTGTAAATGAAATCTGTCAAGGCTCATAGAAAGAAATTGGAGGGGAAAATAGCTCTCTGGTGGATTGCTGCAAAAGCCAGAGAGTATTGGTGCATTTTAAAAGCCTCATGCTGAGAATGAGGAAAAGAAAAATTCTATTATGGCTGTAAAAAAAAGAAGATAACAGCAAGCAGTGTGTACTACCAAAAGGGAGAAATGCAGGGCCATTATTTTTATCTGCAGAAGAAGAAAATTAATAATTCATAATTCATGATATTGGTTTAGATCTTATATTAAATGCCAGGAAAACCTTCCTGATCAAGGGTGGGTTCTAAATTTTTTTACTACCGGTTCTGTGAGCGTGGCTTATTTTGTGGGCGTGGCTTGATGGTCATGTGACAATTCTTTAGGATTTAGCAGAGGTACTAGTCTACCAGGCTTTTAACTGCTTGCAGAGCTGTACCGGTCTACTCATTTGTTTTTGGAGGCACTGGTTACCCATTTATTTTTGTAGGCACTGGTCTACTCATTTTTTTTGGAGGCACCGGTCTACTCATTTGTTTTTGGAGGCACCAGTCTATCCATTTGTTTTTGGAGGCACCAGTCTACCAATTTGTTTTTGGAGGCACCGGTCTACTCATTTGTTTTTGGAAGCATTGGTCTACCCATTTATTTTTGCAGGCACTGGTCTACTCATTTGTTTTTGGAGACACTGGTCTACCACCACACTGCCTTTTAACACTGATCAGCTGTAGGGCGGCCCTTTGAAGCCCCGCGGCAAGAGTTTAAACAGTTTTTTTTCCTTCTAGCCGATCAGCTGGGACTCAGGAGGCAGCAATAGATTGGGGGGTGAGGCCAAATAAAAGGTAAGAATAACACGGGAGGGTGGGGGGGGGCAGAACCGGTTTGGTGACATCATATCGTCACCGCTACCAGCTCGGCAGAACCGGGCGGAACCGGGAAGAACCCACCACTGTTCCTGATAGTAGGATGTCTACAACAATGGGACATTCTGGCTAGGGAGGTTCTGGGTTTTCCATCTCTAGAGGTTTTATGAAAAGGTTGGGCAGCTGCTTGTCATGGATGGCTTGACTGGCACATTGTAGAGAATTGGACTAGCTAATCCATATGATCCTTTCCAACCCTACAGATCTACAATTCTGGAACTCTGTAATATCTAATAAATGCTGTCTTACTTAACCACTGGGACTGCCTTCAGACTGGCTGATCCAGAAGATGGGGAGATTGAATTCATGTTAACAAGTGAACATTGGTCAGAAAATGTGGTGTCAGATTTGGGAGAAATTTAAATGATTTTCCCCAGCTCAATGTCTGCAAGACATTTTGAGTGGTGCGGTGGCCTAGAGGTGGAGTTCTCGCCTCTCAATCAGGAGGCTGTGAGTTCGATCCTAGATGGAGGTAGAAATTTCTCTCTCTGGGCACAATGGGAATGTATCTGCTGAACAAAGCTCCGTATTGGTGACAGGAAGGGCATCCGGCCATTAAAACGCTCTGCTAGCTCCATTCAGTTGCCCAGACTCCATCCCGTAAGGGATTATGGGGTCGTTAACTGATGATGATGAATGTCTGCAAGACGTTTTGTGGGTCAGAGTAGACAATGGCAAGCAATCCTGGTAGCCCAAACCCTTCTGATGACCACCATATTGGGAAAGGCTGATTATTCAGACTCAGGTCACATTAAACATTACACTGAATTAATATGACCAGTGCATAAAAAGAATGGCTAAGAATAAGATTGCGTTTTATGTACAGTATGCTGGTCTACTTCCTATTTAAAAAGAATGTTTTTGCACTGTTTGGCACTTTCTTTCCCAATCTGGCTACTAAAGTTGGGAAGATTAGAACTTGGTGAAAATGTTTGTTTTTTACAAGCACTGTATGTCATAATGTATTAACAATCCCTGAATTTAGAGAGAGGGTGGCTTCCAGTGAAACCCTCTTCTTTTCTCTAACTCTCCCAAACTGACTGAATGTCAATGCACAAAGCATCCCTGGCCTGCTCTCGAGTTGCCATAGGCAAGGGGGATGGGAAACCGACGAAGCAACACAGCAGCCAAAGACAGGAGCACATTCCAGACATATCTTTCTCAAGGCTGTCTCCCAGGGTTACCCACAGCGGCTCATGATTTAATTAGGGCATCCGTCAGAACCCTGACAGCAAGCCAACCGAATTCTTTTCAAATGATGTAATCCTGCCCAAGCGCACAACGGGATCCCTCATTCATTCAAACGTACTGCCTACCATGTTTGCACAGATTGATGACCATAATTGCAAAACCAGTCATGTAACCTTAAGAGGATTTTAATCGTGAGAACATATTCTTCCACCGCTATCTCATCATCATTATCCTCACCCTCGTGTTCTTATTTCAGCTGCAGCAATTGGAACAAAACTCATTGCCGATTCTTCAAATCTGTATTGAAAAGACATACTACTCTGCAAAAAAAAAAGAAAGAAAGAAAAAAGAAATTGTCCTGAAGCAACTGCCTCTGACTAATCAACCTGGAAGTCTCCCTTCACCTTGCCTGTTTTCCGCTTATCTAGTTTTTCACCATAGTGTTTAAGGATTAATATTTAAACTTGAGACTACCATCTATTTGGAGATTTGTTACCAAAAGAGCTATCTTTGTCAAAGCTTTACCATCTGAGACACTCTTAAACAGAAAATAAAAGCAACAATAATAGCATTCCTTTTATTTATTTGTTTACATGTGCTGTGGTAGTTCCAGACCTCCTCCAACACCTCAGATGAAAGCTTTCAGTGTTCCTGTGTCATATCAATTTCTTAAATAAATACATACTAACATGGGAAGCCATATAAATTACATTACAGGATGTGTAATGACCTGGGGCAAGGCACGGAGGCAACACAGTCAGCTGATAGTTCAAACCACCCCTTTATTGCTCCAACTTTCCCCCAAACGCTCCCATATTTATGGCAAGTCCCAGAGCAAAGTGCTCGCTCGCTCTCTCTCTCACACACACACTCACTCTCTCTCTCTCACACACACACACACACCCACCTCCAGAAGCCTCTAGCTGCAAGTAGTCCTAAAAATGCTGTTAGCACAACTGCTGCAAAGCAAGAAATTCACCGGGGCAAGGGAATAAATCAATGAGTCCAGGAAGCAAAGGAACAAGGCAATAGGTCCAGGAAGCAAGGAATAAAGTAAGAACTCCGAGAAATGCCAAACATCGGCAACGGCACACAAAACTCCACAAATTCAGCATTTGTTCCTGACAAATGCCCCTCCCCACAGGGTCTCCTTACATCTCAGTCCCCAGGTGTGCCTTGTGAAGAGGGCCGCTCTCCTCCCGAGTTGTCGGGTCAGCCTGAGCTGTTCATGCCTTCTCTCTACTCTCCACTTGGGGATCAGGAGGGGACAGTCCTTGCTCATCGCCTGAGCTCGGTTGCTCCTCATTTGCCTTCTCTTGGTCATCCTGCCCCCGTTCCTCCCTGCTAACATGCTGTCCCAATCCTGAGGGGCCCTGGGCTGCCTCATCCTGCTCCTCCCCACATTCCTCCAAAGCCAATAAAGCTTCCCTCTCCATCACTGTCAGCTCCAGCTCCGGCTCATCCTACTTCTCAGATTCATGCTCCAACAGGAACATGACAGGATGAATGAGTGAAAAGGCTAAATAATGACTTCCTCAACTTAAAGTTACTGCAAAATAGTTACTAGAGGTGTAGCGTATTGTTTCTGACATATTCCCTCAAGAGTAATGTTGTGGGCCAGAGGTGGATAGAGATGAGCTGTGATGTGGTGGAGGGTTATCCTGCTCTTATCTCTTTCTCCCAAGCAAGAGTCAGGCAAAAAAAAAGGAAAAGATCAATAATACTAGGAATGGGATTGTTCTTGAAACTCTAATCCTTTTTGGGATTTGGGTGGCCTATTCCCCAGAGCAAGGCTTCACAACTATCTTGTATAGACCCTGTTTCCCCCAAAATAAGACATCCCCTGATAATAAACCCAATCAGGCTTTTGAGCGCATGATAATAAGGCCAAGCGCTTATTTCAGGGTTCAAAAAAATATAAGACAGGGTCTTATTTTCGGGGAAACACGATAATAGGTTGTCCTGGGAAAGCAAACATCTGCATTCAGTTCAGTTAATGTTTACCATTCTAATACTGTAACTTTTCAGAGGATGAAGTAACTGAAAGGAATCATGGCAAGGTTATATAGTGCATAAGTTATTGTATAATAAAGATTAAACTTCAATTGTTAGTACATACACTTATTTGAGAAATACAGAACTCTTTTGAGATGTCGAACAAGTCTCACCTTTTCACACTTCCTGGCAAGCCTCAACATGTTCATACAGTTGTTGTCATTGTTTTACTGTTATCAAATAGAGTTTTAGGCTGCTCCCTGGGCAAAAGCATTCAAGAGGATTTGCAAAGTAGAAACCACGTAATAAAAAGAATACATGAAAAGCAGTTTTTAAAAAGATATAAGTAAAGAGATGGAAGGAAGGAAAAATAAAACATATTCTATGTAAGCCGCTAAGAGTCTTTTTCTTTTATTGTGACAGGATAGAAACCTACTTAATAAATAAAAAATTGAAAGAAAACCTATTTGTCCAACAGAGAAGGCCTAAATGAATAGGTAAGTCTTCAAAACCAGCTAAAAGATGGAACAGGGAGCATTACAATAGGTATAATCGCAGGCAGACTGCATGCCCTACTTTTCAATGAACTGTTCCTCTGTTTGAAGGACTGTCAGAGGCCCCCTTCTATTTGAAAGTGTCCTTTCAAGTCGTAAAACTCAAGAACAATTCTCTATTTAAAGGGGCCTCTTTTCAAAAGGCTATCAGAGACCAATCTCTCATTTGAATATGCTCTTGATCTGAACGGTTATAAAGGCCACACTGAACGCAGAAGAGTCACTGCTTAGCTGAACAATTCATTCAAGTCTTCCCCTCCAGTGATAGTGTATAGCTATTTCAATCACAATTATTTGTTAACATGGAGATGACCATATCCAGTACATCAGTTGCATGCATGTTCTATCAAAGAGGGCTATTTTTTTCCCCTCCTCTGTTTACAATATCATTACCCCTCTCTTTTTGCTAACACCCAAAACTACTTAGGGAAATTGCCTTGGGTATTAGGGTGCATCCTTTCTAGGACTCTGCTTAACCTATTTTCCTGTTTAACTGTGTTTTCCTGTAATGTGCTTGCATTAATAATAATAATAACTTTATTGTCATTGTATGTGTATAAACAGTATACCCAAACAACGAAATTCACTTAACACCCATAGACCAGGTCCAACACACATAATAATCCCCAAACACACACACACACACCACAATTCCCCACCCCTAAACCACCCAAACATCCACACAACAGACCAAGTAATGCTACCCAACAGCTCACTGATGGTGGCCCTTTATTTCATTGTTGAATGCAATTATAGCTCTGGGATAAAAACTATATAAATAAATAACTATATTTATAAATATAAATAAAACTATATATAAATAAGCAGTGTTATGTGTATTTCTGCAGCTTTTCAGCCTATGCATGTCAATGTTTTTACATTTTAATGCAGTGTTAATGAAGATGTGTGCTTTTTCTCCTTTGGTATGCTGAACTAGGATTAAATAAACTACAGGAAGTTGTTCCCATTATGGCAGTACCTCAATGCTTCCCTTCAGTTAGCTTGTCCAGTGGTGGGTTGCTACCGGTTCGCCCCAGTTTGGGCGAACTGGTAGTAGCGGCAGTGGGAGGCTCCGCCCACCCGCCTGGACATCATCAAATACGATCTGCGCATGTGTAGAAGTGAGCGAACCAGTAGCAAAGGTAAGTGAAACCCACCCCTGGCTTGTATTTGGGATTTGTTTGCTAGAGTTTATAATGAGAATTAAAATTGACCTGGAAGAGTGTGGCTTTCAGATATGCAGGAAGATAAAAGGAATGTATGGAGGTGTTGTGGCTCCGTTGCCTGAGCCTGGGCTATCAACAGATGCAGACTCTAAGAGTGAGGGAGAGGAGTTGGCAAGGCCTCCCTCTCCAGGACCCTCTTCTCTGGCAATGCCTCCGGAGGACACCGAAGGCCAAAAGATAGGCTCAGAGCCAAGCACGTCCCCGCAGCCACAGGTGGACAGCGATGAAGAAGATAAGTGCTGGCTGGACCTTCGGCAGAGGCGCAGGGAGAAGCATGCGCAGCAGAGGGGAAGGCGTGCCAGAGATTAGCTGAGTCACTGGACCACACCCCACAGGGTATAAATGTGGGTGTGGTGGCCGGTTCAGTTTGTGACGAGCAAAAACTGGAAATAATCCATGATCTCTGCGTTACTGAACTTTGCCTGCTTTATCGGACTGCATTTGGATTAATCCTTGTATTGTTGAAACTCTGCCTGTTTTATCGGAATACTTGCAGTCTAATCTTTGTTTTGTGTGAGTAAAGTCTGAATTGGCAGCTAGCCACTGGGACACTGCCAGCTTTATCTTCAAAGAGTTTTGTCGTGTGGCTTATTAACTCTGGGCCGTCTGTGGGGGTGCGTGTGTGATACGGGGACAGAACAGGAGGTGTAGAGACCATCATGAGACAAACATTGGTTTCTAAAAGAAGTAATCAAGTGACCTGGTCCCATTCTAGGTTGCGAAGAAGAAGAAAGCTTCATTAGAGGAGGAATGGGCTAAATTTCATAAATAGGGGTATACTAATAAGTATATGATGTATTTGTATATGTGTGGTTTTTGTGACCCATCAATCTTGATGGTTTTGAAGCTGAAATGATATCCATGTATAATCATCACAATGTTTTAAGTATTTTTTTTTTATCAATTTAAAGGAAGAATTTGCTTTAAATACATATTTCATATAGAACTACCGGTACATATTATATTTTAACACACTTACTATTTTTCTGATGAACTAAAAACTAGTTTTAACCATGTGGAAATGCAGTTAGCATTGAAGTTCTCTCCAGATGGTTTCTGAATACTATTTCCATATATTGTTTTATATAAGATGTTGCAATGTTAAAAAATAAATAAATAAATAACAGGGGAACATTTACATTTCTCTAGGTACTGTGCTGAAGTCCTGAAAGCTTCCAGCATGAACAAATTCAGTTAGAAATAATTAGAAGGAATGTTTAATTTTATTTGTGTGTACATACAGGAATATAGACAATGGTCTACTGTTCCATTACATGTGTTAATTAGTTTAGCCAAGGTAGAGTAGTTTTGCTATAATTAGTTGCTGCTGATGTAAATGTGTGGTTATTTTGCATATATTTAAACCTTAAGTAGATGATAACAAGTATACTTCAGATATTTCATTTCATGAAATACTTCAGCCTGGTAAGAGCCTTGGTGGCGCAGCAGACTAAAGCACTGTTAAGTAACACCAGCTGCCTGCAATTACTGCAAGTTCAAATCTCACCAGTCTCAAGGTTGACTCAGCGTGCCATCCTTTCGAGGTAGGTAAAATGAGGACCCGGTTTGTGGGGGCAATAAGCTGACTTTGTATAAAAAAGAACACCGCTTGAGGGGGGGGGCGAAAGCCCTACTAAGCAGGTATATACAAAAGTATGAAGGCTATTGCTTAATGCATTGTAAGCTGCCCTGAGTCTCTGGAAAAGGGCAGCATATAAATCGAACCAATAAATAAATAAATAAATAAATAAATTTCCATTTAACTCTACTGATTGTAAGTTTTTCCTCTACAAATGTGTCCATGTGTGTCTTAAGACTTTTAATTCTCTATTATTTTAATTTATCCATTTCAACAAATGACTTTAGATTGGGTATAGCATAAAATAAAAAAACAATCAAAATAATACTAATAAATACCGTATTTTTCGGAGTATAAGACGCACTTATACTCTGGTGCGTCTTATACTCCGAAAAATACGGTATTTATTAGTATTATTTTAATTGTTTTTGGGCAGGAAAATAAGAAAAATGCTGATTGGTGGGTGGTGGGTGGATCGGCCTCCCGGAATACCCCCAATTTCCAGAGATGAATTTTAGCAACAGGTTTGTTGGTTGTGAGCTCTGTGCCTTGCTTTTTTTTTCTGCCTCTGAAACTTCTGAAACTCTGTTTCAGAAAAAACTTTTTTTTCTGCCTCTGAAAGTCTCCGAAACATTGCTTCAGAAAAAAAGCCTTTTTTTTCCTGAAGCTTCTCTGAGGCTTTTATTCTGAAGGACTATCTATATTCTGTTCAATCTCCTTTCTTTGGAATTCGTATGTAGATTAACCTCTTCTGATCTGTTGGTTATTGTGTCATTATTTAGATTTGTTAACATTGTTTGGTTACTGATTCTTCTTTTGTTGCTTGCCATATTATTTTAGATAAAAGCCTTTCAGAGGCTTTTTTTTCTGAAGCTTTGTTTCTGAGGCTTTATTCTGAAGCTTTGTTTCTGAGGCATTTTTTCTGAGGCTTCTTTCAGCCTCTGAAATCTCTGTATACTACATTCAAAGTATAAGATGCACCCAGATTTTCACCCTCTTTTTTTTGGGAGGAAGGTGCGTTTTATACTCCGAAAAATACTGTATATATATATTACATGAAATAAATGCCAAAAGCAAAATCGTTGTGAAGACCCATGCCATACCGGCCAACAATGAGTTGCCACTCATAGCAGATAGAATGGTAACAATCCCACTAGTGATGGGTTCCTCCCGGTTCGGTCCAGTTCGGCCGAGCCGGTAGCAGTGACGATATGACATCACTGAACTGGTTCTCCCCCTCCGCCCTCCCACCCCCCCCACCCCCACCCCCACGTTATTCTTACCTTTTATTTGGTCCCACCCCCAATCTATTGCTCCCTCCTGAGTCCCAGCTGATGACTAGAGGGGAAAAAAACTGTTTAAACTCTTGCCGTGGGGCTTCAAAGGGCCATCCTACAGCTGATCAGTGTTAAAAGCAAACAAATGAGTCGGGTCGTAAGTGCGAGGACTGGTCGTAAGTGCGAGGACTTTCCAGAAATGACTCTAACCAGCTAGCCACGCCCACTCTAGTCACATGACCTCCAAGCCACACCCACAAAATAAGCCACGCCCACAGAACCGGTAGTAAAAAAATTTAGAACCCACCCCTGAATCCCACCTCCTGGCAAACTTTTTCCGAATAGTCCTGCATATACTGTAGGTCTCCTGCTGTAGATGTAAGTCTGCAGGAACTGGGTAACCATATCATTCCAACCTCTCAAAGCCAGCAAACCAAGGAGGAGTCCAAAAAGAAGGAGTCTGAGAGGAACAATGATTCCAACGTTGCTAGGTGGCCAGTTCCAGGTGGTCATCAAAGTCCACCATCAGATATCAATGCCACCAATAAGCCCATGTATCTCCAAACCTATCACATAAAAAAAAAAAATCAAAAACATTTTTTCTGAGTAAGGCCAAAGAATTTGAAAGAATACAATAAATTTTGTAAATCAAAATGGTGACAGTGCACAAAGATGACTAGGTGGAAATAGAAATACTCATGATTTCCATAGCCAGGAAGATAAAGCAGGAATGGTTAAATTGATTACTTTATTTAAAGAGGGAAATGTGTTCTTATTTGGATATCATTTCTGGAATTTGTGCTTGTGAAGAAAAAAAATGAAACTTTGATCTTGGTTTTGTTGATTAGAAAGATTTGATGTTATAGAAATGTTATAAATCAAATATATATTTGATTTATATGCCGCCCTTCTCCGAAGACTCAGGGTGGCTTACAATGCGTTAAGCAGTAGCCTTCATACTTTTGTATATTTTATACAAAGTCAGCTTATTGCCCCCACAAACCGGGTCCTCATTTTACCTACCTTAGAAAGGATGGAAGGCTGAGTCAACCTTGAGCCTGGTGAGAATTGAACTCGCAGTAATTGCAGGCAGCTGGAAGCTAAATACTACCTTTAACAGTAGCATTAGTCTGCTGCGCCACTCAGGCTCCTATTAATGTTAATGTTAATATTAATGTGTAAACGCAAAAAGTTGAGGTTGGAGCGTGTTTATCTTGTACTGTGCTAGGAAGAGTTGGAAGTCAATGCCCCCTTTTCTTTCTTTTTCTCTTTCCCTTTGTATTTCACAACCCCTTTTCCCCATTCCCTTTCCCTCCCTTAATTTCCTATTTTCTTTTCTTTGTATTTTATATAATAAAATAAAAATGATAATAAACAAAAAAAATCAAAAACATTCAAATAAAACCTGAGTTCACACACACCACCACCCACTCTTGTTGAGATCTTGAATTAAGATTTGATTCTATTCCAAATTTGGTCAATTCATACAGATAGGCATAATTCAAGGTAATCAAAGCACCATATTTTTCAAAGCACATTGACTTACTTAACTGATTTTCAGTCTGTAGAAATAGAATAGAAATAGAATAACTGCTGCCTTATCAACTTCTATCTGTGCAGCTTCCAAAGCTTGATTGGAGATTATCTTCCTTGTCCCTCCCTTAGAGAGAGGGAGAGGGGAGAGAGAGAGAGAGAGAGAGAGGGAGGGAGGGGAGAGAGAGAGAGAGGGAGGGAGAGAGGGAGAGAGGGAGAGAGGGAGGGGGGGAACAATTTCTTTGACTGCAAAATTCCAGGCCACTGGTTTAAGATTATGTTTCTCTCCTTTTCAAAGATGTTCAAATCCTTGCCATGTTAAATAATTTAACCAGTTCCGGTCTCCAAAGAGAGCAGAAATTGTGTTATTTTCTGAGAAAAGCCAGCAAATGGAAAACAAAAAATAAATGAATGGAAAGAAGGAATTCTAACACCATAAGAAGCTGCACAGAGTGAAATTAATAAAACCCCATCTGAGCTTCATTTAAAACTGATCTCAGTTTATATCACCAACATGCTAAGAACAAGTTTCCTTTTCTTGTCACCCTTCAGATGTTTTGGGAACAAAACGTATTCTCAGCCAAAGACCACCCTTGCTGGGGTTTTGGAGAAGACATAGTCCCAGAATACCTGTAAACAGTGGTGGGAACCTGCCATTTTAACAACCGGTTCGGTAATCACGCGCTCTGCGTGTGCATGTGGTGTACGCACGTGCTCAGTTTTACAAAAACTTACCTTCCGCATTACTGCTGGGGAGTAACACAGCTGAGGCGCGACAATCCATTCTGTCGCGCAAATCAGCTGAGAAGATATAGGTCAGTAAAGCGCAGGGGCAGGAGGGCCCATCTGAACAATGGAGTGAACCTGTTCACTTGAACCGGACCTAATCGGTAGAATTCCACCCCTGCCTGTAAAGCACCACACTGTAAAAGAGGATGAGTCTGTGATTATTCATTTGCTACAGCTTTCAATCAAGCTATCAGCTGAGAGAAATGTTACGAATTGACAAACTTCAATCATTATGGTTAAAGTAATAAAACTGGAGGACTGACAAAAACAATTGTGATATCTATTTAAAAACCTAATTTACATTTGCACAATTTGAATATTGTGACTTCCTTCTAGTGAGGGCTCAATTCAGATAACTCCACAGATAATCCGGATAGCTGTGGAATTTGACCTGACAAAGCATAAGAAATGCTGAAGGACAAGGGCAATAGATAGTAAACCAGTGTTTCTCAACCTTGGCAACTTTTAAGATGGGTGGATTTCAATTCCCAGAATTCTCCAGCCAGCATGTAATGCTTACATTACATAATTAGTCCCAGCAAGGGTCACTCAATGATTAGTTTTTGTTTTGAAAAACAATGTGCAAATTCCAAGGTAAGAAGATTCAATCCATTAGCATTGCTGTAGCTTTAAGGGGTTGTTTCCTGTTTTGTTTTCAACTTTCTTTTGGGTAGCTTTGCCTTTAATTGTTTTTCTTTATTTCTCTTATCACTCTCTTATTGTTTTCCTTCTTCTACTCTTCAGAGCCACTGCTGTTTGTCCTTTTTCTTATCAACCTTCTTTGCATTTGATGCTGATCACCTCCATTTCTTCAGCCAGTCTGTTACGATGATGGCAATAACCATCATCATAGTCATGGGTCCAGAAATTATCCCAAGTTAAATAACATCAGAGTTCAAACATGAGAAAAGCTTCAAAAGTTATGACTAACTCATTATGAGTTAGTCCAGCAGTTTGCTGGAAAGATGGATTTCTTCCAAGAACCCAGAAACTATTTTTTTAAAATTCAAGATAATAGACTAAATTAAAAATTAATTCTCTAGCAGAGTATCATCAAAGGAACCATTTATTTAAATATGCTTTATATAGTAATGTCCCAAATGGAAGATGTTTGATGAAGAACATCAAAAACCAAAATAGAAACAAACCCAAAGAACATATTTGAGTAACTTTGTAAACTTGGTAGAAACAGACTGAAAATTGTTTTGACAGAGAGGAATGAGTAAAGCACTCCAACTACGCCAATATACAATTTAAATTGTAGCTCATTCAAATCCAGATTTGCTTTCTTAATTCTTATTGAAGTGCCAGGTTTAACCAAATTCTGCATTGTCCTACTCCTCTTGATTTCTCTATGTTTTTGTGGATGTTCTGAATAAATTAGATGCCACGTGGCCTACTCTGTCCCATGATTAACCATATATTCTCCAAAGTATCACAGCTCTTCACTTTCAAACAACAATTGCCACACCCAGCAAGACAGTTTGCTGAACAGTAAAATGGTTCAGGGGGCTTCTTAGAAAATGGGCATGAATGCTTCTAATCAGCTACTGAAAATAATAAAAGAACCTTTGGTTGACAGACAGAAAACACAAATATAATAAACAATAGATTTTCCAATCCAAAGGACTAAAAAACATGTGTTGATAATAGGGGGAAAAATGTCTTGAATTAGACGTTCTGCATTGTACAACATTCCCAGGAGGAAGCATGACAGCTGCATCTCACAACGATCTTCAAGAAATCCAATGTCTTAATGCAGTCCGACTTTTCAAAGTGGAACAAGTTAACGCAAATGGACTTGAAAATCAGCAAAATCCATTTTCTGGATCCATTGCCCAGTGCAATCTCTTAATATGGGGAATGAAAGCCAGAGAATGCAAATGGAAGCTGTTCAAATTAAATTGTTTTAATTATTCAGTGTAGCAGGCGCACATGATGCATTGGCAGATTTTCCTGACTTTCACCATCTCTTGGTCTCTGTCCAGAGTGCTGATCATTGCCAAGCATAAAATACAACTTCATTGTTAGCAAGCTTCATCAATAGAATTCTAGGACTGCCCATAAGGGACACAGGAGGGGTAATTACCTTCCAGACTTGGCAATCTCTCTCCTCTTTTGATCAGGCCACAGCAAGGAGCCTGAGGAAACAGTATAGCAATGACCAAAATTTGGAAAGAAATGGAGAGATGCCATCCAGAATTATTGCAAACTCTTGCTAGAGCACATGTTAATATGGATCCTTGTGCTCTGCCTTTCTGAACTATACAAATAAAAGAATGGCAGGCCCCCAAAGGGTCAAAAGGAACCTGGAATATTGCTCCGCAGGAGGGCGTAAAACTTGCAGGCTGTTTAATTCCAGACAAAATATAAAATCAAAGGAGTGTTGCAGATATGAGCATTAGTGGGTGCGTTCACTCCTCTTAAAGAGTTAATTTTGGTACTGTGTTATATGCACCCAACTGTGGCTTATTGGCTTAGCGTGTTGAATTGAATCTGGCCACCTGCACCTCAATAAATCAGTTAAACAAGTATCCTCAAAATGTGATATTAGCCGTCCTTGTTTTTCATTTTGATGGTTTAAAGCCAGCCAAAATTTTAAAAAATTATAATAATAAAAGTTTTGGACTGGATGAGGGTCGAGATGTGTCCAATTTCAGGCTCAACATTAGATTGCTACCCTGTCATGATGTTTCATTTGCTTTTGGACCAAGAAATCTGAGTTTCTCGCTAGATTATTTTATACTTTTTAGTGTCTGCCACAATATGGATGTTATGCTAGGTTGTTTTGCTCCAATTTTATCTTTTTTGGTAATATTCCAGAAGTTTAAAATCTCAGAAGATATATATTAAAAACATAAACACCTAGATGAAATACATATATCAGAGTAAGCTTCTCAGATATTCCTTTAATCGTCAGACAATAAAAAAGCTTGTTTTCCAGAATAATCCTTCTTCAATAAATCCACACTTTCTGTAGACCTCCTTGATGTGACCCTGCTGCTTAATGGGCACGAGATAATTTGAAATTGAAAGACTACTATCATTATCCTAGCCGTAGAGATATGTGCTATCTGTACACTGATTCTTAATAAACAAGGTTTATAAAGTGAAATAATAAATCATATGCATGAAGAAAGCCAAGTAAATGATTAATGTTATTATTTTCTCCTTAGAATTTGATAAACCTATATATCTCCTTTGATTCTTCTCTGCAGGGCTCCATGCAAAGCTGGATTAATTTATTATGATTTCTGTAAAATGTTCTTTTAGCAAAGAAAGTCTGCGGTACTTTAGTAAGAAAACAACACCTCCTCCAAAACATTTTCTTCAAGTATGATATGAATCACTAGTTGCAATGTGATTGCAATGATAAAGACAATCAAAAGAAAACAGGATCCTAAATGTTGGAAATGTCATCAGACACCAGGATTGTATTATTATATGTGGTGGACATGTCCAGAAGTGAGAAGTTATTGATTTAAAATTAAAACATGGTTAGAAGAAATGATACAACAACATATGGATTTAAAAACTGAATTGTTCCTATTGGGTATCTTACCAGAGAAATTTAGTAAAGAAAATATATATTTGATTATACATGTTATAACTGCAGCGAGGATAGTATTTGCACAAAGATGGAAAGCAGAGAAAATCCCTATAGAGGGAGAACTAGTTAAAAAAATATTGGATTGTGCAGAAAAAAATAGATTGACTTTGACAAAGAAAGAGAGGAATCGGAATATTTTTTAAGATATGGGGGCAATTTTATCATTGGTTAGAGAAGAAATATATATAGGGCAAGGTTGTAATGAAATGAGCGAGGAAAAAAGAGGAGAAAGAAGATAGATAAATGTATTAATAGAAAAATAAGAAATGTGGGAGAAATGTCAAAATAAATGAAATAATAATATTAAGATATGATAAATATTTGAGGAGTAAGAAGAAGACACAAAAGATGTACTCAGATGATACACTGAATGATTATGTACTGTATGTTTGTTTGTCTATAAAATAAAAAACTTTTACAAAAAATAAAAAAGAAAGAAAACAGGATCCTTTTGCACATATATTTTGCCACTGTGTTTTACAGTGTTTTGTTTTTTTTAAAAGGGCATTTAAAACAAAAATCCCTACAGAAATGAAAAGGATCTTTACAGAACAGGTAGTATAATCTGTAGAGCTATTATAATGAAGGTTACTAAATGACAAAAGAGCTGGGTGAGAAAGGAACTTGACACAAAACAAACAAGTCAGAATTTAAAACTTAAATTTTAAAATTCTGTTCTTTCATCTGGAATGAATCGTCTCATTTTTGCAATATTCAACATAAAGCTATATTTTCCCCTTCAGCCATCCAAGACCTGTTTTTTTAATTCTTAAAAGCCTTGTCAGACAAAAATAGTTATGTAAAAAAGCAAACAGATATAAGAGCAGTTATACTTCATCAAATATGCTTTTAAAGATATATTGCATTGCCTCAATTGTCTTAAAACTCTGAGCAAAAATGAGAAACACAAGGTCAATATTTGATGTCAGTACTGAAATCTTACCACACTATCTCTGTGGCTTTGTTTGCCAAACCTTGGTTTTTCCTCTCTCTCCCTTCTAGTAATTTTTATATACTTGGCAGCATGCACATTTATTTTTTGCGTTCATCATACAATCTTTACCATTAAAATAATTTCAAAATCCTTAAGATTTTCCTCTATTATACCTAGCTATTGTGACATAAAAATATTTATTCATTTTATTATTATTCATATTAATTCCAAAAATTATATAATAGACACATATACAAAATCTTGGGTATTAATTACATTTTATTGATGTAATACAAATCTATGGGCTTTTCCATATGAAATTAAAGACTAGTGCAACTAGTTTGTTATAGTATATTTGAGATGTACAGGTGATTGCAAGATAGCTGTATCTTTCATATTTTATATTTACATATTTAGTACATTGTTTTTATTTACATTACTAAGCATATACTATAGATAGAAATCGGTTATATGCACTGTACATTTAATATTGCATTTATGACAAGGCAGCTTTAAGCCTTCAATATAACATTACAGATCATGCTAAATTATTGAATTGTTCCAATATCTTTTCTACATTAGTAAATCTTAAATGGAAGAATATTGATATTAGAGAGCAATTCAAAATTTTAACAAAGGGATGTAAAAGTGGCAGAAATATTTTTTTCCATATAACAGCTGGTTGGGGTGGCACTTTTCCTGAGTTATACAAAGAAATCAAGACACAATTTCAAGGAAAAAAAATAAGTACATAGATAATGTATCATATGGCCAGAATGATATTAGCTGTCTTAAATACCCAATTTTTATAAAACAACATTGGAGGATAGATTCACCCTTTGTTTCTGATGTACTCAAGGGTTGTTGTTTTTTTCACAGCATGAAATATTATTCAGTTTTGAAGAGGAAGCAATAATGATCCTAACAAAGCCTGAAAGTCATATCAAATGGAATTAACATTCTTTTTCATTTCTCCAAATACATTTAACACAGTAAAACAGACCCATTTTACATAAGAGAAATTCCTATGCAAATTATACAATTTAAAAAGTACAAATTCATGTGCTCTATATCTTCTTTTTTTAATGATTCATACAATTTTCACTCTCATTGCATTTCAGCTGGTTTGATTTTTATTTTTTTCCTTGAGGGCGGGGAAGATTTTATTTATTTTATTTGACACACAATCTAACAATTTAAAAATAATAATGCACTGAACTTTAAAGTATCCTTATGTTTAAAAATCCTTTAACCCTTGTGGCTTACAAACTTAGTGTGTGTGTGTGTGTGTGTGAGAGGGATTCTGAAAAACTAAATGCCATTTCCATTATATGATTAAAGTCAAGAATCTATTGGAATACATTGGCTGTGAATGACTTTGCATGGTATATTAGTAGATGGATGATAGGATTAGAATTAACACCGATACCTTAACAGAAAGGGATGGTGTAACTCCTCAATAATGTAGCCCCCTCAGGTCACTATTGACTTGGAAGTTCTCATAAATTGTATCCTCTTTGTGACTGTGCACCTGTGTTACGATAATAACAGAACTACTCTGCTTTGTTCAATAAAGCTGTTAAAAAGCATGCATTTGAAAATGAGGAACTCAAATGGAACTGGAATATGTTTCGCAATCATTTAGCCCAACACAATCTGAACACATAGTTAAACAATATCAGAAAGAGAATATGGCAAATGCTCCACTGAAAAAATGTCTTTTAAACAAGAAACTTTTAAAACATCTGTGCAGCCTATGAAAGGCCAGAAAAATAGTGCTATTGCCTGTAATTATCATGTAGTTTGGCATCTAGCCATTCAGAAAGGAAGTCAACATATACAGCCACACTAAGACATTCAAATAAAGACTTAAAGGCACACATGAAGAGCTCCTAATATTATCTTATTCCATTTATAGTTCAGATTGGTTCAGGACTTAGTGAAGATGTGAGTGATAAAGAGGTTTTCATAGATCATATTTAGTAGATCTGGTATACTAAAAGCATACTGGTATCATTGCTACTTTTGCAATAACCTTTCCTCTATTCAAAGATCAAAAATACTTGGCTCGGTCAATTGTATGTTAAATATACAATCTTAAAGAATAAATCACCTCGGTTAAATTGGACGCTTCCAAAGATTAATGGTTGGTGAATATTTTAGAAAGCCAAATCATTTATATTACTAACCACGTCCTTTCACTGAATTCTTAGCACTAAGTTGCTGCTAAACATACATATTTTTATATAAATTGGCTCTTAATTAATCAAGAACTCTGCATGATGGTTGCAAGAGAATACGTTTGAGGAGATTTCATCAGTCCAATTTTCTAAACCTGATCAGCACACTGTAACTCCCTGCTTATATTATAAAAGCTGAGGTACACCCACACTCATACCGAATCACATTATCAAGTGCCCCATCGTATTATAAACTCAACATAAGGCAATAGCACATCAAAATATATTCTTCATGTATAAAGTAAGATTTTAATTAGGAAAATATTGAAACTAAAAGATCTACATGCACAAAAAGGTTTTAAAACCATTAGCTTAAGTAATACATTATGGCAAACCAAACTTATTTCCTATTCTATAGTCAATATGTTTTGGAAACTCTAAAGTCAAATAACATAGTAAACATTATCTGCACACTGCTGAGTAAAATGTCCGAGGATCTCATTTGATCACGCATGTGGCATTATTTTCAAGTTTTAAATATTGTGTTCCATAAAAATCTACTCCTGGATTTCATTGTGTAAACAAACTTTCTATTAAAAGGAGTTAAATATTCCATGTTTGCGAACAAAATAAGTGTACAATCACCTCTACATGACCTTCTTGCCTAATTTAGTTGTACTCATTTTCAATGCAAGACTGATTGTTCTTATTAGCTTGCATGCACCTCAGACAGCAAAAATGCTTCCATCAAAATGTTGAACATAATTGACTAGAAATAAAACTGATGGAGACAACACAATCAGTCATTAGACCCCAATGAATGTAACACACTTTATTCATTTGCATGGTAACTCAATTACCAAAGAAAAAAGGGACCATAATGAAAATAAAATTTAATTTTTTTAAATCAGCGAACAAGAATATTTCTTTTTAAGTACACAAGATTTTCCCCCAAGCCTGTATGCTCATTTCTTTGGTAATCCTATAGCTTCTTGCTCAACAGTAATACAGAAACTGTAGACAATTGTGTGCCAGCACAACAACCACAATATGGAAACTTGATGTCACAATCAGAGCCACACTTTGTAATTTATTTATTTTTTATCTCTTGTAATGGTTCGGAGCATCTGCAAATGCGAACTTCAATCTGTAGGCTTCAGCAAGGAGAACGCTGATATCTTCGTTTCCCCAGTGCATCGTAGGCAAATTCTGTAAAAATATTAGTAGTTCCTGGTGGGAAGAAAAAGAAGAGAAATAAATCAAAAGATATATTTTGTTAACTTCACTGGTTAGTTTTGCAGTATCAATCTAAAACTTCAAGATCGGATTCACCAAATTTGAGTTCTTTCTAGACATCTCCATGTACGGTATATCTGTAAAAAGCGCAACTAAAATAGTGAGCGTGTCATTTGTGAATCAAGATAAAATATCCTGACAACCAATGAAACTGTACAGCCACATAAATAAAGCAGCAATTCAGAACAGAAAAAAGCAAGGCAAAATTCTATTTAGGTCTAGTAGAATGAGTAAAAGGAGAAACTCACACTTTGGTTACTGGCAAAAACTGTTTCTTTAATTAACCCTCTCTCACTTGGAATGAACTAATTTTCCTCCAGACCCAAATATTATTATCTGTTAATTTCATATACAACTAGAATTGATCTACAGAAACCTTCTTCTAATATATTGTCCAGTACTGTTCAGACAATATGGAATTATGGCATATGTAGTAATTTAGTATTAATTACTAATAATTTAGTAATTGAAGTTGAATTCAAGTTCAAAAGTTGAAGCCAAATACCCTTGAAGGATAGCAGGTTGGAAAGAGTACAATTTACAACATTATTATCTAACCTTTTATTTATCCAATATATTGTACATGAATAGTATTTCTGTAAATATTTTTTACAGGTCAGTCCTAGAGGAGATCAACCTTGACTGCTCTTTAGAAGGCCAGATCCTGAAGATGAAACTCAAATACTTTGGCCACCTAATGAGAAGGAAGGACTCACTGGAGAAGAGCCTAATGCTGGGAAAGATTGAGGGCAAAAGAAGAAGGGGTTGACAGATGGATCGGACACGACTTCGCAACTAACAACAATAACAACAAAATATTTTTCCAGGACAGCTGCAAAGTATAACAACACAAAGCATCTTTAAAGAATTCTTGACAAGGAATGCTGTCTGATCAGTCCAGTTCAAAAATGCTTGTGTGCATCCCTAAATGAAATAATGTTAAAACCAGGCATACAAACACTACAATATCTTTCCCTCGATGTGAACAACTGCTCCAAAGATAAGTACACTTAAGAACCAAGAGATAGAAATCTGAAGAAAACAAATAGTTTGCCAACTTAAACAGTGGCAAATAGATTTTGTTTCGCTAGATAATTCATGCTAGCTTAACTGTTGCTCACTATCCATTTTCTCAAATGGCTAAGCACTTTATTTCTAAGAACAAGTTTGTTCTTAGGAATAAGATACAACACAACCTGTAATAATACTATCCAGACTTATTTTAAAAACTTGAAAAGCATTTGTAAAATGAATTCTCTTAAGACTAAGCCAGCTATTAATAGTTAGATATCCTAATATTGACATGGACTAGCTGTAAAAGAAAACAAATAATATCTCAGCTTTATATCAAAGTAGAATAAATATTAAACCAAAGTTTGAAGTAATGCCAATAAATCTACGCTATTGTAATGAATTGCTGCCATGGTTTAATAACAATTGTACAAAATATGGATGCTTTTTCCCCCTGACATATGTGATACGTGCAAGATGGGTATCTCTCTAAAATGAATGGGAAATATATGGCTTAACATCTCTACTCTCATTTCACACAAGCCAACACGTTATGTGAGAACAAAAGTAGGGACTTGCCTGATTAGATTACCCTTTTCCCTCCGGAAACGATGGAAAAAATACTAGTGAACACCAGCATTCTGAAAGATTCAGAATAATGACCTTCGCTAGCGTTTTTGACAGATTCAAGGTCAGTTCCTCCAGTGCCGGGGAGGATGCACAGAGGGGGAAGAAATCTCTCTTGGGCTAGAGGGACAGATCTAAATCTGAACTTGTAACCTTCCTTGCTAGCTTCTCCATTCACTTTCTGGGGAACCAGCAGAGAAGATTGCAAAGGCCAAACACATGACCACAGAGCTCTCGGCCACGAGTCATAAATGCAAAGGGGTTTCTGAGCATATAAAATGGCGGTCATGTGACCAGGGGGGAAGATGGCCTGACTTTTTTTTCCTCAATTCTATATATTAAAAAAATTGGTATATATTTTAGGGAAGTTTTATGTCTCCTTTCTTCCTTTATTGTCTCTCACCCCACCCCATAGTGGTGAATCAATCAATTTTGTGTACCGCACTGTATCATATTTATCAAGCAATCCACAGATTTCATAGAACGTATTTTCATTCTTTATACTAAACTCATGCTGCCTTTAAAAATGTTATTATCCTTTAGAACAATTCTATACTCTGACCTGGATTTGCACAGTATTTTTATGTCCATCTTCCTCTATACTACCTTTGACAAGGTTTCCAGAATAATTCTAAACCTCAAATGAATCCATAAAAGCAGTTTTATGTTTTTGACAATTCTGTTACTAGTTGGGGAGGAAAAATCCTAGCCAAAATCTGGATGACCTAGCACCAAAAATAGAAAAATAAGTGATAGTTATATTTGACTCAACTGTCAGATTGTACAATTGGTCAACTAGGACTGACAGTTCCCAAAAAGGTGAAACCAGGAAGGTGACATTTTGACAGAGCAAACTTCCATTAAACTTTCAGCCAAAACAAGTGACTGCCTTAAGATGTAGAAAATAAAGCTAACAAATTAAGGGAATATTATTCACCATGTTAATATTTCGAAAGGAATACAATACTATAGATTTTCAAAGTGGTGCAAACTGTGCTGGAGTTAATTAACATTTTTATTTTTAAAAAAAATTCTATGCATGGGACTTGTGTGAATTGTTATAAAGTTGACATTTGAGGCTGGTACTTTCCTTTGGAGCATGTCAGTTTTTCATATAATTAAGTTCTTAATTAGAAAAATCTAAAAAAAAAAAAAAAGGTAATGAAAGTCACATTGAGCAGAAAGCAAGGAAAGTATTTACTGCCCAAATAGTGTCTGCCTACCCTTGACTTTCAGTTTAGTAAAACTGAGGTAAGAAATAATAATGCCCTAGAGGGGGTGAAATTATTTGGGTCAATTATTTGATCTGGTGAGGCAAACAATAAATAACTGTAAAGCTTGTAAGGCCTACATGAGTGAAGCAGCCAGCTGGATTTTCCTACTAAATTAGACATTATTAAAAAAAAAAAAAAGTAATATTTTATAGAATAACCGAAACAGAAGACTCAAGAGGAAGTCTTGTAATTCAAATGCTTCTTAATTGGTGAAGAGAATATCAAGGATGTGTCAATAAAATTGAATACTGACATTCACTGGTACAATAGCAGGGGGGGGGCAAAAGGGGGGCAAATAACGGCAAAGGCTGAATAAAAATTGATTTGGCAATTGGCATTAAAAGAGAAAGATTGTAATGCAAAATGTGTAGGACAGAGGGAAGGGAAAATGTGAGGCCTATTTATGAAAATGAATGAGATTACTTACGTAAGTACAAATAAAATAAACGTAGCATCCTGGCTTTTAACCGAATTGTAAAACCCAGCTCTGGAAAGCAGAATGCCATTTATAACAAGGAATTGTACCTAACTGCTTTGCATCAGGTGGCAAAACAAGACATATTTACATCAATTGTTTTCCATCTTGCTGTTGCAGGGTAACAGTTTAGCATTTAGTGAGTCGTAAGAGAATAGATGCAGTTTTTTTAAAAAGGAAAAAAAATAGTAAATAACTTTTCTTCTGTCAATTTGTCTGAAAAAACAAGAATGTGTCACTTTATTTCATATTACCCATTTTAAAGCGCAAGGCTTTCCCCTCTCTCTCTCTTTTTTTTTTTTTTTTTTTTTTTTTTGAGGGTGAAGGTTGATTTGCTCTCATCAGCAGTTTTGATTGAATTTGCTGCATCCAGGGTGTCTGTGCTTTTCATTTTTATTTTCACTAGAGGCTACAAAATGATAAAGCCAGTAATTGGCATTGTTATTCAGATTCTACTGCAGAAAGAACCACAAAAAAAAGAAAACAATTTTCTTTAGAGCAAGGCCTCTCCCGTGGCAGCTATGAATTACCAACAACAACAACAAAAAAGAATCACTGCTAAGACATTTACTTTGGATAGCTTAGGTCACCTAAACGAACTGTCAGAAAAACCTTTAGAAAATGGAAAAAAGTCTACAATTGGAAATAGAGCAATTCTTTGGTGATCGTTATTAAAACAGCTAAAAATAATTTGAGTTTTGGGGATTTGGGGAAAAAAGTTATTCTGAAATTCACACATAGATCGTAGATCTGACTATGAACATGACCTAGAATACAAACATGACCTAGAAATTAATCAGAATGTACTTAGAATTAACAGAGTGGGAAGGGACCTTAGAGATCTTCTAGTCCAACTCTCTGCTCCAGCAGGAGACCCTATGCCACTCCAGACAAATGGTTGTCCAAGACCTTATACCAGGGGTCTTCAAACTATGGCCCACGGGCCAGATACGGCCTGCCAAAGCCATTAATCCGGCCCACATGGAACCGTGAGGCTGCTCCACCCACATCGCCCCAACTACCTGCTGGCCCCCACCTGCCTTCTGGAGGCCAAGGAGGCCAAAAACGGGACACGTGGAGACTCCGGGATGCCAAAAATGGGGCCATTTTTGGCCTCCCCAGCCTCAAGAGAGAGAGGGGGAGAGGGAGGAAGGGGGAGACACACACACACACACACACACACACACACACACACACACACACACACACAGAAGTTCCTCACACAAACACCCCAGGCAAGCACATCCCTTCACTAATGTGCTTTCCATCGCCAGAGCATAACAAATTAAAGTTTAATTTGTGTGTATTGTCTAATGGACTGCTAAATTGGCCACGCCCACCCAGTCACATGACCACCTAGCCACACCCACCCAACAGGTCCGGCCCCTCAACAGTCTGAGGGACTATGAACTGGCCCCCTGTTTAAGAAGTTTGAGGACCCCTGCCTTATACCATTCTGAACAAATGGTTGTCCAATTTCTCCTTGACAACCTCCAATGATGAAGCACCCACAACTCCTGGAGGCAAGCTGTTCCACTGATTGTTCTTACTGTCAGGAAATTTCTCCTTAGTTCTACTGTAGGTTGGTTCTCTCTTTGATAATCTTCCATACGTTACTTTTTGTTCTGTCCTCAGGTGCTCTTGAAAATAGGTCGACCCCTCTTCTCTGTGACAACCCCTCAAATATTGGAAGATTGCTATCATGTCATCCCCATTCCTTCTTTTGCTTAGACTAGGCATATCTAGTTCCTGCAATTGTTCATCATATGATTTAACCTCCAGTCACTTAATCATCTTTCTTGCTCTTCTCTGCACTCTTTATAGAGCCTCAAATGCTTTATTGTATCATGGAACTGGACAGAGTATTCCAGTGCAGTATAAAGCAGGTATTACTATTGAGTACCTAGAACTGCATTGGCTTTTTTGGCAGCTGCAACACATTGTTGGTTCATGTTTAAGTTCATTAGTTCATGTTCATTAGGACAACTAGATCCCTCTCAGAGTTGCTGCTGTGCAGATTCCACAGTAGGGACAAGGCAGTACTTCCACAATCTGGAATGTGCCAGGACTACATATTGGAATTCCAAGCCACATACAACGAACTACACCTTCCTTTCTTCAAAGATTGAGCTTTGAAAATGCAACTTTTAAAAGTCAAATTACAACAGATGAGTCATAATTTGAGGCATTTTAAGGAACTCATGCTTCTGGAGAACTTTTAGACACCCAGCAGGATTTATCAAATCTGCCTATACTGTATTTTGGGCAGTTAATATGTTTTAACCCTTCTTAAAAGCATTAAATTAAGAAAAAAGCGAAAAGATGGGGAACAATACATTAAATGCTTCATTCCATTTATTGCACAGATCTTATATATGTGTGCATCTGCTGGACAGAACAATACAGTGTGTGCAACCTAAGAAACATCCTATGGACATGGGCTTCTAAATCTATTATCTGATCATTAGAAAGTATACAGACTAGGCTTAAAATAACAAATAAACAACTCAATTTGTGTTTTTTTTTTTTAAATAAAAGATATGAATGAATTCCTTCAGGATTACCAGAGGCCAACAACTTAAAATAACCAACTAGAGTTCCAGACAGGAATACAGTACACAGGGATTCCAAAAGTAACACAAAGGCAGTGTTTGCACACCACAACTGCAGAGGGAAGTGGATCCTCAATTTTATAGGAATCCTCATGTCATCTGTTGATATACTTTACAAGCTGCCATTTTACATGTAGCTAATTTAGCTACAATATAGATAGTAGTACCAAAGGTTTTTTAAAAAAGTTAGAAGGAATGCTATTCTTGGCGGCTTGGGCAGTTTTTTTTTTTAAAGAGTGCAAGCATGCAAACCAGTGTCTGCATTTCCTGCGTCGGATGAGGAAAGCAGATCTTTCTCCTTCTGCCATGGCCACTTTTTACAGAGGCACGATTGAGAGTGTTTTAACAAACGGCATCACTGTTTGGTTTGGTGGCACCAGTGCCTCAGATAGAAAGTCCATACAGAAAGTGGTAAGGACAGCCAAGAAGATTATAGGAAGCTCGCTTCCTGTTATTCAGGATACTGCTTATAAGCATTATGTGCTTAGAGCTCAAAGCATTGTTAGAGACCCCACACACCCACTTTATGCTCTGTTTCTGTTGCTCCCTTCTGGGAGAAGGTTTTAAAGTATTTATAGCAGGACTACCAGATTCTGTAACAACTTTGTTCCCTATGCCATCCGTCTGGTAAACTCGCAAGATTCGTTTTTCTCACTATGTACATGTATACATCCGAACTAGACTGTGATGTTTATTCTGTGTTATATATGTGGATATATGCATATTTATTCATTCGTTCGTTCATTCATTCATTCATTCATTCATTCATTCATTCATTCATTCATATTTATGTAGTGGAGGTAGTAATCCTTTGAGAGTTGTATGCAATGAAATTTCATTTTAATGTATGCTGATTAGTGTACATTCAAAGTGACAATAAAGTTATTCTAAGTCTAAAGAGCCTTAAAAGTTTTGAACCTGATTGAATTTTCAATATTTCTGCATAAATATGACTTAAAATGAGATCTGTTTGCCAAAACGTCTTAAAACTAGCCAAAGAGGACCTAATTAAACAAGTCAAAATTATCCTTCTTCATTTATTTATTTAGGAAAATGATCCAAAGCTTTGTATTTGTATTTAGCAAAAGTATTCAAACTTCTAAGACTATCAGCGTTCACAAGAGAATGCTGAACATCAGTGGTGTATGCAGCTTTGGATCAAGTATGAAGGTTGAACTAAGTCATATTTATGCAAAAAGATAGAAAATTCAAAAGGGATCACAAACTTTTAAGCACCACAGAATTTATATGAACCCAATGTATAGCAAGACATCCTGACCTCTGAAGGGATGTTCATGTGCTTCAGAAGGGATTAAGAGAAATAATTCTGCCTGCCAAGGGACGTATGGGAAGCATTAGCTTAAGAAAAGGCTCTGTGATGGTAAGGAATTCCAAAGTTCAGTATTTATCTGGCTGCAAATATAAATTTAGTCCCCAGGAACAAATGTCAGATCATTTTATCATTCAAGGTTCAGGATTTGCTGAGTAGCTTGGAGTAGCATGGAGACTGGCAAAAGCTCTGAGAAGAGGCTTTAAATTAGCAGTTTAACCCAAATAATTCTTTTTTTTTTCCAGAGCAAATAAAATTTGTCACCTACTGAAATGGTGACAAAGGGATGGAAGACATTTTGCATGAGTTATTACTATGTAAATTATTCAGGTATATCAGATCTGCTTATATTCTGTCCCTAATATGTAAATTTCCAAGAAGGCCAGATAATTTCTATGTGAACCATCTTCTTGAAGATTCAAAACCCTTTGCCATTTATGCAGTAGCCAAATTCTGTGTTGCCCTAATGAAAATAAGACATAATTGGTTACAGGAATAGTCACTTCTGTTTTATTTATCACTTGAGTCAGAACCTGCTGAAACCCACCTCTGGTTATCTTGCTTAGAGATACGTATTTTATTTCATAAACTCTATTTTAGATTTTACACTTCCACAGGTAACTTAATCCACCATTATAATAGTATGTGTGCTATTTATTGATTTATTATTTATGTGAGTATCTTATCACATCAACAGGTAGTCTTCAATTTATGACCACAATTGAGTCCAAAATTTATATTTGCTAAGCAAAACATTTGTTAAGTTTGGGCCCATTTTATGATCTTTCTTTAGCTTTAGACAATTTAGCTCAGTAATACATCATGCTCTCGATTACAATGGCAATGAGTGCACTACTGCAAGAGCTGAAGAGCCAGATTTTGGGGGTGGGGGTGGGGGGGAGACAGTCCTCATGTTATGTGTTGGGATGTTAAGATTAGACTACACAATAGATTGGGCAATTCTTGCATCACCCTATTGGATAACATGGAGCTACAGTTCTGTCAGACTTTCAAAGTAGGACAGATAAAAAAATAGGCACCCAAGGGAATGCCAGAAGTGCTACTTTATTGATGTACAATATCACAACACACATTTGAAAGACTGTTCAAACTTGTCCCATCTTATTCCAACAAAATCAAGGCAGGGTTATGTTGAGTTTCTTTCTCATAATTGCTTCAATCATTGGACTGTGTAGAGGTAGTTCTCAACTTACAACTACAATTGAGCCCAAAAAAATTTAAGTGAAACATTTGTTAAAATGAGTTTTGTTCCATTTTACGACCTTTCTTGACACAGTTGTTAAGTGAATCACTGCGGTTGTTAAAACTAGTAACACGGTTGTTAAGTGAATCTGGCTTCCCCATTGACTTTGCTTGTCAGAAGGTCACAAAAGGGGATCATGTGCCCCCCCCCGATACTGCAACTGTCATAAACATGAGTCAGTTGCCAAGAATCTGAATTTTGATCACATGACCATGGGGATGATTCAATGGTCGTAAGTGTGAAAAATGATCATAAGTCACTTTTTCACTGCCATTGTAACTTCAAACGGTCATTAAATGAATTGTTAAAGAAAAATAAATAGAAGTCGCCTTCGAAAAAATATGGGTAGTCCTCGACTTGCGACCACAAATCAAGCATACAGGTACAGATGAGGTGAAACCTGGCTCAACCAGCATAACTGCGAGAGGGAACAGAAGTTGCCTTTGGAAGTGGTGGGAGCTTCATCCCTGGAGGCTTGGATGGGAGATTGGACTGCCATTTGTCAGAAATGGTGTAGGGTCTCCTGCTTGGGGGAGGGGGGGGCTGGACTAGATGACCTACAAGGTCCCTTCCAGTTCTATTCTGATTGATTGTTGTAAGCCAAGGACTACCTGTATTTGAATTTTACTTGGTGTTGCATTTTTTTTTAAAAAAAACTTTTTGCTGCTCATTGACTGAATAAACAGTATTTTATCATTTCAGGTACTTTATTAAAAGCATCGCAAGAGGAATTTTACCCATTTTTGCCCTCAGTAGTTTAGTTTTATTTCATTTTGGTCTTAAAAGATCTCCCCCATCAAGACAATCCCGGAGGACATCTCCATTCATTACCGTTTCCCCCAAAATAAGACATCCCCTGATAATAAGCCCAATTGGGCTTTTGAGCGCATGGCAATAAGGCAAAGCGCTTATTTCAGGGTTAAAAAAAAATATAAGACAGGGTCTTATTTTTGGGGAAACACGGTATGTAGTACATCTCCTGGAGTGGATGACATCATAAATAAGCAAATATATGAATTAAATTAGGTTGGTTAAAATGAAATCAAGTAAGTAAGCAAGCAGTGTAGGACAATTTAACAATGTGGTTCCTCTTGGAATGAAGTGATTCATTGCTTTCTGGAGACAAAATCTGCCAGCCAACAGAGGGAATGGCAACATGTATTTGCCAGGACCGCAAGAAACATGATAACATGCCTGCATCATGAATCCAGTCCATTTAGGATAGCTGGAATCCTTCCAAATATAACATCAGTTCATTTATTTCTGCAAGTTCCTTGGTGATAAGATTGTAGTACAAGTTGGCAGGGCAAAATTGTTCTCCTGCTGAGTCATGCTGATAATTCATGTTCTTCCCTCTTCTACATTTATATTGCTATCACATTAATGGATGATGGGAGTTCTGTTGTGATCAAAGCAAGAAAAGTGGGAGATCAACTACATGTCAGAACAAATAGTGCTTGGTTCCTGATATCCTAGTCTAAGATTTAAATTAGAAACAGTTCTATTAAGATAAAAAATATTATAGATTTAATATATTTCTCTCAAGGATTGTATTATGGTTTTACAGGCCTTTCTACCTCTGTACATGAAGTTGTAAGTTATTATTCTTGCTAACATTAGAGCAGACTTTATAAAAATATATAGAAGTAAAGATGTTTTGTTTCATGTTTTACAGGAGGGGTGTCAAACTCGATTTCATTGAGGGCCACATCAGGGTTGTCTTTGACCTTGGGGGGCCAGGGAGTTGAGGCCAGGGTAGGCATGGCCAGCTCGACATCACTTGTTGAGGTTCCGTTTTCAGCTGCGATGGCCTCCTGCAGACATCTGGCAGCAAAAACAGAGCTCAGAGAGGCCTCCCCGGGCTCCCTTTTTGCTGGCAGAGGGCTGCAGGAAGCTGAAAATGGAGCCTGGGAGGGTTGCGCGCGGCCCTCCTGCGCTCCATTTTCACTGGCAGAGGCCAGTCCTTCACTGTTTCCAGGGCAGCCCCGCGGGCCAAATCTAAGCATCCCACGGGCCAGATCCTTGAGTTTGACATTCCTGTTTTACAGGGACGCTGGCCTATCTTAATTATTTTAAATGGTTCTTCATAACTTTTGGGGTATCTGTATCCAAGTGTCTTCAAAATAATTTCCATGAACCAGATATTCTTCACTCATTTATCAGCAAAGAGAATTGGATATAGAGATTCATAACAGACAGTCAACAATCTCCAAAAACTGAAATCCTGTTGTCTCTGGGGGCTGGGGCCTCAAGGAATGTTAGAAATAGGAAAGATGGATTCAAAATCATTAACATCTGAATAGCATGAAATATGCTAGACAAAAACAAGATGGCCGTTAGCTGTGGTATAAACATTAATCGCAAGCTGAGGTATAACCCATGGTTGCTAGATAAGTAAAATAGGTCCAATAAAAGAGAGGTTTCATATATTCAGAAGCACTTCAAAGTGTGCAGAAGCACATTAAAAATATTTGAGGAATAAATAAAGGAATTAAGGAATAAATTCCAAGAGTCAGAATCAGAATTGTTAGAGATGTCCAAAAGTCATGCTCTTGTATTTACATGAACCAAGTGATTCTTTTCTAAGCATAAGTTCTTTCTCTTCAACAACATTTATTGAAGTACTGAATATAACCATGTAAACTATTTTTAATTTTTAACCAAAATACCCTCATATAAAACGTTTTTATTCCAACAGGCTGGTCTGGCCTAACTCTCCCTTTTAAATTGGGTTTTAAATGTTTTACATAAATTGGATGTTTTTAAATTTGTTTCTTGAGCCCAAATTATTTAATTTATTTTTAATAGCTTTTAACTTTTGTATGTTTTTTGTATTTTTATCTTGGCTGTTCACTGCCCTGAGTCCTCCGGGAGTAGGGCGGTATACAAATATGATAAAATAAAATAAAAATAAAATATATATTAGTAAGACGACCTTCTTCTAACATCCTTTCCTTGATGCAGCAAAGATAAGCATTCTCACAGAAAATGGGAACGTTAGCAGTTACTTGTTTGCCCGGTGAATTTAAATTATTATTCTACCAATCAAGCTGATAATCAAGCTTGACAGACGTCAAAGAATATGAAGGCAGTTTCTGGAATATAACAGACAGAAACCGACCATTCATTTCTGAATAGGTTAGTTGTTTGAATATGTTCAAATAGCCACAAAAGCCTGCAATTTTATTTAAATGTGCAGTATTTGCAGATTTAATAAATCTGACTAAAAATATGGAAAACTCTGCCTATGATTAATGCCACCAACTTGCCTATTGGCCTCTATGTGCACTAGTAAGGCAAAAGAATAAAGAAAAAAAATCTCTAATCTCTAACAGAGAACTAGGATAAAGAGTTCTGGAGAAAAGAGGTCATGAAAAAGAAGAGAAAGCTATCAAAAAGCATTCTAGAACATCACATTTGTAGAAATATTTTTTTTTAAAAAAAATAGATGTATTAATGTCCCCATCGTTCAATTAGCTTTTTTCCTTGAAGATTTTTTAAATCCATGTAACTGTATTCAATGGGTTTCTTTCAATTAATGCTATTGTTCACATTAAATAATTTCAGATTATTGTAGCTATTTTTCAATTAGACCCATATTTACTCTAGCTGTAACTTGCCTTCAAATATTAGTACAAATGACTTGCTCCCATAACAAACAGAGAAGCTAATTTATTTTCCTAATTTAATTTGAAAACTCTTTTATTACTGGTTTAAGATAAAGGTTCCCCCGCACATGCGTTCTAGTCGTTTCCGGCTCTAGGGGGCGGTGCTCATCTCTGTTTCTAAGCCAAAGAGCCAGCGCTGTCCGAAGATGTCTCCGCGGTCATGTAGTCAGCATGACTCAACACCAAAGGCGCATGGAATGCTGTTACCTTCCCACCAAAGGTGATCCCTATTTTTCTACTTGCATTTTTTAGGTGCTTTCGAACTGCTAGGTTGGCAGAAGCTGGGACAAGTAACGGGAGCTCACCCCATTATGTGGCAATAGGGATTCGAACCGTTGAACCTCTGATCGAGAAGATCAGTGCCTTAGCCATTGAGCCACCGCGTAGCTTATTGCAAATTTACATATAATTTATTTGATTTCTTAAAAAGAAACAATTTTTTAATTAGTTTAGGATTAAATTTATTTTCATATTCTGGCTCTATAAAGACATTTTAAAAGCACCCCTTCTCCTCTTTTGGAAAAAAAATCCATAAGGAACACTATTTAAAACTGCAATTGAATAGGAATACAACTATGTCCACCAATACTAAAACATTCACTGAGATTCTAAAGTAGTTCTGTAATGATTCCATTCAATCACAAAACAATTCTGAGATAAAAAATCTTCAACTGATTTATATCAATTATATCTCTCGATTTTCTTTTCAGTAAAGGGAAACAAACATCTTTTTAATGATGAAGGCATACAGCAGTGATGGCAAACCTTTTCAGCATCGAGTGCTGCACGGAAATGTTGCGCATGCTCATGATTGTCGGGGCTGCGCTCCGGAAAAGCTGAACTTCCGGGTTCTGGTGCGCATGTGCACCTGACAATCAACTGGCCGGCATGCATGCACATACCAGTTTTCGGCACTGCTGTACGTGCAAAGGATAATTGACCTTAGCACGCACATATGCACCAGAAACCCGGAAGACAAACAGGCAAGGCCGTACGTGCCAGGCAACATGGTTTCGTGTGTCACTTTGGGCACACGTGCTATAGGTTCGCCATCACGGGCATACAGTATCCATTAAACATTTTGCATATCAGTTCTTGATTGGGTTCTTGGTATTTTCTAACAATCTTGGCTAGTTTAGGTGGTTCTTGCGTTCTTGCTTCGTTTTCCTATAATATTTGTGCTGAAATTCTCATAGACCTAGAATATCCATCTAATGTAGCTGTATGTATTCATTTTCGCTTCTGCAATAGAAATTATCTTTTGCTCCTCAAGTCTGTTCCCAGATGTCCTCTACTCTCTGAAGCAAGTTGTAAGAATAGGCAAGGGAATGTAAGTGGAGGCTGAATCTGTTGAATTGGCTGATGCAAGGTTTTTATCCCAAAAGTTTAAAAAGTTTCGCCAATTAAAGTAATAACTCTTTTGATATAAAAATATTTCACAAAAGTCGTAACAGTCATCATCCATTGTTCAGACTGGATTTAGGATTTTAAAAAAGCTTTATGCAATAACTAAGTAAATGTAGACAAATTAGGGAAAAGGCATTCTAACTAAATGAGTAAAATTGAGTTGGATTCTGATGTCTGGCACAAAAAAATAAATTAGGAAAAGAAGAGGCTACATCAGTTCAAAGCACAATGTCAAAGTAAAGATCTCAAAAAAGGGGTTTTTTTAATAATTAAATGTAGTATTGAATACTATTTGTCATGATTTTACATTACATAACATTATGGCATGGTTACTAAGAAGGAGAGATATAACGCCTTTTCAAAAGAGTTGGAGGAAGCATTACCAAACTCAGTTTCTTTTTTTTTTCATGCCATTATTATCATGCCTTAGTAATGGAATTTCATAAGGGATGTAGAAAACATCCTTTCTGTTTTCCTCTATCCTGTCATTAGTTATTTTCTTTCACAGCAAATCCTTTAAGGAAGAAAAAAATGAAATAGCTGCACAATACTTTTCAGTTGATAGCATTTGCAGCCTTGTGCCTTGAAGCATCTGAGAGTCCAGCGCTTTGCAGCTGTTACCATGCTGTGAAACATTCAACCTTCCAATATTATTACAATATTCAGATGAATGCAAAAAAAAGGCCTCTTATTTATTTATATGCGGTAATGTACAGGTGTCATCACAATCATATGAGTGTAGATACCCACAAAGGAAAACCTTTCTATTTTTAAGAACACAGGAAAAATTGGTATTTCAGGCAATTCCAACTCTTAACTCCCAATTAAAATGACTTATAAACTTCAAAGGAGTTATAAACTTATATGCTTATAAACATATGACTTATAAACTTCAAAGGATTTATAAACTTCAAAGGAGGGACGCGGTGGCTCAGTGGCTAAGACAGTGAGCTTGTCGATCAGAAAGGTCGGCAGTTCGGCGGTTCGAATCCCTAGTGCCGCGTAATGGAGTGAGCTCCTGTTACTTGTCCCAGCTTCTGCCAACCTAGCAGTTTGAAAGCATGTAAAAAACGCAAGTAGAAAAATAGGGACCACCTTTGGTGGAAAGGTAACAGTGTTCCGTGTGCCTTTGGCATTTAGTCATGCCAGCCATATGACCATGGAGACAGGGCTGGCTCTTCGGCTTTGAAACTGAGATGAGTACCACCCTCTAGAGTCAGGAACGACTAGCAGATACGTGCAAAGGGAACCTTTACCTTATAAACTTCAAAATTACATGCAAGAGCTGTGGATTCAGTTCCAACTCATTAACTTTATTGAGTACTGGTGGACCTATTACTATTTCTAGATGATCTTCTCTTGCAATTGAAGCAGGAATATTATGTACATAGCTTCAGGATTTCTGAAGAAAAGATGGACCATTAAGGCAGAAAGCATCTTCAAAATTTTCTATAGCATTTTCAATCTTCTCTCCCATTGGCCCCGCACTATGGAACATTCTCCCCCGGGGAAATAAGGCTTCATTCTTCTGGCCTTCTTTAAAACAGAAAAACATGGCTCTGCACCCTTGCCTGGGGTACGCAGATGAACATGCAGCTTATGGTAACTCTTTTAGCATCCACTCAATACCATTCTTCATCTAAGTATTTTTTAGTAAAAAGATAAATTCTTCTGTAGCCAGAAACTGACATGGCATTCTTATAGTATTTTGATTGAAAGTTGGTCCCCAACTCCCGGTCCGAGGACTGGCACCAGTCCACGGCATCCCAGCCCAATCGGCAGAATGAAGGCAGTATGCAAAACCACGCCCCCTCCGGTCCGTGGAAAAACCTTTCTCCATGGAACCGGTCCCTGGTCCCCAAAAGGTTGGGGGGCACTGTTCTTAGGGACGTAAAACATCTGTTAACTCAAAACACATTTTGTGAAGCATGTCCATCCTAAAAATTAATAAATAAATAGAAACTAGAGCTTTATTATTTTTCCTTGTTTCCTTTTGCTTTACGTTTTAACAATTGATATTTTACTGCAGGATTTTATTTTATCATGATACTTCATTGACTATAATTAGAACAAGCAGAGAAAAAACAGCAGGGGTCTGTGGAGGAACAGGCAAGTTTTGAAGAAAGGAAGTATTTGAGATGGCAAAAAAAAAAATCATCAAAGCCAACAGAGAAAACATAGAAAAGGGTACAATACTACTGCAGAAACATATAAAAAGACAATATAGGCATTCCTTAGATATGGTGGGTTCGGTTGCAGACTATGGCAATAAAGCAAATATTACAATAAAGCAAGTCACATGAATTTTTTGGTTTCCCAGTGCATGTGAAAGTTAAATTTACTCTACTGTAGTCTATTAAGTGTGCAATGGCCTTATGTCTAAAAAAAAATCATATATACTTTAACTTAAAAAAAAATGCTAATCATCACCCAAGCCTTCAGCAAGTCATAACCTTTTTGCTGGTAAAGGGTCTTGCAAAGAAAAAAAAAGTTTGCAAAGCACAATAAAACAAGATATCCCTGTAGATCATATAACAAATGTGATACCTAAAAACAAAACCTAGTTTTTAACAAAAGTAGGTTTTTTTAACCTTTCAAATTATTAGAGTTGTAACCATTTCATTTGCTAATAGTCATATGCTGATGGATGAAAAGATAACGAAATGATTTGGCATTTCATACTATAGCACAACTGATCACCAAGGAATCATGTGTGCACTTTCAAAGATTCTCGATGTAGATGAAAAGCTTCTGTATCTCTCTCTTTTTTGAAAGAAGAATTATATCACCTTTCGCTTGAGAAAAATATAACAGCTGAGCCATAAATGACCCAAATGCCTCAAGGTCTGTTGTAAATGCGTATAAATGAGAAATGGGAATCAGAAAAATGGGAATCAGAAAAATGGGAATCAGGAGCCTGTAGTACAGTGGACTAAAGCATTGTTATTAACATCTGCTGCTTGCAATTACTGCAAGTTCAAATCTCACCAGGCTCAAGGTTGACTCAGCCTTCCATCCTTTCAAAGGTAGGTAAATGAGGACCCAGATTGTGGAGGCAATAAGCTGACTTTGTATAAATATACAAAAGTATGAAGGCTATTGCTTAACGCATTGTAAGCTGCCCTGAGTCTCCGGAGAAGGGCGGCATATAAATTAAAGCAAAAAAAAAAAAAAAAAATCAGCTGCAGCTATATATACCAAAACAGATTATAAGATCAAAACACACTACAAGTAGTCCTTGTTTAGCAACCACAATTTAGACAGCTACTCGGTTGCTAAGCAAAGCATTCACTGAGTAAAACAGAAACTCTGCTTATGATCTCACTTCGGCTTTCCTACGGTCTATAAACTTGCAAAATGTGGTCGTAAATGTGGACGATGGTGACAAACTTACTTTTTTCATCACTGCTATAATTGTAAATGGTTGCTAAACAAGGCAGTTGCTAAACGAGGGCACTGGTATATTCTTTGTGGATCACCTGGTCACCTCACATCTTCCTCCAAGACATCTATTTGGCCTCATTTTACCTTGTGGACTCTTTAGCCTAAATACCACCAAAACCTTGAGCAAATACAATCGTGTAAGGGATATTAACCCATATTAAACATGTTGTCTCAATTTTTAAAAAAAACAAACCACCATTAATAGTAACAAATCCTTTTGGTTAGCATGCATTTAATTACACATATTCTCATTTCAAACATCCGGAAAGCATTCCTGAGGCAAATTCCTGATCAATGACACTGCAAAGTTAATAGCACCGACCTAATCATATTAAAATATTGGACTTTCAAAGAGAATCTATGGGATCTGCATTTTATTATACTGCTGAAGAGTGCAGAAAGGTAGCATTACATACTAAATGTACGCTTTATGGGATTAAAATGTGAGGATCACAAACACAGTCAAACAGAGTGGGGTTGAAAATAAAATCCTGCATAAAAGCATTGTTAGCAGAATGATCTGAACGCCCTGAGGTGAATATTAGACTATATAACTTTTCTCCTTTTTTAATCCTTCTGGGTTTTTTTTTTCCCCAAGCCACTTTTTGACCCCAAAACTGCTATAATTGCAGCTCTTTAGAGGCGAAGTAAAGTAATACGTTGGCGATATGCTTCTTGGGTTGCTATGTTACGGTGATTATCCAATTAGCTACCTGCCTGTAGTGAATAATAATGGCAGCATTTAAACAAATCGATAAAATACATCCAATCAGTCCTTGGCAGGCCTTTTGGTGTATTTTAGAAACACACCAGCTAAGAATATAACCAGTCGAAAATATGCTTCTGCAGTTTCATAATGAACTTTTACACTGCAACTGCTGACACATAAAACAATATTTTAAATGAGCCCATTTAATTGGTCTAGAAAGAGAACTCCAGTCTCCAAAAGGGTAGATGGCATAAAGTTAATATAATAAAATGTTAATGTTGCCTTTGCATCTTCCCTGAAGGCAACTTTAAGCCACAAAAGGCAACAGTTCACTGACAGCAGTCACATATATTCCACAAAGTTGCCAGATAGGGGTTTTTTAAAAAACATTTTTCTATCAAGAACCTTAGAACTAATTGTGCTTAACAGCTACATGGGTCAACCCTGACATCCTGCGCCCTGAAAGACCATTGAAGCTACTGCTAATGATAGAAAAATACATTATAAACTAAATAGCTTTGAGTTGCTATCCGGATTCCAAACTCTTCTTACTTGTGTCATTGATGTTTAGCTTGTTCTTCTCTTATTCCTGTACTGCAGGCTACTTCTGCTGCCTGCTGGCTGCCTGCAGTTCGGCAGTTTGATTCTCACCAGCTTAAGGTTGACTCAACCTTCCATCCAGTGGCGAAATCTGAATTGGTTTGCTACCGGTTTGCTGGCTGTGCATGCGCGCTGCAAGCCAAATGCACGCTGCGCACACATGCACAGTGTGCACCAAACACACACTGCATGCACGCATACACAGTATGCACCAAAAGGAGGCTTGGGAAGGTAAGTAGAACAGCGAGGGGAGGGAATCAGCTGTGCCGCGCCATTTAGCTTCGCTAGAAAGCAGGATTTCCTGCTTTCTAGCAAAGCTAAACCCCACGGCACAGTTCATCGTCGGAAATACAGGTTCAGAGGAACCGGTAGCTTTTTTTAAACTACCGGTTCGACTGAACTGGTAGTTTTTATCACTACCGGTTTGCCCGAACCGGAGCAAACCGGTAGCATTTCACCCCTGCTTCCATCTTTCCGAGGTGGGTAAAATGAGGACCCAGATTGTTGGGGGCAATAGGCTGACTCTGTAAACCACTTAGAGAGGGCTGTAAAAGCATTATGAAGCGGTATATAAGTCTAAGTGCAATTGCTATAGCTTCAACTTCTTATACTTAAGGTATAAATGAAGAATTTAAAATGCAGTGTTGGAATTAAAGTTTGGCACTGTAAAAACGCAGGTGAGAGAGTAAACCTATGTGGCCATAGTGATGGCTCCATGAGGACAACCAGACGTTTCTGTTGAGTTGAATGAAAGGTTGAACATTTGCATGAAAACCAGCAGGGAACAATGAAGGCACCCACCCCCAGGCCCCATTACTACCCGAACTGCTCCATTACCACTGCCCTGCACTGATCCCACCTCCTTCCCTTTTACCGGGTTTCCTCTGCACCAGTATCCTGTGAGGATGGGAAAGCAAAGCCATCATAGCTTTGCTCTCACAACTCACAAGGACTGGGGAAAATGTTTGGAAAACAACTGGTTCAGGTCTTCAGCAAGGCTTTAAATTAGAAATGGAAGGGGAGGGTGACCAATCTTTATGGTCAAACCCCAACACAATAAATCAGACAATAAGGAAGGGAGTGTTGAGGAGGAAGGGGAACTCACATATAAATGAAATGATGTAGGAAGCAAACACAGGGTTAGTCATAATGAGCTCAAATGCCAGTTTGCTAAAGCTCAGAGTTTGGGGAAGAAACAGGGAAAGCTTGAAATCCTAATACCGTGATGGCGAACCAATGGCATGTGTGCCAGAGGTGGCACGCAGAGCCCTCTCTGCTGACACACGCAGCGTCTTCCCAGGTCAGATCTCCATGGCATTTCTTTCGTGAGCTTCTGTTTCCCTGCAAACGACAAAACAGAAGCTCACAAAAGAAAAAGATCTTACCTCTTGCCACGCTGCTGGTGTTGGGATGCCCTGCCTCCCGCCGGCCAGCTGGTCTTCGGGTCTCTGCTGTGCATGCGCTCATGTCTGCGCATGCAAACCTTTTAGTTTGGGCATGTGCGCGCGCAATTTGGGCACTCGGTGGATAAAAGGTTCGCCATCACGGTCCTAATACATGAGAACAGGTATGATATTGTATCGTTACCAAAATTTGGTGGGATGGAACCCTTGATTGGAACTTATTGCTAGAAGGATATAAACCATTCAAAAGAAACCGAGCCAACAAAAGAGGAGGAGGTGCATTGTACGTAAGGAATCACTACATGTGTAAAGAAGTACACAATACCAGGGATGAAAGCCCTCCTGAATGCACTTGGGTGAATATTAGAGAGGGGGGGGAGGAAATGACATTGCTACAGGCCACCCAACCAGGCAGAGGAAATAGATGAACTATTTGCTAGTCAGTTAAATAAGGTGTGCAGGAAACACTGTAGTAATGGGGGACCGTAACTACCCTGACATCAACTGGGAGACAAAATCTGCACAAGGCTCCTGTCGTGCCTAGCTGACAACTTTGTCAATCAAAAGGTACAGGAGGGAAATAAAGGGTCAGCTATACTGGACTTAATTCTTACTAACAGGGATAAAAGAGCCTTGGTAGTACAGGGGTTTAAGGCACCCTGTTATTAAGCTTATTAAGACCAGCTGCCTGCAATTACTGCAGGGTTCGAATCTCGCCAAGGCTCAAGGTTGACTCAGCCTTCCATCCTTTCTAAGGTAGGTGAAATGAGGACCCAGTTTGTGGGGGCAATAAGCTGACTTTGTATAAATATACAAAAGGATGAAGGCTATTGCTGAGCACATTGTAAGCCGCCCTGAGTCTTCGGAGAAGGGCGGCATATAAATCAAATTAAAAAAAAAATAAAGGTGGAGGTTGCGGGAACTTTGTGAGAGAGCGAGCATGTCACACTATGACATGGTCATAGTATTCAACATAATGCAGGCAGAGACAACTGAACAAAGTTCTAAACTTCAAGAGAGCTGACTTCAACCAACTAAGACAGAAATTAGGAAGGATTCCATGGAGGGACATCCTAAAGGGAAAAACAACTGAAGATGCTTGGGAAACTGTGAAAAAGATTATTAAAGCCAATCAAACACAATATCAGAGAGAAAGAAAAGAAAGAGACTACAAATAAAACCAGCATGGTTGCATAAAAAACTTTCTAACAAACCGAGGGACAAAAAGAACTGGTATAAGATAGAAAATAGCTATTACAAAACTATATTTCAACATTCCTCCTCCTTATGTACATGGAAACATAGATACTTCAGGACAATGAAAACAGGCATTCTCTGTCTACACAGGGCACATCACTCTCTGGGCTCCATTTAAACATAATTAGATATTTTTCCTTTATTTTCCCATATGGCCAGGTTAATTAGTTTTTACCAATTATCAAAATTTTACCAATTATCAAAAAAAGAAAGCTTAATTTCTTTTTGACACGAAAGTTGCTATGCTGGAATTGTATCAAATGAAGTTTGCCTGCTCCTAGTAGCCACATTTTTGTTTTATCACACCATCTTGATGTTGCCCCATCCAAAAGAAGGAGATGGACAAATGGAAAACTATTCAGCTGCAACTTTGTACTTTCCTTTCATTTTAAACTCAGCAAGAGAAATACAGAAAAACATCCAAATGTATTTAAGGCTGTTGAAACCCAATAAAAGTGGAAGTCTTTTGCTACTAATGAAGGCATTTTTTTTAAAAAAAAAAAAACTTTTTTTTTTAGTAAAAAAATAAAAATAATGTTTTACTTACTTGGAAATCTTTTTCTTCAAGGATTTCCTTTTTCCATCTGACAAGGAAGGCAGCACAGACATATAGGTGGAAGTGGGAAAAACCTTCTGGTTCAGACTGTTAAATAAAGCATATATATAGTCAACATAAAAATACATTTGAGTAGATAACTCAATACTGATCAGAAAGTCTTTTTGTTGTTTTCCTCATTTTTAAAATGTAATTGTCACAATTAATTAGTGAATCAGATTTCAAATAAAAGCCTTTTCATTTGTGTAGAGAAAATAGGAATAAACAAAACAATAGTACCCAAGAATGACTAGATTATGCAAGTATACAAAAAACATAATATCTGCCAATAAGCTTTATTGCTGAGCATCAAGGAAACCACCTGGCTTCAACTTTAGGGAATAAAACTGCTGTGATTATGCTTCATGGGCAGGTTTTGCTAGAGGAGAGTCAATGGCCTTCACTAGTTCTTCCTTAGCTTTGATGACTTCTGAAACAATGCATCGTTCTATACTATCTGTCCTATTTTGCACTGCATTTTGGCTGCATTCTTTCCTGGTAAGAAAAACTACAGAATGTAGAATGTAGTTTTGGGAGGAAATATTCCAGAGGGTTGAGTGTTAATCCCCAACCTATCAACATGAGCTTGCTGGGAAAGATCATTAAAGTTTCTAGAGTTGGGAGTGATCATATTTACCAGAGTGAAAATATTTACAGACCCCTCACATCCTGGACATAAATTGTTTCAACTCCTACCTTCAAAACAATGCTATAGAGAACTGCACACCAAAAAACAGGAATAGTTTTTTCCCAAACGCCATCACTCTGCTACACAAATGATTCCCTCAACACTGTCAAACTATTCACTAAGTCTGCATTACTATTAATCTTCTCATCGTTCCATCACCCATCTCCTCCCACTTATGACTGTATGACTGTAACTTGTTGCTGCATCCTTACGATTTATATTGATTGTTTCCTAGTATGATTCGATCGCTTATTTGTATCCTATGACTATCATTAAGTGTTGTACCTTATGATTCTTAACAAATGTATCTTTTCTTTTTATGTACACTGAGAGCATATGCACCAAAGACAAATTCCTTGTGTGTCCAATCACATTTGGCCAATAAAGAATTCTGTCTGTCTGTCTGTCTGTCTGTCTGTCTGTCTGTCTATCTATCTATCTATCTATCTATCTATCTATATGACAATACGTTCATAATCAAGTTATGTCCAGGAAATTATATATCGGAAGGATGTACTCTTCTACAGTAAAAAAGTCCATGTCTTATCCAAAACTCACATCTCATAAAACAACTCAAAATGAAAAAAAAAATCCAAATGTTTAATCAGAATCACTACTATTGTTGCAGAAAGAAGATGGGGAATACAAAAAAAAAAGACTGCTCTAGGAATCTGCCTTTTTGCAAAAATGTTAACTATCTTAGACTTTTCTGTAAGACACAGTAAGTCTTAGTTTCAGCCAAAGAGACCTGAGGCTGTCTGGGTCTAAAATTAATTCCTTCTTAAACCTAACCATTGTCTGAGTTTGACAGTTCATACAACACACTTCCTATCCCAATGCCTGACCCAGTTATAACATGCCGTCTATAGATGACCCAATTCAAATGGAACCCAGCACCTCTCTGGAGTATAAGGCAAAGACTTTGGGAAGAATTAGGCCATAGCTAAAGGGATTGGATGAAAACAGACAATAAACTATCCAAACCATACAGAAACAGAGCTTTTAACTACTGTTACACCCAACAAAACTGACAGGAGATTCAGGGCAAAAGAAAAACATAATTTTCAGAATTTCAAGGTGACTGTGTAAAATGGCTTAAAATGGATTTTTGATCTGATCTAGTATATCCTTTATGTTCCTGGCAGCAGGAAAAAAGAAACCATGCTTTTCAGTCTTAATCCAACACCATCTGGCAAAAGTCAAAGAAACTGAGCAAAACTTCAGGAGAAACTTTGAATAATCCTTTATGCAAAGGCCTAAATACCATTCTCTATACAAGCTGTAACAAAAGTTTTTTTCCCCTCCAAGAAAGGGAAATAAAATAGCAAACTGTGCCAAAGATTTAAATTTATTCTTGATATTTTCTGTTTTCACATTGTTTTTCAGTACCGTTTGTCTAGGCTCTTTTAAATTAAATCAAATAGGCTTAAGCATTCAGTTCATTAAAGGAAAATGCATATTCCCTTTAGATCTGAGAATTCATCATAGTTCAGAGATAAAACTAAGGTATAAAGCATTTCAAATGGATAGTCTTGGACAGTTTTGGAAATTGAGCAAAGCACCTAATGCATAATTGCCTTTCCTAACACCTGCTACCTATTATAACTTTCCATTTGCAGCCCTTGAAGTTACAAGCAGATTCATCTTTAAATGTATAAAATGGCAGGCCAATAGCTAAAAGCTGCTTAGAAATCAAATATAAACAATGACCTTGATTTAAATATTTTAGCAAAAGATCTTAAAAACAGATGTACAGCCTTCCAGAAGACTTATTCTGAACATATTAGGCGTGACTCTGAGTGCATCACCACAGAACCATCTGTCATCATCAATAAAAATCATTTAGACGGTTAACACCACAAATATCACATTGCCTTGCAAAAAGTTTATCGCTCCCCTGGATGAAATCGAACCCATTATTTCAGACTTTGCCCTCAAAAATCTCATGAATTAGTCATGAACCTAACTTGAGAGACAGAAGGAAGTATAGCAGAACATATTATGTTATTGCATTGCATCCCACCACTTCAAAAGGAAATGTCATTATGAGGCTTAATGTTATATTGGTTCATAATTGAAATGAAACCTACCGTTAGACCAAGAAATTTGCAGGCTAGTTTAAAGGGTCAATTCCCAATTGCAGTAAAACATACATACCGATTTTTCCCTTTTCTAAAAAATAAAATTTCAGATCCCAATACAAACACCTTAACAACAAATATTATTCTGATTCCTTTGTAGAATTCTTTATGCATTGTGCTACATGGTCTAACTACACCTCTTGGAATAATAGGACTAGTTGTTTAAGTAGCTTGAAGTAGTTCTAAGGGTAGTTGTTTGAAGACTACCTGGGGACAGGGTTGTTTTGAAATTAGTTTAGGGGAGTGGGTTACAAAAAAAATGGTGCACAGGAAATGGGTCTTAGGTGGAAAGTACCAAATGGCTTCCGTTTTTCATGGGCTATCAAATTCTACCCATGCACTCATATCTCAGACCTTTGCTGGTATGTTGACTTCTTACTGTGCAGTTATGTCACCTGGAGAAAAAAAAATATCAGAACTGCAGTTGAAATAGTCCTCTTGTGCTTAGGAGCTACAAAGAAGTGAATAGTAAGCACAAGGAGTCCTCTCTATCATATTTTAAACCAGCCACCCATTTCCTAAACATCTAAAGTGTCAGGCCTGGAAGGCATCTTTTTCGTTGGATCTTCAGGTCTGCCACATTTATTACCGTGGGTAACTGGGAGAGGGGATTGTATGGAGCATGGATGATATATAGTCATAATAACATTCCTTTCTCAGAAAGTCAAGGCCATCTTGCCCTGCATCTGGACGGCTGGAACTAGGCGGCATCTCCAGTTGGGACGGTGCTTTGATTGGACCATGTGATGGACATGTGAGTGTTGGGCAGTGTTCTGTCCCCGTCTCACACACGCACCCCCACAGACAGTCAATAGTGAAATAAACCAGCCGACAAAGGTTTCTCTAAGAGCAGAATTGGCAGCAACCCAGTGGCTGGCTGCCAAGAGTCTTTTACTTACGAAGGGAGTGTTTTTCAAAGCCAACACACAACAGATAAGAGAATATTCAAAAAGTCCAGCAATGCAGAGAGGTTTGTTCAATATCAGTTTTTGCTCATCACAGAGCTCGAACGGCCACTACACTCTCTTTTATATCCTGTGGGGTGTGGTCCAGTGACTCAGCCTAATCCCTGGCATGCTTCTTCCTCTGCTGCAAGCGCTTATCTCTGCGACGCTGTCGAGGGTCCAGCCAAGACTCATCTTCATCATCATTACTGTCCACATGTGGCTGCGTGGAAGTGCTTGGCCCCGGGCCTATCTCTTGGCCTTCAGAGGACACCGGAGGCATTGCCAGAGAGGAGGGTCCTGGAGAGGGAGGCCTTGCCAACTCCTCTCCTTCACTCTCGGAGTCCTCTCCTGCTGATAACACAGTGATCGGAGTCACAACAGGCAGGGACTTGGACTTTCCTTTGGATGGGGAAAACCTGGAAGCTTTCAGATTCCGTTTTTCCCAGATGTGCCAATATGACATCTCTAATAAAATGGAACTTTGTGGAAACTCAAGCCTCGGAGTCTTCTTTCGTTGGGGGTGTTACTTGGAAACCTGACATAAAGTTGTGATAGAGGAATAAAGATCTAAAAGTTGTGATAGAAGACTGTAGCAGTCCTTCTCAAGAAAAACAAAGTCCATTGTTTCCAAAGCTGATACCCCCCATCTTTTAGGCTTCAACTCTGGAACCATAATGAACATTTGCTATGATCAACAATTTGCTTGACTAAGTTGCAGGACATAGATTATCTAATCCTACATTATTTCGATTAGATTTCAGAAGGAGAAAAATCTTAAGTTTCTTTAGTATTGTCTCTCTTACCAAAATATACTATCTGCAAATTCCTTTGAAGTGCATATTCTGCAAAGTCCGGGTAACTTAAGCAACAGAAGCGGATATCCATAAAAGAAATAGCAAATTGTTAAAATTATTTTCTATAATAGGGGCAGTCATCTGTAATTTTCTTAAAAAGTTTTTGTAATGGCTGCTTCTATTTGACTATCACCTGCTGCAAAGTTCCACTTCCGCACTAGAGAATAAACATCAAGGATTCAATAGTTCTGCTATGCAAGTACGATCACACAGCTGGACCAGCAACCAGTAAATTTGATTGAAGGCTTCCCTTCCACCTGACTTTCATAATATAAACTCATGATTGACAAAATAAACAAATGAACGAATGAATTTATTTTGGAGGAGGGTTTTATACAATACAGTTAATATATTTTTGATATTCCCCATTTTCATTCAGAAAGCTGTGCAGAAGGAAATGGTGGACAACAGAACTGTTTTCCCCTATAATAGAACTATTATAGGAACAGTGAGAAATTAGTAAGGGATAATCCCACTCCCTCTGCAAATTTAGCTATGATCTTCCCTGTTTAATACCAGGTGCAATTCTGCCATATATACAGATCAATTATAAGTACAATGCATAAAACATGAGCAATTGATAGTAAGTAAGAACTGATAGGGGACTTGGGAATACCAAATATTGACCAACAAAGCTGTTAGATTGAATAATTTTTCTTTTACATAAATTTTGAGAACTGCAATTGCAGTCTGGACAGACTTAAAATAGCTGAATGTTCCTGTTAGGAGCCACCCACCTTACCTTCTGTAATCTGATTATTTTCCATTATGTTGGATTAGAAATCCCAACATTCTGAGCCAAAAATCTGCTGGAATTTAATTCAAATCGAGTAGTCTAGAAATCCTGATATGATTTTGATTCTAGATGAATGGATACAATCACCACTTGACTACATCTTGCAATCTCCGTAAACCAGGGGTATCAAACTGGCGGCCCGCAGGCCAGATGTATCACGCATAGGCCACGCCCACCCCAGCTCCGCAAAGGAGAAAAACATCGTTCACATGACGGCAACGTGACGCCATGAGTTTGACATCCATGCCATAAACTAAAAGGTTCTCTGAAATGGATCAGCTGCAGACCAATGTTAGAATTACAAGAATTTATCAGCTGCAAAACTTTTGGTCAGCCTGTGGGTATATTCTCTCAGGATTAACATTCTGGGTTTACATGTTCTTTAGAGCCAAGACAAAATGAAACACTGATAGTACCTTCATACCCCATCTGATCCTAATGACATACATTCCAACCATGAGATTCATATATCCAACTCTTTTCCACCTAGGTCAGATCTGCAGTTCATAAGAAACAGAAGCTGAAACAGGGGAAAGAGAGAGAGAGGTATTCTGTCAGGAATTAGTATTTTGACAGGCAGCTCCTGTTAGAGTAGGTTTCAGTTCCAGGCACAAGGTTCCCTTTGCAGAGCAAATTGGGCTAGATGGGAGATCCATCTGCTCTTAGTGATCAGTCAGCAAGCCTAGAAGACATAACTCTAAACTAGGTTTCAGCAGAGTGGTTCCTATAGGATGCAGAATTGCTAACTGACCCCTGCAAAATTAAATAATTACACACAATCCGAAGGAGTAATCAGAATATTTGGCAGCATACATATTAAATTAAAATAGTGGGTTTTTTTGTTCTTAGTTGCGAAGTCGTGTCTGACCCATCACGACCCCATGGACAATGTTCCTCCAGGCCTTCCTGTTCTCTACCATCCACCGGAGTCCATTTAAGCTCATGCCTACTGCTTCAGTGACTCCATCCAGCCACTTCATTCTCTGTTGTCCCATTCTTCTTTTTCCCTCAGTCTTTCCCAACATTAGGTTCTTCCCCAGTGAGTCCTTCCTTCTCATTAGGTGGCCAAAGTATTTGAGTTTCATCTTCAGGATCTGGCCTTCTAAAGAGCAGTCAGGGTTGATCTCCTCTAGGACTGACTGGTTTGATCGCCTTGCAGTCCAAGGGACTCACAGGAGTCTTCTCCAGCACCATAGTTCAAAGGCCTCAATCTTTGGCGCTCAGCCTTTCTTATGGTCCAACTTTCACAGCCATACATTGCAACTGGGAAAACCATAGCCTTGACTATACGCACTTTTGTTGGCAAGGTGATGTCTCTGCTTTTTAGAATGCTGTCTAGATTTGCCATAGCTTTCCTCCCCAGGAGCAAGCATCTTTTAATTTCTTGGCTGCAGTCCCCATCTGCGGTGATCTTGGAGCCCAGGAAAATAAAATCTGTCACTACCTTCATTTCTACCCCATCTATTTGCCAGGAATTGAGAGGGCCAGGTGCCATGATCTTAGTTTTCTTAATGTTGAGTTTCAAGCCAACTTTTGCACTCTCCTTCTTCACCCACATCAAGAGGCTCTTTAGTTCCTCTTCATTTTCTGCCATTAGAGTGGTATCATCTGCATATCTAAGGTTATTGATATTTCTCCCGGCAATCTTAATTCCAACTTTTGATTCATCTAGCCCCGCCTTTCTCATGATGTGCTCTGCATATAAGTTAAATAGGCAGGGCAACAGTATGCAGCCTTGCCGGAAAAATGGTCAAATTCTATAAAGTTTTGAAAAGTTTCTACGCTTTCGTACAAGATACATTTGAATATCCATAACACCGTATGAAATCTCATGAAAATGCCGCCAGCTTGAAATGGTTCTTAACCCATGATGTAAGCTTTCCCAGAAATATAGGTTGGCTGGTGTCTGACTGTCTGGTATAGGAACTTGTTAAAGTTTGCTTGATATGAATATGATTGCATTTACATTCATGATGGATTTGAATTAGTTTTATTATAATCATAGATTAATATTTATCAAGCATGGTTAAGTAGAAAAAACTGTTTACAAGTAGTTATTGATATTAAACTATTTTCACCATGCCTACTTCAAAGACATCCATTTCACCTGTTAGTTAAAGTAGTCAAATGTTGCTTTTTTGAAACCAATTTCTATGTCACAGCAATCTATGCTTCCTTTTTTACACTGGGAAAGGCACATCGAAGTTCAGCCATTCTAATTTTAATGGAATTGTTTGATGGAGAAAAAGAACACCGTAACAGAACAATACACCAGAGAGATTAAACACAGATCAGTTTTTGTCATAATTTGTCACTATATGAAGGACTGACAGCAACATCCATAGATGAAATAAAACTCAATGTGGCATCATTAGGCCTTTTCAGGTTAGTTTTTTGAACGAAAGGTCAAACAGCTCCAAGTAGATTTTTTTAAAAAAAGAAGAATGTAATCAGCTTTCCATGCTGCGGCATAATTCCTTACCGTAAAACCACAATTTTATAACTGCTTGCCGATTCCAGAGACTCTGCTGAGAAATGAACTCTAACAGAATAATCCTTACCTTGAATTGTTATCTCAATTAACTAACACCACTTTAAAAATTAATACTCATGATTCTCTTTTCTTCTCTTTTTTTGCCTTTTTGTGTTTTTTTTTTAATATTTCAACTTTTTCAGATGAAGAGTAGATATCCTTTATTTATTTATTATATTTATTTATAATTTAATTTATATACCGCCCCCCCCTCCCGAAGGACTTGGGGCAGTGTACAGCCAATTAAAAACACAAAATACAACAAGAATTTTATAATAGTTAAAAGTAAAACACCAATTTAAATGGACAAACACAAAAAGTACAGCAGGAATATATTTTATGGGACAATTGACTTCAAAACTAACTTTTTTGTTTTTTAAAAGACACCTGAATTATTTTTCTAAAGAAAATACCACTATCATCCTTAATAAACATATCTCTTGCAAAAGCTACAGTAAGTATGGATGTAACTTTTCCCCCCTCAATTCAGCTCTTTTAGAATCTACTGAATTCTTCTCAGTGAATTTTTTCTAATATTATAAGACAGAATATTCTTGCATTTTAAAAAAGTTAGAATGAAATTTTCAAGGAAAAAATGCAAGTGACTTTAATCTAAAATTATGATTTTGGAAGTCTTTAAAATGACGCAGTTGCAAATCAGGAAAGTACTTCAACTCAACAGAATGCCTGAATGTGGCACATTTGAGGCAATTCAGTTATTTTTGACTGACTTGGCTTAGGACAAGTATCTCTAACTTACTCTGTCAAAAAGCACAATTTAGCTCAGTAATATATCATGATCTTGATTATTAATGAGTGCACTACTGGAAAAGCTGAAGAGCCAGATTTTTTTGGGGGGGGGGACAGTCCCCATGTTATGTGTTGGGATATTAGATTAGACTACACAGTAGATTGGGCAATTCTTGCATCACCCTATTGGATAACATGGAGTACAGTTCTGCCAGACCTTCAAAGTAGGACAGATTTAAAAAAATAGGCACCCAAGGGAATGGCAGAAATGCTACTTTATTGATGTACAATATCACAACATAAATTTGAAACACTGTTCAAACTTGTCCCATCTTATTCCAACAAAATCAAGGCAGGGTTATGTTGAGTTTCTTTCTCATAATTGCTTCAATCATTGGACTGTGTAGAGGTAGCCCTCAACTTACGACAATTAAGCTCAAAATTGTTAAGTGAAAAATTTGTTAAGTGAGTTTTGCCCCATTTCACAACCTTCCTTGCCACAGTTGTTAAGTGAATCACTGCAGTTGTTAAATTAGTAACCCAGTTGTTAAGTGAATCTGGCTTCCCCATTGAATTTGCTTGTCAGAAGGTCGCAAAAGGTGATCACACAATCTTGGGACATATGAATCTATATTCAAATATTGTCTGGGTTATCTCCCCTTTCCATATTTCGGACATGCCAATTGTGAATTTTAGATGCTTCCTTAAGACCCATGCTTCAACCAAATCTTGATGTGGGTAAAGTATTTGAGAATTTGTTCAAAGCATTTTAGTATATATGATTTTACTGACCTTTTAAAATATATCCACAATAATATCCAAATAAATATATACACTTATGTTTTGTAGTTTTATATCACCATTATCTAAATAAATGGTGCTAAGTAAAATAATATTGACCAGGCTAATACAGCAAAGAATAACTTTCCAAAAATGGTATTAGGTCTACCATAAAGAGAGTGGAAATATAGGAACCAGGCAGCCTGAAAATTGTAAAATATATTAATAAAATATTCAAAACAGATTTTATATAGAGCATTCATGTTCTTGTCTCCATAGTTTCTTCTAAGGGAAAAAAATAAAGACAAATACAACTTGCACATTTTCTTTCAAACCATGCATGATCGAAAATCACTGAGGTGATAAAAGTATGCCAGGTCTCAAGATATATTTTTAGAAATATATTTACAATTGTTCATCCTCCACTAACATGCAATATATTCTGATCAAGTAAAATAACCTAGAAAATTTTATAAAGTCAAATCTTTACCTACAATATATCATGTGATCTCTGGCTAAAAATGTTTCAAGATTTTCTATACAATAACACTACCTCACAATAAACAATTATCTCCAGCACCTGGTAATAACGTAACAGTAAAATTATTAATGGAATTAACTCTGAGGATGATAAAAACGTAAGAGGGAAAGAGAAAGTAAATTATTGGCAAAGCAATATTGGAAACAATTTTGATAACATGGTCTAAAAGGAACTGGTGAGAAGAATCATTATTTTGAGCGATATTCACCCAAAATGGCACCGTAATTGTTGGAATCCTAATGATATTATTAAGCTCCAAAATTGCATCTTATAGGCAATCATCATACACATTGCACACATTTCTCCCTTAAGAGTATAAAACTTGTAAACTGTTCGTAACAGCAAGAGAGACTAAATCACATCATTTCCGAAGCTCTAAGTTGCCATGGTATTTTCCTACCCCAGTAAGTGGAATATTTGAAGACATGTTTCTCGGCTGAGTCAAGAGATGTTCTCTACTGCTTAGAAATAAAGTTGTTCTTGTTCTACTTATTATAGAAAAGAATAGCAAAAACTGTATCGTGTTGAAAAGAGCTGTAAGGTGCATAAATACCTTACCTCTACTGTAAAATACCTCAGCATATTAAGCATCCTTTTATTTAATTGGGTCTCAAGAGTCAGGTGACTAGCTCTGGACATATCAAGCTAGTTTTTGATTTAAAGCAGGGATTTCCAACCTTGGCAACTTTAAGCCTGGCAGACTTCAATTCCCAGAATTCCCCAGCCAGCAAAGCAAAGCTGGCTGGGGAATTCTGGGAGTTGAAGTCCTCCAGGCTTAAAGTTGCCAAAGTTGGAGACCCCTGATTTAAAGGACTACCTGTTCCCCATTTCACAATCAATTTCAGTTTGGAAAAAATCAGGAGCTCTGAGAAATGGTATCATCAATCCAGGTTGTCTAGAAATAATCCAAAATTGATTCTGGTATCTGAAGCAGGAGCTAGAAAATTGGATTCTACCAAACCTTAGTATAGTGCTTCTCAAATTTTGGCAAATGTAAAATATGTGGACTTCAATTCCCAGAATCATCCAGGCAATATGCTGGCTGGGGAATTCTAGGAGTTAAAATCCAGACAACTTAAAGTTGTTAAACTTGAGATACACTACCTTACAATAGCATGAATGTTGTTAACTGTTTTGTTTTTCACTATAATGGGATAAAAGCTGCAATAAATTTACACATGAATGAAACATGTCAAATTTTACAGGAAAGGTATTGAGACTGAATTGTTTTCAGAAACTGATTTTATAAGATCATGAGTTTTTATTTTGGAAGGGAAGGAAATTAAATGTGTAAAGATTACAACTATGGTAATAAAAGACATATGTTCAAAGTTTTTATGGACAGAGGAGTATAATACAGCTTCATGATAGTCTTTCTTGAGGCAGAAGTAAGAAAGAATAACTCATTGTATTTCCACAAAATAAATCCACCTTTAAGCCAATTGGTAACTAACATACGGTAGCACACAAAGCATTGCCATATGAAGAACAGGAGCAAATAATAAAATTAAGCATCGCCCAAGATTTCCTTAACAGAGAAGTGAGGATGATGGTCTGATTTCAAGGATCATTCTGATTTTAGGGCAGATTCTGAGAACCTGTCCTGTCCTGTCCTGTCCTGTCCTGTCCTGTCCTATCCTCCTTTCTTTTTCAAAAACTTTTCAAGGACAATTTAGCATGTTGCTTTATATTTTTCCCCTCAACGACTATTACTCTGAGTTAGCTCACCATCCTAGGCCTAGCATACTGACGTAGGTGATGAAATAAAATTTTAATACTCAGTCCTTAAAGCAAAGTCCCAAAATCTATAAAGTGGCATATGACGTTTGCCTCTCACCAAACATTCTTGCAGTGCTTGAGATGAGGTGCGGCCTCAGTGAGGTTGCTCTTTTGAGCTCTAGACCAAGCTACAAGGCAGGAATCTTACCAGCATATGCTACTTATTGTTGAACTGATCATGAGCTCTTACTGGCTGTCATAGCTGTCAATCTCCAAACGTTGGCTTCCAGTTTGCTCAGGGGTCTCCAAACTTGATAACTTTAAGACCTCTGAATTTCAACTGCCAGAATTCTCCAGTCAACCATGCTTTGGTAAGCTAAGGGCTTGGATAGGGAAGGCTACCTCTGGACATCAGAAGCTTCCTGAAAACACCAGGATGTAGCTCAATAAGGCAACTGTTGGAACAGCAGGATGGATACTTGTGAGTAAATTCAGAGTGATTGAATTAATGAGCCCATCTCTCAAATTTCTGAGCTTAAACTTTTAGCTCTTTGGGGAAGAGCATGAACTGTGCTGAACCTTGGAGAATTGGGGCAGGAAGCATTTCTGTCTGGCTGCAGTTGTTTTTTCCTAAATTCAGACAGCTATTTCAGGTTCACTTCTTTAATCCAATCCAATCCTCCAGTTTCATCCTTTTTCTCTTTCTCTCTTGCTCGCTCACTCACTCATACACACTCTTATATATACATACATATCCTTATGGCATATCTCATTGTTATCACATATAATTTGGAGAATAGACAAAATTGGACTTTCATGGAATTCATTCATCTCACCCTGAATTCATTGTAAGATAATAAATTATAAAGAATGAACAAAATATATTGTCAGTGTATCTACTTTAATATGAGGATAGATTATGGAGAGTAAATCTGTGAAAAGTTCAACTATGTCCTAATCCATATTCAAACTCATCTATAGTTGAGCTTTATAAAATAAAATATTTGTGATCTGTAATTTACGGTTAGTATGAAAGCAGAAAATGTGATTCACTAGACCAGTGATGGCTAATCTTTTCCGGACCGAGTGCCTAAAGGGCGTGTGCGCTTGAACCCCCAAAATGCAATATGTGCACAGCCCCCTGCATGCGCCCTGCCCCCCGTGCATGCGCCCCACCCCAGTACATGGATGCACAGTCCTCGCATGCCCCATCCCCCCACGCATGTGCATGCAGCCCCTCGCATGCGCCCCGCCCCCGCATGGCAGAGATCTGAAGACTAGCTGGCCGGTGGGAGGCATGTGCGTATGCACAGTGGAGCTGAACTGGGGTGATGGCTCGTGTGCCATCAGAGAGGGCACTGCATGCGACCTCTGGCACGCGTACCATAGGTTTGCCATCACGGCACTAACCTTTTAATGGACTTCTGCACAGCAGCTTGTAAATACCCCATGTATACCCCATATGACTCCACCATATGAAGTTATCATTCATTTGGGAGAACTTGCTATTTTCATATATAAAACAAATCATCTGATATACCAGGACAGTGCAGATCGTTTGAGGAGTGCTTTCTTTGTGAATTGCCCCTCTGGATATATGGCTTGAAAGCTAGAAGAAGCCACAGCTGTTTCAAGTTTTGGTTGGATGCTTAAAGGCTCTCCCATTATAGGGTTTGCACAGTCAACCATGACAGTAGAATAAGATTATCTGAGTTTTCCCATTGTATACTTAGTTTTTCGATGTATGATAAAAGATACTTTATCTATAATCAAACTAATTTTTCCTTAGTAAATTTGACTTTATTCAGATTAATTCTTTCCTAAATATAAGAAAAAAGGCTTAGCATTAAATACAGCTCAGATATCACAGCAAATATGAACCTGCCTTATAAAATTGTCTGATTTGTTATTAGTGAGGAAAGTGAAGAGTTCAGTATACGGACAGACACAAATAGTTTAACTCCTTTAAACTGAACTGTCATGAGCCATCTAGGGAGAAATCATCAGACAGCCAAGAGGGAATGAAGTTTTGAACAATACAATCAAAATTATAAGAATACTTGAAAAGTGAGGATGAACTATAAGCCACAAGCTTGTCATACCAATGATTAAATGCAGGTCTAAAATAAATAAGATTCCTTAATTTCCTACTAAAAGGCTTGCTCCCCAAAAAAATATGAAAGATTGTTATAAAGCAAAACTAGATTGCCTAAAAAAAGGGCATTCTTCAATGTTTAATATCACTGTTTTACATTAACATTCCTTTTGTAATATATTTTGTTTTAAAAATATAGTTTTTAAGTTTAAAAAACTTTTTTTATTATAGGCTATGTAGTCAAGAGCTGGTTACTTCAAATTCTTAAGGAGGACACAGTGGGTGTTAAAGAACATTGAATTCTCACCGGAGACTAAGGAGTGTAGGGAATTCACATATTGCATGAATTCACACATAACCATATAAAACACTGCCCTTAGTAGTCATTAGCAGGTTAGAAGAAAGAGAAGTATCAGACAATTAAAAAAGGGAGGAGATAGAGAAATACTAATTTTACCTTTACTGAAGAGAAAGCCAAACCTCATGGTTTTGGATGAAAGAAGACCAAAATGTGATGGACATGCTGTTGCTAGAGTTTTAAACTGCTTGTTTCCATATGAAATTTTCAAAGGATTCCATTTAGCTCCGAAGGAATCCTTCCTGAAAGGCTTCTAAGGATTCTACATAACGGATTTTACCTTAATTTGGAAGGGCTATGAAACAGAATTCTCAAAACTGTAAGGCAAAAGGAACTGAAGTATGGCTGAAAGATTTTGTCTCTCATAGAGAGGAGGTTGGGTCAACCTGGAAGGAGATGCACTTCCAAGAAGATAAATAAACAACGGAGCAAATAATGGATGCTATAGACTGCGTTGTATGATGAAGAGAAATCTACTGAAAGCCTGATAACCTGGCTGGCTTTGGTCAGTGATGGAATGGGCAAAAATTTGTAAAAAAACGGAGTTCATTCTAAGAAAAGAGGAAGACATTGCCAAACACATTGGCCCTACAATCTCTTGATGCAGATAGAATAACCTTGCGTTTGTACAATGGGACTCAATAAGCTATAACCACAGGTGTAATCTCCCTTCATTGGATGGCCACCCTGGCATATCTAAGCTGACCAGCAGGGATGGTGTCCTATCCAGACATATGGATAGCAAGGATGAAGAACAGAGTTGTAAAATGGGATACAAAAGGGATGGACTTTGTACCACTTTTTTTTTTTTTATGTGTAACAGACTACAACAGAATTGCCTGATGCAATCTGGATAGCCTGATCCTATGAGGCCTTCCAAACTGCAAAGAGGTGGAAGGTATTACTTTGTTGAAATGTTGCCTACAGGAAGCACAATGGATTCACAGGTCTCATTAAGAAAGCTCCCATTCTGAACACAAATCTATCAGTTGTGAGTAAATGTTAAGAAGGGAGGGCACAACACTGAAATGCCCAATAAAATTCCATGAGATCAGTGGCCAGTGGAAGGATTTCTTTTAAGTTGAGTAGAATTGAGAGGAAGTGATGTTTTATAACTGCCTCCAGGAAGTGAAGCAGAAGTACCACATCTGTACGTCATAGATCTGAAGGTGGATGGACCAAACAACTGAAGCCACAGGTAGTATTCAGCCGGTTCAGACCAGTTCGCCTGAAGCGGTGGTGGAAATCGTGGGTGGGCATGCCCATCCGCCCCGGCTCTATGCCATTCTATTTAGGCAAGTTTTTGAGGCCAGGCAAATGTGTGGAAGGCACGCGCACAAGCAAAGCACATGCACAGAAGGCTGGGCACATGGGTGGAAGGCAAGCGCATGTGCAAACCGGGCATGCACACACATGAAGCAAGCGTGCGTGCAGCGAACCAGTAGTAACACAATGTGAAACCCACTGCTGCACAGCTGCCATGTAGCTCAGTAATTAAAGAATATGGGTTTAGTCTCTTCATCAACATCAAAAAAGAGCCAATAAAGACTGGACAGTGTAAGAGTTCATCGACAATGGAGCTATTGAAAATGGAGTTGGAAATGCCTTGTAAAGTACAAAGGAACCTGAGACAGTTGGCGCTGGAAATAGAGAAGTTCTTTATTCCTTTCTTTTCCTTTTTTGCCCTGGTTGAAATCAAACAGGGAAGGCTCTCTGAAATCAAACAGGGAAGGCTTCTCTTGAATTTTCAATGGGCAATTTCCTCAGTGCTGACAATGGAACAGACTGCAACAGGATATTCATCACGGGAGACAGAAAATGTGGTTCATCTCTCAAAGATGAGATTCATCAGACAGCAACCCAGAAGTCAAGAACTGAATATTGACTTCTTCCATATGATTGCTACGGACCTCCATATTTCATTGTTTTGGGCAATAACACAGATTGGCAAGGTAAGGAGAAAATGCTGAAGGGTATGAATAATTATGAGCCATGTCAAAACTGTGACTACAAAGATTGTAATAGATTTCAAAATGTTAGCAGAAAGGAGAAAATGGATAAAAGATTCATACCGATGCACAGACACATTTTTTCCCCTAAGTTTACTTGTATATTTTCACTGCAGAATAGCAAAAATAAAGAATATGTCTACTGACTTTTTTTTTTTTTTTTTGGCGGCTGGCTAAAATGCTATGGTTTTTCAGGAGCAAAGAAGGGCATAGTTGCATAATTGCCTATAACTGTGTTCCAAACTCTGTTCTACACTTTCCATGTCTTTAGCCGACGAATGTTCTAATTGGCAATTTAAGAGTGAGATTTTTTATTCCAGTGCTCACCTTTCGACTATTTTGCACCTTTGCATCAGATACGCGGTTGACTAAACTGGAAAATTATATTTATTCACATATTACACTGTCTCTAACATATAAAATTAAGCCTATTTGAAACTTAAAAGTAGAGAAAATATCTTTTTTGCTAACTGGACAAGACAACTAGATATTTAACCAATCAAAAATAGAATTGTTAACAGCCAGGAATAGTAATTCAGATACATCCCAAAAGTCATATTACAGATAGTCCTCAACTTACAACAGTTTATTGAAGGTTCAAAATTATGATGCAATTGGAAATGTGATTTATGTGATTTGTCCTTGAATGTACAACTGTTGCATCCCCCCATCCATGGTCACATGGTTGGAATTCAGGCCTTTGACAGACGGCTCAGGTTGATGATCAATTGCAGCATCCTGTGAGTCACATGCTTACAATTTGCAACCTTCCCAACCAAGTTTTTGATAAGGCGCGTCAGTTGAGGAAGCCAGATTCACTTAATGACCAGTGTTTTGTTTAAGAGAATCGTGTGATTCCCTTAATATCCACAGTAAAAATAGTCATAAAAATCAGATGATCACATAATGACTCACTTAACGATTGCAACCAAAATTCCAGTCCCCAAACTGGTCATAAAGCTGAGGATCACTGTTTCAAAGGTTTGGAAAATAATTTTTGTTCTTATTTGCTTATTTACTATTGAAAAGAAGTGCAACATTTGTCAAACACATAAATCTTTATAGAACGGAATTGTATTGTAATTCTGCCTTAAAAAAATTGAGGGGTTCCTACAAAGATGAGGGGCTTCTACAAAGATGAGGGGGTTAAACTATTTTCCAATGCACTAAAAGGCAAGACAAGAAACAATGGATGGGAACTAATTAAGGAGAGAAGCAACCTAGAACTAAGGAAAAGTTTCCGAACAGTGAGCGCAAACGATCAGTGCAATGGCTTGCCTTCAGAAGTTGTGGGTGCTACATCATTGGAGGCTTTCAAGAAGGGACTGGACAGACATTTGCCTGAAATGATATAGGGTTTCCTGCTGAAGCAGGGGGTTGGACTAGAAGATCTCCAAGATCCCTTCCAACTCTGTTATTCTATGTTCTGTGTTCTAAAAAGATTATTTTTAGGAGCTCAAATGGATTGAGCAATGTACCGTATTTTTCAGAGTATAAGACGCATTTTTTTCCCTCCTAAAAGAGCCTGAAAATTTGGGTCTGTCTAATACTACGAATGTAACCCCGCCCACCCGCCAGCCCCCACCCTTCGACCTCCATGCGTCCTCTTCCTGGCTGCAGAGATTGCCACCAAGAATGGCTTGTATTTTTGGGCTCCGTGCATCGCGTTTTCAGCCTCCAAATGCTCCGTTTGAGAGCCCTTCAAGGCTGCAGGGATCACCAAAGCACATCGCTGCTGATCGCCACCCAAAAATGTGAGGCATGGTGCCCAAAATGGCTACCCGGAACAGCTGCTGCCTTCTCTTACCCCTTCCGCGCTTCACCTACTTTAGTCACTGGAGTTCCCTCCAACGATCAGCTGTGCTTTAGAAGCTGTTTTTTAGCCCCAATCTCAAAACCAGCGAATGAACAAATGTGCTGAAGCTGACCAGGCTAAGGACGCTAGCCAGATGAATACCTGATAGGCAGAATCCCCACCCCATTTTTTTCCCCCAAAATTAAGGTGCATCTTATACTCCGAAAAATATGGTAGTTTTTAAAAAGACAATGCTTGACTTGATTGTGGAATACTGTGGGGTTTGCTATGTCACTCTGCATTTTAGTGGTCACTGGTTCACTTATTCTGGTGAATATTTCTGTCTAAAGTAAATAGCTATTTATTTTTCCTCTTTCAAAATGATCTGTGCTTTTTAGATACAGGTAGTCCTCGACTTACGACCACAATTGAGCCCAAAATTTATGTTGCTAAGTGAAACATTTGTTAAGTGAGTTTTGCCCCATTTTACAACCATTCTTGCCACAGTTGTTAAGTGAATCATAGCGGTTCAGTTAGTAACACGGTTGTTAAGTGAATCTGGCTTCCCCATTGACTTTGTTTGTCAGAAGGTCGTAAAAGATGATCACATGACCACGGGACACTAAATAGGAGTCACTTGCCAAGATTCTGAATTTTGATCACATGACCAAGGGGATGCTGCAATGGTCATAAGTGTGAAAACGGTCATAAGTCACATTTTTCAGTGCTGTTCCAACTTTGATTGTAACTTTGAACAGTCACTAATTGAACTGTTATAAATTGAGGAGTACCTATACTAAAAATACTATTATTTCCTTTGCGGGTTTTATTTTGATTTTTTTTTAAAAAAAAAAACATCATCAAGTTGCATTTTTACATTTTTTAAAATATAGTTTAACATACGGCAAGTTACTTTTTACTCGACATAGTAAAAAAAAAAAAGCAATAATAAAAATAGTAATAAAATTATTGTAAATAAACAGCCAAAGTTTAAGAAAAAAGTAAGAGGCTTCTCCAACATTAATTTGCTCATGCATTTCGCTTCCTGAAGCCAAATTTTAATGGTAATTATTTTGTGGATTTTTTTTTCCTGAAAGTGAGAATAAATTTGCAAAGATTCCTCACTGATAACTTTCAGATGGCAAGTTAATGACGTTTATTTCAGAGGGTGTGAACTATAAAATTAAGTTCTCTCCCATTAAGCTTTCGTGCTGCTACTATTGTTATCTATGCACGTCTTCATGGTTTTTTATTAATTTTATATGGCTGTTTAGTGCTTTTGTTTTTCTGGTGGACGGAAGGATATCTGCCAAGGTAACTGGAAAATTTGCTAAGAGCTTTAGTTAAAGAAAAAAAGTCAGATGTATAGGAATTTCTGTAAGCATTCTTTTGAATCTATAGATTTCCCATATCCAGCTAGGGAATGTTAACTTGTAACAAGTTTTTTTTCATTTATGGGAAAAGATTGTTATGGAGAAAATCTAAGTGGATTCTAAGAATCAACACTGGCCTACCTGATAGCACATGACCAATCAAGCTATATTATATAATATATTGAGGCATGTGTATCTAACCTTTCCACCAGTGGTGAAATCCAAATTTTTTTACTACCAGTTCTGTGGGCGTGGCTTGGTGGGCATGGTGTGGCTTGGTGGGCGTGGTGTGGCTTGGTGGGCATGGCTTGGTGGGTGTGACAGGGGAAGGATACTGCAAAATCTCCGTTCCCACTCTACTCCAGGGGAAGGATACTGCAAAATGCCCATTCCCACCCCACCCTAGGGCCAGCCAGAGGTGATATTTGCTGGTTCTCTGAACTGCTCAAAATTTCCGCTACCGGTTCTCTGAACTGCTCAAAATTTCTGCTACCGATTCTCCAGAACCTGTCAGAACCTGCTGAATTTCACCCCTCCTTTCCACCAATAAGACAGAACAAACTGTACAATCACAAGAATGCGCCACGAACTACCATCCACATATATTAGTTTAAGAAGTAAGATACCTATTGGTACCATTAATATACACAAGGAATCTGAGCAACACTAGTATCTCTTTTCTTGAGTTATAAGCTAGGTTCTGATGATGGGGTAGGGAAGAAAGACACTGATCTAAAATGGTATTATTGACTACTTGTAAAATCATATTTTTAAGACTTCACTAAAGATAGAGCTGAAAATTACAGGTCAAGACCTAAAGCTTATTCTTCTCTACTTTTTGCTTAGAATCTACAGTATTTTCTGATACTTACAACATAGGAGGTTGATATGACCAAGCATTTAGCCACGGTATCATAAATATAGTTTTGGAAGATATTATCCTATCGAAACACAGACCATTGCAGGCAACTCTGCTGGCTAATTTTGATGTCAACATTAAAATCCCTACAAAGGAGATTTTTCAAGCACCCAAAACATCGGTACTAAGCAGGTTAAAATAAGCACAGGAAGAAGAAATCGTGTTTCGAAACAGCCTGTGATGTTTAATTGCAGGGTCAACGCAGTGGTTCACCTGGTATGTGTCCCATAGTCTTATGGTACACCGCAGCGGGACTTCTCTCATCAATAAGTTATTCATCCAGCGGAAAGCAAACTGAAGGTATTTCACTTCATATTGTTCTATGTGTTTATGTACTTGCTCTGAAAGACAAAAAGAACAGAAAAAAAAAACCTACTGATGATATTTATGTAACCGTCACAAAACTGTGTAATATCATATACCATATTTTTTGGACTCTAAGATGCACCGGTGTACAAGATGCACCAAGATTTCGAAGAGGTAAGCAAGAAAAAAAAAGTTTTTCCCTCCCCAGGCCCCAGGAGTACTCTGTAGGCCTCCCAAAGCCTCTGTGCACCCCGTTTTGGGGCATTTTTGCCGTCCCCAGCCCAAAGGAGCACTCTGCAGACCTCCCAAAGCTTCTGCGCACCCCGTTTTTGCAAAAAACAAGCCCCTTTTTTGCAAAAACAGGAGCATTTTTGCCCTCCCCAGCCCACAAGAGAACTCTGCAGGCCTCCCAAAGCCTCTGCACGCCCTATTTTTGCAAAAAAACAGGATGCACAGAACGAGGCTTCGGGAGGCCAAAAATGGCTGGTGTATAAGACGCACCAACATTTCCACCCTCTTTTAGGGGGATAAAAAGTGTGTTTTATACTCGGAAAAGTATGGCATGTTCCCCACATATACCGCAAATATGGTTCAGAAAATCTTCCATCCCTCTTGTTCTGGAATATAAGCAGGAGCTAGGATCTTAAGGCTTTGTTCGAGTAATAAAACAAATGTCGACTAACACAACATTAAAGAATTACTAAAATCTAAATAATAAATGCATTTACATAATTGCACGTCTTATTTATTAAAATTATATGCTGCCCATCTAACTATTGAACAATGTATCAGGATTATGAAGGAAGGAAATATAAATTTTCAAATAGCCATCCAGTCTATTATTATTCAATTTTACCCCATGATTATTTATAAACTATAGTCAACTCAAGCAGCTAACATACCGTGTTTCCCTCAAAATAAAATCCTGTCTTATTTTATTTTGGCCCCAAAATAAGCACCAGGTCTTATTTTCGGGAGATGTCTTACTTGCTTACCTTAGAACCATCGCAGCCAGGCCTCCCACGCCCCGACGCCTGCCGCGCTGCTGCCCGACTTCTTCTGCTGCATGCCTCGTTGCACCAGTGCCGCCACTTGCGGCAGGAGGCTGAGTGGTGCTTTGTGCCATTGCACAAGCAAGAGGCAGTACTAGCGTGATGAGCCTCGCAGCATTGTGCTGTGAGTGGCGGCACCAGCGTGATGTGCCACATGGCATCCGGCTGCAGAAGTCAGGCAACGCCCGACAGGTGTCGAGGTATAGGAGGCCTGCGGGTGCGGGACACGTGGGCAGCTCCACTCCCCCACCCTGCCCTAGCTTGATTTTTACACATGCAACTTGCCCTACCTCGTGCAACCAGACAATTGCGGGGCTTAACTATGGCTTATTTTTGGGGTAGGGCTTATATTAGGCAGAGGCGTAAAAATCAGGTTAGGGCTTGTTTTCAGGGTAAGTAGTATTTTTGGGGAAACACAGTATTTAATACGCCTGCCTCCTGTTTTCCCCATAACAATCCTGTGACGTGGGTTGGTATGAGAGATAAAAAGTGGTCCATGATGAAGGGAGACTTAGACCTCACAGTCTCCAGAACATTAATCACCATACCAACTGGTATTTGGTCTTTATTTGAATATCTTCAGTAACAAAGCACCCACAATTCCAGGAGGCAAGATGTTTCATTGCTTAATAGCTTTCATGACCAGAAAATTCCTCCTAATTTCAATTATTTCATTTCGCTCCCTCCCTCTGTCTCCTTATAGGTTTCCATCCATTGGTTCTACTTCTATTCGCAGATACTTTAGAAAATATATTAACACCCATTTTCCTTTAATAGTGGTGGCTAAATAAATTATAGAAGTTTTTTCATGATTTGCTTACATTGCATGCAAGCCAGGATATAAGGTAAGTTTCCTTTCTATAAAGTTCAAATTGCAATACGTAGTTTGTTCCTGTCATTTGCTCTATAATTGAATTGTAGCCTTTCCCTCTCTAGTGATAGTAAAAAAATAAAGAAAAGACACCATCATTTCTGATGTTTTCACAATGCACAGGCAGTATAAGAAAAGTATATGCTACCATTGCATTTACAGGTAGTCCTCAGTTTACAACAGCAATTAGAACCAGGACTGCTGCTGCTAAGCATTGCAGTCATAAAGTATAACATCTTATCAATCGCAATCACTGTAACGGAATTTATCAATGACCTTGGGGGAAATAGAATACAAAACACAGAATAAAGGAGTTGGAAGGATCTTGGAAGTCTTCTAGTCCAAGGATTTAGGGCAGAAGTCCTTATACCATTTCAGACAAATAATTGTCCAATCTCTTCTTGAAAATCTCCAGTAATGGAGCACCTACAATTTCTGGAGGCAACCTGTTCCACTGATTCTTCTGTCAGGGAATTTATCCAAAGTTCAAAGTAGTAAGAGGCAATCACATAAGTGTGGGATGCAGCAACTGCAATAAGTGTGAGCTTCTTGTCAAGCATCTAATTTGCAATCAATCTTGTTGTAAGTACTACTGGTTCAGGGCCATCCCAATTTTCAACAATCCCTGAATGGATGTTTATAATTCAAGGGCAATCTGTAGATAGCAAATTATAGTTGTTTATCTACCCAGAAGTAATTGATAATCCTATACTTAATTTACAGGTTTCTAAATTTTAAACTTTCAGACTACTACTCAGAGAAAAGTTCATCACTGAGTATATTTGTTACACATAGCTTATTTGTGCTACGAGAGAGAACATTTATCTTCACTAAGAAATGCCATCAGAAAAGACCAGATATTACTGATTAGTAAATTTATATTACTTTTAACTAAATGTTATCATAAGTTAAGCTTTACTCATGATTAAAACAAATAGGCAGCAATTTCCACTTATTTATATAACAATTATCAGAAAATCTTGTGGACAATGAAACCTGCAAACTAAGGCAAGTTAAATGTTTCAAATTTCTTTTAAAGCAAAACAAAACAAAAAAGAAAAATATTGAATTTCCCATGGGCTTTTCTTTATTATTTTTTAACATATTGAAAAATGGACAACTAAATGCAAAGCTTTTAATTGTCATTTATTTGATAATATATGAACAGACAAAAGAAAACGCACAGGCTGAGAAGATTCATTCCTCTTTTTTCATAAGTAATTGTGAGCAGATGTTATTTCACTGATAAAGGTAATTTGGTTGGCAATAATTCTAAATTTAAATTTTCCATTTCATTGAAAGCAAGCATGCAGATGTAATAAATGACTTGGCAGATGTAATTATTGCCATCTTTCAGACTTAGAATTTTTCCAAAGATACTTATGCAGCAGTTTGCAACAATAAAATTATGCTAAATCTTCAAGAAATAATGGCACTTGTATCAAAATGAAGAAACACAAGTGATTTTATTTTAACAGTCTTTTCAGCACTTTTACATCTTATATAAAACTACTGAAAATGTTTCAAGCAGGGCGTCCATTTTTTAAAAGAATGGTTAGAAACATGCCATTTATATCATAGATTTACTGTGTTTGGGTTTAAGAGATAACGTGCTTGTGCAAGTGCATGATGTATCTTACAAACAATTCAAAAAACGACTCCATAATTTATCCTTAAATTATGTGAAATAATTGTGAAAAAAACATAATGGTTAGTGAAAATGGTATCTTAACTTACTAAGAACATTGTATTCACTAGATCAAACACTTCTATTATAAAGTACTGCCTGCAGTTAGAACTTAAAACTTTGGTAGTTCAGGCAGTCTGAATTTTGCTTGTTGTGTGTCTTGTTCAAGCCAACCGCCTCTCTTGAAGCCTCCGAAAGTACAAGTGAAACCCTCATTGTTGCAATCAACTGATGGTCCAATGGTTCAGGAATAGTCAAATTGTAAATAATTAGACCTGTGATGGCAAACTTATGGCACGCGTGCCACAGGTGGCACACGGAGCCATATCGGTGGGCACGTGAGCGTTGCCCAAGTTCAGCTCCGGAGAGCATGGGTGCGCCAGCAAGCTGATTTTCAGGCCTTCCAGGCCTACCAGAAGTTGGCAATGGGCTGTTTCCGACCTCCGGATGGCCTCTGGGGGTGGGGGAAGGCCGTTTTCGCCCTCCTCAAGCTCCTAGAAAGGCTCTGGAGCCTGGGGAGAGCAAAAAAATGGGCCTACCAGGCCCACCGTGCCATCGCGTGCCAAAGCAGGGGGAGCATGGGGGGTTGCACGCGATTTGGGCTGCAATGAATTATGGGTGTGGACACATGTGTGAGACTGCCTCCATGCTCCCCCCACTTTTGGCACACGTGATTGCAAAAAGGTTAGCCATCACTGAATTAGACTAACTGTTGGAAACCCAACTTCAAATGCTTCCAGCAACATTACAAAATTCTTTTGCCCTAGTTGTTCCACCTAATGTGTAGAAACGCTTCCTTTACATAAAAAATTCTGAATTCTGAAACAGAAGCATCTATTTTAAGTTTGATTACTTGTATTCCTGAAAGAATTAAGTTTCATCATATCATCTCCATTTAACGATCCCATAATCCCTTGCGGGGTGGAGTGAACAACTGAATGGAGCTAGCAGACTGTTTTAATGGCCAGATGCCCTTCCTGTCGCCAATGCGGAGTTTTGTTCAGCAGATATATTCTCAGTGTGCCCAGAGAGAGAAACATCTGCCTCTACCTATTGTAGGATTGAATTCATAGCCTCCTGATTGTAAGCCGAGAGTTCCACCTCTAGGCCACCGCGCCACTCCTAATTAAGTTTCATCATATATCCCATGTAAAAATTTCTTTCCACTTTAAACCTAAACAAGAGAAAACTCCAAATCCGTCCGAACAAGCTCAGGACTGAGTTGAATCTGGGGCCATGTGCAAAGGGGGCGTCTCTTTAAGATTGAACTCAGTCCATAGAGCCAGAAGACAGAGTGATATCCACGCCTGGAGTCTCGAGTTCCTAGCTGGAAAATGACCTTCATATGTTTATAAAGCTATGTATGTAGCTTTATAAGGTTAGCTAATGCTCAGTTCTGAAAATGCTGCAAAAGTGTTTATAAGCTAAATTCAACTGGTCTTATATTTAACAATTTGCTTGGTAGCCATAGATGATCAGGAATTCCATAGAGAACAGCACATAGTGGGAAAGTGATAAAATTTTCCCATTGCTCCTTTAGGAATCAAAGTGGTTTTTATGCCATCCTTATAGAAATATTTAGAACATAAATGCAGCAGCAAAAGAGTTTAAAATGGGTAATTCTATCCATCTTTCAAACTATCAGGTAACACTCATGTAACTATATTCAAAATACGTTCTTAGGAGAATGGATTTTTTAAAAAAAAACATTAAATAATAGTAGTTTCTATTAACAAAAAGATCAGAGATTTGTACAATTGTGTACAAATGATAGGCTGCAGTAATCAATCAAAATAACAAAGGATTAATACATGAAATTACCATTTTATTTCAAACTCAAATAATGAACTTTATATTGAATTTCCCTAGCCCAGGAAATTAATGTCAATAGATACATTTAATTTTACTGTCTGAACCAACAGCCAGTACATCACTAAACTCCATAAATCAGAGAGGAAAATCAAATGGTACAAGCTTTGTAAAAAGGGTTTGTTTGATCGTGTTCAGTAAAACTGAGTTTTTGGATCAGCAAGCTTTAATACACCTTAAAAAGGTAAAGGTTCCCCTCGCACATATGTGCTAGTCGTTCCTGACTCGGGGGGACGGTGCTCATCTCCGTTCCAAAGCCGAATAGGCACCGCTGTGCGAAGACGTCTCTGTGGTCATGTGGCCGGCATGACTAAACGCCAAAGATGCACGGGACACTGTTACCTTCCTACCAAAGGTGGTCCCTATTTTTCTACTTGCATTTTTACATGCTTTCGAACTGCTAGGTTGGCAGAAGCTGGGACAAGTAACGGGAGCTCACCCCATTATGCAGCACTAGGGATTCGAACCGAACTGCCGACCTTTCAATCGACAAGCTCAGCGTCTTAGCCACTGAGCCACCTCGTCCCTTCTTAAATACACCTTAGAAAAGTAATTCAAATAGTTTGTCTTGTAATACTTGGTATACAGTTTAGAACAGCTTTGCTTATGAATATTATAATGCAGCAAATCCTTTGAAACTGAAATCTTAATCCATCAAGATAAAAAAGCAACTCTTTCATAAAACGACAACATATGCCTATAATTCTAAGAGTTGTACATTTATTATAAGTGGTTCTGTAAAATGTATGATGGGGGGGGGGGGGGGGGAATCCTAACAGGCAATAGAGATATTATGCCTAGATTAATAAAGATTCCATGTAAAATTGTGTTGACAACAGTTTTTGACAGGAAATTTATATTAACTTTAAGATAATTACATGTTACTTAATTTTTCAGGATGATCTTTCATCACAATGAGAGCCAATTTGTGTAGTAGTATTCTAGTCCTTCCATAGGGTTGAAAGCTATTTGCATGATTTTGGACCACTGACTGTCTCTCAGCAACCCACCACATGGTTTGTTGTTATGGTATTAGGTATGCTCACCGCCTTGAGGTGACAGAGATATATAAAATGGGAAAAAAAAGATTAAAATATAATAATAGTAACAACAACAATGTATCCCAAGTCCTTGAGAAGCACTTGACAGGTAGACAAAAATGCCAAATCTAATCTAAACATTTGGATGACAAATAATAATAATTATTATTGGTTAATCTTTGGTGAGATTCACAGCCTTTGAGGCTGGTTAATAGATCAGCAGCTCGAGTCCTAACCAAGGACCTAGGAACTGTTAAGGTATCGTCGGAGGATGTAAGCTGTTCCGAGTAAGGTGTTTTTTTGTAGAGTCAAAATGTTCAAGTCCGGCAAATTTAGAATTTCTAAATAGCGGGGTAGCCCTTTGGGTATTGCTCCAAGGGCTCCAATTACAATCGGGACAACACACGATTTCTTTTTCCACAGTTGCTCAACTTCAATTTGCAAGTCCCGGTACTTTGTGATTTTTTCTTGCTGCTTATCTTCAATCCGTGCATCACCAGGTATTGCAATGTCAATGAACCATACTTTTTTCTTTTCAACTATTGTTATGTCTGGTGTGTTGTGGACCAAGTGCCTGTCAGTCTGAATCCTGAAGTCCTACAAGACCTTGAGTTTCTCATTCTCTAAAACTTTCTCAACCTGATATTCCCAGTGGTTTTTGCTGTACTCAAATCCAAACTTCTGGAATAATTTCCAGTGAATGATTTTAGCAACGTGGTCATGGCGTTGTAGGTAGTCAGTTTGTGAAATTTTGCTATTATTATTATTATTGTTGTTGTTGTTGTTGTTGTTGTTGTTGTTGTTGTATATTTTAACATCGTATATTTTAAGAAGGTACTTGGTTGATACCTAGGACACTGACAGCAACCGATATCAACCATTAGCACCAATCAATGGTATTTATGATACATTTTTAAATGTTTAGTTGACTGAGTTTCATGTTTAATGAATAAAAGAAATAATAATAATAATAGTTTCGACCTGGCCATTGAAACTACGCAATTATGGGTGAAACACATAACAGTGATACCCATTGTCATCGGTGCACTTGGTACCATATTCAAGAATTTTATAAAACACTTCAAGAAATTGCAGCTTCCTGCAATAACACCAGCAGAATTGCAAAAAACTGTGCTACTCGGAACATCATATATTTTAAGAAGGTACTTGGTTGATACCTAGGACGCTGGCAACAACCCGTATCAACCATTAGCACCAGTCAATGATATTTGTGACACATATTTACATGTTCAGTTGACTGAATTTCATGTGTAATGAATAAAAGAGGTAATAATAATAATAATAATAGGTATCCTTCCATTTGGACAGAGCTCATTGGCATGCCAGGTATTGTTAGATTTTTAATTTATCGGTGTGGTCCTTTCCTCTCACCAAGTTATGGAGGCCTACTTTAAAGTGATATTCATTAGTACAAGTACTCCTTGACTTATGACATTTGTTTAATGATGGTTCAAAGTTACAACGGTCTCGGAAAAAGTGAACTTACAAATTTTCCCCCAAGTTAATACTGTCACATTACTCCCAGGGTCACGTGATCATAATTCAGATATCTGGCAACCAGCTCGCATTTATGATGGCTGCGGCCTCTTGGGGTCACATGATCATGTTTTGTGATCTTCCCAGCCAGCTTCTGACAAACAACTGGGGAAGCCAGATTCACTTAACCCAGGGGTGGGCAAATATGGCCCCTTTATGACCTGTGGACTTCAACTCCCAGAATTCCTGAGCCAGCTTGGCTGTCTCAGGAATTCTGGGAGTTGAAGTCCACAGGTTGTAAAAGGGCCACAGTTGCCCACCCCTGACTTAACCATACGATTTGTTAATGAACATGGTGATTTGCTTAACTACAATAAAAATGGTTGTAAAATTGGGCCTGATCGTGTGAGAACTTACTTAATGACCACATCATTTAGTGACCAGAATTGCAGTTCCAATTGTGATCGTAAGTTACGGACTACCTGCATTTAGTTTTCTTTAAAGTTTTTAACAATCAGTCAGTAGCTTGTGATAACATCATACTTTGCTGTCCTTTTACACCCTAGTTTTCACAGGCATCAGTTCTTACTTTCCAGTTATATAGCTAACATCTTCTATATAATATCTGAATATTTCACCTACCATTTTATTATAATAATAATAACTTTATTGTTATTGTATACACAGTATACCCATACAACGAAATTCACTTAATACCCAAAGACCAGGTCCAACACACATAACAATCCTCAAACATCCCCCACCCACCACAAATTCCCCACCCCTAAACCACCCCAAACATCCATACAACAGACCAAGTAATGCTGTCCAACAGCTCACTGATGGTGCCCCTTTAGTTCATCGTTGAGTGCAATTACAGCCCTGGGATAAAAACTATTAGGAAAACGCATGGTCCGAGTTTTAATTGTTCTGTATCTTCTGCCAGAAGGCAACAGTCCGAAAAGATTGTAAGCAGGATGGGAAGAGTCTCTGAAAATGTTCTGCAATGTTATAGAGCAAAACGTCTTTTTCTGTCTTGTTTGGTAATACTTGGTTTAATTCAGATTTTACAAGGAGTTTGAACTTCAGCTACAGATCTGACCTAGGGCCCAATAGCTGGGAAGAGAACCAGGAAGTATCCAGGTTTTGCTTGGCTTGTGGCTAAGAGCACAAGATACTCTAAAGTCAGAAAATTCTATCATCTAACTCAAGTCTATTTACAGGGACCAATAGTGACCCTTCAGGGTTTTAGGCAAGCTCTTCCTCGTTACCCTTGGAAATTCCAAGGATTAAGCCATTTGGATGAAAACGTGTGCCCTATCCCAAGCCATGATTTTTCTGTGCAAGAAAAGCACAGAAAGGAAGATGGCTCTCTGTGTTGTGGCTCCGATCACCGAGCCTGTGTTATCAGAAGGAGAGGACTCCGAGAGTGAAGGAGAGGAGTTGGCAAGGCCTCCCTCTCCAGGACCCTCCTCTCTGGCAATGCCTCCGGTGTCCTCCGAAGGGCAAGAGATAGGGCCGGGGCCAAGCACTTCCACGCAGCCACAGGTGGACAGTAATGATGATGATGATGAGTCTTGGCTGGACCCTCGACAGCATCGCAGAGATAAGCGCGCGCAGCAGAGGAAGAGGCGTGCCAGGGATTAGGCTGAGTTACTGGACCACACCCCACAGGGTATAAAAGAGGGTGTGGTGGCCGGTTCAGCTCTGTGACAAGCAAAAAACAGATATCGGACAATCTTCTTTGTATTTACTGGACTTTGGTGATTATTATGTATTGGCTTTGTTCCCGGACGAAGGGAGAAACTCCCCCCTCGTGAGTAAAGAATACCTGGCAGCCAGCCACTGGGTTGCTGCCAATTCTGATACCGGATAAACTGTTGTCGGCTGAATTCTTTAACTGTTGCCTGTCTGTGGGGGTGCGTGTGTGAGACGGGGACAGAACACTCTGTTCGTCTGAATAGTAATCACACTTTTCTTAAAAAAAAAAAAAGCTGAGAAAATCATTTACTAGAAGATTGCTTATGTTACAGTTTCATCTGACACTATTAAAAACTTGTTATAATGCACAACTTCATTTAATGATAAACATTGATAAAATGTATGTTAATATTTAAACATATCATACAATATCAAGCATCACTCTTTAGCATAGGGTTGTCAAACTCAAGGTATGGGAGCCGGATCCGGTCCACAGGGTGCTTAGATCTGGCCCGCGGGGCTTCCCCAGATACAGCTCGCAGTGCCTCTGCCAGCAAAAATGGAGCTCGGGAGCTCCGTTTTTGCTGGCAGAGGGTTGCAGGAGGCCATCGCAGCCAAAAACGGAGTTCGGGAGCCCGTTTTCGCTGGTAGAGCACTCGGGCTACCACAGGCGCTCCCCGACATGAGTGACATCGAGCTGGCCATGCCCACCCTAGTCATGCCCCCCTGCCCCCCCCAAAGTCAAACACAACCCTGATCTCAACCCAAAGTCAAACACAACCCTAACCCACAATGAAATCGAGTTTGACACCCCTGCTTCAGCATATCCCATTGCGCAAAGATAGTAAGTATCTTGTCATAGGTTCGTCATCATGGTTCCATAATATCTGAACATTTCGCCTACCATTTTATAGAGCAAAAGGTCTTTTTCTTTCTTGTTTGGTAATACTTAGTTTACAGTATCTTGGTAGAACTAAGCTTATACTGCACATTAAACCATACAAATCATTGTCTCAAGAAGCTTGTCCAGTTTAGCCGATTTGAAGAATTCTTTGGCACACACCAATAATTGACAGGCAGTGTCACAAATATATGCTTAGTTGTGCTTGGCATCATTTTGCTCATTAATTTAACAAACTACCAAGAGAATATGTTCAGAACCGGTAAGCATTATCGCCTGAATTTCATTTAATTAAACCCTGCTTTAGCAATATGACAGTCAGCATTTCATGATGGGAATTGTTTTTAGAATGAAGGCAGAAAATGTTTCAAAATGATCCTGCTAAACATGTAAAAGCATGAAATCTACCCTTCCATCCCTTGTAATTTATTTCTAGTATTAAATATGTTATTTACAAAGCTAGTAATTAATTGGATTCCATTTCAAAAATATTCACAGGATCCTTGTAACAAAGCAACATACAAACAACACATAATATCAAGGAACAGCTATAATTATTTTTAAAAAATCATCTCAAATTCTTAAGAGTTATTGATCTTAATGCACAGTGAAGCTAGCTGCCTTTGGTAAGCAGATATCAGTCTGCAGCAAAGTGATTGACATTAAATGTTGCTTACATTATTTAATAAAATGTAAAGAGAATGGTTCATCATCTAGTACAGGGATGTCAAACTCAAGGCCCGGGGGCCAGATCCGGCCTGCAGGGTGCTTAAATCTGGTCCATGGGGCCACCCTGGAAAAAGCAAAGGACCGGCCTGCGGTGTCTTGCCCGGCACACGCCAACCAGGCACTGATCTACAACCTGGTGGTGGCTGTTTTCGTTGGCCGAGTGCTGCAGGAGGACGTTGCAGCCGAAAATGGAGCTTGCACCCTTCCTGAGCTCCATTTTTGCTGGCAGAATGCTGGAGCAGGCTTTTCGTTGGAAGAACGCTCCACGAGGCCATTGCAGCCAAAAACGGAGTCCACCTCCCAAGCTCCATTTTCGCTGGCAGAGTGCTAACAAAACCAACTTCCTTGTCCTCCGCTGCCTAGGGCTCTGGACAGCCTGTGCCGCCGTCCAGGGGATCTCTGCGTGGCCTGAGGGGAAGGCGAGGCTTCTCTGGAGGCCCTCTCCCAGGTCTTACCTTCCTCCACTGGATCCCCCCAACCCCGCCCAGGCCACCACAGGTGCACTGGACACAAGTGACATCGAGCTGGCCATGGCCACCCTGGCCACGCCTACCCACCCCCCCAAGGTCACACAGAACCATGATGCAGCCCTCAATGAAATAGAGTTTGACACTGCTGATCCAGTAGCTTTTCTTTAGGTGATACCCTGCAGTAAGTTTACAAAAGCCATTGTGCCCCATACTGGCTGAAGATAACACATTACTTAAGAAAAGCTGCATCACAGTGAGGGCAAAATGTTGCAAGGTAACCAATCTTTAGTTAAACTCAGCCTTTTGCATTATATGGATGGAAATAAATAGATCCAATTCCTATCTCCTGACCTACAACTGTATTCTCTGCTTCTTTTAGAGGAACTTTGTTCCTTGAACAGTTAAAAAAGTTCAGATAAACTTTTCAAACCAGATAATGGTTCAATGTTTCATCTACGTACCACATTATAAGAAACAAAAGCCTCTCTCAATATCTGGTCAATATCATTAACACTATATGGAAGAAGACTTACAGCTGCTCAGTTTCAAACCAGGCCCACCAAAGACCACAAAGAGAGGTTTTGTAAACCTCCAGTAGCAGATCCTTCTGTTCTTGCAATGTTAGCCAAGTGGATGGCACCAACAATTACATCCTCTAGTACCCTCTCTAGAAGGGATGCGGTAGCTCAGTGACTTAGATGCTGAGCTTGTTGACCGAAAGGTCAACAGTTCAATGGCACAAATCCCTAGTGCCGCGTAAGGGGGTGAGCTCCCATTACTTGTCCCAGCTTCTGCCAACCTAGCAGTTCGAAAGCACGTAAAAAATGCAAGCAGAAAAATAGAGACCGCCTTTGGTGGGAAGGTAACAGCGTTCCGTGCGCCTTTGGCGTTTAGTCATGCCGGCCACATGACCATGGAGACGACTTCAGACAGCGCTGGCTCTTTGGTTTTGAAACAGAGATGAGCACCGCCCTCTAGATTCGGGAACGACTAGCACATACGTGCGAGGGGAACCTTTACCTTTACCTTTAGTACCCTCTCTATGATTAAATTAGAGGAAAAATACTAATGATAAACAAGCTTAAGGGGGTCAGATGCCAAATGACAAGAATTACCTCCTTGCAGATGAGATTCCAACTGTTAGTAGTTAGGTTGCTTCCTTTGCCATGCTCTCTTTAAAACTCAAAAATAATTCTTTAAGCTCTTAATTTTACTATTGGTTACAGTTTAACTTCTGTATATGCTTTTTTTTTTTTTTTTGGTTATGTTTTCCAGTCTTCTTTCCTAATTTTTTTTTTATCCTGTATAAGGACAACCGCAACAATAGATAGATTGATTAGTATGGTACTGTTCAAACTTCTAATTGAATACTCTCCAAAGGACATAATTCAAGTTCCGCTTAGTTTTTAAGGCTTACCATCAATCCGACTAACAAGCTCTTCCAGCATTTTCACTTTCTTCTGAATACCAGGTTGAGCAAAGGTATAGTTATCCTAGGAGACAAAAACATTTTAAAAATTAACTGTTGACCAAGAGATACAAAAAAGGTGCTTCAAAAAACTTCACCTGGTTAAATGAATATTGCATTTCTAGATAGCACCTGCTTTCAGTTTCTCCCACTTTTGATAAATGACCAACAACAAAATAATGAAGTTACCAAGAGAAATATTTTAATTAATTATAACCACTTAGCTGCTGTTAAAATCTGTCATTCAACAATGGAACACTGTGGCTTATTTAAGTAAGAAACCCTTTTTCTAATTGATGTATCACCAACTAAAAGTTAAGAGTTATACCACCTGAGAGAAAATAAATACATCAAACAGAGAGCAGAAGTAGGGAGAGTGTAGACTCATTGATGTGTTATGTTTGTTATTAGGGTGTCAATTGTTACTTCAGCAAAAAGGATTGACATGACATCAATATTGCAAACAAGAGAAATTGTCAAGGGAACTTTCTTTATAGTAAAGCCAACAATATATTTCAAACCTTAGAAATAGTTACCTATCCCATACCACAGTTCTTGTTAAAAAAAAAAAGAAATGCATTGTAAATGCTCCATTATTCTGTATTCTAAAAAGTCAGCTTCTTTGACAAAGTATTTAAGAATTCTAGGTATGACATGCTAAAATATTGAAAAAGGATTTTCATTCCAGTTGAAACAGTAGTATGTTTTGGGTTTTTTTTGTCCTCAATGGAGAAATATTGCTTATAAAAAAAATGATAGTTCAAATTCTAAGCGGTGAGGTAATCGTATTTTTGTGCTTTGAAAAAGAGCTACATGGTGCAGATTTTCCTTTCAATACTTTAAAAGAGAAGAATGCGCAAGCCATATTAAAGCTTTCAATCCACTAACCATTTTTCAAACCACCTTAAAATTCTTATTGGATGCTACGCGACATGCTTTATACATCATTCTCTTGACAAATAGATATGTTTTAGGATGATTAAGAAACGACAGAAAGGAATGGTAAAAACAATGCAAAAGAGAACATTTTCCCAAACAGCAGCAGTAGTCGCAAACAGAGAAAAGTGCATCTGTCAATAACTAAATTATTCTGACAGGGAAAAAAGAGGAGTCAGGAGATCACTGGGGCTCACAGGATCATACAGTATGTTCACCAACTAATTTCTTATTAAAATTAAACGGGTGCTTTTTCCCCAGATAGAAATTGCCTTATTCTATCTACCTACATGGAGGTTTTTGTTTCAGCCCATGTATATTCATGGCCATGATAGGGGATGCTTAAAAACTAGGCCATTCAAAGACTGCTTTCATTGATACAAGCCTACTGAATGTAAAGCATCACAATGCATTCTACATGATGCCAGCTAACTAGATGGAATGATTTAAAGTACCATTCTCATACTTGCAGCTATTCCAAAAAGAAATCTGACTGCTCAAATGGGAAGCATAAATATAAGTGCTTAACTCTACTGATCTCTTCTGATATCAATTCATTGGGTTAGGTATGAATTTACAGCGAACAATGACCACTGGTCTCATCTTTGATTGAAATATATTCACTGCAATTACACATAACACACTGAGAAAAGGTTCAGAGCAACCTTGAGTCCTTTAATATAAATTCTTTGTATCTGTGCTAAGCTATCTTTTAATTAATCCTATTCCTGTTCGCATTACTTGTATTAATTTATCATTTTGTAATATTTGCATTTTAACTACTATTCAGCATTGCAATTTGATTTAGGCTTTTTTTTTAAAAGGGGAAGTTTCTTATTTTAAAGAAAATACTGATAAGGCCACCTTGTTTGGAATGATGGCATATACATTCTTATCTACTAAAAATGCCTACCAATGTGTGGCAAAATAGTTTTGTTTCAGTCATAGAAAGGAACAATGAACTGATTATGGGGGGAGGGGGGAGTACCCCAGAAATGATAATGGCCCAGTTCATGACAAATTATTTTTACTAGGAAGAATCAGGCAGGTGGCCTTTTACCAAAAAATGCAGTATCACCAACTGCTACATCCTATTTATCAATTGCCTGCTTTTCAACATCTCTAATGTACCTCCAATTGGTATGCGGTGGCTCAGTGGCTAAGACGCTGAGCTTGTCTATCAAAAGGTCGGCAGTTGAGTGGTTTGAATCCCTAGTGCCACGTAACGGGGTGAACTCCCGTTACTTGTCCCAGCTTTTTCTGCCAATCTAGCAGTTCGAAAGCATGTAAAAATGCAAGTAGAAAAATAGGGACCACTTTTGGTGGAAAGGTAACAGCGTTCTATGGGCCTTTGGTGTTTAGTGATGCCGGCCACATGACCACAGAGACTTCTTTGGGCAGCGCTGGCTCTTCGGCTTTGAAACAGAGATGAGCCTAGAGTCGGGAACGATTAGCACATATGTGCAAGGGGAACCTTTACCTTTACCTTTAATGTACCTCCAAACCCAAATGCAAATGAAATATGCCCACTGGTTAGAAAAGAGAAAACAATTCACCTGAATGCCATCAAGCAGTTTGCTCATGCACCAGAAACTGTCAGCTTCAATATTCTGCAGTACCTCAGTAGAAAGACTGGAAACATCAAAATTTTCCAAATCCTCTTCTGAAATAAAGAGAAGGTGAGAATGTCAATTAACTGTGGGAGAGAAACACAAGATTTAACACACAATATATAATCTTAATTAAATTTAACTATGAAGGTTAAAGTCAATGTCTTTGGCTAAGGACTAGACATTCTAAGTAATGCAATTTGACTAAGGCATGAGCTTTGGTTGATCAACAGCAATATTTGGGAATTCAGTTTATTAGATATTAAAAATACCCACAAGGCATTGTGAAAAATTGTAAGTACTTTGGCATACAAATACAAAATCTGGAAAAGATGAAAATCTTCCAACACAGGTTCTCTTTCCATTCTGCATCATTATCTCAATCGATCCCAAAGACTTCCATAGTTATTTAAATATATTTACAAGATCCCAAAGGTATCATCATATCCAATGAAAAGTGTGGTTCATCCCCAAGGAAAGTTTAAAACACAGTAAGTGATAAAAGAAATAAATTGGTTAATTTCATGGTGTAACAGACAAAGTATACGATAGTTTAAGAGATTAATTGTTATGATCTCTAGGAATAATGAAAGTTTCAGATTCATGTTCTAACTAAGCTCAGATAACCCAGTAAATCAGCCAAGAAAAGAACAAGAAGCCAACTTTTTCTGGTTTTTTTTTTTGGTATTGTTCTTATAATTGTGGTGAAACTAAATAACAGCAAAAGGGGAGTTGTAATTAATATGAAGATAGATCACAAATCACTGCAAGGTTATTTTTGTTAAGTGGTACTAGCAGTTTTTCTTGGCTTTCTAATAGTGATGGCGATATCAAAAAGTTCAAAATTGGTTGTAAGTCATTTCATTCATGCAGTACTTATCTCCCAAATTTTAAAAAAATGCAATAAACTTTACTGAATTTAACTAACTTCAACAGTCTAGATGTTGATATAACCCATCAATTCCTATACCAATGCTTTATCAAAATATAAAATACAAAAAAAAAAATAAAAAAAAATAAAAGGAAAGTGGGAGGGGAGGGGGAAAGTATAGAGTAAAAGAGAAAAAAGAAAGAATAGCACTGACTTCTGACTCTTTTTAGTGCAGTAGAATAAGGTAATAATATACAGCTTCAACTTTTTACTTTTACATAATAATATACTATATACTAGCTATGTCTATAACAGCAAACCTATCCAATCAGCAAAACCCAAAGTCAATGTTTTATTTTATTTTTTTCTACCTAGAGCACAAAGTCCAGAAGAGGTTTCCAAGTAGAAATAATTTTCCACTTTTCTTTGTATTTTATGTTTTGATAAACTAATAAAAAATTAAATGCCAAAATTTTCCTATACCAATGGAAATGAATAGTCATATCTTTACAATGAAGGATAAATGCAAAGTAGCAAAATGGTTTCACATTCTTTATGATCTCCATATTAATAATAAAGTCATAGTCATCAAGACTTTTGGGGAGTATTATGCACAGGGGATCCTACCATTTGGAAATTAATATTTGATACAATATAAGTCATACACTTCAATTCAGTAGTAGATCATTTTCAGCTGGACACAGGAAATCTACCAATAACTGCAAAGTACTATATGTTTCATGGCTACAGTAGAAGAAACACTCTTTAGATTATCCCAAAGGTGCTGTTTCCAAGAGCTGAAGAAGTTTCTTGGATGAGAAGTGAAACATCTTCAAAGAAAAACCAGAAAGTCCAGTTGCCTCTTGAAAAAAGCACCTTTGGGACAACCATGACCTGGATGACTAAGAATCTTCATAGACCCTCTTTAGATTACATTTTATTTCAATGTATTGAAATATACTGAAGACACTCTTTTTCATGGAATTATAATGAAATAGATCAGCAAGAAGCTTAGAAATTAGTAGTTTCAGATTTTCAAATATAGAAACTTCAACATCTACACTGGGATGGTTTTTTTAGTAATAAAATGTTAAACCCTACCAATGTTTCATCTTTCTCAATAAGGGTTTGACAACTCCATGTGCTACAAACCCACATACAATAAGGAAGCCACCATATTTAGAAATGCCATTAGCTGTTTCAATATATAGATATTAACCTATCTTTGCAGGGTTGTTGCTGAGAAAGTAAAAAATGGAGAATGTTATGAATGTCACCTTGAGCCCCTGGAGGAAAGTGGGACACAAATCTAATAAATGACAGAAGACAATTACAGTGAATTGCCTAGAATGGGTCAAAAGCGATCCATTTTAAGAAAAGCTAAAAGAACCAAGAACAGCAGAGTACTTAACACTGGAAGTTTATATACAACATAATCTTATTGGAAAACAACACTTTAAAAACCGCTGCAGTTCCTAGATGGCTCCAAAGTAAGAATACAGATAGTCCTTGACTTACAACAGTTCATTTAGTCACATGTAGTTCGAAGTTACAACATCACTGAAAAAAGTGACTTATGATGGTTTTTCACTTAGGACTGTTGTACAGCATCTCCATGGTCATGTAATCAAAATTCAGATGTTTGGCAACTGGCTCATATTTATGATGGTTGCAATGTTTTGGGATCATGTGATCCCTTTTGCGGCCTTTTGACAAGCAAAGTCAATGGGGAAGACATATTCACTTAACAACTGTGTGACTAACTTAACAAATGCAGTCAGGGGTGAAATGCTCCCAGTTCGGACCGGATTGCCTGATCCGGTAGCAATGGCGGCGGGTGGTTCGGAGAACTGGTAGCAAAAATCCCTGTGCCACCCCCCCCATGCCCAGCTGAGCCGCACAATCAGAGGCTTTTTTTTTACTTTTAAAAGCATTTTTTCTACAACCTCTTCCGAAGAAAAAATGCTTTTAAAAGTAAAAAAAAAGCCTCTGATGATCGTGCAGCTCAGCTGGGATCATCAGAGGCTTTTCAAAGCATTTTTTTCTGCAACCTCTTGGCCGAAGAGGTGGTAAAAAAAATGCTTTGAAAAGTCTCTGACAATCCCAGCTGAGTTGCCTGATCGGCAGAGAGGCATTTTTTAAAAAGCCTCTCTGACGAGCCCAGCTGAGCTGCCTGATCGGCAGAGGCTTTTCAAAGCATTAGAAAAAATGCTTTGAAAAGTTAAAAAAAAAAAAGTTGGCCACGCCCACCCAGTCACATTACCACCAAGCCACGCCCACAGAACCGGTAGCAATAAATTTTACATTTCACCTCTGAATGCAGTGACTGTTTAATAACTGTGGCAAGACAGGTCGCAAAATTGGGGCAAAATTCCCTTAGCAACAGAAATCTTGGCCTCAATTATAGTCGTAAGTCGAAGACTACCTGTAAATAGCATGTCATTTTTCTACCTCAAAATGTTGAGGAATAGCTCACCTCTTCATCAATATTTACTACACCAGTCTCCAATTACAATGTCTCAAAGCAATGTCTCTCATTTTCTTCAGTTTCCAATGACAGTTTTCATCATTATACAAAAGTATAATGGTTTACTTTTAAAAGCCATGGAATAAGTGCAGCGTTTCTTGGTTCACCACCAAAAACAGAGAAAACACTTCTCTCCTAATTTTTCAGATATAAATGTTTGCCAAAGAAGTCCTTCTGTATTCAGTGGCGCTTTTAAGACATAACACAAGTTAACCTTCCCTTTATCTTGCTTCAGATTTATCCACAGACTCTATGACTCAATGACCCTTTAAAACTGTTTTCAGATGAGTAGCAAAATGGGTATTTGCAGCAAAACAGAATTTTTGAGACCTCAAGGGCATCTTTTAAAAAAATTACTTGACTTTTTTCTGCCACTGAGCATAAGGTCTCTTATTGGTTTACAATAAATATTTAAGTTTATAAGATAATAATGGGTGTATTATTTTCCTGTTGAACGAGGTTAGCTTTGAAAATTGCCAGTTACCAGATAGGAGTTAAACACTAAAAATTTCTTACATATGAATACACTCACATGAAACAATACAGGAAGCAGAATAAATACAAATATACATTTGAAGACAACAAGAATGTTTTATTTCTGGAATTTCCATGCTTGGTCCCATTTCACAAAGCATGTGCACCTTCAGCGTTATCTTGACCCTTCTTTCACCACAGCAGTTACCAAATTCTTAAGGTTTTAAGTTTAAAACATCTCCAGATAGTTAAATACAATTCTGAATCAATTCCCCTCAGACAAAAAACCTGATATAAAACATTTTCAATCATTCACAACCGGTGTTACAAAAAATAAGAATGATTGATTTCATTTAGAGATGCCAGAGCCACAGAAAAATATTAAGAAGTGGGAATGTATGAAACAATACTCTTTAAGAGGAATTTTATTTCTGGTTGTGATTTACTAGATTCCCTTGACTATCTTTTGGCAAAAGGTATTTCCACAAAGTTGGGAACATTAAACATATTGGTGCCTTGCTAATAGAAACACTTCTGGATGAATGAAAGTGAATTTAGAGAGTTCATTTATCACAAATAGGGGATCATAATTTGTATTTTAATTTTTCAGAATAGAATTCATAGCATGCAACAGCGTTTTTCATTAGCATAACCTAATTACACCACAATTCATTATTCCACAAGTAACTGTTAAGACTGCTACTAGGATTATAAACATGTTTACAAAATTTGGAGGTAGGGTGGGGAAAAGAAATCAGTCAAGAATTACCACCTTCAACTATTAAAATATTGCAATCCATCTGTACTGACTGCTCTACGACAAGTAATAAAACTGAAGGTTTAATTAAAACACTACAAAGATTTTGTCATTGTTGTGGTTGAAATCACTCTTGTTGGTTCTCAAAATGGTTTGGTTTCATTCCAATGAAACAGTTAATTATTCCCCAGTCTGACAAAATATATACCAAAGCACTCTGTTGTTGTACAAGTTGTGCTCATACTACTGTTACAATCAGGGTGGATAAAAATCAATGATTTTTTTAAAAAAATCAAAAAAATCAGGTTTTTTTTATTTAAATCGGATTTTTTTATTTAAATCAGATTTTTTTGATTTTTATCAAATTTATTTTAATAAAAAACTTTTGAGGTAAAAATCTATCATAAGATAGTTTTCTATTTAAGATACATAAATAATTTAGTTTATTCAGCATGAAATGGAGCTTAGTTATGTAGCATGAGGCTGTATATTCTGCAACACTGGGATTATTGGTGAGTCATCAGCGGGTCAAAGGAGTAGCAGAGATGACAGTTGCTCTTTAAAAATTCTGATTTAAATCGAGTTGATTTAAATCAAGCCTTTTTACTAGTGATTTAAATCATGATTTAAATTGTGATTTAAATCAACTCGATTTAAATCAAATCCACCCTGGTTACAATCAAATTCTTTTATTTTAAATACAGTTTACCATAATGCACCTTTCTCTTATTGTTTGCTAAACATTAGCTGTTAACAATCCCAGAAAAAGTGTCATAGAAGCCACAAATGTACATTAGGCAAGAAGAAGAAAACAACTTTAATAATAATTGTATATCTGCTGGCTACAATGGCTGAACTGACAGGTAACAACACCAAGCCAACATTTCAAACCACAGCTTGTTGAACCACAGTAATCCAATTACTAATACACAATGGGTGATTTCCACATAATGCTACCAAATCAAATTTTCCACTTTCTCCACAAAGGCGCTCCTGTACAGTTACTTCAACGACAGCAACTTCATTCATGCTCTATGCATATAAAGCATCTCATCCGAATGCTTTGCATTGCTCTGTTAAGAAAATTACACTCACCTGATCTTACTGTGTAAATGGCATCCTCATTAGTTCAACTTTATATAAGTATTTCCAAACACTTTAATATGCAAGTATACTCATTTTCTTTTGAGCCATAGCATAAGAGATTTGTGATACTAGACAGTTGTGAATAGAATTGATGCAAAAATTAGATTCCAAGTCTTAAAATGTGATTAACCTTAATATAACAAAAGATTCCTCTTAGAATAAAACATAAAAATATAATTTCGAGGGACCCAAACTACAATCCTGTCTCTTGTTTATATATCTGGTATTCAGTAGGACTTATTTCCAACCAGATATATACATACGCCTCAAAATGTGTTTTGATCATATATCTTATAACTGTAAGAATGTAATTAAAAGGTTACTTTAATAACTACATTTACTTTATGCATCAAAATATATGTGCTATCTTGAATATTTTACAAAATTGGGTGACATTGTTATTATATGTATCTTATGAGAATCTTACCCTTATGAATCTTTTCTGTCATTTGATGTATGACTGTGCTTAAGGTTTTGTTAGGACAAGAAAAAGAACTTTCTAATAAATAAATAATTCCCATTTGCCACAGATGTAGGAATTAATCTACATAGGTGAAGTAGCATTTTAGACAGGACACTGTATATTCAATTCCATTAAAAAACAGAATTAAAATATAACTATGGGGGAATGTTCTCTTTTGAGATGTTAATCAAAATTTGTATATCAACATTTAGGAGGCTCTTTATTTCAAATGTTTTGAAATTGCAGGTTTCTTCTCCCTCTTCCCCAATCTTTTCAAAACATTTGGCTACTCTTTCACATCCCTATCATTGGATCAGAATTTCACATTATTGTCAATGCTAAAATAATGCCGGTCTCATTTGATGGCAAATGAAATCTAAAACTCAAATCAAAATAAGTATTGAAAAACTAGTTTTCACTACAGCTCTATTTTAAAACTGCATTCAAAACTTCATCCTCCTCAAATAAATCCAATCATCCAAATTTTCTCTCTAACATAGAAATAGCACATGGGACTTAATTTAAATTTAAAACACAGTTAATGATGCTTCTTTTAAATATAAGCACTACAGTTAATTTAGAAGCATGGGAATACTTTTTTAAAAACCACATTTTTTAACATTTTATTCTAGTTTATTGAGGGCTTGAAATAGTATGATGAAGGAGCTGTATTTGAAAACAAAACAGTATGATCCTACTTCTTACATGATTTTTGGAATGAAGGCATAGGACATGAATTACCCATCACCATGTTATTTGCTTTTGAGATAAGCAGCATTGTACAAAAGGCAGAAAAGGAAAAGGAAGAAGTAAGTAAAACAAATTAAACACAGGAGATAATAAAAAAAAAGAAATCTAACTGTATGCTATCGCCCGGGGTTGGCACACAAGCAACACATGCTAGTCAGAAGCTTGACAACTTTTATTCAACCATCATCCCCCACAATCCAGCAATTCCCAAGTCCATTCTCCAAGATCTCTGCCCCCAGGTTACCCTTACAGTCCAAGAGCAAGGTTCGAACAGACACGCCCGCAGACACTTCGTGCAACTTCCCAGCAGTGAAAGTTCACAGGAGCAGCACCTCTCCAGGGGCACAACAGGCTCTGAAACTTGGCAAAGTTCATGACAAATGTCAAAGCAAAGGATCAAACCTCAGTCCACATCAGCAAGGGTTCTGGAGCAAAGTTCTTCTTGGAGCCGTGGAGTGTGTTGCGGCAAAATACAACACTTGTTCCCGATCAAAAACCTCTCCCCACGGCTCTCCTTAAATGCTACTCTCCAGGTGAGCCGTGGGAGAAGGGGCAGGGCGCCCTCCTCCCAAGTAGTCGGGTCACCCTGTGCTGACTCTGCCTCCTCTCCATTCTCCGCACTCGGGAATCGGGTGGAGGAAACATTTGCTCATCTCTGGAGCTCTCCCCCTCCTCTGCTCTGCTGCCTGCCCTTTCCATCTCCTCTTCCCTTCCTCGGTCAGCCTGCACCCTCTTTTCTTCCCTGCCTACTCTTCCGAAGCTCAAGGGACCCGGGACTGCCTTGTCCTCATCCCCAGGTTGTTCCTCATGGGCCATAGTGACTGCGCCCTCCCACTCCATCAGCCCCAGCTCCATCTCCTCCTCCTCCTCCTCAGCCCCGGGCTCCAACAGGGCTAAGTCACTGTATTTAGTTTACACAAATACTTTTCACTACACCTCTCCATATGTTTTGATAACTACAAATATTCTTAATTCCACCATGCTTATTAAAATACAGAGGGTTTTTTTTTTCCCCTTCATCCAGCTATAACTGTTTTGGATTTCCCCTCCCTTTTGACTTATTCATTCTTTCAGAATATGATTCTTCTATTTGTATGCACAATGTCAACAATTCAAGCTAAAAACTTCATAGAATAAAAAGGGAATGTATAAACCAATTACACAAAACAAAATTTGCTAGAATATATTGTAAATGCACATGTAACCCTAACTCCTAACTCAACACTAAAAATTACTTAATATTTTATTCATTACAAAACATAAAGACAAGCATAAACAAACGAACTAGTTAGAGGTATGACAGTTTATCCAAAGTGGAAACTGAAGAAGTAAAAGAATCGATAGATAAGCAGCCAGCCTATTTTCAGAGTAGTTTGAGTAGCTTACAAAAACCAACTGTTCAGAAAGAATGAGTTTTCATTTCCTTTTAAAAATCATAACTTACCCTCCCCAAATCATATTCAAAACTTTCTTAGAATGTCTTACACAATATTTATCCAAATTCATTAATTTGGTAGAAAAAAATTTTTTTTGTATTCAATTGTTTAATATTTAAAGAATAGAGGTATGGTACAAAGCCATAATGAATACTAATAACTGGAGAAGATCCAAATAATTCTTTTATTAAACCTATTTGCTGGTTTTCCTCTGTTAAGAGCAGAGTGCCAGAGTTCTTAAATAGGGTTACAGAGTTGTTGTTTTTTTAAAAAAAGAGCATACATATAAATTTGAATATTGTCAAAGAACTGTTTTGCAATTAACACAGAGAACATATGGGGTAAAGAGGAAATCTGGGTGTAGAGTAGTAAACAGGAGGGCAAACATAGCTAATGAGTAACAAATATGTGCCATTCAGCTTCATTGCTCATGGCCTTATTACAGGAATGTTATACTCCTCATATTGATCAAGAATGAAATGAAACATGTACTCTTTTTCAGTTACCAACAGCAATATCTTCATCATAGTCAGTATGATTAGAATAATTAAGATGTTAGGATTAGGAACAGAGGAGACCCATATTTTTACTTCTCTCTTGGCAAAGGAAGCCCTCTAGATCAGAGGTGGGTTTCAGCAGGTTCTGACCAGTTCTGGAGAACCGGTAGCGGAAATTTTGAATAGTTCGGAGAACCGGTAGTAAAAAATTCTGACTGGCCCCACCCCCATCTATTCTCTGCCTCCCAAGTCTCAGCTGATCAGGAGAAAATGGGAGATTTTCCCCTGCCACGCCCACCAAGCCACGCCCACCAAGCCACACCCACAGAACTGGTAGTAAAAAATTTTGAAACCCACCACTGCTCTAGATGTGTAAAGCACACGTTGGCAAACTGTAGCCTACAGGGCCAATGTTGGTCCACTGCCTGTTTTTGTATGGCCCACAAGGCAAAATGCTTTTCCAGTTGAAAATGATTGGAAAAAGAACTTTTGTTTCGTGACATCTATATGAAATTTAAATTTCAGTGTCCATAAATGAAGTGTTATTGGAATACAGCCAATAAATTGTTTGTTTATGTATTGTTCATGGCTGCTTTCACGCTATAACAGAAGAACTGAATAGCTGAGACAGAGACCATATGTCACATTTTTACCATTTTGCACTGCTGTTCAATGCACTACAAATTGCAATAACGCAGGTTACAACAGAGTTTCAAGTGCCATGCATATCGCCATATTGCCATATTTAATTTTTCTTACCAATGGATATCTATCATGTCAAGAAAAGTGGACTTCAACTGTCATATAATGGAATACTGATTATTGTTATCGACATTACAAAAATGTTAATAAATTCACAATAATAAAAAATGAAAATGAAAAGTTTCAAGTGACAGATTTGTTAGTGAAGGAAAGCCATTTACCAGTGGTGATTAATGAAATTGTGTTTGATTGCAGCAGCTGAAAAAATGTATCTACAGAAAATAAACTTGTTTAAGACTACTAGCTTTTTGATGAAAACAGTTGCTTGAAAAGTTGCGGACACTGAGAGCAACATCAATAGTCAATTAAAAAACAAGGGAAATGATTTTGAATGGTTTTTCTTAGCTCTTGATGAGTTCTTGTTTATTCGAGGAATCAATGCTGACATTGAGATCACTGGAGGATTAATCTCTATGAGCAGTCTGCATGAAACAACTACAGAACGGAATATTTTCATAGAAAATATCCCCGGACAATCTTAAACGGAGTCTGTTAAGATGTGTTACAACCAATGATGTTAAAAATATAAATGGAACAGAAAAAAGCTTAGCTGGACAAATTTGCAAAACTTGTTAAAATGTAAGGTATTTAAAATGAATGATTATTCATTGTACTATTCATCAACAGGCACTTTGCAGAAAATATTTGAATCTATTCAACCAGTAGTGTCAACGATTAATTTCTTTCACTTTCATAGACTTAACCATAATCAATTCCAAGATTTTTTTTTTCAAAAACAGAACTTGAATAACATGACTTGCCCTACCCTACAGCAGTTTGATGATTCCCAGTAGTAATGTTTTATTCTGATTTTTGAGTTCAGGGCTGAGAGTTTTCTGCGTAAGTACTGTTTCAGGTACTAAAATCAAACACTGAAGGGCTTTGGAAATTAGCTTTTGCTTCAGACTCGATAGTATTTAATGAATTCAGCCTAAACCTATAAAGCAAAACATCATTAATATCCAAAATGTATTCTGAAATAAAATCATTTTGATGGCAACTAATGTTCTTTCAATCACAAATAATGCCAACCTGCTTTATAAACTTCCTGTACTGTCAAAAGTTAAAATAAGAATCAAGGTCTCCATTGCCACACACATTTGCAGCAAATAAATCTTCCAAGTCCAATCTAAACTTCCAGTAGCAGTTTCCACACCTTGATGCAAGTGCAAAAGAAATTCCCATATTTCAAACTCTATTTAACTATGCAACTGAGGAGCTTCCACCTAAATTTCAATTGCAATTAATTTGCAATGTAATAATATGCTAAAAGGCAAGCTTCAAGAGATCTAATAAAAGTCTATAAATGCCTTCCGAGCAATTGATATATTCAATTAAAATCATATGCTCATGCATTGATAGCAATATCAACAATACATATTTGTATAAAAGACATTTTCAAAAATGAAATACTTAAAATTACAGATCAGCATTAACAGATAAATCAGCATTAGCAGATCTGTATTACAAAAAGGTATGTACAGTATTATTATTATTATTGTTTGAATTTTATCAAATAAAAATGTTTTCTCTCTTGCTTCATAAGTATATAATACCTTTGATTTTTCCTCTTGGCTTGCAAAGCCTAAAATATATAATGATTTACATAAAAAGTTTGATAACTCATGTCCTAGAGATTTCTGTCCTTCCTCTTCTCCATCACTTTAGAAAAAAAATAAATCTTGCAAGACATAAACAAAATCAAACTTTTAAAAAACAAACTAAAAAATAAAATACGAAGCCCAATTTAGACAAATGGATGCAGGGTTCTTGCAAAACCACGATGATGGTTTAAGAAGCTACAGCACCATTTTTTTTTATTCCCAAGAACAAAAATGGCAAGAAATTAATAAAAAGCAAAATAAGCATTGTTTATTGATTTTCCATGGGGTGCCCTAGTCATGCAGAAATAGGAAGAGACAACAAGGTTTAGAAGCAAATTAATTTCAACATCCTAACAGTATTTTGGTAAACTTGATTATCTACTCTTTCTTAAATAGCATCTATTTGAAGCAAAACTCCGTGGGTAGCACAGTGGTTAAAATGCAGTATTGCAAAGTAATTCTGCCAATTGCCAGAAGTTCAATTCTGACCGGCTCAAGGTTGACTCAGCCTTCCATCTTTCCTAGGTTGGTAAAATGAGGACCGAGATTGTTGTGGGCAAAATGCTGACACTGTAAGCCGCTTAGAGGGGACTTTTAAGGTACTATGAAGCAATATATAAGTCTAAGTGCTATTGCCATTGCTTTCAATATTTTTTTCTGTACCTTTCCCAGCTTCTTCAGGTAATTCAAGTCATTTATCAGACCTGCTGGGAAGATGGCAGACCCCACTTCTTTTCCCAATTCATGAACAGCAACAACTTCCTCAAAGTTGTGTTTATTTTTTTTGAAAGAATAAAGTTTTTTTTCCCTACCCAGGAAGGGTAGGTGTCAGTCATATGATTGTATATGTGAACCAAACACATCTGTCACCATATGTGAAAAAGAACATCTTCCCCTCTTGAATGTGGATCGAAGCACAGGTGTCAGCTGACTGCCAGCTATCAATCAGTGAATAGCAGAGGTGGGCTTCAAAAATTTTAGCAAGGGGTTCTCTGCCCGGTTGCTGTATGGGCATGGCCATGGTGGGCGTGGCCTAGTCGGTTTCCTGCACCACAGCAGAGGGGGGCATTTTTACCCTCCATGGGCTCCAAAGGCTTTCCTTGAGCGTCCGGGAGTGCGAAAAACGGCCTCCCCAGGCTCCAGAGGCCTTCTGGAGGCCAGAAATGGGCCCATTCCAGTAAGCCCGTTTTTCACCCTCCCCAAGCCTCCCTATACACCCTGCACTTACCTACATCCAAAACGTGCTGCGTGGGGACTCCTGGAAGGGGAGGGGAGGGGTGGGTGGGCGGAGCCAGCCAGGAGTGGGATTTGGGGGTTCTCCGAACTGCACAGAATCTTAGCTAGAGGCTCTCCCGAACTCCTGAGAACCCTCAGCAGCTCACCTCTGGTGAATAGAGGTTAAGAGTTTTGGTCTCCATATTTACTATGTATTATTTTCAAGCACACACTCTATCCAATTTAAAATTAAAATGGGAGAACAAGGAATGCTTAATATGGGCTTTGCTTCCAAGAACAAAAATGACTATAAACAAATAAGTTGAAACTAAAGTTGAGATTTTTCAACTGGCTCTTTATTGTAAACATATATTTAAGTAGTATTAACCAAATTTAATGAATTATCAAACATAATTTCTTTCTAGCAGTGGGTTAGTCCTTGGGATTTCATGAAAAAAGAAATTATCCCTTCTGTCATGTCAACTTAAAATATGGTTTTAACTTGGTTTCACAATATGCAAATTTCAATTTAATTAAATGAAAAAAGTTAATTAATAAAATGGTTGATGATGTTCAAGCCTGAACAACATAAAGAAAACATCAATTACATGAAAAAATTCTCATTTGATGAAAAAGCTTTTCATACTTTTAAGAAGCTAACAGCCTAATCATTCCAAATATTATTAATATAGGCATATGTTTCAATGCTTGCACCAGCTGGTTAATTTTTTTAACATTACCATTTTGATAATTAAATGGGGAGAAGAAAATTATTTGCAAAATAAAGTAGAGATTTTTTTCTTTGTTCTTTAAATAAAGACCATTTTAAAAGTTTCATGTCCAAAAGGCCCAAACAACTTTATGCTTTCTTATTCCTAAAAAAATAATCAAGTATAGCTAAACAAGGACCAAATATAACCTCTTTGAAGTACATTTCTGCCTTCATAATTACATTAATGCAATTAGCTTCCAATCTCTTCATAAAGCTTAAAAATGTGTACCTTTTAAAACATTTTTGGCATTTCCACTACTAATTTTACCACTACCAACATTACTCACATAGTTATTTTCATTTCTTTCCATATTACAGCAGTTTTATGTTACATATGAAAGAGATAGTAGTCTTTAAAATTATGCTAACGAATGTGCTTGCTGAATATTAACAATAGCTTTTACATTATGAAACAAAGGGTTTTTAAGAAGACACTTCAATAATCAATTTTAATTATTTAGCCTTCTATTTTAAGCAACTTAAATATAAGGAGGAATAATATACTTTTGCTTGCTTTTAATTCAGACTATTATAATCCGAAATAGCGCTTACTTTTGAACACAGGAGGGTATATATTTTGCTATCAAAAAATTACTACTAATAGCAGTACTGCTACTAATTATTCTTATTGTTCTTAGCTCATTTTTCCTGAATCCTTTTCTACTTACAAAATCCTAAAATACAACAAGATTTCTCTTGATATCTCTTTTTGTTAATTAACAAGCTTACTGATTATCTTTTCATATGCCCATCTTTTCTCAATAACAGAAGAAAGTATATTAGCACCAAAACTGTCATTCCTAATCAGACAGGAGTATTGCTCTGATATTTTGAAGTCCAACTGACTGGTTGGATGACTGAAAGTAGATAAATTTAGACAAAGTAGATTCCAAATTACTGCAAAAGCTTTAATTACGGCTATGGTTATATGAATACTTTTAGGTAATACATACTTAAGGCAAGTGGCTGCCATGCCATCTGTCTCTCAAATTTGAAAATATACAATGTAGATTACAAGTTCTTCCCCGACATGCTAGACTCTTCTAATAATGCCGAATATACAATTTTATGTTTCTCAATGCAAACAACAATTCCATAAGTAACTGTCTGAAATATCTATAAACCTCAAATCCTTTTGGTAATCCCAACAAATCCCAACATTACAACACCTTAATAGCGTCCATCTCTGTTTCATAGCGCTCAGAACTCTAGAAAATTCATATTACCGTATTTTTCGGAGTATAAGATGCACCGGAGTATAAGACACACCTTAGTTTTTGGGGAGGAAAATAAGAAAAAAGCTGATTGGCAGGTGGATCGGCCTCCTGGAATGCCCCCAATCAGCTATTCCCAGAGGTGAATTTTAGCAACAGGTTCCTTGATTGTGAGCTCTGTGTCTTGCCTTTTTTTTTCTGCCTTTGAAACTTCTGAAACAGAGCTTTAGAAAAAAAAGTCTCTGAAGCTCTGTTTGGGGGCTTCTTTTCTGAAGCTTCGTTTCTGATGCTTTTTTTCAGCCTCTGAAACCTCCATTTGAGAAGCTGGGCGGGGCTACATTCGGAGTATAAGACGCACCCAGATTTTCACCCTCTTTTTGGGGGGAAAAAGGTGTGTCTTATACTCCAAAAAATAACGGTAGATCCTGTAAACTTGAAGTCAGCCTTCTGAGTTCAAGTTTAGTCAGTTTTCTTTCTAAAACATACTTTCGTTTTTAGTTATAACTATACATTTTGCATTTTTGCATATTGTCCATTCTTAAATATTAACAAGAACAAGTAGAAGTAGGAAAACACTAAAATTGTAACTTCCATTGGTATTTGTATGATTGCCCTGGCAACTTACTTGAAGAAGAAATCTAAGACACAATTTTCTAATTTCCAACAACCGAAACATACCAAGATTCTGCTTATATTACATATGTTTTCACAATTTATAGTGGATAATGTTGATCTGGGCTAATGGAACTACACCATCAGAAGTCACTTTTGCTCACTATTATCAATAAAAGTACCAGAACAGAAATTTGAAAGCAATAAAATAAATGTTGGCTACACTGAGAGAGATTCTAGGAAAGTTTTCAGGACTACAAAAATCACAAGATATGGTAAATAGATTAAAGCTAACATTGTATTGTATTTTACCCACACACAATGGCAGGACTGTGAAGCAAGTACAGAAACAGTAAACAGACTAACAGACATTAATAGCAACAACCTTATTCATCATAATTTTGTTAATTGGATTTTCTGGAGAGGAGATTTTGGCAGCAGTGAGGAAAATAATATCATTGAAATAAAGACAAGCCTGATTGTTTCATCAACATAACATTCTCAGCACTAATTAAAATACTGAAATAAACAATAGAAAATTGTCTCCATAACATAGCATGCAATCAACAGAAAATGGGCAGACAGGCAATTCTTATATGATTTTGGACAATTCAGAGTTTTTCAAGGCCAAATTTAATTACTGATTGTATATATTAGATTGACTTAAGCTTACTGTTTCTTTTGAAATAGAAGGACATCTCACACACACATACAGACCTCGAATCTATGCCTTGAGAAGTAATGAGAAAAGATTGTAAACAAAATAATTATTGATTAGTACATCAACATATGCTGTATGAGAGCTGGTTTGGTGTAATGGTTAAGATACCAAGCTAAAAAACAGGAAACCGTGAGTTCTAATCCCAAAGCCAGTCACTTTCTCTCAACTCTAGAAAGGAGGCAAGGGCAAACCGCTTTTGGAAAAAACCTTGCCAAGAAAACTGCAGGGACTTGTCTAGGTAGTGCCCTAGATTTAGATATGCTTCAATGGAAGAATATGCATGCACACACATAAACATAGAGAGAAACTTACCAGTTAAAAAATAGAATAAGAATTAAAGTATTGATGCGGGCAAGAGATGATGGATAGAAGGCAGATAGGAAAAAGAAAGGAAAAAAATCTTTTTTTTTCTTTTTCTTTCCTTTTTTAATAATGGTGGCATGAGGAGAAATTAGAACAGAGATAGGAATGTGTTCAATAAGAGATTGTGGGATTACTTGTACATATACCTTTACGTGATGAAACAAAATTAATAATAAAATGGGAAAATTAGAGATTGAATGATGGTATTATTAAGCTTAAATAACATTGTGATCAGGGTGGATAAAAATCAATGATTTTTTTAAAAAAATAAAAAAAAACAGATTTTTTTATTTAAATCAGATTTTTTTTTTATTTTTATCGAATTTATTTTAATAAAAAACTTTTGGGGTAAAAATCTATTGTAAGATAGTTTTCTATTTAAGATACATAAATAATTTAGTTTATTCAGCATGAAATGGAGCTTAGTTACGTAGCATAATGCTGTATATTCTGCAACACTGGGACTATCGGTGAGTCAACAGTGGGTCAAAGGAATAGCAGAGATGACAGTTGCTCTTTAAAAATTATGATTTAAATTGAGTTGATTTAAATTAGCCTTTTTACTAGTGATTTAAATCATGATTTAAATTGTGATTTAAATCAACTCGATTTAAATCAAATCCACCCTGATTGTGATTAGTAAATGCTGAATAATTAAATAACGAAAAGAACATATTTTAATATAAACATGTGTATTAATACTAAAATCATATAGATTGGATGAAAGCAAAGAATATGAGAGCTATTTTGTATGTTTAAATAATATTGTGATTGGCATTAGAATAGTATATTGAAACACTGAATAATGAAACAATGAAGGATATTTTAATATAAACAGATTATAAGGGAAATATGGGAAATATGAATAAGAACTAAGTATTAAAATGGGAAAATTAGAGACTGAATAATTTTATTATTATGTTTAAATAATATGATTTGTAGTGGAATAATAAAGTCAAATAATGAGTAATAAAATGATGAAAGTTTATATTTTAATATAAACAGGTGTATTAATAATGGAATCAGATTGGACGAATGCAAAGAATATGAATCGAATTAATTTGTATGTTTAAATAATATTGTGATTGGTATTAGAATTGTATATTTAAATATTGAACAATGAAATAATGGATAGTATTGTAATACAAAGGGAACATCTTAATATAATGGTGACATGAATAAAAGTTAGAATAAAAACAAATAAGAGAAAGGGGGAATATTAGTATACACACTTTTATAAAATAAGATAAGTGCAATGATAAGAAGGTTTAGAAACTGAATGGCAGTAGTATTATGTATGTTTAAACAATATGAAATAATGAAAGATTATAATTTGATATGTAACATTATGTAACAGTAACAGAGTTGGAAGGAACCTTGGAGGTCATTATAAATGTGTATTACTACTAGAAATATATAAACTGGATGAATGTGATAACGATGATTAATATTATTTTATCTGCACTGAAATGTATGGCACCCAGGTGTCACACTGTTCATGCATTGATATGTATATGTAATATGAAATAAAAAACTTGATAATAAAAAAAAAGAAAGAGAGAAAGAAAGAAAGAGAGAGAGAGGGAGACACTGGATACAACAGTGGCAGTAGCTATTCCAACTAATTGGAAATACTGTAGCTGTAAAATATAAAGGGCAGTTTAAATCATCAGGGAGATATAGCATCTTTCTTCAAGGAGCTCCTTGTGCAACTGGTTGATTTCCGATATCTCAGATTTTTAAAAAATAATTACAAAATGACTTCTACACGGCAGCACATTTCAAAAATAAGTCATTCAAACATCTTTCTAGAAGCAGCGATTTCCAATTGAATATGATGTTTTTGCTCAAATTGGAAACTGATAAAAAAAAAAACAAGGTATGGAAATTATTAACTCAGTATCAGTAGTTCTTGTAACACTAAATATCTGGTGAATAATAAATAAGGAATATACTCACTTCTTTTTGCTACTGTTTAGATTTCTCTACAATCCAGCCTGTTTCAGCAATAATTCTCGTGTTTCTCAACTTTTTAGGAAGCCAGACTGAAAATCTGGCACCTCCCTCTTCCATGTAGGTCTATAATATGTATTGAATAATCCTAAATATTATTTTGCTATTCTGTGAAATTAAAGATTCTATGATGGTCTGCACATTTTGTTAAATGCTCTTTTTTTGTTACTGGTATGTAGACGTACCTCTTCCAGTCCGTTGGTTGGTTTTCCAGAGTGAGTTAAGTTACGTACATGCAATGTCATTAAAATTTTATGTATTAAATTGGTGTTTATTCTGCTATATTATTATAATGCAACTTCACTGTCCAAACACTTTTATTGTTCTGATCATTGACTGAATAATTTTTTATATGTAACAACTTTTTGTTTATTTAATAGCTTGTTGTTAATGCTGGCCTATTAATTAATTTTTTTTTTTATGAAATTTTATTGAGTAAAGAATATATTACATTTCAAACTCTACGGTTCGGCAATGTGTAGTCATCTTGTATATTTACATATATGGAATCTAATCAATTATCTAGGTATTATACAGTTTATACATAAACCTTGTAAGATTGAACACATAATACAACAATAATATATAGATTAATTAATAATTATACATTGTCCTAATGAGAGTTAACTTTTGCATTTATTTTTCAACCACCTATAACACAGATCCCAGATCGTATAGAATTCTGAGTCTTCCTTTTCATTTAAAACATATGTTAATCTGCACATTTCTGCACAGTCCAATACTTTATTGACTATCTGTTCCTCAGTCGGACATCCTTTCTCTTTCCAGCAACTGGCATAGGAGAGTCTAACAGCTGTGACAATATGAATAATCAAATATTTCTTTTCCTTAACAAATTTCCGTTTTAGCACTCCCAGGAGATAGGTTTCAGGTAGAAAATTAATATCCTCATTTAATATTTCTTGGACCCATTTTTGTATTTTTTTCCAGAATTTCCTCGCTTCCGGACACGTCCACCACATATGGTAGAAGGTACCTTGATGGTGGCCGCCATTTCCAGCACTTGGGGCTTGCATTTGGATAGATCTTTGCAATTCTAGATGGAGAACGAGGTGGCTGGATGGAGTCACTGAAGCAGTAGGCATGAGCTTAAATGGACTCCAGAGGATGGTAGAGGACAGGAAGGCCTGAAGGAACGTTGTCCATGGGGTCGCGATGGGTCGGACATGACTTTGCAACTAACAACAACAACAAGAACTTTGTAATTCTTCACTCATTTCTGTGTCCAACCTGACTGTGGAAATAGTCTTAATTCAAATGGTCAATAGTTTCATCTGACTGATACTGCTTTAAAAACAAACTGCTTCCCCGAAGGAGCTATGTTCCCAGGCATGTCTCATGCATGCCATAGATCAGATTCACTGAAAATCATGCCGCTTCAGAAATTGCTCCCTTTGGCAATAGAAACCTTACCTGGGCACTGTACAATTGAATACATTACTACACATCATAAACCAGCAGTTTGCAATTCTTGAATACCTGCCACCGATTTTATTGCTTTAAAACATTTCAAAACCTTTTTCATGCGATGTGTGTCCTGCACAAGATTTTATTTTATTAAGAATGGGATGTGATCAGTACAGAGACAAACAATACATATATATAAAAAGGAATGTTTCATTACATAGAATTCTTTCCTCATACATTGAGTAATCAGTCTACAATCTTTTGCACAAATCTAGAGAAGGAAAGATGTGCTGCCCAAGAACTACCGTGTTTCCTCAAAAATAAGACCCTGTCTTATATTTTTTTGAACCCCGAAAGAAGCGTGTGGCCTTATTTTCAGGGATGTCTTATTACTCTGGGGTGCGTGGAGGAAACCAGAGGAAATGGCAGGGACCGCCTGCACATGTATTTAAATATTTTTGGGAAGGGCTTATTTTCAGGGGGCGCTTATTTTAGCACATGCGCTCAAAAACCCGATTGGGCTTATTATCAGGGGATGTCTTATTTTTGGGAAAATAGGGTACAATCTTAGAGATATGGTACCTGTAAGATTTCATATCATTGTGTAGTAATTTACCAAACTATAAACATAAGTTGAACTCAGCCAGCCATAACTTTTGAAGTAGCTATAATGTGGAAGACTGAAGTTCAATTTAAGGATAATCATCCTTCTACTATCTTCATACTTTAATGGAACATTAGGCTTTACATTAAGTTCTATATTAATGGAACATTAAATCTTTTGTTAGCAGAGACAGCTATAACTACAGAACTCCTTTTCTTATAACTGTCATGGAATTAATAAACTCCTTTAAAGTATTCTATTAAGAAATCATTCTAGTTCGTATTGAGGTTAGCAGCATTATAATACCTATAGTAATAATTATTTTCAGCCACAAGCATTAATTGCACTATTGTAGCAGTTATCAGAAACTATGGAATATATTTATTTTAGACTAGTATTCTCAGTTTCAAACAGACTTCTTTTACTATAAATAGAACATAGAAATGCGTACATATGTTAGAAAACAATTGGGTTATTCATTTGCATACTTTCATAAGAACATTAATAAAAGTAACGGCGCATCATAAATAAAAATATTTTTTAAAAAACTTAAGCCATTTATCTGAAGATTAATTCAGGAAAAAACAATTAGAAATCTTCATTTTCAGACTAATTCTTGAAGCATAATAATGAAAAAGATTCATGTTTAAAAAGCGACTCCATTTCTTATTTTAGAAAGTGAGATTATGTGGTGTGAAACCAAAAAATATTCAAATCTCAGGCAATTATAATATGTAACAGTATATAAAAAGTCTGTGTGTGTGTCTGTATATATAAATATATAAATATTTGTGTTCTAAGAGTTATTTTCCAAGTCTTTAAGACTTTAATATTTCAAGGTGACGAATGTATGTAATACTCCTTCCTCCTCCTACCCTGTTTCCTTGAAAATAAAATCTCCCCGGATAATAAGCCCAATTAGGCTTTTGAGAGCATGCGCTAAAATAAGCCCTCCCTGAAAATAAGCCCTCCTCGAAAATATTTAAATGCATGTGCAGCCGGTCCCCGCCATTTCCTCTGGTTAGGATTAGGGAGACAGAGCTGGAAATCAGGTAAGACGACAAGAGGAGCCCCGTCTTGCTCCATGTGCCCCAAAATAATAAGACCTCCCTGAAAATAAGGCCAAGCGCTTATTTTGGGGTTCAAAAAAATATAAGACAGGGTCTTATTTTCGGGGAAACATGGTATTTTCTCCACAACCATCCTGTGAGGTGGTTTGGGTTGAAAGAGTGTGACTGGCCCAAAGTCATCTAGCCAACTTTGGCTACATGAGAGTGGCCTACAATTCCCATCTCCTGGTTTCTAGGCTAGCATCTTAACCACTACACCAAACTAGCTCAAATGGCACAAACTAAGCACCAAGCATGGAAAAGTAAGAGTCTCAATGAAAGTGGGTCACTTTCACTTTAATATGCATATAATAAAAACTTTGTAAGCCTCGGAAAACAGAGCATTCTTCAGGTGGTCTAATTAGCTACAAGACTAAAAACAGTCTCAGGTAAAAAATGATGTACATAAACAACAATGAAAAGCATATAATTATTTATCATCAAGAAACAGAGCCTTCTGTTGATAGTTCACTAGAATACAAATTAGGAAATGTACAAACATGTTATTATTGTTTTAAGATCCGGCATCAATTCTGAATGTTTGGTTATGTTGAAATGTATCGGCAGCAATCTTTCACATTATGCTTCGAAATGGGTGTGTTAAAAACAAAATTTGAAGTAATTCAGAAACACATAAAAGAGAATTAAAAGACAAATACATTTTGGAAAAAACCCACAAACATGATAGCGTGCCAAAGAAATGGCTTGGATTCAAAGTCAAGTACTGTATGTCATTTAAAAAAAAAAAAAAGCAAGTCCTGAATTTTTCTTATGCTGAAAGCATAAAAGTTGTCCTGGAGAAATCTTTGCAGGAATTGTTCCACAACTAAAATAGAGATCTGTCAGAAATACCAACTTTTTGAACATCACAAGATCCAACAATTCATAGTCAGAATCTGCCGGCTGTACCAAATACAGCAGACAATTCCACAAAATTGTAAAGGCTATTTTAATGAGAGTGGCTTTTAATAAAGATTCTTGCAAGTCTGATTGTCCTCTCCTCCCTTATATGCAGAAACTATGTTTTAAGTGACTCCCTAATTCTGCAGGACAGCTCACACTGTGAGTTCTTAGAAAGAGGGGTCTTATCAGTAACAATATTATGAGGCCCATAGGACAATCATTTTGAATTGTGTGAGTTAATGTTCCCATTGCGAGTGTCTGGCACCCTTCTATGCCATCTTCTCTCTATGATTTTATCTGTTAATATTTTTATCTGCTGTGTTTTTTAGCTACTGTGTGGATGAATGATTTGTTTGTCAACATTTTTCTGTTATAAACCACCCAGAGTCATTGGATATGAGATGGGTGGCAAATTTTATAAATAAATAAGTAAACAAACAAACAAATAAATAAAGGTGTTCAATGAAGATATCTATTGCCAATACCAAGATTTTAAAAGCTACAGTGCTTTGGTATGAAAATTAAACTAACTTTAATTATTCAACCAGCACAATCTGGTTTCATGGAAAGTCACAGGCAAAACTGTGGCTAAGGAACTAAAGAAATTAAATTAAATGTGGGAGTTTAATGGCTGGGAAGGGAGAGATGGAATCTGACTAGGTTACCTCTTCTTTTAATCAATGAAGAAGATTCAATAGTAGTCTAAGTGGGATTGGAGTATAGACAGGTTAGATATGAAGTAATGGCAGAGTGGGGAATGAGGTGGAAGGAGGGAGAAGAGAAAGGGGTTCTTTTCAAAGGATGGAGGGAGAAGGGTGGAGGGCATCAATGCAAAAAGAATATTAATGTTATACATGTTTAATGTTATAATATCATGAAAGCATATTGGTAAATTCTGTGAATAAGCTTTCTAAATTTACCTGGATGTGAGAAAATGTTAATCACGTAGAATGTTCTAAAAAATTCAGTGGAAACTATTTCCCTAAATATTAGAGACATGGAGATTTTATTAAAAGGAAAGGGATTGTTAATAATGTCAAATCATTTAAGCTTCATGTGCTTATGTTACAAAAAACATAAACAACAAACAGGTTGAACGATAGGTATTAGGATGAACTTTTTTTTTTCTTCAAGGATCTAATAAATTAAAGGGAATCGGGTTTTTTTTTCCAAAACTGCCATAAATGGTAAGGTTCAAAAGTTTCTAAAAGATAGGGAAGATATATACATATATATATTTATCATAAGGGAAATCTGATAAGAGCATATCAATTCTTGCATCTATATACGGTATCCTCCTGGTCAGGGTCAGATCAGTTATGAACTGTAAAAAAAAAAGAAAAAAAAAACAGCTAATTTTATAATAGGAAGGTACTTCAATATTAGTGTTGGGAAATGGCCAGTCAGGTATGGAGGAGGCCTCAAGCGGGGGATTAGCCTTGAATTGTTTCACAGGCACAAGAGATCCAGGTCTGACCCTCCTCCATAGAGTCTTATCTATCTGTTCCCAAGAGAAGGCAAGCAGTCTGGGGAGAGTCCTATATAATCGGTAGAATATAATAAAGTAGGCAGCTTGAACTCTACACATGTAGATTTGGTTGCTTACAGCTGACAACTGGCATATTAAAACCACAGACTAGAATGCAAAAGAGGTTTCAAAACTTAAAATGCATAGTCATGGATTCATAGATGCATGCCCAAATATGAATCCTGCAATAAAATATTTTATTCAGGTAGATGTAAATATACCAAATCTAATTTTGGTTGCCACGATGTAAAAAAGATGTTGAGACTCTAGAAAGAGTGCAGAGAAGAGCAACAAAGATGATTAGGGGATTGGAGGCTAAAATATATGAAGAACGGTTGCAGGAACTGGGTATGTCTAGTTTAATGAAGAGAAGGACTAGGGGAGACATGATAGCAATGTTCCAATATCTCAGGAGCTGCCACAAAGAAGAGGGAGTTAAGCTATTCTCCAAAGTACCTGGCGGTAGAACAAGAAGCAATGGGTGGAAACTAATCAAGGAGAGAAGCAACTTAGGAGAAATTTCCTGACAGAACAATTAAACAGTGCCTGCAGAAGTTGTGAATGCTCCAACACTGGAAGTTTTTAAGAAGATGTTGGATAACCATTTGTCTGAAGTGGTGTAGGGTTTCCTGCCTAAGCAGGGGGTTGGACTAGAAGACCTCCAAGGTCCCTTCCAACTCTGTTATTCTATTCTATTCTATTCTATTCTATTCTATTCTATTCTATTCTATTCTATTCTATTCTATTCTATTCTACTCTACTCTACTCTACTCTACTCTACTCTACTCTACTCTACTCTACTCTAATTCTTGTATAGATTACATATGGATATCTTTTCAAATTTCTGCAACAAATTGAAACCTGTATCAGATCAGCTGCTTTGTTTGAAATGGTATAGGACTAAAAGATCTCCAAGGTCCCTTCCAATTTTATTGTTCTATGTTCTATGATTATTACATTTAAATTAGAAGAGATTTGCCATTTACTTACAATTGGCTTTTTAATCCTTACAGTGTAATGCTATACAACGCAGCAGCAAAGCTAACAACTAACTCAAACGCTGAGAAACTTTTTTCAAGAAAATAAGATAAATGAAATATCAGCAAGAATGAGGTGGGATGTTAGGGCAGTATTATGAGGAGAGTGTATAAATCATATGAACATGATTTTAAAAATCTTAACAAAATACAAGTAGGGATTATTCAGTTATTAGCAATTTATTAGCAAGATAGAAGAGATCTGGATCAGCTCATATATACAAAGTGAATAAAAGAAGTGAATTACCGTAGATGATTTAGACACAGATAAATTCTCCTCTCAAATGATTTTTCCAAGCAAAAATACAGGTAGTCCTCGACTTACAACCACAATTGAGTCCAAAATTTCTGCTGCTAAGTGAGATATTTGTTAAGTGAATTTTCCCCCATTCTATTACCTTTCTTGACACAGTTATTAAGTGAATCACTGCAGTTGTTAGGTTAATAACATGGTTGTTAAGTGAATCTGGCTTCCCCATTGACTTTGCTTGTCAGAAGGTTGAAAAGGGGGATCACATGACACCGGGACCCTGCAACGGTCATAAGTATGAGTCAGTTGCCAAGCATCTGAATTTTGATCATGTGATCATAAGGATGTTACAATGGTCGCAAGTGTGAAAATGGTCATAACTTTTTTCAGTGGCATTGTAACTATAAATGGTGACTAAATGAACTGTTGTAAGTCGAGGACTACCTGTATTACGAACATGATAATAAAGATTGTAGAATGCTGAAAAGCTTAAAAAAAGAATAAGTGCAATTAAAAATGGCAAAAACAATGAATTAAAACAAAGATTTAAGAATTCAAACTTGTTTTCAGCCACTATATTCTCCAAATAATCCATCAGCAATAAAAACTAATCAATATTTAAGTAGGTTAACCAGAAATAGCTGCATAAAAAAATTAGAGTGAAAGATCAGCCGTGGCAGCACTGGAAAAGCAGGTATAACAGCAGGGGGGTTAATAATTGTGGGTGGGCCTCAATTTTTATTCCATAAATGTGGAGGTTCTACAAAGGTTGTTAGTTCAAGGGACTGTCCATTTTTAAACCAATAGAATTTGACAGAAACTTCTTAGCCTTATTTGTCTATAACAAATCAAATATTAAATGGAGTTGTTGCTGTTGTTGTTTTCATTCACTCAAGTCAGATTCTTGGAGACTGCTTGGATGGAGTTCCTGCAGTTTCCTTGGCAAAGCTTTTTGCAGAAGTGGCTGCCATTGCCTCCCTCCTAGCATGAGAGAGAGAGTCACCCTGGCTTTGTGTCCAGGATAGGACTAGAATTCACACTCTCCTGGTTTCTAATCTGATACCTTAACCACTATACCAAACTTCACTCTAAATTGAAAAGCAGAAATAAAGATAACTGCTACAAAGGAAGGTTGTCCCTTTCAATCAATATTGATGCAATCAATAATTCCAAGTTGTACTTAAAGGATTCTTCACTATTATTTAAACTAATGTCAATTAGACCCTGCCCTACTAGAGAACCTGTTTGGCCTCTAAAATTAATAACTTGCACAATAAAAGGAAGAACCCAATTAACCTCACACACCCCATCAACAGCACTAAATTCCTATTCCAGCAAGTTTTTATTAGCATTCCTTCCAAACAAAACTCTTCAAATTGATGCCTAATTGAAACAGAACAATACTGATGCTCCACAAATACAGTAGCTAATTATTACATGCAATGGTAGATGTAGAAGGTTGAATTAAAAAAAAAAACACCTTAAATTTACTGCAGGGCTACTTCTACACTAAATTAATACTTAGTGAAGCAGAATGTCTTCCCTTCCATAATGAACTGCATGAGGTCCTGTCCTGACAGAATACCGTATTTTTTGGAGTATAAGATGCACCGGAGTATAAGACGCACCTACCTTTTTTGGGGAGGAAAAGAAGAAAAAGAAATCTCCCTCTGCCTCTGAGCAATTTTGCCTCGTTGCAGCAAACAGCTGCTTTACTTTCATTTTCATTTTCAGCATAGCTTGATTAGCACAAGGGGAAAAAAAATCCGCTCCAGCAATTTACCTCTTTGCAGCAAGCAGCAGAGCCCTGAACAAAACAGCTGAGAGCAAATCAGCTGAGAGTCGGGAGGTCGATCCAATCAACTTGTGCTAATTAGGCTGTGCTGAAGCTGAAAGGGGCTGTTTTTTCTTGCTGTTTGCTTGCAAGGAGGTAAATTGCTGGGAGGCAGAGGCCAAAGGGTGGGGGCCAGTGGGTGGGCGGGGCTACATTCGGTGTATAAGACCCACCTAAATTTTTCTCCCCTTTTAGGAGGGAAAAGGTGCGTTTTATACTCCGAAAAATACGGTAAGTTATGTAGGTCACTGCTATTATTTTTATTTATTCAAAAATATGCAACGCAAGAACTTTCACAAGTAGCTGATTTGGAAACGAAGAAGCATCATACTGAGTTCCAGTCTTCCTTCTAGCTTTTCAATTTAGCATTCAGTAATTAGTGCCATTAGTTTACTCAGCCAAGACGATTAGATTCACTTTCTTCTCCACTGGGCTACCCAGAACATCTACTATTGCTTCCACCCTGGAGAACTTACGGCAAGGCATAATAAACAGAAGAGAATGAAGAGAAAACGTAGAGTATATAATTATGTATCATAATAAGAACCTCTCCATTAGTGTAATGTAGCAGTATCTTCCATTCTAAAGGTGACCTAGTGACAATCTTTCACTGGTAGTATGATTAGTTTACTACAAGTGGACATTAGACAGTTATTTTCTTATCTGTAGAGAGAACATTTCGGAAAATACAGGCAACTCGCTAAGGATTTGCAATGTAAATTGATGGTAAAGTACTTAAGACCAACATATTTACTATATTAATTAAATGGTCTATTTAACATGGAATATCAATCCTCTAATCACATCTCATTTGAAGTTATTTCAATTAACAACTCTAAAGTACACCAGCACAGACCCTACTGTTCTAGGCTCATTAACATCATTTTCATTATCTGTCAAATCAGGGAGTAAAAGGCAGAAACTATAAACACTCTCTAGAGTAGCCCCCTTTCCTACTTAAGAGATTATTAGGAGAACAAGCTGCAGTAATTCTCATTAGCTGCTCAGTTTGGGGGGGGGGCAGGGGGGCGACTTTCCATCCACTGAAACAATAGATGGAATCAGTAAATGGACAGATTTTCATGCATTCAAGGGTAATCTGTCCTTAATCAAACAAAATCAATCTTAAATTGTTGATGAGGCATAGAAAGCAAATTGAGTTATAGGATGAAGAGGAGCTGAGCACAAAGATTTAAATAAAACATAAGTATGGATGCTAGAATCTATCAAATGTATTCTTACAAAAAAAAAACACCTTTCAATTTGTTTGGTCTAGTGATTAAGGTGCCAGGCTAGAAACCAGGAGACTATGAGTTCTAGTCCCACCTTAGTCATGAAAGTCAGCTGGGTGACTTTGGGTCAGTCATTCCCTCTCAGCCCAACTCCCCTCACAGAGTTGTTTCTATGGAGAACGTAGGAGGAGGAAGGAATATTAAGTATGTTCGCCATTTTGAGCTATTTGACCAGTCCGCTCCCACAGAGAGGGTCTCCTCCGGGTGCCATCAGCCAAGTTATGTCGGCTGGCGACACCCAGGGGGAGGGCCTTCTCTGTGGGAGCCCCAGCCCTGTGGAATGAACTGCCCCCCGAAATACGAGGGATTTCCGACCTCCGGGTGTTTCGCTGCGCTCTGAAGACCCTGTTGTTCCGCCAGGCAGGGCTATTAACATAACGTTTTAAATTGGGGTATTTTAAATTTCTGGGATTTTAATTGGAGCCTAATTATTTAATGATTTTAAATTTTAAATTGTTGTTGTGTTTTTTGTGTTTTTAAATAGGCTGTACACCGCCCTGAGTCCTTCGGGAGAAGGGCGGTATAGAAATAAAATTATTATTATTATTATTATTATTATTATTATTATTATTATTATTATTATTATTATTATTATTATTATTTATAAAAATAACTAAGGTGGGATTCTTTTAAAAAATAAATAAAATTTTAAAATTTAACTAATTGGTTGTTCTTTATACACTGTGCATTTTCAAAAACATAAATGTCAAGGAACACAAGACAACAATAATCTTAAAATATCAGATTAAAGCAACGTATAAAGTAACATGAATTTTTACCTGTATATTCGCTAGTGAAAACAACAAAGAAAGGAGTCACGAGGTCATTAATGCCCTGAACATATCCACTGGCTGGATGGCGTATTGCCCAGATGAACAAAATTCTTTCAAAAATCTGGGTGGGGGGGGAGGGGGATATAAGGAACAAAAATATAATTATAGCAAAAGGCACATATGTCTGAAATTCATGTACTGGATATGTGGAAGATGGCTCTTATGCAATGGAAACCACTTCTAAGAAGATATATTTAGCTACCAAGTTTTGAAACTCAGAAGAAAGGCATAAAAATGTGTCTCTTTCACCAACCCTTTAACTGATTTTAATGATACGGTATTTAATTTTGATTTTAATTATATTTTTTGTTATATATCCTAATTTGCAATTTCTTAATTATTAGAAGCCATCTTGTATATTTGTACGAACAGAAAGTAGGATATAAATACCGTGTTTCCCCGAAAATAAGACCCTGTCTTATATTTTTTTCAACCCCAAAATAAGCGCTTGGCCTTATTTTCGGGGAGGTCTTATTATTTTGGGGTGCATGGAGGAAACCAGAGGAAATGGCAGGGACCGCCTGTGCACGCGTTTAAATATTTTCAGGGAGGGCGTATTTACAGAGGGGGCTTATTTTAGCACATGCACTCAAAAGCCCAATTGGGTTTATTATCAGGGGATGTCTTACTTTCAGGGAAACAGGGTATAATATTAAGTAAAAATAGAAATTAAACAGTTAGATTATGGGTAAGGAATCTCAATCAGCCTACTTGAGGTCTCAGTGCATACTCAGAAAATCAAATTAGCACCAAGATATTGGTGAAGTTGTTAAACACATTACAATAAAAATGCAAGAAGCCTGCCTAGCTCTTGGAAAATAGTAACATTTATAACAGAATTTAAATAGCGTTATTATACAGTGTTCAGCTAACAAAACTGAATTAGCCATTATACATTGTACTTTTATGGAGATTCCATATATAAATATTTGCTGAATTTGAAAAAAAGATAACAGCAATGAAATCAGCTAATTTTTAGAGAATATTAAAGTAACAAATACAAAGCAGTAAGAATTAAATAGCTTGAAGAAAAATAATTTTTTTTAAAAAAAATCAATGTCCATAAAGCATATTCATATACATAAATGAATATATTGATATTCCTTCATCAGAGCTATCAAGTCCCATAAGTCTTGCAAACAATCTTTGTAACTGTAATACTGACACTCTGATATGCCCAATTATGGAGGAATATTTCAAATCAAGGGCTGCTGTAAATGATTCTTTTTTATGTAGATATTTTGGGAAGTTCATGCTCTCTAGCTTTCATGTATACTTATTAGTCTAATTAACATAGTACAGACTTTACATATTGAGATCATTGAGATGTATTATGTTATAGGATTAACATCAAGGCTCTAAAAGTTTTACAATATAGGATTAATATCAAGGGAGAATAGAACAGCTTATTTTTCTCCAAAATTTACTGTGTAATTGCAGATCCTTTCCCCCTGCCCTATAATCTGAGTTTATTCATTTCTTGTGAATATAATTAGGGCAATGTAGTAGACTGAGCTAAGGAAATGCTTGGTATACACTAAAGGACTTCAGAAGTCGTGGAAAAATGGATCTTACATAATCTGATTTCCCTGCTAATCATGCAACTTTTTTAAAAAAAGGATGAATGAATGAGCAAAAAAAAAAAAAAGGGGGGGGGGGGTAGTAGACCAATTAGGAAAAAAGGAAGAAGTGGTTCCAAGTCCCCTTTAGAGATTCTGGATTTGTTATGCTGGATATATCTTCAGTAATGGGATTATTGGGATGAAAATAAGTATTTATCTTCTCTCCAAATTAACTTTACCCACTCTTTTTCTAGGATTCTGGAAGGTAGGGTGACAATGAAGCTAAGAGTTCAGTTTCATGAGGCGTGCATCTGGGATTCCAGATAGACATACAGTATATCACAGAAGTGAGTTCACCCCCTCACATTTTGTAAATATTTAAGTATATCTTTTCATGTGACAACACTGAAGAAATGACACATGGCTACAATGTAAAGTAGTGAGTATACAGCTTGTATAACAGTGTAAATGTGCTGTCCCCTCAAAATAACGCAACACACAGCCATTAACGTCTTAACTGCTGGCAACAAAAGTGAGTACACCCCTAAGTGATAATGTCCAAATGGGGCCCAAGTAGCCATTTTCCCTCCCTGGTATCATGTGACTCATTAGTGGTACAAGGTCTCAGGTGTGAAGGGGAAGTAGGTGTGTTAAATTTGGGGTTATCGTTCTCACTCTCTCATACTGGGTCACTGGAAGTTCAACATGGCACCTCATGGCAATGAACTCTCTGAGGATGTGAAAAAACGAATTGTTGCTCTACATAAAAATGGCCTAGCCCTAGGCTATACTCGGTGGCCAAGACCATACAGCGATTTAACAGGACAGGTTCCACTCAGAACAGGACTTGCCATGGTTGACCAAAGAAGTTGAGTGCCCGTGCTCAGCATCATATCCAGAGGTTGGCTTTGGGAAATAGACATACTGTATGAGTGCTGCCAGCATTGCTGCAGATGCTGAAGGGGTGAGGTGTTAGCTTGTCAGTACTCAGTTTTGTTGCCACTAGTTTAGACATTAATGGTTGTGTGTTGTGTTATCTTGAGGGGACAGCACATTTACACTGTTATACAAGCTGTATTCTCACTGCTTTACATTGTAGCCAAGTGTCATTTCTTCAGTGTTGTCACATGAAAAGATATACTTTAAATATTTACAAAAATGTGAGGGGGTGTACTCACTTCTGTGATATACTGTTTGAGGTAATAGAAATACAACTAAGTCAGCTCCTCATGAATATAGTGCACAACCTTGCAATGATAAGGTTCAAGACTAGATGAGATGTTACAGCAACTTCTTGTCTGAATGAAAGCACAGCTCTCGGCACAATCTAAGGCCCATTTTATTACTGAGGAGAGCTGCATGATCGAACTTTCCTTACTTTTCAACTAAACAATACTATTGTATTAAGATTGGCAAACCATACACATCCAATAAGCATTGCTTATAAAGGAAATACCGTTTTTCAACACAGCATATGTCGATATATGTAGAGATATATGTAGAGATATATTCTAACTTATTATATATCCAAACACAAATTGGAGAACCATAGGGTTATACTTGCCTCTGTTACTTTGGACTGAAGAATTAAAGCTTCTGGACTCATGCGAGGAATATCTATATGAATCTGTAACAGAAGCATTTAAATTCAGAAACCTTCAAAATATACAAGCAAGTTCAAGTCAGATGTGTTTGCAGGTTTCACTTTTCAAAAATAAAAATACCTCACCTTTAGCTTCCTAAGAGCCTTATCTTTTAGAAAGCTTTATAATATATACTTACAATTAATTCAGTATTATGAGTGGAAGCTTATATATTATTTTCTGTTTAAAAAATTCTCTGCATGCCAAATGCTTTTGCAGGTACAAAATAGAGTGTCATCTGTTATTGCATACTGTTTAATCATCCCTGAACCACACTAAACTCATGACATCCTTGATCTTTTCTTTAATCAGTTAATAGAATAAAAACCATCACTTAACACAAACACCCTCAAAATGAAGACAGACAATAAGACACGGGAAACAATTTATGCAGATGATTTACATAGCAACCTTTGGCTAAGAAGATATTTTTCAATTATTTCACAAATAATATACTAGCTTTCCAGAAGAGAGGAAATCCTTCAAAAAGGAATTACAGACATCCAAATGAAGAGGAGGAAATTATATTTATTTTTTAATTCATTGTATACAACTACCATATAATCACATTAGTGAAACTTATAACCTCTAAAAGTTGGGTGGACTACAGTCCCATAGCTTCAGTAAACCGCTGGAAAAATTCAGTGATGAGGAATCAGAAGCTGAACTTCAGCAATTTTCTGAAGGTAATGACAAGTATTCCAGCTTTGATCTAACACAGAGGTTTCCAAAGTATATTTTAGGGCCGTGATGGCGAACCTATGGCACAGGTGCCACAGGTGGCACGCGGAGCCATATTGGTGGGCACGTGAGTGTTGCCCTAGCTCAGCTCCAGCATGCATGCGGGCACCAACCAACTGACTTTCAGGCCTTCTGGTCCCACCGGAAGTCAGAAAACTGGCTGTTTCCGGCCTCCACAAGGCCTCCGTGGGGGAAGGGGAAGGCTGTTTTTGCCCTCCCCAGGCTCCTAGAAAGCCTCTGGAGCCTGGGGGTGGGGGGAACGGGCCTACCGGGCCCACCATGCCATCGCGTGCCAAAAGCAGTGGGAAGTGTGGGGGGGTCATGTGCGCATGTGCGGGAGGACGGGGCACATTGAATTATGGATGTGGGCACCCGCACCCGCGACCCCCCACGCTCCCCCCACTTTTGGCATGCGACGGCAAAAAGGTTAGCCATCACTGTTTTAGGGGCATTCATGGATAATCTGTGACAGGAAGACGTTATCTTCAGACTGTCCTGAAAAAAATATTTATCTTCCTCAGCAATGAACAGAACCAAAAAGCAGAGTGCTCTTGTGAGACTTAATTTATTTAATAGATTTATTAATATAGGAAACCTGGCTTGCTTAGCTCATGGGCAAACCAAATATATGTGTTTTAAACAATGCTGGAACAGTTTCTGATATGTGGAGAGATCCCACAGCTACAATCACAAAGAAAAATTCTTTCTGAAGCTATAAGATTTGGAAATTACTTAATTTTTTTTCATTTTTTTCCCATTTAATTCAATTTTCAGGCTCCCCAACTGTTTAGGTAGTTTAATATTAAAAGAGAAGTAAAATGAAACAAAGTAGAGAAGAAATAGAATGAATGGAAGACTGACCCAATTTTACATAAAATAACCATAAAAAAAACAAAAAAACAAAATCGAATTACCATTTTATATCATGAGTTACAGTATATTTATTTCTAAAGTTAGCTACAAGTTGAAAAAGACGGGGAAAGAAAAAAAAATCAGGGTGCTAAAGCAGGTCTCAAAGAAGTCCTACAAAATCAGATCCTTTCCTGATTTACATGAGAAACAATAGCACATCCTCATATCGATACCAGATGCCAGGATTTTAAAGCATAAGAGCAAAGGTATAAACACCAAATGTTTTTTTTTCCAGAAGGAAGGACTTGAAGACTGAAGAAACTGAATATGATCTGTGTATTAGGAATAGAAGGATGCAATATACTGAAATGAACAACGTAAATGGTTTAGAGTTTAGGCAGTTGTATCAGGTCAAGGACCATATTAGATTATGTGCAATACAATACAACGAAGGCTACTTTCCATAACTGGGTAGGCAAACTCAAAAAAAGTTGCAGCTGTCCATAAACCAAGCCAGGGCTCCGACAACCAGGACCTATGGGAAACTGTCACGCCCCCGTCGAAGTCTGAATCTGAGACGGAAGACGAACAGCTGACAGAGAGCAGCTGTTCGTCTTCCGTTGGCTGTGGAGGAAATTGGGGAAGGGCAAAATCAGGCTGGACAGAGCAGGGGAGAGGTAGAACAAGGGAGAGGGGTTCAGATGAAGACCAAGGTTCACCCCTTCCTCATCCTAGGGGGTGCAGGGAAGAACGCAGAACAGAGCAACGTGGGTTGCATGGCTTACGAGGAAGGAGAGGGCCCCGATTCCCTTCACAAGGCACACCTGGGGATGGAGTTTAAAGGAGAGGTAGTTGGGAGGGGCATTTGTCAGGAACAAATGCTGAATCAATGTTGAGAGTTGTGGCCTGCATTCCTGGCATTCCTCCTGACTGTTTGAATTAGTGCCGTACTTCTGTGTGCTTATCTTGTCTTGCTGGAATTATTGTCATGACTCATTATCTTGCCCTGCTGGAGTGACTGATTGAGGTCATTCTGCTTACAGCATTTGGACTGGAGTATCTGCAATCAGAAGCTGCTGCAGGTTTGTGGGAGACCTTTTCTCCAGGCCGGAGAGTAAACAGGATGTTGGGGGCAAAGTTTGTGCCAATAAAGGGATTTGTACCGGTTCTCTGGCTGTGTTGCCTTTGTGCCACGCCCCAGGTCATCACAGAAAGCATAGCCTAAGCTGTTTCTTATGATCAGATAGCAATAGCACTTAGACATATATACCGCTTCACAGTGCTTTACAGCCCTCTCTAAGCTGTTTACAGAGCCAGCATATTGCCCCCAACAATTTGGGTCCTCATTTTACCCATTTTGGAAGGATGGAGGCTGTGTCAACTTTTAACGTTTGCATTTCAAATGTCCATTTAGTTTGGGATAGTATTATAGTAACAAAAAATAACAGGGATAGTCTTCCTACAGAACACACTTCTGAAATTGTCCTAATAATTAGAGTCATTTTAACGATTCCTTTACCTGTCTGTATGTATCCTGGTGAGTTTCTTCATTTCTTGAATCATAATATTGTTCAACGAAAGCGAAGTATTCTTTCCGTTTTCTTTGCAAAGTGCCTTCTCGCCTATCTGTATTTGCAGGAAGATAACCCTAGAAATTGAGAGGTAAAAAAGGCAGTTGTTAATCATTAATTCAAGGAAAAAAAATCAGTACTATGGTATCAGGTATTTTCAAATTAATTTCAATCAGCAAAATAGCCAAGTAAATTGGGAATTTTCACCTCTGAAATTTTGAGCAGCATTTTACTGAACCATTTTGCCAATGACTGCAGTGGAGACCCAAATTATATTTGCTACTTATACTTTGATTTTAGTATTCACAGTAAAAAAATAATATTCAAAGGGATAAGACCTACTAAATTTCAAATAGACTGAAACTTCATCTAATTAAATTTAAATTCAATCAAATTAAAAAGGTACACAAATAAAAAAATATTATATGAACAGAAAAATCTTATCTTTAAAACTTTAAAATAAGCTAAGATACACTTTCCTTGCAAATAAATTCAGCATTAATGTAAATCAGATTTTGGCAACTTTCCAGACACTCTAATGCGATTTTGCATAATGGTACAGGCAATATCGTTAAAGAAGAAAATTATTTTAAAAATGATTGAAATCTTAGGAGTCTGCAAAGTGTACAATTTTTTCAGAATCATTACTCTGAAAACTCACAAATTTAGACAGTCTCTTGAAATTAACCATAAAAAGTGTATCACAGGAACCATATTGCCAATCCCTGAAGCATAAGCAAAGAACGTAGCCTGACTCATCTTCATCTTGCAGTCTTATAGATGTTAATAGATCCATGTAAAAAAGGCATCGCACTCAGTGCAAAATAATTGAAAAAAGTAAGATTAATTTACTGTATTGCCCAATTTATTTTTCAGCATGAAAAAGAAGAGAACATCCCTATATGGAACTCCATTACTTCCACAGAATTCTTAAAACATCCATTTTCTGCTTATTTTCTTATGTACATAAGCTAAGGTTAAAGAATAAGGGACAAAAATGAGATAATAGCCCTAATTTGTTTGTAAATGAACTGAAATCCTAATAAGAAATGATACATGAAATTACTGAGAGTTGGTGAATGTGATTCAAAATTCAAATACAGGCAGTCCTCGCTTAATGACTGTAAAAATAACTTTATGACTACTCCTCGCAGCATCTCTGTGGCCACATGGCTGACATTCAGGCGCATTCACAACCATTGCAGCCTCCTGTAGTTATGTGATAACCATTTTGCACATCACAGCCAGCTTCTGACAAGCAAAGTCAATGGAAAAGCTGACAGTAAAATCACAATCTATGGTCATGGTTGTCCTGCTTAATGACCAGTGGGTAATTCCCTTAACAACTGCTATGGAAGTGAGGTTGTAAAACCATCATAGTCACATGAAGTCTCGCTTAACAGTTGCATTGCTTAAAGACAATTGCCAGTCCCACTTCTTAAATTCTTAAGTGAGAATTACCAGGGTTTTTTTCCTAAAATAAACTGATTCAACAGAAATGGAGAAAAATTTACAAAATTATGCACAATGTGAAGCTATTTCCTCCCCTCTCAAAGTACTGGAACCAGCAACTGGATCCTGGAAGAATCAGGGCAGACAAAAAGAAAATATTTTTTTTATACATTACATAATTAAACTTTGGAATTTGCCACCACAACTGGGAAATTGTTACCAGGATGGCTGGTTTCAAAAAAAAAAAAAAATTGGACCAATCTACAGATATCATGAGGATGAATAGTTATTAGCTTCACTGGCAATGAGGCTGCCTCTGAAGACCATCTGTTGGAGGATTAGTGAGTTGTCCTGTGCGGTTGGTTGGCCACTAAAAGAAGAGACTGTTGGCCTAGACAAGCCAGGGACCTGATCCAGTGAAGCGAGGCTTAAGTTCTTAATGCAACTCAAAGATATAGATTATAGATTACGCTTTCCAGAAACATAAAACGCTCATATTATGCCACAGAAGTAATGGGCAATTTCAGCTAATCTTGGCAGCTATTAAAAATGGAATAACTAATACATTTTGCAAATTGAAACCGGATCTCCCCAATACTAATCCCATGCCTAACAACTACACCACACATATTAGCATGTATGGCGGTGAGGGATAATAAAACTAAGCATACCATATTTAAATACTGTCTATATCTTAATTTTAAGAAAGCTGACTTCAAACCCCTCAGGAAAAAGTTAGTTGCAATCTATTAAGATCTACACTAAGACAGGGGTGGGAATCAACTGTCTGGTTATTCAGTTCACTCTTTTTACCTACTGAATTGTCCAGGGAAAGTTAAGCTCAATTATCATTATGGCCAAATCAGAAAAGCTGTTATTTAATCTCTATTTAAATAACAAGATATACAAAACATTATCTGATCCTTTACACCTCCCTGGCAGTCAGATTAGCTAGCTGGAGGAGTGGCATCTGCACAGCTTCTATTTTCTAGCACCAGCTAAGCATTTTTGTTAAAAGTGTGCACATACTTAGAGATACAATATTTCCCAGGTATTTTTTACACTGCATTAGCTTACATTATGACTTTAGATGAAATCTGACATTTAATATCCTGTTGCATGGATTTATGTAAGGTTAAATATTAAATTCTAGGCTTCACTTCACTGTCAACAGTTTGTATTTATGTATGATACTATTAGTATCATTAAAAACAATTTAATTTCCAATAGTAAATTTAACTCTCCGTGGGATATAAATGTTTTCCTTAGGGCACACGTGTCTTCTCTTACTCGGTTTTTAAGATTAACACAGGCATTGTCTCTGTGGATCAACAGTTTCAATATTCTATACCAAGCCAACTTTTATTTTTAAACTATAAATAACATACACTACCCACGAACATGAATCACTGTAGTTTCAAAAAAATAATAATAATACAGCAGCCTTGTTTATTGTTACAAACAAGGAATTCATCTGTACATCAGGAGACCTCTATAAGACATTCAAATTTCATTACCCAATGGGACTTTCCCAGACTCCTTTAAGCATGATCTTTTCTGCCTCTTGTTGGGGAAAAAAAAAATTCCAGGATCCCTCTTTGTGATCACAATACTGAATTATATCTCTATTTCCTTTTTTAATCCAAAATTCTTGTGAGACTTGGCCTTGTCACAATGATTTGATTTGTCTTCCAATGGCCTTCATGATCTGTATCAATTAGCATTTTGTGAAATTCAATAGAAGTAGTACTTTCTCATGTTCTGAATGTTACTTTGGTGACCAAGTTCCAAATTCTCGCACTAGGTTGATGCTTTAGGACCTGACTGCAGTATTTCATACATATGAGCATAGGTACTACTTATTAGTGTTAATACCACTTTATAATGCCTTGGTAAGGCCACACTTGGAATACTACGACCACTAGTTTTGGTCGCCATGATGTAAAAAAGATGTTGAGACTCTAGAAAGAGTGCAGAGAAGAGCAACAAAGGTGATTAGAGGACTGGAGGCTAAAACATATGAAAAACGGTTGCAAGAACTGGGTATGTCTAGTTTAATGAAAAGAAGGACTAGGGGAGACATGATAGCAGTTTTCCAATATCTCAGGGGCTGCCACAAAGAAGAGGGAGTCAAGCTATTCTCCAAAGCACCTGAGGGTAGAACAAGAAGCAACAGGTGGAAACTAATCAAGGAGAGAAGCAACTTAGAACTAAGGAGAAATTTCCTGACAGTGAGAACAATTAATCAGTGGAACAACTTGCCTCCAGAAGTTGTGAATGCTCCAACGCTGGAAGTTTTTAAGAAGATGTTGGATAACCATTTGTCTGAAGTGGTGTAGGGTTTCGTGCTTAAGCAGGAGGTTAGACTAGAAGACCTCCAAGGTCCCTTCCAACTCTTGTTATTTTCTATTCTATTCTATTCTATTCTATTCTATTCTATTCTATTCTATTCTATTCTATTCTATTCTATTCTATCCCTATCCCTATCCCTATCCCTATCCCTATCCCTATCCCTATCCCTATCCCTATCCCATGGAGCTCTTTATTGATTCAACCCTTGTCTATCTTTAGGTTTGCTTGCAAAGTGAATTATACCTTCAGGAGTTTTCCCTTATGGCAGGTGTCAGAGATCAATTCTGGATCCTCCTTTATTCTTTATACCCTTCCCTTGGCTTCAGTACCACTCTTTCACTGATAATATTCTATCAGCCTTTTGTGGTGCTTGATGAAGATACATAGTCAAATAGATCATGTTACTGTTTTGACTTGGGATGTTCTTTGCTCAAGCTGAATATAAATAAGACAGTGACCTGATTGTCCTTCCAATTCCCTCATGCATTTCTCTCCTCCATCCCATTTGTCTCTGCAATTTCCAGAGGCAGAGGAATCTGCAATGTCCCAGGTTCCTCTGCCTCTTAGGACCGTGATTTGAAGATACAAATAGGGCAACAGAGTTGGGACAGAATTTGGCAACAAAGAGTGTTGAGAAATATGTCAGTAAGAATAAAAGAGAATTACTACAAAATGGTATGGAGGTGGTACTTAACTCCGGTTAGATTAAGCAATATGTATCAGCACTATTCAGATAACTGTTGGAGAGGTTGCGGAGAAAAAGGAACGTATTTACATATGTGGTGGAATTGTAAATTTGTGCAAAAATTGTGGAAGATGGTGTTTAAGGAGATAGAAGAAATTGTAGGAATAAAGGTAGAAGAGGCACCAAAGGTAGCATTACTCTCACTATTGGAAGATATAAAATGTAAAAAAGAGACTAAAGAATTGATAATAAATTTGTTGACCGCAGCAAGGTTAATGATTTCTAGGAACTGGAAGACACAGGGTGATTATAGTTTGGAAGAATGGTATAAGGAAGTATGGGATATTGCCATAAATGATAAATTGACTTGCAATATTAAAGTAAGGAGGGGCCTAATGAAAATAAACGAATTCAATGGAATCTGGAAACAGTTCCTAATATATGTGTTTTCTGGAGGAAGAGGGATACCACCACCAGAAGAAGCCTTAAGATTCTGGAAGCAGGAATGATCCCGAGGGGTGGGGGAGCACTCGTTGATTGTTTGTATTGTGCATATTGTTATATATTACATATTATGATTCATGTATATTATGTATGTTAATTTCTTTTTTTATATATGTTAATAATAAATATATATATATATAAAAAAAAAGGTCCGTGATGGTGAACGTATGGCACACATGCCACAGGTGGCACGCAGTGCCCTCTCTGCGGACAAGCGAGCTGTCATCCCAGTTCAGCTCCACCACGCATGTGTGCGCACTTCCTGCTGGCCAACTGCTTGACGGGTCTCTGGCGCGCATGCACAGGGCGGGGCGCATGCAGGGGGCCACACACGAATGCATTGGGGCACGCATGCGTGCAGGATGAGTCGCTTGGGGGGCCACGCACGCATGCATGGAGGGTGGGGCACATATGGGGTGACGTGCACACATGTGCAGGGGTGAAGCATGTGCGGGGGACCACATGTATGTGCAGGGGCTGTGCACAGGGCTGTGTGTGCATTGCATTTTGGGGGTTCGGATGTGCATGCTTTGAGCACTCAGTTCAGAAAAGGTTAGCCATCACCGTCTTAGGATCTTGACAGTTGATGATCAACTGACTTTGTGCCTATTTATTGAGTTTTGTTATCCTTCTGAGGTAGGCAAAGTCACGGAATAACCACAATAAGGATTTCAGGAATGGTCTTTATTGTTGTAGGACAGAAGAACAGAACTTTGAAAGCATGTTGAAGCTTTTCTTGAAACTGAAAAAGAAACATTTGTTCCTTTGGCCAAACTGTTTGTAATGCTACTTACCGTTTCCCCAAAAATAAGACATCCCCTGATAATAAGCCTTTTGAGCGCATGCACTAAAATAAGCCTCCCCCGGAAAATAAGCCCTTCCTGAAAATATTTAAATGCAGAGCTGGAAATCAGGTAAGATGTCAAGAGGATCCCCATCTTGCTCCACGCGCCCCAAAATAATAAGACCTCTCCGAAAATAAGGCCAAGCACTTATTTCAGGGTTCAAAAAAATATAAGATGGGCCTTATTTTCGGGAAAACATGGTAATAGTTGTGATTCAAGCAAAATTATACATGGCAGACAAAGAACACCATCATTATAAAATCTTGAAGTACTTACTGACAGAAGCTTCCATGTAATTGGTCGTACAAGTTTTGGAATTCCTGACCAACTCAGCTTCCGCAATTCTTCTACTCGCCCAACCAAAAGAAAAAGAGCAATTAATTAAGACACTGCATGAAAATACATTGGGGTTAAGATTATTTCCTTAAACATTTCCTTATAAAATTATGTGTAAGCTCTGATTGTTACACATGAGTTCCTGTGCCTACCATTAAAAGGTTCTTGAAATGTAAATCAAAGAATTTCTGTGATTGGATACTTTGTTGCCTAGGGATTGATTTCAATGCCTGCACTTAACAATGAAAGACACAATTCAAAAATATTACTTTGCAAATATAATTATGACCTTTTTAAGCATGTAAGATTATGGAATAAATACTGGCTTAAAGTTAGCATCTAAACCTGCTTGGGGGTAAAATTGCCTTTTCACAGGATTATTAGTCTGGATCAATTTGGTTCTGAAAAACATGATAAACCTCTTGGTAGTTTATACAACTCTAATATGATTTAATTAATTATTCAAATATTAACTTTGCTTCTGAAGTTTATGTAATGATTAGAGTTTTGGGACGAATTTGGTTTCTAAATCTTTTTTAAACGAAGTTGATATTATTTATTTACATCATCTCTAGAACAAAGTGCTTAAATGTTTCAACATGAAATCATACAAAGAGGTTAATCAAAATGCCTTTTGTAAACTGGCTACTGCAAAAATGTTTGAAACATGGTGATTCTGGAATCATTGTGCGCAAAAGATGGTTGCCCCCTTGCTTATTTTCTTCAATATTTGCAATCTTTTAAGAGACCATGAATTTAAGATTTCTCAGGTACTAGGAGCCTTTAAAAAGAATTATCAAACAACACTGGGAAAAGGAATCTATATTTGAATTTCAGCAATAGTTTGTGGATTCGTGGACTTTTGACAATATTTGAATTTGGTAGGGGGATGTCATCAAAAAAGACAAGAAAACTTTTCAAATAATATGGTAAGCGAACTTGTTTTGTTTAGGTCATTTTTACCTCTCTTTTTTATTATTATTAATACATTTAGAATACATTGCAGTAATACATTTAAATAGAGAGGCTGAATAAAACCCAGTTTGGTGTATTGGTTAATGGCTAGCCTACAAACCAGGAAACTGAGTTCTAGATCTGTCTTAAAGTATAAAAACACCACCATAACATGTTTGCAACTTAGCCATTTTGTGCTTCAGTATATGTCCACACTTTCAAGCAATGATTAAAAATGGAAACAAGGAAGGTGTATATGAAGCTCTTACTTTATTGTACCTTAGATAATTGCAAACTCAAAATTACCTAAAGCTCACCTAACTATGCAACTATCTAGACGACCTCCTTTGCAACTGTTTTCCAACCAACCTTCCTGTATCTCGGTCTCATAATGCAGAAAGAGCAAGAAAAAAAAAAGCTCGCTTTAAGCTTTTGTTTTTAATTCACGTATTCACTGAAATGCTCCTTAGATGCAAAGGATTGCTATGTTGTCCAACTGTTCTTCCTAGCCATTCCTGGGCATTTATAAATAGTACATGCATTGTTTACCTGATATAATCTGTTGATACATATGCATTCTGTTCCGGTGGGGAGTAGAAAGGCCGTATCAAAGATTTTTAATGCAAATATTTAATTCCTTTGTTATACCACATTTGAAACATTTACATACAAGCTGCACATTGCAGATGGAGAGATGGCCTGAGTTAAAGCACAAACATCAGAAAGAGTGAAATGTCACTAAAATTACATTCTTCTTTTGCAGATTTCACTCAAAGAAGAATTTCTATGTAGTTATACGACAGATATTAAAATTGAGTACACAAGGCAGTTGGGAGAAGAGACTATGGTTCTCCATAAAATCCCAAGATCCATTTTATTCTGGTTTTCTAAAATCTGCTGGCAACCCAGTAAGGAAATACAGGTAGTCCTCACTTAAAGGTCCCTAAATGGGAGCCAGAATTTCTGTTGCCAAGTGGTCATTAGGTGAAACATCGTGCTGCTTGGTGACAGCAGTTTCAGGAGTCCCAGTTTGTTTGTTTGTTTGTTTGTTTGTTTGTTTGTTTGTTTGTTTGTTTGTTTATTTATTTATTTATTTATTTATTTATTTATTTATTTATTAATTATTGCGATTTATATGCCGCCTTTCTCCCAGGGGACTCAAGGCGGCTTACAAAATGACAAATTCCGAATACAAATCACAATGAAATAAAATTAAAATCAACAACCCTATTAAAAACAGTTTAAAATTATGACAGTGTACCCCCAAACGGATCAGTTGAGTTGACGAAAGAGCGACATCTTCAGCTCAGTTGAAGTCCTTAAGCCAGGACCGCACCATCATTAAGCAAGGATCTCATACTTCTGCTCTGACACGCTTGCCTTCACTCCCCCGCCTATCTCTAAGGACATCATCACATCACCAACCACAATTCTGCTTTTTATAAAGACATAAAAATCAGAAAAGGAAAAAAAGTGCAAGACCTGAGCTCCTACAGTGGATCGCCTATCAGATAGTTCCAATCAGTGGTGGAATTCAAACTTTTTTACTACCGGTTTTCTGGGTGTGGCTTGGTGGGCGTGGCAGGGGAAGGATATTGCAAAATCCCCATTCCCTCCCCACTCCTGGGCGAAGGATATTGCAAAATCTCCATTCCCACCCCACTCTGGGGCAAGCCAGAGGTGGCATTTGCCAGTTCTCAAAACTACTCAAAATTTCTGCTACTGGTTCTCCAGAACCTGTCAGAACCTGCTGGATTTCACCCCTCGTTCCAATGATGCTGTTTGTGTTATCCCACTCCATTTTTTTCTCTACATGCAAAGGATAATTTTTATCTATGCTTCTTGTTCCTTCTCCAAAATGAGTCATGATGGGCAGTACAGATAAAATGTATCAAATTAATTCAAAAATGGGGAAAGGTTTGCATTAGAATTATTATTTATTCTATAGTACATTCACATCACATTTTGATTAAAAAACACAAGAGATAAAAAATATAAAATCAGTAAAAAAAATTAGATTACATTACTTTTAAATTAGAAAAGCAATTTGAACATCCAATTCCAAAAGGATCAAGAGCCCAGATCCAAGAAGGACTAGAAATCTGATATTTGCTTAACTATGCTTCCAATAAATACAAAAAATAATATCTGAGAAAAAACATTTCCAGAAAATCTAGTTACAAGTTGTCTAATAATTGATTTTGCATCCTATGTTCCAGAGTTTTAATTTTGAAAAATGTACTGCTGCTTGGTATTATACATCCATCTCTAGTGTGGTGGATGTATAATACCTGAGTCTAAAATAGCAGGAGCCTGTAGTAGAGAGTCTAGAATTTTGAGGCATGGGAGGAAAAACTGACAGATACCTTAACAAAATAGACCCAGTGTGGTGTAAATGTTAAGGTGATGAACTTCCAATGGGGAAACTGGTGTTCAAGTCCACTTTTATCCATGGAGACTCACTATGTAATATTAGATCAGGGGTCTGCAACCTTAAACACTCAAAGAGCCATTTGGACCCGTTTCCCACAGAAAAGAAAATACCAGGAGCCACAAAAACCCTTCCCGTGCCTGACTATTTCTTGAGTGGCCACAAAACTAGCATATGTAGTTGAATTAAATGTTCTGTTTTCTTCTGAAACTTTTCTTTTCTTGCATTTATCCATGGTTGGCCTACCGGGGGTTGAAAAGCTCAATAAATCGCATGCCGGCAGGTGTTGCACATTGGTGGTTGTGACACATCTTTTGAGTGACAGGGAGCCGCAGCAGAGGGATGAAAGAGTCACATGCGCCTCCAGAGCCGCAGGTTGCTGACCCCTGTATTAGACCAACCTATCTCACAGGGTTAGGGTTAGGGGAAAGAGAACTCATCAAATTTGCAGACGACAGCAAACTGCCAAAACCTTGGAAGACAGAGTCATGATTCTGAAGGATCAAGATGCAATTCAGTGGAGCGAAAAGCAAGATCCTGCATTTAGGCAGGAAAAAAAATCAAAGGCTTTTTTAGATTATGTTATATAGATTAGGGAGCACCTGATTCAATAGTAGTCCTGGCTTGCATTAGCAGAGAGATAGCATCAAGATAACAAGTGATAGTACTCTATACTGCACTCGTGAGGCCACATTTGGAGTAGTTTCCATTCCTGGTCACCATGATACAAACAAAAAAAGATGCTGAGGCCCTAGAAAGAGTGCAGAGATGAGAAGGGATGTGGAGGCTAAATCATACAAGGAACTTTCCTAACAAAGAGAAGGATTGGACTTCTGCAAATCTGCGTCCAGTTTTGTCCATCACGATACAAAAAAAAAAAAAGATGCTGAGACTTCAGAAAGACTGCAGAGAAGAACAACAAAGATCATTTGGGGACTGGAGGCTAAAGCACAGGATGAACGGTTGCAGGGACTATCTATCTATCCATCTATCTATCTATCTATCTATCTATCTATCTATCTATCTATCTATTTGGTTCGATTTATATGCTGCCCTTTTCCGGAGACTCAGGGCGGCTTACAATGCGTTAAGCAATAGCCTTCATACTTTTGTATATACCTGCTTAGTAGGGCTTTCGGCCTCCCCCCTAAGCAGTGTTCTTTTTTATACAAAGTCATCTTATTGCCCCCACAAACCGGGTCCTCATTTTACCTACCTCGAAAGGATGGAAGGCTGAGTTAACCTTGAGCCTGGTGAGATTCAAACTTGCAGTAATTGCAGGCAGCTGGTATTACTTAACAGTGCTTTAGTCTGCTGCGCCATCAAGGCACCTAGATATGTCTAGTCTAGACTAGGTATGTCTAGTCTAACAAAGAGAAGGATAGGGGTGACATGAGAGCAGCCTTCCAATATCTGACAGGTTGTCCCAGAGAAGAATGGATTGACCTATTCTCCAAAGTACCTGAGGGCAGGACAAGAAGTAATGGATGGAAGGTGATCAAAATTAGATAGAATTTTGGGAGAATTCCTAGAATTAAGGAGAAATTTCCTGTCATTGAGAACAAGTTGTGGGTTGCTCCATCACTGGTGGATTTTAAGAAGAGATTGGAAAGCCATTTGTATGGAATAGTATAGGGTCTCCTCCTGTATTGGGGGCTGGACTAGAAGACCTCCAAGGTCCCTTCCAAATCTGTTATTGGGTATTATGACACGACAGCTGCCTTCTGGTACTTGAGGGGCAGTCAGAAGGAGGAGAGAGGCAACTTATCCTCTGAAGCACCTGAGGGCAGGACAAGCAATGATCCGAAGCTTTGTTAAAGAGAGATCCAATCTGGAACTAAGGAGAAATTTCCTGACAGTAAGTACAATTAATTAAGGGAACAGCTCACCTCCTAGAGTTGTGGGTGCTCCATCGCTGGAGGTTTTCAAGAAAAAAATTGGACAGCCATTTGTCCGGGATGCAATAAGGTCTCCTTATTGCCCTATGAGTCTATGATTCTAAACAAAAGAGGAGATAGAAATCTAATAACTAAGTGAATAAATGAATAAGTCATTATACTGACATTAAGGAGGGCATTAAACATGTATACTAGTTATGGTTTAGGAAGCATTTAGAATTCCTTGATATTTTTTTTTTAAAAAAAAATCTTGTTCACTGAATTCACCAGTATCTTAAATCCTGCCATAAAATGCTAAATATAAGGTGGAAGCTTTCACCGTCCTGCCTGTATGTAGGTGAAATTCTTCAATATGTCATTTCCTTAATCTCAACGGTGCTTTTTTCAAGAGACAATTGGACTTCCTTTGTTTTTCCTTGAACATTTTGCTTCTCATCGAAGAGGCTTCTTCAGTCAGAACTGAAGAAGCTTCTTGGAGGAGAAGTGAAACATCTTCAAGGAAAAAACAAAGAAAGTTCAGTTGCTTCTTGAAAAAGTTCAGTTGCTTCTTGGGGACAATCATAACCTGGATGACTGAAAATCTCCATAGACCTTTACTGAATGTTTTTCCTACAGCATATAGAAACAAGTACATATACTCTAACGAGCTTCAAATAAGGTAAATGAAAATTTAAAAGGCAACTGAACTATCAGCAGACTGATATAGTTCAAACGATTATTTTTGCACATGAAAATTATGTGAATGTTTTTTAGCTGCACGTTCTAGGAGGAGGTCCAAAAAGCAATATTCCCTTTCTAATATTGACTGTATCACAAGATCACTTTGAAAGAAGAGGAGGCCAGATAGACTGGATCCAATTCTCAAGCTTTGAATTGGGTTTTTTTATCAGCAAAAAGGAAAGTCTGGACCATATGATTCCATGTGGTCAAAGGTTGAAAAAACTGAACAATGGTCGTTGTCATAGAAATACAATTAATGTATTTGTGTTGTAACATTACATTATAATCCTTTTCTCTTATTTTTTTTTTCCTTTGGGTTAAAAGAGATTTCTATCTTTTCTTTGTGTTGCGAATTAATAATAGGAGATATGGTCTGTTAGATAATCATTAGATTTATATTACAAATATTTCATTCTCTTTAAATTGCATTTACAATTTTTTGTTTCTAATTGTAATTTTTTTTTAAAAAAAAACCATAAATCCCGCTCAAACAGCCATTTCCACCATATTTAGCATCAGAGAGTACATGCTGTCTTTGAAGGAATTGACTGCCATCCTTGTCCATATTCCATGGGGACGTCTGCAACTAAATATGTCTATTATATTTCAAAGTATGAAGACAAAGTATTTCTGATTCATTTAAGCAGATCTGGGTTGAAAACAACACTGATGGAGAGAAACAAATCTCAGTGATGGATTCAGAGGAGAATATGCAGATTCAAGAAGCATTCTCCCTTCAGCAAGGACACTTGTGCAGTATGGAAATGCTCATTTTGTTCCTAGAGAAAAAGAAATACTGAAAGCAGTATCTCTTTTCCTGGCTGCCTGCAGATAAATACAGACAGTCGATAGTCCTTGTTTAGCAATCACAACTGGAACCGGCAACTCAGTCGTTAAGTGGAGCAGTCACTAAGTGAAAGCATGACTGTTTATGATTTTAAATTACCCATTATTTCAGGGGTGAAATCCAGCAGGTTCTGACAGGTTCTGGAGAACCGTTAGTGGATATTTTCTGTAGTTCGGAGAACCAGCAAATACCACCTCTGGCTGGCCCCAGAGTGGGGTGGGAATGGAGATTTTGCAATATCATTCCTCCAGGAATAGGGAGAGAATGGGGATTTTGCAGTATCCTTCCCCTGGAGTGGGGAGGGAATGGGGATTTTGCAGTATCCTTCCCCTGGAGTGGGGAGGGAACAGGGATTTTGCAGTATCGTTCCCTTGCCATGCCCACCAAGCCACGCCCACCAAGCCACACCACGCCCACCAAGCCACGCCCACAGAACCGGTAGTAAAAAAAATTGGATTTCACCACTGCATTATTTTGCTTTACAAAGCTGAAAAAGGCATAAATGTGAGGATTGTTTGCAGTTACTCTTTTTAATGCTATCGTAACTACAAACAGTTGCTAAATGAGGCAGTCTCTAAACAGAGACTACCTGTAGTACAAATACCCTGGCACATGAGAAACATGTTCCAATTATTTTAACTAAAAGCCTCGGTGTCAACATCACACTCTTTCCTTTTTGAAACCGAGAGGTATGGGGAGTAGATTGATGGGAAGAAGGAAAGATATGACAAGCAAAAAAATTAAGACGTTTTCTTTTGCTGCTGCTCTTTTCCCGTTTAGACTTGTCACATTTAATAAGTACCCAGGAATTTTAACCAGTATCAAAGGACTGGAAAGAAACCGCTACAAAGGCAGCTGAACTTTATTGACAAGATTCCAGAGACAAGACAACTACTCTGACATTCAATCTGCAAGAAACCAAACACTTAACACAGCGTTCACTAGATTCAAATAAGAAGAGAATAAAACAAAGAAATGGACAAGAGTGCAAGTAACTGCAGACACTGTTGCTACAGAGTGTGAACATCCCGGAAGGTGAGCTTAAAGACTTCAAAGACTGGCCTGAATTGTCTCCTTTTGGAAACATCAAAAGAGGGTTTCAACTAAGGAAAGGGCCTCTTAACAGGACTTGAACAGGTGAACAAATGAGGAAGATGAGAGATGGTCTCTTAAGTCAGGGGTCTCCAAATCCGGGTCCGTGGATCGGCACCGGGTTGTGGCATGCCAGAAACTGGACCGCACAAACAAACATCCCATCTGCGGGATGCAAGCAGCATGCAAAACCACGCCCCTTCCGGTTCGCAGAAAAATTTCTTTCCATGGAACCGGTCTCTGGTGCCCAAAAGGTTGGGGGAAGGGGGCGCTGTCTTAGGTAATCATGCCCTGTCATCTGAACCTCTATAACTGTCTGGTTTGGTTCTGCAACCCAACAAGACAGACACAGATTTCAGAGGATAATTAGAACTGCAGAAAAAAAAAATGATTACTACCAACCTGCCTTCCATTGAGGACCTGTATACCACACGAGTCAAAAAGAGGGCTGTGAAAATATTTACAGACCCCTTGCATCCTGAACATAAATTGTTTCAACTCCTACCCTCAAAATGACACTATAGAGCACTGCACACAAAATAACTTGACACAGGAACAGTTTTTTTTCTGAACGCCATTACTCTGCTAAACAAATAATTTCAACACTGTCAAAGTATTCACTAAGTCTGTATTACTATTACTATTAATCTTCTCATCGTTCCTATCACCCACCTCCTCCCACTTATGACTGCATGACTGTAACTTTGTTGCTTGTATCCTTACGATTTATATTGATATTGTTTCCTGATTGCTTATTTGTACCCTATGGCTATCATTAAGTGTTGTACCTTATGATTCTTGATGAATGGATCTTTTCTTTTATGTACACTGACAGCATATGCTGTCAGTGTACATAAAATTCACTGTACATAAAATTCCTTGTGTGTCCAATCACACTTGGCCAATAAAGAATTCTATTCTATTCTATTCTATTCTATTCTATTCTATTCTATTCTATTCTATTCTATTCTATTCTATTCTATTCTATTCTATTCTATTCTATTCTATTCCCTACCCCTACCCCTACCCCTACCCCTATCTTATTCTATTCTACTTAGAATGTAAATAACCACTGAATATCAATTCCTTAAATCTGAGTTTTTCCAAACGTTTCAAATGGGTCCAGCTCAATCCCCACAAGTGGTTTGTATGGGGCATATCAGCCTAGGAACTGGATAGTAGCCTCCAACTCCACCAATGTCCCGAGGAGAAATAGAATATGTATAAAACAGTGTTCCCAACGTCCAATCCCACAGATGTCTCATCAGGTACCACAGTTGATTATTTTGAAAGCCACCAACAGGTCCAGAGAAAATAAATGTCCTGAACTCTGCTTTTTTTGGAACCTGTCTATTTTTTGTGTATAAGTCATCTGTGAAAATGATCAGAATGTTTTCAGTGCTTCAACTTACTTCAAAGTCTGATTTTAAAATATGTCTAGAAATAATATCATTCAAGTCACCACCTTTTTTTCCATGAAATTTAATATGTGAACTACAGCTATACAGGTCAAGACAGAAATTCTACAATAGAGGTCTTATGACTGCTTCCTTTAGGGACCGGGGAAGCAGATCCTACAATCAACATGTTTCATCTCAAAAAGCATCATAGTTTGCTTTTGAAAAGTCTGCTCGTTTCCTAATCACAATTGTTACAGAGGTACAGATCAGTGGTAGGTTTCAAATTTTTTTACTACCGGTTCTGTGGGTGTAGCTTGGTGGGCGTGGCATGGTTTGGTGGGAGTGGCTTGGTGGGTATGGCAAGGGAAGAATACTGTAAAATTTCCATTCCTTCCCCACTCCAGGGGAAGGATACTGCACAATCCCCATTTCCTCCCGATCAGATGGGACTTCGGAGGCAGAGAATAGATGGGGGTGGGGCAAGTCAGAATTTTTACTACCGGTTCTCGGAACTATTCAAAATTTCTGCTACCAGTTCTCCAGAACTGGTCAGAACCTGCTGAAACCCACCTCTGGTACAGTTGCTCCCTATGTAAAAGAGAGCCAATGAGAATGTGAGTGCTACTGGTATATGAACGGTGACTTCAAGGAACATTCAGAATGCCATTGAATGCAAGTTGCTGAACAGCAACCAGAGAAGCCAAATCTTCGGGTAAATATTGCAAGAAGAAGAGCATTAGATGTTTTGGCTCATTCAACACAGTACAATTAGTCCTCAACTTACAACAGTTCATTTAGCGACCAAAGTTACAATGGCACCGAAAATTGAGACTTATGACCATTTTTCACACTTACAACCATTGCAGCACCCCCATGGTCACGTGATTTACATTCGGATGCTTGACAACTGGTTCATATTTATGACGATGGCAGCGTCCTGGGCTCATGGGAAGCCAGATTCACTGAACAACTGTTATTACCAATTTAACAACTGCAATGATTCACTTAACAAATGTAACAAGAAAGGTCGTAAAATGGGGCAGAACTCACTTAACGAAGTTGTCACTTAGCAACATAAATTCTGGGCTCAATTGTAGTCATAAGTCAAGGACTGCCTGTAGTTACTTTTTTAAGGTTCTTTGTAAGGAGACGGGAAAGAAGAAAGAAAAGGGATCTTCATTTATTTTCTCTTTGAGTTGTTTGCATTGGTGTATATTCTTTTCTATGCAAGGCTTAAAAGGCAAATATCTCCTTGAGCAACTGGCTTAATTAAAAATAGGCTAAATACTATTCTTTTAACGGCAAACAGACTTTACTGTATTTTCATAGGTTACTATATTGCAGTGTTTCTCAACCTTGGTAGCTTGAAGATGGGTGGACTTCAACTCCCGGAATCCCCCAGCCAGCGCTGCTGGCTGGGGGATTCTGGGAATTGAAGTCCACCCATCTTCAAGCTACCAAGGTTGAGAAACATTGGTATATGGCCTTTAACTTCAGTAAGACTAGTTCCCATGTTCTGTTCTAGATCACGCAACAAGCACAAACATGACCCAGGAACCAAACAAGACTCATTCTATCATGTAATTGTTTGCACGTCTATTTAACCAATTTGATTTTAGGCAAGGCAGGTTTCAATAGAATAGAACATACGTAATTCAGGGTTGAACGTGGAGTCCTTGGTGCTCTCTGAGCCTAGTTTGTTTGCTTGCCGTTCGCTGATGGTGTTATCTAGTCAGGTAATGAAATGTCCGCAAAGCAAACAATCAAGCTCAAGAGAACATCAAGTAGTCCAGAAAATATATTTTAAGTTCTCGCGTGAAAAGCGCAAGACAGCTACTAAAAAGACAGAAAGTAAGATTGCCTGACTAGGTGGCTCAGTGGCTAAGACACTGAGCTTGTCAATCAGAAAGGTCGGCGGTTTGGAGGTTCAAATCCCTAGTACGTGAGCAGGGGGTTGGACTAGATGACCTCCAAGATCCCTTCCAACTCTGTTACTGTATATGGAATATATTACACCATTAAGGCAGTCACTAAAACTACTTTTCCAGAAAGAAAAAGAAGCACCAGATCAAAAGACAATCAAACACAAAAATTCCTAACCTCTTATTTAAACGATGGAGTCATAATTAACCAATTAATGTGGAGGAACAAAATAATTTTTCATCCCAATAACTACTGATTTTTTTTAATGAAATCCTACCACATCAAGAACACAATCTCGGGCTTCCCTGAAGCAATGAAGTATTGCCACTCTTGTGATACAAGAATTTTTCTTCTTTCCACGAAGGAAAGCTCATAAAGGGAGCACTTTAAGCATGCCTATTCTTCCTTCTGGTAAAACAGATTGACCTTTGGCTATTTCAGTATCAAGAGCGCCATTCGAACAACTCGAGCATATCGCTAGGTTCTAGAAAATATCCAAGACAGTATATAAAATGTATGCCTTATCTGTAACCTCTTGGAAATCGTCAGCATTTACATTTAATTAAAACAGATATAATTTACCTATCTCTAACATTTCTCCAGCCCGAACTGGATACACTCATATATTGTTTCAATTCAGCAACCTTCAGTTAACACAATACAATTACAATGGAATAAATATCAACGAACTACACTTTTACCATGGAGATTTGGTCCTCTGCTATTATCAAAAATTAGACTCCGCTTCAAATAGGAGTCATTGCTGGCCTGGAGGCCTGCTGAAAACTAAGCAACTAACTACACGCAATATTTTGCTCAAAACACAAAAGCATTCTTCTATTATTTCCCTTTAAGCATAATATTTCTGGCTGTATAATTTTAAGGGAACCCACAATTTTTGCTCATGCATTATTTATCTTTTGACACAAAACAGTTACTTCACTGAGAGACTATAAATCGTAACGTGGTTTGAATGAACAATTAAATGATGGACATGATAAACTAGATTTATAAGCTTCAAATTCTTATGAAATAAAAATCTTAGCATAATTTAACTCCAAAGAACTAGAATATTCTTCTAAAACGATGCAGATTCATGGAACTGCAGCTCCCCCAACAGTATCTGAGAAGTTAAACAGCACGGAGATTGATCTAATAAATGGTTTGATATTGCTATGGGTAAACAGAGTAACTGCTTTTTTTAAAAAAATAAAAAAGACAGTTCTGTTATACGTATTTTTAAGAACCCATGTCAATACTGCATTTATTTTTTCCTGAATGGATTCAGAAATTAGGAAGTATCAGACAAATGGAGCATGTTGAATACATTATATTCTTGGAAAACAATCTTCAACCGAAAGAACTTAGCTGAAGTACAAAATGTTCTAGTAAAATAGATGAAAGAGAGATGTGAACGAAACAAAAACAGCACCACACAGATTAATCACTGAATGACAACACAGATTGTGTAGAAGACCATTAAAGAGAAAATTTGAAATATGAGTGGCTACCAAGAGAAATGGGAATTGTTGAAATATAGGAACATCGCTGATCTACACAGCTTTAGTGCTTCATGGAATATCTTTCCCATTCAGGAAATTGGGGTGGCATTTATAGATATTTATTGTTTTTTCAAGGTTAGCTTATTTGGGGAGTTTTAAACAACAATTCAATATTTGCTCCCAAATTTCCCAAATAAGATACAGAACAATTTCATATATGGATATAAAATCACAAGATGCCTTGCTGCTTTGCTTGCTTCTTGTGCCCCGCTTCCTCATGCACACATACAAATATATGTTCTTCTTCCCTTACACACTTATAGTTCTCTCATGCACCCTTCTCAGTCCTCACGCAGGAGACAAGGCCTTTCAAATATCCCACATGACTAGCACTTTCTTATGAGAGAGGATAGGATTTTGTGATCCCTTAACCACAGACCTGCGGTTATAGTGAGCACAACGATTTTCCAAAATGTTTGGAAAACCACTATTTTTAGAAATGGACCATTCTGGTTGTGAATAGCTTTTGTTTTCCCAATAAGAGTGTATGCAGCATCGCTCTTACGTAAGTTATTTGGTGAATTTGAATTGTGGTCATTTTGTCCACAGATCTTTGTTAACATATATAATTTTTAAAATGTCGGGGCCACGTTTTCTGCCAAAAAGAGTATGATTTGTTGACCCAAACTGTTCTAAAATGGTATGGAGAAGCAGAGAGTGATCTGAGTGAAGTGGAATGAGATTGCAACGAAAATTTTGTAATGGACAATGAGGAACCCACCGCAGCCACCGCCGATTCTGACATCAGCAATGATGAAGCTCCTGATGAAATTGATGACCAAGTAGAATCTACGTCGTGCAATAATTTATAAGGAAAGAATAAATTCAAATGGTCTTCTGCACCTTTTGGAAGCAATAGATCCAGAACCACTAGTCACAATATTGTAGTCAATTACCTGGACTACGGCCAGTAGCTAGAGAGGTCACTATGACCTCATGTCTGTAATAGTTTAGCCGAAATAGTACGGCTATGGTTAAGGGTTATTGTTGTTTTTCAAAAAGGCTAATTTTTTTCTCTTCAGTAAAGCATTGCAAACTTGGTTACAGTCTAATTGCTAGCTTTCTATGTTGTGCTATTAACATAAAATAAGTAATATCTAAAAATAGATATAATTTACCATGTTACCATGTTTCATAGAGTACTTAGAGTGGGATACTTTCCATTGCCACAAAAGTTGACAGAGGTATATTAAAGCTCCAATATAATATACAGAAATTTCAAACCCAGACATACTTCTGAGTCTCATCCAGCATTCTAATATTGAATTCAGTTTTCTTTTATAATTTTTCCCCAAATTCCAATAGCTGTCTAAATAGGTTCTTGTTCCTAGATTGTATCATATCTTTCCACAATCTTTATATGCTGTATGGTATATGGTGTCCTAACCTTCCACACCTCTGAATTTTCTTTAACATCTGGATTTGTTAATTAATATGACATATATGCTGAAAAAGAGTTAAAGAGTGAGCCTAGCAGGGATAAGTACAGCGTTTCCCCAAAAAATATGACCGGGTCTTATATTAATTTTTGCTCTAAAAGACTCATTAGGGCTTATTTTCTGGTTAGGTGTTATTTTCAGGGAAATACAGTACTGAATACATCCATCTGGCTGATGATCTTAACTGGGGCTTAATATGAGCATTCTGAAAAAATCATGCTAGGGATTATTTTCCAGTTGGCTCTTATTTTCAGGGAAACATGGTAGCAAAACACAGCAGCTGCAAAAATTGCAAGTGAAATATGTGTAAATTTTTTTTTGATGTTCTGTGTTTAACTTGGGAATAAAGTAAACATCAATGCCTGGTTATCAACGGATAAACTGTCTAATCTAGAGAGGGATCAAAGGTGAGAGGATAAAGAAATGGCTTGTCACAAAAGAAAAATGGCACAGAATGAGGTATTCTTATTTAATTCAAATAGTTTCAAAAAGTACTTTCGTAAGAATGTTGTAATAAGAAGAGCAAAAGTACAAAGTAGACCACTACTACAGTTCAACAATTAGCAAAGGCAGCAATCCAAAAATATAATGAAATGTTAGTCTGCCACATTACACTTCTATTCCATTACTCTCTATTGCAATAAAAAATATGATGTATTTTCAAATTCTTTATGAAAAAGAGCACTATCCCAAGCAAGTCTTATAAAATATGGGATGATGCATCAATTGATAAGTATCTTCCCTGTATATGTCAAGAAAGCTACCTATGGGTTTATGTGATAATTTTTAATGACAGTTCCTCCCCTCCACATTTGTTTGGAAAACAGATAAAGTTTCCTAAAACTGACATATCTACAAAGCTGAAATGTGTTCCTGTTCCTGTTTACTAAAAAAAACCCAGTATGTGTATTTTTTGCATGTGTATATGTGAAAATGTTTCCGTCTTTAACATAAAACATACAGATGGAGCTTTCATTGTTTCAGGGTGAATGAAAAAAAAAAACTCCTGCCAAGGAATACTTTTCTTTACTGCTCCATGTATGTATGTATGTATGTATGTATGTATGTATTTATTTATTTATTTATTTATTTAATTTTTATATGCCGCCCTTCTCCGGAGACTCAGGGCAGCTTACAATGCGTTAAGCAATAGCCTTCATACTTTTGTATATTTTATACAAAGTCAGCTTATTGCCCCCACAAACCGGGTCCTCATTTTACCCACCTTAGAAAGGATGGAAGGCTGAGTCGACCTTGAGCCTGGTGAGAATTGAACTCGCAGTAATTGCAGGCAGCTGGATGTTAAATGCTCCCTTAGTAGGAGGCATTAGCCTTCTACGCCACTCAGGCTCTTCTTCTTTGTCATCATCACCAATATATCTTTTAACTAATCAGGAATATATTCAGAGCAGTTCAATAGCTGGTGCAATTCTAGACCAGGGCTATGATGGGGACTCAGGAATCTCTTTATCTAACAAATATCTAAAGTATGATTGACATCATGAATTGCTCATGCCAATGAAATCTACTGTTTCAGAACCTATGGTAATTAAAGAAAACCACCAGAGAAAAATAGACCAAGATACTTATAAATGTAGACTCATTTTCCATCCATGTCTCTGAATATGGATAAAAAATGTAAACATCTCCCTATGCAGAAATTAAAAAGAAGGACGCTCTTTGTAAGTAAAATTATGCAAGCAGGATGCCTGCAAAATTCTGGCTTTCAAATTTTCTTATGCCTGTTTAATTAACAGGCACGCTTTATTATAACAAGAAGAAATTGGATTCCTTTTGGCTACCAAACAATTGCTTGAAGGTCTGGGAAGAGTATAACCTACCTAGAAATGAGATCTCTGGAGAATGCAGTTAAAATCTTTCTCCTATCCCTATAATATTGTTTTTATTCTTTCCCAAGCCATTTTAGAGGAAATTTAAGCCAGACATCCTTAAAACTGCAATGCCGCTCTAATATTGATACGATCTGACAACAAAAGCTCAACAATAGGCTTACAGTTAAAATCCTTGGAGGGGTACTGAAATAGACCACCTAATCTTTCCATTAAGCCAAAGGAATTAAACCGAGTAGAAGGCAGTGAAAGGATTCCAATATGCATTTTAGGAAAGAGCAAACACCTACTCTTTTCTCACAACAAATTTAAGAGACCTTAATCTAACGTGCTGTTTAATGTTTATGAATACTTACCAAGGTTTGTATTTGGGCCAGCAAGAAGCTGTTTGAATTTATCTAATCGCAATGCTTCTCTTTCAGATAATACATGAACACCCGAGGCATTATCTGCCACCCCACCAGTAAGTGCATGTGTAGAGGCTTGTGGAAGAGACTGAGATCTTGGCACAGAAGTATTTCCATTAGTGTCATCTAGAAAATGTAACAGGGGAAACAAGGCATAAAGTCGATTAAATCTGAAATGGGGGAAAGAAAATATATTTTATATCTTTTCCTGCATACACAAACACACGCACACAGGTAGTCCTTGACTTACAATAGTTCATTTAGTGACTGTTCAAAATTTTAATGGCACTGAGAAAATTCACTTATGACCGCTTTTCAGTTACAACCTTTCCCACATCCCCATGATCATGTGATCAAAATTCAGATGCTTGGCAACTAGTTCATATTTATGACGGTTGCAGTGTCCCAGGGTCATGTAAATCCCCTTTGGCGACCTTCTGACAAGCAAAGTCAATGGGGAAGCCAGATTCACTTAACAACCGTGTTACTAGTTTAACAACCGCAGTGATTCACTTAACAACTGTGGCAAGAAAAGTCATAAAATGGGCCAAATGTTTCAACATAAATTGTTGAACATTAAATTATGTTTAATATAAATTTTGGGCTCAATTGTGGTCATAAGTGGAGGACTACCTATACAGTATTACTATGTATTTTCAAGAAACCTTTGACTACAAATAGCAATATTTATCCCCTTACCTCCAAAAGAGATATAAGAATAGATCTATCCTGCCATTAACCTCATGCTTGTCAAGAAGTGAATGGGAAAAACTAAGGAGTACCACATTGGAATTTCCTTTTATAAGACAGGAAGTATTTTACTTATAACAAGAAAGTACAGTGCTGCTATTTTATATAGAAATCCATTATTTAACAGTTTTCTCATACTGAAAATAATAAAAATAGTTTTTTCCCATTTCTCCTACCAGAGGAATGTCTCCGGAGAGCTAAGAGGGATTAGTTTCCATGTAAGTCAGGATAATAAATTCAATATCCACAGTATCGGAATTGAGCTATTAACCATTTTCCAACTTTCTTTTTGGAAAATCAGCATGACCTTTCAATTGGATGCTCAGGAACAACTGTTGCATTTGGGCAGGGAAGCACAGGACAGCAATTGAGTTTCTCAAGTGTAATATACCTGCAGAACTTGATGCGTTTGTTTCACTGACAGATTTAACCAGTCTGTTGTCACCACATCCAGCTGAAGGCAAGTCTGAAATTTTCTGGGGCTGTTCCCTTTCTATCTGTTCCTCCTGCAATTTGTGCTGCTCTTGTAATTTACTGTGATTCTGAATTACTCTGTTGGCCGTTTCCATGACTACATCCGTGTTGAGGCTTTCTGTAGCCATCGCTAAAAGTTCGTCATCATCTTCCCCTACATCCCAGGCATCGCTCGTGTTGCTTTCAAATTCCTGAAATGTGCTGACTTTCTTTGTTTTTACTGGGGTCGTAGGAGGCTTGGGTCCTTGTTTTAAACTGTTTAAAAAAAACAAACAAAACAAACAAACAACTTTTACTAATACGTTCATTACTGTAAAATTTAATTAAGGAAAAAATTCAAGCTGACTAAAGGGATATATTTCTGATGAAAAAGCAAGCAGATGAGGATGTCATTTTGACAATAATAGAATAACAGAATTGCAAGGGACCTAGGAAGTCTTCTACCCTGTTTCCCCTAAAATAAGACATCCCCTGATAAAAAGCCCAATTGGGCTTTTGAGCACATGTGGTAAAATAAGCCCTCCCCCCAAAAAAATAAGCCATCCCTGAAAATATTTAACCGCATGCGCAGCCGGTTCCCGCCATTTCCTCTGGTTAGGGTTAGGGAGACAGAGCTGGAAATCAGGTAAGACGGCAAGAGGAGCCCCATCTTGCTCCACACGCTCCAAAATAGTAAGACCTCCCCAAAAATAAGGCCAAGCACTTATTTCAGGGTTCAAAAAAATATAAGACAGGGTCTTATTTTCGAGGAAACACGGTAGTCCAACCCCCCCAGGAGACTCTTCTGGACAAATGGCTGTCCAAAATGGCTGCCCAGAATTTCCATAATGTTTCATTTAGTCAGTTGTAGCTGTTAAAATAAAACGAGCAAAAAGAGAAAAAGTAGAGACCGTTCTCAATTAACAATTTTTAAGTAACAATTATGTACAGGTATTAACACTGCAGCAAAAAGTCCTCCTCAAGAACTCATGGTCTTCTTAGGCTTTGTTTGTGTTCAACCTGAATAACCATTGTGCAAAGTAAACTTCTCTGTCATGCCAGCTGGAATTATCACAAACAGTACCAATCAGATATGTTACAGACTCAGACTGTTCCAATATAATGCTGGACTTCACAGACATGAGATGTGGATTTAAAAACACAATATGAAAACAGCTAAATCAGAAGACAGAGTTTGTTTTTAAAAACGTTTGACATATAATAATTTATATGCATAAAATACCATGCACACACACACACACACACACACACACACATACATATATATATATATTGTCTTAAGTTTTCGCGGGTGTGTATATGCAAAAAATTAAAATCTCGGGTGTTTTCCCGCGTCATGTTAAATAAGTTAGTTAAAATGTTTAAAATTCTGGTTAAAATCCTAGCTTAAAATCTTCCAAAAATCCTTACAGAGCACTCTGCATTTTATACCAAATTTATATTTCACTGATAAATAAATAAATAAATAAAGGGAGACTAGTATAGATCTGTTTCAAGTTATTTAGCTCTCATCAGCTAGCCATACCCTTACTTGGATTTGAACTTGTGGCTCAGAGGTTAATACAACTGCCTAACATGCAGGCAGCCCTGAGTTGCCTGATCGTCAGAGCTTGGATCGTTAGAGCTTGGATCGGCAGAGGAATTTAAACGAAAAAAACCCCTTTTTTTCTTTGAGCCTTGGTACTACAGTGGTTTAAAGCACCCTGTTATTAACACAGCTGCCTGCAATTTACTGCTGGTTCGAATCTCTCCAAGGCTCAAGGTTGACTCAGCCTTCCATCCTTTCTAAGGTAGGTTAAATGAGGACCCAGTTTGTGGGGGCAATATGCTGACTTTGTATAAATATACAAAAGTATGAAGGTTATTGCTTAACGCACTGTAAGCCGCCCTGAGTCTCCGGAGAAGGGCGGCATATAAATCAAATTAAAAATAAATTAAAAAAAAAATGCCTCTGACGATCCAAGTTGAGTTGCCTGATCTGCAGAGGTTTTTTAAAAAGCCTCTGCTGATCAGGCAACTCAGCTTGGATCGTCAGAGCCTTTTGAAAGCATTTTTTTTACAACCTCTTCGCCGAAGAGGTTGTAGAAAAAATAGTTTTAAAAGTTAAAAAAAAAAATTGGCCATGCCCACCCAGTCACATTACCCCCCCCCAAGCCACGCCCACAGAACCGGTAGTAACAAATTTTAAATTTCACCACTGGCCTGGAGTCTCTCCTCCCCTCCAGAAAAGGGGTGTGTCAGGTAGGCCAACACCCGTTTTCTGGTTAAGCTGGGCTTGCAACCTTATTCTGAATTCTGATCTGCATTAATGACAGTTGGTGCAGATACAACAATGACAAGACTCATTCAAACTAAGACATACTAAGCAGTTCATTTAAAGTTGTGTAATACTTGAGCATTGCTATTTGCAAATAATAGAGTATTATGCATCAAGCAAGTCAACGCCTTGCCCAACATACTGCCAGTTATTGGAGCATGCAAACCCAAGTACTAATTACATACCAAAAAACAACACCACAGAAAAGTTATGCAAGAGACAGCAGGCAATTCCACAATTATCTGTAATGATTATGATTATAACATACCTTATTAAAGGCATCCTGCAACAAATAGCTTGGATTTTTGCCCCTTAATATTTGTTTAGGCATTTATTTTAGATATGTATAGATCTCAGGGAAGTAATCTACAATTTTTAATTTTCAATATACTATTGGTTTATTACTTTATTTTTAGGTAATCAACTTTGACTTAGTGGTGAGTGGTGAGGTGGCTTAGTGCTGAAGACACTCGCCTCCCACTCAGAAGGTTGAGAGTTCAATTATAGGTAGTGGCAAATGTTTCTCTCCTAAAATATTTGCTGCAAACTCCACCTGGCATCAGGAAGGACATCCAGCCAGTTAAATGCTCAGCTCCATCCAGTCACCCTGACTCTACCTTTACAGGGTCGTAAAAGAGAGTTTAACCTTGACTTAGTGTAATTGTAAGTATATGTGTTTGCATCTGCTGAATTTCTAAGTGGTTCATGACTGTCCACATGCTAACTGGGACCTTGTCTAACCATGCAACACCAGTATTGTGAGAATAGCATTGGTTATATAAGAAAGAAAACTATGGATTAAATGAAGAGAAATTTAAACGTTAGGCATCAAAACAGACATCAGCATGAACAAATAAATTTAAAACTTCAGTAGACGCTTAAAGAGCAAATAATATTTAATTTTGTTTTATAAACTTTTACTACCAATACTAAAAAAACAGCCATAAACAGTGAATTGCCACTCCTGAGACACTACACAATACTCTTTGGAACTGCAAGCACTGTTGAAAAATCTATTATAACTGAGATAGCTGAATGACTAGGATCCTACATCTTCTGTGTTATCACAGTAAGGATCCTTTGTTTACTTTTCTGATCTATGAATTAGATTGAACTCTATCCATTATTTATTTATTTATTTATTTATTTATTTATTTATTTAATTAATTAATTAATTATATTATATTATATTTTTATACCGCCCTTCTCCCAAAGGACTCAGGGCGGTGAACAGCCATAATAAAACAATATACAAGACGAATTTAAAAACCATATTAAAATAATTCAATTTTGGCCGAATTTAAAATTCCCATTCTAAAACCCTTATAAAACATATTAAAACCCATATTTAAAACCCAATTAAAATTATTGTCCCATCAGACCGGCTTGCTGGAATAACAGGGTCTTCAGCGCACGACGGAAAGCACAGAGTTTGGGGATCCTTCGTATATCCGGGGGCAATTCGTTCCATAGGGCAGGAGCCCCCACAGAGAAGGCTCTCCCCCTGGGAGTCGCCAGTCGACATTGTTTGGCCGACAGCACTCTGAGGAGGCCCTCTCTGTGGAAGCGTATGAGTTGGTGGGAGGCAATCAGTGGCAGCAGGTGGTCCTGTAAATATCCAGGCCCTAAGCCATGGAGCGCTTTAAAGATGGTAACCAACACCTTGAAACGCACCCGGAAGACCACCGGGAGCCAGTGCAGCTCGCGCAAGAGAGGTGTTACATGGGAGCGACGAGTCGCCCCCATTATCACTTGTGCAGCCGCATTCTGGACCAGTTGGAGCCTCCGGGTGCTTCTCAAAGGGAGCCCCATGTAGAGACCATTACAATAGTCCAGACGGGACTATTACTCAACCTGACATGATGTCTTACAAGACTAGTCATATCAGCAGAATGTATTCTGATGTTCACCGTAAATTCACTAGAAGAAAACAGATCAGCTTCTCTTCACAAAAAGTAAGATCAATGGATGAATGTGCATCCTTCATATAAAAGGTAAAGGTTCCCCTTGCACATATGTTCCCGACTCTAGGGGGCGGTGCTCATCTCCATTTCAAAGCCAAAGAGCCAGGCTGTCTGAAGAAGCCTCCATGGTCATGTGGCCGGCATGACTAAATGCCAAAGGCGCACGGAACACTATTACCTTCCCACCAAAGGTGGTCTATTTTTCTACTTGCATTTTTTACGTGCTTTCGAACTGCTAGGTTGGCAGAAGCTGGGACAAGTAACGGGAGCTCACCCCGTTACGCGGCACTAGGGATTCAAACCACTGAACTGCCGACCTTTTGATCAACAAGCTCAGCATCTTAGCCACTGAGCCACTGCGTCCCCCCATCCTTCATATAGAGCAATGTAAATCTGTAAGATTGCCATTCCAAGGTCCTACAATATGGCTTGCATATTTCCAAATGATGCCATAATATTTACTGTGATGAAAAAGAATGAGACAGTGTTCTACATGCTTTCCCAATTTCTCACAGTAAGAAAAAGAAACCATTGCAGTAAATAAATGTGAACCAGATTATAGTTTGTATATAACATCAAATTATTGTTTGTTAGAAAGTAGGATTCCTGTCTGGAAATAGGCAAAGTATACAGCATTAGTATCAGTAAAGCGAATCACAAAGCTTTCGTTTTACATAAAGAAATGAGCAGTATTCACATACAATTTACAATCCAGGATTCTTGGCTAAGTGTTTATGGCGAATAAGTCACATGCTGGTACATAAAACCTGTTCATTTCTGTTCCCTTTATGCAATCAAATGAAACAGAGAACTCATGGCAATAATAATCTAGTTACAGTTTCACAACACAAAAGTAAAAGCAAAACACCATTCAGAGCACTGCAAGCAATAGAGCAGAGTTTTAAATTAAAGTAGACAATCCATAACTTTTTGGGCATCCTTTCAAACATATTTCCTTGCCAGGTTCCTCAGTGCCTTCAATAACAACAGACCTTCTGGTGTACTGCCTTTACTGGAAAGGTTGAGATACATTCAGTGATGTATCTGCCTTCAAAATAGCCCATTTTGAACTATATAGCACAGTCAAACAACAGCACAGGAAATACCTTATGACATTTTGTATTATGTTGCAAATTGTTTCATGATAGTTTTTATGTTATAAAATGTTTTATAAAATTTGCCAAATTTCAGTTCCATGAGAGTCATCAGTCCTGGATTTCGGATGCATTCTATAGGTTAACCCATATGAAGTACCTTGATTTGCCCTATAATGCATTGTTTTGCCCAATTAAAGATTACAGTTATGGTTTGAATACCATGTTTCCTCGAAAATAAGACCCTGTCTTATATTTTTTTGAACCCCGAAATAAGCGCTTGGCCTTATTTTAGGGGAGGTCTTATTATTTTGGCTCCTCTTGCCATCTTACCTGATTTCCAGCTCTCTCTCCCTAACCCTAACCAGAGGAAATGGCGGGGACCGGCTACACATGTGTTTAAATATTTTCGGGGAGGGCTTATTTTCAAGGGGGTTTATTTTAGCACATGCTAAAATTTAGCAATTGGGCTTATTATCAGGGGATATCTTATTTTCAGGGAAACAGGGTAGTATATTGATAATACAATACACAATCCATTAATTAATTTCACCAGTTTATATAAAGGAAAGGAAAAAATACACTGTTAAAACTGCATATTGCAGTTCCTTTTAAGCTATATACAATAATAGAACAGATAGTAAATGTCATTTATAAACATTATGAAGGTACTTTGTGTTTAAACATTACAACTGAAAATGTTAATATGACTCAGTTGATCAGGCTATTTGTATCTCTAAGTTTTTAACGAGAAATGATTGACTTATTTCTTTAAAATGCATGGCATTAAATATTCATTCAATAAGCTAACCTAGCCAAAATGGTATTCTCTTGTACTCATGAGGGCACTTATGCCAGAAAGAAGCAGAATAGGACTACAACTAAAGCATTTACTCAAGTTTAAGATAAGGCAGTGATTTTCACAAAAATAAAGTCCCTCAGTCCCCAAAGGAAAAAAAAACTTACTTTCCATGCAGCAGTGGATCAAAAGGAGGATGCTGAGCTCCATATACATGTTGAATACTAAAAAGAAAAAATAAGAGAAATAACATTCAATTCAATTACAGCAAGTCTCTAATACTTTTGGAAGTGAGTCCACAAAATGTGAATGTGGCATATTCAATAATAATTTTCTATAGCAGGTTTCATGATACAGAGTTCATAATTATACCGATTACAGCATATATGAAAGGATCCTAACAACTTTAAAAATATGGAGAAGCTTATAGGTTATTACTGGAGCTTTACATCGCCAACTCCAAGATGACAAAGAAAACAAAGAGTTGGAAATATGATACAACTGTTTCCTTCCTTGAAGACGGACATTCTGAGCCTGACTACTATGAGTGCAAAAATCAGGGCAATCACTAGATGGCAACAAAGAACTCAGGCATCCAATATCCCTGTGCTGCTACTGTATCTAAAGAACAGATTTTTGATTCCAGATCTGGTAGCCCTAAATACTCACTGAAAGGAGAAGGAGAAGGAGAAGGGGAGAAACGAAAACAATTACTGTATTTTTCAGAGTATAAGACGCACCTTTTTCTCCCCTAAAAGGGGGTGAAAATTTAGGTGCATCTTATACACCGAATGTAGCCCTGCCCACCCACTGGCCCCCACCCTTTGGCCTCTGCCTCCCAGCAGTTATCTCCTTGCAGCAAGCAGCAAGAAGAAATAGCTTGTTTCAGCTTCAGCACAGTCTAATTAGCACAAGTTGATTGGATCAGCCTCCCGACTCTCAGCTGTTTTGTACGGGCTTCTGCTGCTTGCTGCAAGGAGGTAAATTGCTGGAGCAGATTTTTTTTTTCTTGTGCTAATCAAGCTATGCTGAAAACGAAAATGAAAGTAAAGCAGGCTGTTTGCTGTAACAAGGCAAAATTGCTGGGAGGCAGAAGCAGAGGCAGATTTCTTTTTCTTGTTTTCCTCCCCAAAAAAAGTAGGTGTGTCTTATACTCCGAAAAATACAGTACTTGGCTATCTCACCTTCCATGGAAGCACTTATCACCATCCAGTTCTGAATGGAGGAACAAAATCTACCGGCAAAATTTGTAATTTGGTTAAAAAGACCATCCAAAAAAGATGCACACTAATTTTTATAACGAATGCCTACACTACACGATATTAATACACACAAAAGGCTAACATTAGGTTGGCCTTTGGAAAGCCTTAAAGATCTGGTTGCATTACTGATCATGGGAGTCAGAAGGTTAGTCCGAGCCCATGAAATGTCATTCTTTAATATCAGTCTTATGTTATTTGCAGTAACATAAGAGGTATGTGTGTGTGTATAAAATTTATTTATTGGCACAGATATTGTCTCATGCATATTTTGTTGTTATTTTTATGGACTGTTAGCTGCCCAGTCAAATGGCAAGATCTAATAGAAGAGGTTCTTCTTGCTTTAGATAATGCACTATTTGAAATCCTTAAGAATTATGTGAAAATGGAAAGTGAACACAGATGAAAAGGAAATTTGAAGGAAAACAATCATTTCCATATGCGAACAGATATTTTACAATCCACTCCATTGGCTAGAATCAATGTAGCCAATGTGGGATCAATGTAGATGTAATTTTCTACTCTATCACTCATTTTCTAAAGTTATTACTTGTTTCCTAAAATAGTAATCAAATTGATAAAAATGTCCCCCCCCCAAACTAATTTATTCTTGAAGAAGACTTAAGAATGAACAGTACTTAGAGCAAGTGTGTCCAACCCATTACTTATAGGTCACATATGGTCCTGGACAGCTAGTAAATTTACTACTATGCAAGGTTTGAAGTAAAGACTTTCTAATATGCTCAGCAAACCTTTGTACTCCATTTAGCTGCTTCCATAAGCACTAATAAATTATGTTATTCGGAATGCAAAGTATCATTATTACTGAGACAATAAAACTCGGCAAGGAAATTTGTTCACAGAAACAATCCGGATTCACCCTCACTTTAAAATGCAATAACTGAATGTTGCAATTGAAATACAGTATACTTTATAAGAAAGGATATACTATACTCTTTCATGGAACATTCGTTTTTATTTTTTTAATTTTATAATGTTATTTCACTGAAAATTATGTACAATCTACATCTTTTTTAAAACTAAATGTCAGAAATAGTTAACAAAATTTTTATTTATATTATACCAAAGTAGGCAAGAGATTTGATGAACCTCATATTTATTAAAATGCTTTCAGGCGCAACAAAGTTGCTGAAGTTATTCTGGTAGATGTTATCATCATTTAATGGAGGAGATTCAACTACTCTGGAAGGTATCATACTAAGAACAAGTTTATTGTCCACATCCAAGTCCATTCTTCATCCCAAACCTTCACCTCAATTTGTCATGATAAAATTTAGAAATATTATATTCTACCTGACATAACATTCTTCCTCTCCAAAATAAAGAACTATGTGAAGCAAATCATCCAGATTTATAGTAATCCGATGATCTGTTGCTCTTCCAAATTTATATTTCCAGCAAAGCTTATTCCTCTCAAAATATTAACTAGTTATTATGAAAAAATACTTTACTCAACTGAAGTCTCTTCCTATCAAAGATTTAGCAACTACCGTATTTTACGGAGTATAAGACGCACCAGAGTATAAGACGCACCTTAGTTTTTGGGGAGGAAAATAAAAAAGCTGATTGGTGGGTGGATAGGCCTCCCGGAATACCCCCAATCAGCTGTTTCCAGAGGTGAATTTTAGCAACAGTTTCATTGGTTGTGAGCTCTGTGCCTTTTTTTTTTTTTTCCTGCCTCTGAAACTTCTGAAACTCTGTTTCAGGGGGAAAAAAATTCTTCCTTTGAAAGCCTCCAAAACAGAGCTTCAGAAAAAAAGGCTTTTTTTCTGAAGCTTCTTTCAGAGGCTTTCTTTCTGAAGCTTCTTTCAGAGGCTTTTATTCTGAAGGACTATCTGTACTCTGTTAATCTTCTTTCTTTGGTATTGGTATGCAGATTAACCTCTTCCCATCTGTTGGTTATTGTGTCATTCTCCAGATTTGTTAACATAGTTTGGTTAGAACCTTTACTGATTCTTCTTTTGTTGCTTGCCATATTATTTTAGATAAAAGTCTTTCAGAGGCTTTTTTTCTGAAGCTTCTGAAATCTCTGTTTGTGAGGCTGGGCGGGGCTACATTCGGAGTATAAGATGCACCCAGATTTTCACCCTCTTTCTGGGGGGAGAAAGGTGCATCTTATACTCTGAAAAATACGGTAGAATGTTTTTCTGAGAACAGTTAGTTATGTATTGCAAACTACTGTGACATGTTTGAGTGTGTGTATGTATTATATTATATTATTATATTGCAATGTGTGTATGATAATTATGAAATACCTGTCCATACATATTAATTTCTTAACAACAGACTGTTTCCAGGTTTGAGAACTGTAAGACCTAAGTTCATACAATCACTACCAGTGATTTGAAGAAGCACTTTGATGGACTTAAAAAAAACTTTAATTACTACCATTAAAATAAACCCTCTAATTTATAATTTTAGTTCTATAGATAGGCCCAAAACTGCTCTCAATACTCTACATATAGTAATCTGTTTTGATGAAAAGTGTGACAGTGTTCCTTAATAAATGTATTTACAATACAGTAAGCTGCAATTGCTTAAATATATTTATATCTTCCAATGTATGTAAAGCTTGGTTATAATAAGAATCATTTAATATTTTTCCTAGCAAATAAGTTTTTAATGGTTCCTCTCACAAACCTGAAAAATTTAAGTTGTATCTAGTTAAATTCCCTTCAGGATAACACCTTTTTTTGTTGTCAACACCTTCTGCTGCCTTTACATGAAGAGCAATTTGATGTCCAGATTTCTTGGCTAAAGTATCTTCTGGTCAAATTGCCTTTAGAATCCTTTTAATGCTCAGTTTCATCACTATCTTACAGGAATGCTTCCTGCATTTCATCAATTAATACTGGCCTCTAGATCTTTTTCTAATAAGACTGAGTCAAATTCAAAAGTTTGCTGCTATCTTACTCTGCTCCTTTCACCATTCCTTATTTGTGATTTTCCAAAAAGCCTGTCATTTTCCAGGTGAACTTCTCTAATTCTGAAATGGAGAAATTATTTTTTTTAAAAAAAATTCTGACCATTCATGTTCCTAGAGGACTTTCTAACATTGAATGCAAATTTATTCCTAGCTATTCGAACTATGCTTCAATATTGACTTTTAAATTTTAGCTTGAAGTCTTCCACAGTAATCAAGAAATCCAAGCAGTCCCAACAAAACTATACCTCCTACATTCCAATTCCAGTCTGAAGTCTTTCTGTGGGAAAATAGTAACTGCCTAATAACAATAGGTTCTGATGATTGCTTTTCCATCACAGATAAGGATGTGAAGGTATGATTTTTCACCTTAACAGAAAAGTTACAGCGACCACATTCAACAAACTGTGTGATTTTTCAACCCCCAAAATCCTACATTATCGAATTTATTCCTGCTTGTCTAACTTTTTTGCCTTAGCTTCACTACTAAGCAAGACAGTTAAGTGAATTTTGCCCCATTTACAAGTTTTTTGCCACAGTTGTAAAGTGAATCACTGAAACTGTGAATGGACTAGAAAAATAGAATATAGAAATAATAAAAATATGAATTTAGAAATAATAAAAATAGAAATATAGAAAGAGAAATAATAGAAAGAGAAAGAGAGAGAGACTAGACTAGACTGCATTAAACAGTGCTGTGGAAGTTAGGCATTTAGTAGAGTGATGGCATGGGGAAAGAAACTTGTTTTGGCATGCAATGCCCTACAACAACATCCTGAGGTGAGAAGTTGAAACAATTTATATCCAGGATGTGAGGGGTCTGTAGATATTTTCTCAGCCCTTTTTCTGGCTCATGCAGTATGCAGGTCCTCAATGGAAAGCAGGGTAGTTGCAATAATTTTTTTTCTGCAACCACCCTGCCTTCCATTTTTTGCAACCTAACTATCCATTAAAGTCTGTACCTGTCCTGTCTGGTTGCTATGCCAAACCAGACAGTTATAGAGGTACAAATGACAGACTCAATAATTCCTTTGCAGAACTGTATCAGCAGGTTCTTGGACAATCTGAGATTCCTGAGTTGACGCAGGACGAACATTCTTTGTTGTGCCTTTTTAACGATGGTTCTAATGTTAGGTGTCCCTTTCTATAATCTCCTGAGAGATTATAGAAACATGAAGATCTCTACTGTTGGTAACACAATTGTTAAGTGATTGTGGCTTTCCCATTGACTCTGCTTGTCAGAAGGTCACAAAAGGTATCCTCAGGACATTGCAACTGTTATAAACACATGCCAGTTGCAGGGAATTTGGAATTTTGATCACATGACCAGGGGGATGCTGCAGCAGTTGTGTGAAAAACAGAAGTCACTCACTTATTTTCAAGGCTGTTGTAACTTCGAACAGTCAATAAACAAATGGCTGTAAGTGGAGGGCTAATTTGTATAAAATATTTTTGCCAACTAAACTTAAAGAGCCAGCTTTCTCTCTGAGATATTTATGAATCAGATTTTTCCCCCTAAAACACAACTTCCCTTCCCTTCCTTTCCCATAAAAAGGAAGGTCAGGTCACAGAAATGCAAAATATACTTAATGGCCTCTCAGATTAAAATCCAAAGCACTCCATTATGAGGCTAGAAAATAAAAAATAAAAAGCCTTTCCCTCCCCCCCTCGGAATTTAGGGATACTTTCCAGAATCCAATAAGAACATTTCACTTTATTCTCCATTCCTGTTTTATTATCTAATCAGTTCTACCATGAGAAGAACACCACAGTGGCCAAACACATATCTAATTTCTGGGCAATACTTTCAGAATATCTATCAGCAGAAAACGAATAACAGATCCAAGCACAGACACCGAGAGAGATGCCTTCGCTCTGAATGGCTGTGTTAAAACATTATTTAACTGATAACTTTACTCTTGATTTAAAGGCAACGGGTTCAGCCCAGTAAGATCATCATAAAGCCTCACCTCTGCTAGTTACTGCTCCAACCGCCCTGCCAGGTCCTCGTTTCTCACAGGGAAACATCGGCAAAGTACTTCGAGCAAGCTCAACACCTGACTAGGTGGTTCAGTGGCTAAAACACCGAACTTGTCGATCAGAAAGTTCGGCGGTTCGAATCCCTAGTACAGGTCTCCTGCGGGAGCAGGGGGTTGGACTAGATGACCTCCAAGGTCCCTTCCAACTCTGTTACTGTTACCATTGTAGGGCCAGGGCCGAACAACAATCGCCGCCGCCCTCGCCCTCAAGGCCCGGCTTCTGCCAAAAACCCCACCCCCACCCCGCCAATCCGTTTCCAAAGTCATCGCTTCACATCCTGCGGAACCGACCGCCTCGAGAAACGAGGAGGCAGAGAAGTAGACGCGATACACCGTCGTGCCTCTTGCTCAAAATGAAAACGCCCACCTACTTTTCACCCCGGGGAGAAGAAGCCCCGTAGAGCCCGGCTACCTTACACGCTCCGCTTAGTCACCCCTCAACTTTTCGCCTGCTTACCTGCCCGGCACCCGAGACGCGTTCCGCTTCCAAAACTGCTTCTTCCCCGCGTCGCTCGCCATCTTCCCGTCACCTCATAGCCCTTCTTCTGAGCGGCGAAAGGGCAATAGGATCCGATGCCGGACCTCGACCGGCGGGTCCCGATCTCTTCTCCGACCAAGGCCGAAAGGTTCGGGGCTCACTCCATCCCGGCCCCTTTCCCTTTCCTCGGAAACCTGCGCGCTGCCATCTTGAGACCCCAGAGCAATCCCTCTCCCTATTGGCTCCGAGCATCAGCTGTCCCTTTCGTCCTATCACAAGTGAACATACTTCCGCGTGTGTTCCAGGCAGCACAGTGAACATCAGCGGATCCTATTGGAGGAGAGTTGGGATTTCAATCATCCCTGGGAGGCTTCGGGCAGATTGGCTGTTTTAGCATTCTTTTCCCGCCCCCATGTAGAGCGCTTGTGACAAGTGCTGGCTTTGCAGAAGAAGAAGCGCAACAACAACAATAAGAAGAAATATCATCGCCGCCCGGTAATTAGTGGCATCGTAAACTGGCCTGACGTCAAAACATTAAACACAGAAGGCTGTATTTAAATAGGGTTGATCGGGCATCGCCTTGATTCATGAAATTTCTGAGTCTGGGCTGCATAAAAGTCTTTATTTTGGGCATATCAATAAAAAGTAACAGCAATTTAAGAGCTACAATCATTTCAATCCTGACAATAAAACCTACGAGGTAGTAAAAGAATCCCTAAAGGCTAGCATTGATAAGATGATGCAATAATATTAAAACACATGCTTTTTTTTTAATTTATTGATTTGTCAAGCATATATGAGTTAACAGGTGTAGGAAGAAATATCCTTCTGAGTTCAGCTCCAAGTGGAGAAAAAGACACTGGAAACATGGAGACTGCTTGGAAAGATGGTTTAATGGTGGACAGGATCACATGGTTTGAGTTCCTGAACAGAAAAAGGTGAGACGCAGGGAGTCCCTGGGTTTTATGCCCTCTCTGGTTTGAACTTCCTGGGGCCCAGAAAGAGTATCCTGATTGGTTGTCAAAGTCCCAGGTGGTCTAGGGGTCTTAGCTAACTTTGTAGGTTGTCTCTCAAGTTTGCTTGAGTCTTGTCATGTGGTGAGTTTCTGTTGCTAGATGGGTCCTATTGTGTTGCAGATGATGGCCCATTGACAAAGATTGAGTTTCTGCCTCTGGCCCATTAACAAAAGGGTGGAGGCAGGAAGGTAGGAGCTGCTTTGTCTTTAAAACATGCTTCTCCATTTCTCATACAGGGAAGCATAATATTATGCCTTTTTAATATTTCCCAAAATTTTCATTCCTCTAGGAAAGGGGTGGGTGCTAACTTCCTACACAGGTAAAAGTATGTTGGAAGAAATCTCCTTCTAGGTTCTGCTCCAAGTGGGGAAAAAGACACTGGAGACATGGAGACTGCTTGGAAAGATGCTTTAATGGTGGACAGGATCACATGGCTTGAGTTCCTGAACAGAAAAGGGGCAGATACAGTAAATCCTCGGGTTTTTATGCTCTCTCTGGCTCTGCATTTCCTGGGGCCCCGAAAGAGTATCCTGATTGGTTGTCAGACTCCCAGGGGGTGGGGGTCTTAGCTAGCCTTGCTGGCTGATGGTCACATGTGCTTCCCAGGTCACATGTGGTGAGTTTCTGCTGCTATTGTGTAGAGGGCTAATCCTATCTTTGTTGGATCTTTGGCAATTCCTACTATGGCTCTGCCTGAAGGAGGCAGATCTTTGTTATGTAGAATAGACTGGCCCAGGCCTTAATGCCCATTGACAAAGGGTGGGGGCAGGAAGATGGGAGCTGCTTCAAAACATGCTTATCCCAGGGAAATATAATATTCTGCCTTTTTCATATTTCCTAAAATATTTCACTCTTCCAGGAAAGGGGTGGGTGCTAACTTCCTACAAGTATAAACATAATTTGAATACATCAAAAGAGTAAGAGTAAAAAATAAATATTAGGACAGGGACGGTAGGCACACTGGTGCACTTATGCACGCCCCTTACAGACCTCTTAGGAATGGAGTGAGGTCAACAGTAGACAATTTAAGATTAAAGTTATGGGGGGTTGAGGATGTAACAACAGAGTCAGGTAGTGCATTCCAGGCATTGACCACTCTGTTACAGAAGTTATATTTTCTGCAATTGAGTTTGGAGTGGTTTGCCTTGAGTTTATATCTATTATTTGCTCGTGTATTGTTGTGGTTGAAACTGAAGTAGTCATTGACAGGTAGGACATTGTGGCAGATGATTTTATGTACTACACTTAGGTCAGACCGAAGTCGGCATAGTTCTAAGTTGTCTAAGCCCAAAATTTGAAATCTGGTGGCATAAGGTATTTTATTGTAGGTAGAGGAATGGAGGACTCTTCTCGTAAAATATCTCTGGACTCTCTCAATTGTATTTATGTCCGATATGCTATGCGGGTTCCAGACAGATGAGCTGTATTCGAGAATTGGTCTAGCAAATGTTTAGTATGCTCTAGTTAGCAGTACAATATTACCAGAGAAGACGCTACACAACATTAGGTTAACAACTGTTAATGCCTTTTTGGCAATGTTGTTACAGTGGGCTTTGGCACTTAGATCTTTAGAAATGAGTACTTCAAGGTCTTTGACAGAGTGAGGGTCATAATATTAAAATGAGACTGTTAACCAACAGGTGAAAATAGAGTAGAAAATGCAAGAGTATAGTATTTCTTAAAGTGTGGTCTTAGACACCCTGAGAGCCCCCCCCCCCTCCCCACACAATATCTTATTTGGATCCTCCAAATAAAGGCAGCCTGTGTAGAAGAGGAATACAGTATTAAAATTCCATCGAGCCATCATGAGAAACGGTAGCTGAACAGGTAGTCCTTAACTTATAACCATTCTTTTAGCAACTGTTTGAAATTACAGTAGCACTGAAAAAAGTGACAACAGCCCTAGCACTTAAGATCATTATGGCATCCCTATCATCATGTGATCAATTTGCAGGTGCTTGGTAACTGACATATACAATATTTAGCACAGTTATAGTCCCAGGGTCATGCAATTGCCAGTTACAACTGTAGAAAGTTAGCACCCACCCCTCTCCTAGAAGAATGAAACATTCTAGGAAATATTAAAAAGGCAGACTATTTCCCCTAAAAGAGAAATAGAAATCTTAAGGGACACAGAAACTCAGCCCCAGCAGATACTTTGGTGCCAGCTTATCTACAAAACAAAAGACCTTCAGCTCCAGGGTGATAGGATTAACCCTCACTCAAGATCCAAACCAGGACAAAGCCATTAAGCCATAATTGGAATTGCCCAAAGCCCCTTCATTATATCACCCAGCAAGATTCAACCAAGTCTGAACTCAAGATAACCTACAAAATTACCCCTGCATGGTCCCATGGGAGTCTGACAACCAGTCAATACATTTCTTTCACAGGAACAGGAAACAAGTTCAAAGCCCAAGGGAGGGTATAAATCTCTCTCTCACCCATGTGCTCGATTGCCCAGGACCTCGAACTATGTGATCCTGTCCACCATTAAACCATCTTTCCAAACAGCTTCCATGTTTCCAGTGTCTCTCCCCACTTGGAACTGAACCCAGATGGACATTTCTTCCAACACAACTTTCCCAGTTGGCTTCTGACAAGCAAAATCAGTGGAGGAAGGCAAATTTGCTTGAAGACCACGTATTCACTTAAGAACTGCAGTGATTACTTAACATCTCTGATAAAGTAATACATTTGGGCGTGACTCACTTAGCAATGGAAATTCTGGTCCCAATTGTAGACAAGAGCTACAGTACTTGTAGAACACAGATCAAATTTAATTTTCAATATAAATTGTTTATAAATATAACCCAACAAAAGTGCCTTTGGAATCAACTATATTTTTAAAAGTAGGAAGGGCTGAGAGAAAAAGTTTAAGAAACACTGGAATAATATAATGCAGTCTTATTAAGATTTCACTCCAATTTAAAACAAGGATGTAGTATCAACCCTGGCGATCAACAAGGATGTAAAAATACAGGAAAAGTTCTTTTTTTTTAATCTATTGGGTTATGATTAGAGATAAGATACAATTAAATAAGACACCATAAAATGTAAAATGTACAATTAACATTCTTGGTTCATTTGGGCAGTGGTGAAATGTAAAATTTGTTACTATCAGTTCTGTGGGCGTGGCTTGGGGGGGTAATATGACAGTGGACGAGGCCAACTTTTTTTTTTACTTTTAAAACCATTTTTTCTACAACCTCTTCGGCCAAAGAGGTTGTAAAAAAATGCTTTTAAAAGCCCTTGATGATCCCATCTGACTTGCCTGATCAGCAGAGGCTTTTCTTTTTTTTTAAAGCCTCTGACGATCCCAGCTGACTTGCCTGATCGGCAGAGGCTTTTCTTTTGTTAAAAAAAGCCTCTGATGATCCCAGCTGACTTGCCTGATCAGCAGAGGCTTTTCTTCTTTTTTTTTTTAAAGCCTCTGACAATCCCAGCTGACTTGCCTGATCGGCTGAGGCTTTTCTTTTTACTTTTAAAAGCATTTTTTCAGCCAAAGATGTAGAAAAAATGCTTTTAAAAATAAAATAAAAAGCCTCTGATGATTGCGCAGCTCAGCTGGGCATGGGGGTGGAGAGGGATTTTTGCTACCGGTTCTTTGAACCACCCGCCGCCATCGCTACCTGATCGGGCAATCCGGTCCGAACCGGGAGGATTTCACCCCTGCATTTGGGTAAACTCTTAGTGGGATCCCAAAGTAGCCACACAAAACTTTGTAACTGCCTCAGAAGCATGCTGGTTTGTACTGTAGTCAATCATTCATAGATGTCCTGACACTAGATCAAGGTGTGTGTAGCAGAGTGACACTGTATCAATAGACAGATATTTTTTTACAGTCAGTGACTAGTCCATAAAGCACACTTCATGAACTAATATTAATAGACTGATTAAGTAGGTATATCAGTCAAACGGCTACACATCTTGCATATAATTCGACAAAGTTTGGCCACACTTAAAACAGAATCCATTTGTGTCTGAAAATAAAACTGATTAAAATGATTAGGGAATTTGATTAGATTCAGGGTTAGTAGCTCACAGCAGGTATCAGCATAAAATGCATCATTAGAATAAGGTATCTGATTATTTCAATTACTCCCTCTCTGCGTGGACATAGTCCAGATCAAAATTCTCTCAACTCAAATGTATTGGTTTGTATCAGAGAGGATAGGTTCAGCATGCAGTTCATCAAATCTCCCTGGATAAATCTTTTTTATAGCTGTAACATCCTCCTGAACACATTGATACACAGAGGACAATTGTTCAGTTTTCATGGCAACAGTCTAGAAACTTTGCTGCGGCCTTCTTCCAAGATGTTTTGTTTTTACTTCTTACTCTTCAGCTCACTGATTACCCAATGGTCTCCCATCCAAGTACAAACCAGACCTGATCCAGCTTAGCTTTCGGAACATAAACAAGGTCAGCTAATTTAATCTTTGTCCAAAAATGTTAACACCAAGATTTATAAAGAAAAATCAGGAATTTCTTATTCTTTGCTCTTCTGGCTGGCTTTCACAAAAGAGAAAAGGCAGATTGATTTTCCTTACACACACACACACACACACACACACACACACACACACACACACACACCTTGTCTGGATTTCACTGGAAAAAAAGTAGAACTTTGTCCTAAGCAGAGCCCTACAATGTTTACTTGGGATCCATCTAAAGTCACTGACAAATCAGAAATCTATATTGGCACAGCAACAGCACAAGAGCATGACCTCAAAAAGGATACTCAAATGGGGACAGAAACCAAGATGGGACAATTAAGCAGGCAGAAACAGATACATTCTAATCAGTGATGGGTTCGGCCCGGTTTGGCCGAGCCGGTAGCGGTGACAATATGATGTCACCGAACCGGTTCTCTTTGTCTAGGAGCTGGGCCCTCCCGCCCGCCCTTGCATTATTCTTACCTTTTATTTCTTCTTTTTTAGCCTAGCTGATAGGTGCGGCAGAGTGGATTGCCGCACCTCAGCTGGGCAGATTCCTAACATGCTTGCACGGAGCGCAAGTTTGGCACACATGCTAGCGAAGCGATCGTGCGCAAAGCGCGTGCACGAAGAGAACTGGTAGTAAAGCCGGTTGGAACCCACCACTGATTCTAATCCAGGGGTCTCCAACCTTGGCAACTTTAAGCCTGGAGGACTTCAACTCCCAGAATTCCCCAGCCAGCAAATCTGGTGGGGGAATTCTGGGAGCTGAAGTCATCCAGGTTTAAAGTTCCCACGGTTGGAGACCCTTGTTCTAGTCCTAATAATAGTTGCCAAATGCATCTAGCACATGCAGGGATACTTGGTGGAGCTCTTGCCTCACAATCAGGAGGTTGTGAGTTCGATCCTAGGTAGAGACAGATGTAGGATCTCCTGCTTGGGCAGGGGGTTGAACTGCAAGGTTCCTTCCAGCTCTGTTAATCTGTTAATCTGATAGCAACTAATCACTGATCTTCCTCCCAGCTTTCCATGGCGTAGCCATTGGAGTTATTATACTGGGGTGGTTAAGCTTTTAATTCAAGGTCTGTCATAAGGAGAATAGTGAATCCTCCTAATAGGACTGATCACTGGGATAGGACAAGTAAATATCTGGTTGGAGGCAACCTAAAACTTTAAACAATCTCATTGATTTGCACATAATTAAAAAAAAAAACCATCCCGGATGCAGTTATTTGGAGGAACCTTTAAGATACAAAAATTGATCCAAGTTATACGTCCTCTCAATGGATTCTACCTAAAACCACCATCAAAAAGCATCACACCTGTCAAGGGCTGTAACAATTACAGATCTAATCATTTCTGCCTCCCCTATGACACAAAAATCCGGATCTAAGGTGCAGATCATTTTTCACAGGATTCATCTGACAAATCTTTAGCTGCATTAGCTGTAGAATTAGCTGTAACAGACATGAATCTTCTACTGGGCAGTTTGTGAGCCAACTGTCATTTTGAACTTCACCAGGTCAGTGCTTTCAAGAATTTTGAGAAATGGAAAATGCAATTTATTATGATACCCTGAACACCGTAGTTCTATACTATTGTCTACCGCCAAAAACCTACTGAGTTATTTGTTTATATCAGGGAATCACCGCATAGTGTTTGCCAGAAGTATTCAATTTGACATTTGCCCTTTGATACATTTCTAAACAGCCAGGGACAATATATCTGAATTTTTTTATCTTAGTCCTCTGTCCTTCAGACAGGATGTTCAGTTTTTCTCACTGTATTAACTAAGCATGTTGTTTACTGATCCTTCATGTTAGAAGATTTGCATAGATTATACATGAGAAGAATTGCCTCTAGTAACTGAAGCTGGCACCTAAGTCCGTGTGAGTGACAAGGTTATGAAAAACTTGTTGCAGAGTCCTATACAGATAAATTGAAACTTAATTCAGGGAGTGTCACTGTCTGTAAAAAAAAAGAAAAGAAAAAGAAAACCGAACCATATTTGACAGTCCACAGAAATGATAAAAGAATAATACATAAAATATTCATTTGGTTTACACAAGTTTGATCAAATACAGCATTTATGATAGCATGGACATAAGCAGGCTGTCATTTTATACCATTAACATACAAACTCTAAGGTGGTTGGATTATGTTGCTCTCCTGTTGGAGTTCTCTAATCATAAGTCATAACGTACTAACTATAAGAATAAATGTATTTGGAATAGTTGGCAGGCATGATTTAGGCAGAGGGGCACAGTGGTATTTCCCTTCTGTGTACAAAATACATTTTGATTTTCCCACCTCTTGTATTTGTTAAATTGCCTAAGAACATTCCAGTTTTTGCTTCAAAGCCACATGAAATTGTAATATAAAATCAGGATCTTTTACCTGAATAAACCTTGTTTAGGCTCATATGCCTTGATGGATTTATGAGTTAGGCTCCACAGTTTTGATTGGTCTTTCAGATCAATCTTTTATTGCAGAGGGATATGTTTAGGAACATTCAAAAGGTGCAGCATCCCCATTAATTTTATAGAGGTACCCTGATAAAATTATGCTTAATACATACATAGAAGTCAGGGTTCTACTCTAAAATTCCAGTTGTTTTCCTGTCACTGATACTTCTCCATTATCTTTAAATATTTTTTCCAGTAAAGAAAGAGTGATCAGGCTACAATTCAGTACACCTTTGCATGAGTCTGAATTTCACCCTGAAATATAAAAGACATCCATGGATATTAAGTTATTCACAATAATGCAGCATTTTTCAGGGACAGATATACTAATTTACTGGTATATTATAATTATTGACTGTTCATGCAACAAATATAAGAGTTTAAAACAATTAGTCCCTTTTAATAATTTAAACAATACAGCCAAATACGAAATGATTGCATCTACCTCTGTTTGTCTTTTGACTGTATTGTTTAAATATAAGAGTCTTTAGACTGGATATTTTGTAATGATTTGTGACTCAGGGTTGTACTCTGGGTTTTTTTTGTGCTCTCTGAGCTTGCAGACATTTCATTACCAAACTACCCTGTTTCCCCGAAAATAAGACCCAACCAGAAAATAAGCCTTAGCATGATTGTTCAGGATGATTGTAATATAAGCCCTAGCCCAAAAATAAGCCCCAGTTAAGATCGTCAACCAGACGGGGGCATTTAGTATTGTATTTTTCCCAAAATAAGACCTAACCGGAAAATAAAACATAATGCATCTTTTGGAGCAAAAATTAATATAAGACCCAATCTTATTTTATTGGTTCGATTTATATGCTGCCCTTCTCCGGAGACTCAGGGAGGCTTACAATATGTTAAGCAATAGCCTTCATACTTTTGTATATACCTGCTTAGTAGGGCTTTTGGCCCCTCCTAAGCGGTGCTCTTTTTTATACAAAGTCAGCTTATTGCCCCCACAATCCGGGTCCTCATTTTACCTACCTCGGAAGGATGGAAGGCTGAGTCAACCTTGAGCCTGGTGAGATTTGAACTTGCAGTAATTGCAGGCAGCTGGTGGTAGTTAATAGCACTTTAGTCTGCTGCGCCACCAAGGCTCTTTTTTTAGGGAAAACATGGTAGGTAACATCATCAATGAATCATCAGAGAGAATAAGGACTCCATTGTCAAATTCCACTTGTGTCTGATAAATTGTACCAGCAGTATGTTGAATACTTGGGAGAGTTCAAGTGTTTATGGATAATTATTACTATTATTTTTTCAAAGGTCAAACTGCCAACTCCATGCAGACTCAGAGCCGCTTAGAAGATTTAAAATGCCTATGGTGTAACAAAAGCGTATAATTAATAAAATATCCATACCTGTAGTACAAATGTAAAATTTCTATCAACTAAGTGATACTAATGGAGGGCAGGAATTATAAAACTCTTCCCCACAATTGCAGAAGGACTATATCAAGAGGCTTCAATACAACACAACCCTTTGAAGTGGTGGTCACATTATGCTGGAGAAATCTGCCTATAGTACTCAGTGTTTCTCCAATCTAACAAGCTACAGAGCATTGCTCTATAACCCAGCCTGCATATAGTCATACTTTTCTTGCTGGAGGAAAATGAGATTTATAATAATCTCATTTTCAATTCATTTCAATTTGAATTTCAATTGATAATCAAGTGAGGTACTAATACCACTCTTTAAAGCCTTAGTGAGACCACACCTAAAATACTGCATCCAGTTTTGGTCACCACACTATAAAAAAAGATGTTGAGACTCTAGAAAAAGTGTAGAGAAGAGCAACAAAGATGATTAGGGGCCTGGAGGCTAAAACATATGATGGACGGTTGCAGGAACTGGGCATGGCTAGTCTAGTGAAGAGAAGGACCAGGGGAGACATGATAGCAGTGTTCCAATATTTGAAGGGCTGCCACAGAGAGGAGGGGGTTCAAGCCAGTGGTGAAATCCAATTTTTTTTTACTACCGGTTCTGTGGACATGGCTTGGTGGGTGTGGCAGGGGAAGAATACTGCAAAATCTCCATTCCCTCCCCACTCCTGGGGGAAGGATATTGCAAAATCTCCATTCCCACCCCACTCTGGGGCCAGCCAGAAATGGTATTTGCCAGTTCTCTGAACTACTCAAAATTACCACTACCACGGTTCTCCAAACTGCTCAAAATTTCCGCTACTAGTTCTCCAGAACCTGTCAGAACCTGCTGGATTTCACCCCTGGGTCAAGCTATTTTCCAGGGCACCTGAAGGCCAGACAAAGAATAATGGATGGAAACTGAACAAGGAGAGATTCAACCTGGAAATAAGGAGAAATTTTCTGACAGTGAGAGCAATCAACCAATGGAACAGAAGTTGCCTTCAGAAGCTGTGGGAGCTTCATCACTGGAAGCTTTCAAGAAGAGACTGGATTGCCATCTGTCAGAAATGTTGTAGGGTCTCCTGCAATTGGGGGGTTGGACTAGACGACCTACAAGGTCCCTTCCAACTCTATTCATCTGTTAATCCGATAAATCAATTGTCAAGTGAAGGCTAGTCATTTGAGGGCATATAGAGTATAGATGAAGGATCTGCTGCGAACAGTTTTCCAGATATTCCTAAAGCACAGCTCCAAGCAGCCTGTTAGCATATTCACTGGTGAAAGAGGAAGGCAGATTAGTTCAGCAACACTAAGAGCCGTTGTGCAATAAACTGCACTTTCAAAGTGCAGTTTATTGTACAATAAACTGCACTTTCATTTCACAGAGGACAACCATAAGTCCCCCCAATTGTCTTCTCTATCCTACCTAAGAGGAAAGGATAGGTGTTCACCATGAATTTATTGACATGTTTTCAATAAGGTGAATTTATGTGGCAGATGTATAGACATTTCTCAGTAACATGATACAGAAAGAGTTCTACAAAATTAATTTAAAAATTATGTAATTTTGTTGTTGTAGTAGTAGTACTAGTCAGGGCCACCCATGCTTAGTTCCAAAAGTAAATCAAAAGTAAGTAGATGCTGCCATCCTCTGACAAAAGTTGCACTTCTGTAAAGTATCCTTAATGGGGAGACAATTGAACTATCCAGAGCCGAGGACTGCACTTGAAAGTTGTGAAATATTCCCAGAAGCAGCCAGTGGTAAACTACACCACTGTCGGGAAATTTCTCCTTAGTTACAATTTGGATTTCTCTTTAATGATCTTCCGCCATTTATTTTTTGTCCTGCCCTCAGGTACTTTGGAGAATAAGTCAATCCTAACTGTCTATGATAGCCCCTCAAGTACTGGAAGACTGCTATCCAGTGGTGGGATTCATCCGGTTCGGGCCAGTTCAGGAGAACTGGTAGTTAAATTGCTAGCTGGCCCCACCCCTCCCTGCCTCGCCCCTTCCAGAAGTCCCTACGCACCCCGTTTTGGCTCCCAAGTAAGTGCAGGGAGGCCTCCTAGGCCCAAAACGGGGTGTGGGGAGGTGCGGCGTGCCCTTCCCCTCGGCCCATTTTTGCTCCCAGGAGGAGGCCCTCTCTAAGCAGTTTAACAGAGTCAGCATATTGCCCCCAACAATCTGGATCTTCACGTTACCCACTTTGGAAGGATGGAAGGCTGAGTCAACCTTGAGCCTGGTGGGATTTGAACTGCCAAATTGCAGGCTGCCGATAGTCAGCAGAACAAATTGCAGTACAGCACTCTAAACACTGCGCCACCGAGGCTCTTAGAGGGAAAGATTCTGGGTGCTGCCTTTTTTTTTTTTTCTTCACATGACCAAACAGTCTGAGAATCCTTCAGACGCTGAACAGCCTTTCAATTGTACAATATAGAATAATGTCCATAATTGTAGGCAGGCAATGGAAAACAAGGAGCAAGTGTTTCCAATCATGCATAGTTATTTAAAAACACAAAAAGTAACAATCAGGATTGTGTTCTAGGATTCATTAGTAATCATCGTTTGTAACAATTTAGCAAGTGTTTTAATATACTAGGAAGATGTGAGAGGAGTTTAAAAAGCATTGTCATTGCAGGCCCATTTTTAATAAACAGTAATTTTGCAATCTAAAAGCTTATACAGAAGCTGTTCTGTAATTTAGACCAGGGGTCTTTAACCTTGGCAACTTTAAGCCTGGAAGACTTCAAGTCCCAGAATTCCCCAGCCAGCAAAGCTGGGAGTTGAAGTCCACCAGGCTTAAAGTTGCCAAGGTTGGAGACCCCTGATTTAGATGGTAAGTTTTTCTTATAAGGGAAGTGAAACAACACCCATAAAATTCTGATTAGGTTATGTCAGATTTTCTTGCCATGCAATGTGCTAAGAGGCTTCTTTTAAAATGGCAGCAAGGCCACCATCTATTTAAAAAGCTTACCAAAAGGGGCAAAATTAGCCTTCTGTTCTACCAAAACATCCAAACAGATTAAAGCCCTCAGAAAAGATCTGCAGTATCAATGGCTAGATAATAAAACATGGAAATGAAATATGAAATATGAAATGAATGTTATAATATAATATTTGAAAATAATTTTTATGAAATGATAGTTTCATTAGTTAAATTAGATAATTAGTTAATTATGAATATGGGGAGGAAGCCCAAAAGACTTGTAACTGACCGACACACTGTTTGCAATTGTAATGGATGATGGATTTATGTTTTATGTTTTGTTTAAAAATTTAAAAAAAAAATATAAAAAAAGAAAAGATCTGCAGATATCTTCTCCACATATTAAGGAAGAACTGGATCGCTTACCAAGGAATTTTTTTGAAACCAGAGTTACATGAAATGAGGTAAACAGCCATGACTTAATCCTGATATTACAATTATTGTAAGATATAAAACTGGAATACAAAAACCTATTCAGTAATTTTAGGCCACAAAATAGAGAAAAACTCAAGAAACAGAAGAATTCGATCAGGGGTGAAATCCAAAAATTTTTCCTACCAGTTCTGTGGGCGTGGCTTGGTGGACGTGGCAGGGGAAGGATATTGCAAAATCTCCATTTCCACCCCACTCGGGGGCCAGCCAGAGGTGGTATTTGCAGGTTTTCTGAACTATTCAAAATTTCCGCTACCAGTTCTCCAGAACCTGTTAGAACCTGCTGGATTTTACCCCTGAATTCAATGTTAAACTTGCCATACTGTGGGTACTCATCATGGATTGTTTCATTAGTCATTTAACCTAATCAGTCTAATTCCTTTTGGACAGGATTCTCTCTCTTATTCTTATATGCTGCAATAATGATAAAATCAGAAAGAAGACCAGGAGCCATCACAGAATTTACGCTATCTAATGATACTGAAGTATATCATCATTTGGAGACCATTAGAACAGGACTACTGATCCACAAGGAATTACCACAACTTCATCTACACTGACTCTTGTTCTGAGTGCCATTGTTGTTCCTCCCTCCCACAACTATCAACTCCAGCACAAAAGTATTTCTGTTCTGTATTATCTGCATTGGCAGTGCAAGCTCTTCATGTTTATTTCTATGCATCCACAACTAGCAAACTGATCGAGAAGGCAGGGTGCAAATTAACCCTGACCTTTTAAACTATCCTGATCTAAGCACTTTCTTCTGATTTCAGCAAAGTGTTACCTTCAGGCAAACTAGCTAAGGTGACAGAATGAATCTGTAACAGACAAAAATACAGCAATTGATCCAGTCATCTCACTGAAGGTCTTACTGCAGTTGAGTACTTATCTTATTCCCTTCTCTTCAGCTGCAGGAACAGCGAGAGTGGGACGGCACACAAGAAAACCTCATTGTTCTCAAAAGAGAATTCTTCAGCACATTTCCTTCTTACTTCTAGTAGCTGTGAAGACGATTCATTATTGGTGCTTTTGCTAAGCATGGGTGCTGGGTTTCCCAGCAGGATAACATAAGTTGCCTTCTTTAAGCTTGCTGTCTTTATTATCTCTTCAAGGAAAAATAACATGTGGCTTCCCCAGAGTCCCCAGTTATTACTTCATTGTGAGATCCTAATGAGAGATAAGCCCCTGGAGGCTCCTAGCAAGATCACAGATCACCTCCCGGCTGGACTATTGTAATGCTCTCTACACGGGGCTCCCCTTGAAGAGCACTTGGAGGCTCCAACTGGTCCAGAATGCGGCCACGCGGGTGATTATGGGCGCAACTCATTGTGCCCACGTGACACCCCTCCTGCGCGAATTGCACTGGCTCCCAGTGGTCTTCCGGGTGTGATTCAAGGTGTTGGTCACCACCTTTAAAGCGCTCCATGGCACAGGACCTGGGTACCTTCGAGACCAACTGCTGCCACCAATAGCCTCCCACCGGCCAGTTCGCTCCCACAGAGAGGGTCTCCTCAGGGTGCCATCGGCCAAGTTATGTCGGCTGGCGACACCCAGGGGGAGGGCTTTCTCTGTGGGAGCCCCAGCCCTGTGGAATGAACTGCCCCCGGAAATACGTAAGATCTCCGACCTCCGGATGTTTCGTTGCGCATTGAAGACCCTGTTGTTCCGCCAGGCCGGGCTAATATTTTAAATTGGGGTATTTTAAATTTTCTGGGGTTTTAAATTGAGCCGAATTTATTTAATAATTTTAAATTTTTAATTGATGTTTGTCTTGTGTTTTTAAATAGGCTGTACACCGCCCTGAGTCCTTCGGGAGAAGGGCGGTATAGAAATAAAATTATACTTATACTTGTACAGATAAAGCAGAGCAGCTGGGACTGCCAAGCAGCGTTGCAGTCATCTCCACCTGAGGTCAAGAGGCCTTATTGATACTGTTGGAAGAAATAATCATCTGGTTCAGTTCCAAATGGGGAGAAAGACACTGGAAACATGGAGGCTGATTGGAAATGAAGCAGAACCATCGAGCACATGGTCCTGGTGCAATTGACCACATGGAATTGAGAGAGAGAGGTATTTATACCCACTCTTGGGCTTTGCACTTGAACTTCCTGTTCCTATGCAAGAACGTGTATTGTATTGGCTGTTGTAGGGGTCACAGGTTCACAGCTAACTTTGTAGACTGTCTGAGTCCCAGGCTTGGTTGAAGCTTGCTGGGTGATGCAATGTCCCCAGTGACTGTGCCATGTGGTGAGCTCTGCTGATAGATGAGTTAATCCTATTATGTCCTGGAGGGTCAGCATGTCTTAATCCCATCACCTTGGAGCTGAAGGTCTTTTGTCTGGTAGGTAGACCCAGTCTTTCCTAATGGGCAGCAAATATCTGCTGGGGGTAGGGAGCAGCTCTCTGTCTTTAAAACATGTTTCTTCTTTTATCATCCATGGAAATATAATATTCTGCCTTTTTAATGTTTCTCAAACTATTTCATTCTTCTAGGAGAGGGGTGGGTGCCAGTGGTGGGTTCCTCCCGGTTTGGTCCAGTTCGGCCGAGCCTGTAGCGGTGACGATACGACGTCACCGAACCGGTTTTTCCCCCCCCTGCCCTCCCACCCCCCCACCCCCCCAAGTTATTCTTACCTTTTATTTGGTCCCACCCCCAATCTATTGCTGCCTCCTGAGTCCCAGCTGATGACTAGAGGGGAAAAAACTGTTTAAACTCTTGCCGCGGGGCTTCAAAGGGCCGTCCTACAGCTGAGTCGGGTCGTAAATGCGAGGACTGGTCGTAAGTGTGAGGACTGGTCGTAAGTGCGAGGACCTTCCAGAAATGACTCTGACCAGCCAGCCACGCCCACCTAGTCACATGACCTCCAAGCCACACCCACAAAATAAGCCACGCCCACAGAACCGGTAGTAAAAAAAATTAGAACCCACCTCTGGTGGGTGCTAACTTTCTACAATATCATAGAACAATCAGTCTGGAAGAGAGAAAATTGGTTATTTTAATTACTCATAAAATTGGATGAGAAACCAATGGAAATAGCTGTCGTACCATAAGGATTCCCAGCTCTTTTTTTTTTCTAGGCTATTTCTTCAGATCCGATCAGTAATATTGTCTAGAACAAGTATCAGGCAGAATACTTAGCTGAAAGCTTCCATCCAGGGGCAAGATGAGGACTAGTAGCTACTGAATTTGGGATACCATTAATTTGGACTAACAAATTTGGGCTGCAAAAATCTGGATCAATACCAGATGGCAACAAAGAAATATATGGAAATCTCTTAAGTGTCCCAGGTTTATGCAGGCCACATCTAATAGTAACCCTACATTAATGGAATAATAGTTTAAGAAAGTTGCTTAGTTCATATTTGTAAAGCTATTATGGCTTTCACTAGTCTTACACTTTCCAAAGTTGTTGGACAAACTAAACCAAGCACTATCCACGGTACAATATATTCACAATTTTCATAATTGTGAGAGAGAGAGTTCATCTCTCATTGATAAGGAAGCAGAGGAGCTGTGGAATGAAATCCACGAAGTTAAGATGACTATGAAAGCTGTCTACCAAAGACCAAGAAAGAAACTGGATGTCAGAACAGAAATTGCCAAGGACAGAAGAGGAGAGAGCCAAAGCACAGAAACACAAAGATCTTAAGAAAGAGCTTAATGAAGAATTTCAGAAAACAATAAGAGATAAGAAGTAGAATTACACCATTGATTGAAATAAGGGAGGAAAGTTTTCCATAACAACTCTGAATTAAGAAGTTCCAATTTCAAATTCACATCCTAAAAGACTTCAATAGACAGATACTGATTCAAAGAAGAATAAACAGAGATAGAACATGCAAAACAGAAGTTCAGAAGTTATTCTCGACTCACAAGAACCACTAGTACTAAAAGATAAAGTTAGATCAAAACTTCAGTCATTACAAGTAGTCCTCAACATAAATGCAACTGAATCTGGATTCTGGATCGTAAGACATTATGATTGTAAAATAAGACAACCCGTATGACTGGATATGCTTTTACATTTTTACAGTGTTTATTGCAACAATAACTTGCAGTGTTTATTGCGGTGGTGGTTGGCTGAAACTACGGTTGTTAAATGACTTATGACTGGGATCATAAATCTAATTTCCTTCTTCCAAATTGGTATATTTTACCAGAACCTGGAAAAAATGTCACAACTCACAGTCACATGTCTGCAGGATGCTTCAGAGGTTATAGAAAAAATACTTTTAAAAGCCTCTGATGATCCCAGCTGAGTTGCCTGATCGGCAGAGGCTTTTAAAAGAAAAAGAGCCTTTGCCGATCAGGCAACTCAGCTGGGATCGTCAGAGCCTTTTGAAAGCATTTTTTTTACAACCTCTTCGACGAAGAGGTTGTAGAAAAAATGGTTTTAAAAGTTTTTTTAAAAATGGCCATGCCCACATTACCCCACCACCACCAAGCCATGCCCACAGAACCGGTAGAAACAAATTTTAGATTTCACCACTGATTATAACATTCTACAAAAGACAGTGGCCAGCAGACTGGAAGATATTAGTTTACCTATCAATAGCAAAGGAAGGAAATTGATTGTTTTAACTATCACATAATACCGTTATTTTCATATACTATCAATGCAAATAAATTATGATCTGTCGTTCCCCAGTTTGACAACTCGTCCAAATGGGTAGAATTTAGGAAACCATCACATTTATAGTCTACCAGGTTCCAGAAGGCAACTGCAAATGGATCTGAAATAGGTTGTAATCAGAGAACTCAGCTGTACCTATCTTGTTAAGTAATGATGTGATTGTCCAATAACAATGTCAGAAAAGTACTGTATTCTAGCTGAATAGGAGTTGATATATTAAACTCAGTTACTCCCTGCTGGGTTAGCATAACTGAGAATACAATGCTTTATTGCTGAAGTCACCAATGGTCTTTTAGTTGTCCATTACATCAATTCAGAAAGAAGTTTGCAAGTAGAAATTTCTGTTACTTTTAGCTGAATAGGCCTGGCAACAGAATTTTCAAGAGTGTGAATAAGACTCAAGGAAAGGATTACCAAAAGAAGGAAGGGGAGAATTAGTAGATGGGTAGTAGTTGCCTCTGCAACTTGCAGAGGCAAGGCTAATAGACAAAAAGAACTAAAATATTTAGCTCTAAGAGTGACAAGGCTCCAAAGTTTCTCAGTTATATCTTTACTTGCCAAAATTTTGCCATTATTCTTTGTCTTCTCCAAAGAAATATTTCCTGAAATTGTAGTGGCTTTGCTAAGTTAGTTCTCCTCTTACAGAAAAGCAAGATACGTGGTCCTTTATCTTTGGGTGATTGGATCAGAATTTATTCACTACAACTACATTATATTTTCATTTCTCCAAGTTTTCAGGTTGGGAATCTTTTGTTATATTTTTCTGAGAGCCAATAACTGACCAGCTCCTACACAGAGCTCTCTCAAATCATTTTTTCTGACACAGACATTGTTTGCTAAATCATTCCCTAAGAGACAGAGGGGGATAAAAACAGAGAGGTATTGCAGTAATTCTGCCAGGAAATATCCAGACTATGCACCTGAATTTCTTTCTAGTGTTTCCATGAGATACAAATCATATTTATTTATGATTTGTAGTTCTTTCTCTCTCTTTTTCTCTGTCTCCCTCTCTCTGTCTGTCTCTCTCTTCCTTCCTTCCTTCCTCTCTCCCTGTGTGTGTGTGTGTGTGTGTGTGTGTGTGTGAGAGAGAGTGTGTGTGTGTGTGTGTGTAAGAGAGAGAGAGAGAGAGAGAGAGAGAGAGAGAGAGAGAGAGAGAGAGAGAGAGAGAGAGAGAGAGAGAGAATACATACTATAGTCAAATACATACACACACATGCATACACACAAGAGAATGGCTCTTTCATTACTTTTTAAATAAATGATTAACCATTAATATTCAGGTTTGGTGGCATATCTGTCTACCAACAGCAATTAGCAATATAATTTATTATATGTTGAAATCCAGCAGGTTCTGACGGGTTCTGGAGAACCGGTAGCGGAAATTTTGAGTAGCTCGGAGAACCAGCAAATACCACCTCTGGCTGGCCCCAGAGTGGGTGGGAATGGAGATTTTGCAATATCCTTCCCCTATGAGTGGGGAGGGAATGGCAATTTTGCAGTATCCTTCCCCTGGAGTGGGGAGGGAATGGAGATTTTGCAGTATCCTTCCCCTGCCACACCCATCAAGCCACGCCCACCAAGCCATACCCACAGAACCAGTAGTAACAGGTGAAGGATACTGCAAAATCCCCATTCCCTCCCCACTCTGGAGCCAGCCAGAGGTGGTATTTGCCGGTTCTCTGAACTACTCAAAATTTCCGCTACCGGTTCTCCAGAACCTGTCAGAACCTGCTGGATTTCACCCCTGCATACATCACAGAAAACTGAGTCATCGCCATTGGTCAAGTAAAGAGTGGAGCATGAGGTTAAAGCTCATGTCCACTGTCATTCCACCAAGGTCTAATCCAAAATCTGTTCCTGGGGTTCACATCAAAACTCTTTGATTATTTCATATTTCTCTTAAGCATTCTCCCCTTCACATTTTAAAGTTGACTGCACTAAAGCAGTAGTTTTGACCGTTTGGTATTTTGTACTGATTTACAAATAAGGGGTTGAAACTGGCTAACTCACAAGTAGCTTTGAAATGTCCTCACATAATGTTTTCTGCAATCATTTATTCATAGAACAAGAGACGGTAAGTATATATATATGGGCTGCAATAATAATAACCATCACTGTAAGGTTAAGAATTGGGATGCATGTATTTTGTAATATGAATTAGACAATTTTAAACCTGATTAAATGTCATCAAATTATGTCAATTCTTACTAATAAAATAGACAGGACTTCTTCCAGATGATCTGTTTTTAACCTGTCCCTTCAGGTCTTCCAACAGTGTACCCATTGCCACTATAATTGAGTCCATCCAGATTGCTATTGATCATCTTCTTTTTCTCTTTCATTCCTTAGACTAATATTTGCATAATATAATAGAAAAGGAAAATAAGAAATAACAATTAAAAATGCAAATAATATGAAAAAGTGGCAGCTAAGGATAACTATCCACAATAATTAACAAAATACATCTAACTTCCTAACTCCCGTGCTTGGAAAAACGTTCCCCTTTTTTATTTTATTCTTGTTGTGTATCCTTATTTCTTAATTTTCCTTTTGCATTACTATATTTATGTTTTTAATTGTGTTGGCCACCCAGAGTCACTTATGCAAGAGAGGTGACCTTGCAAATGTAAACAAATAAATAAATAATCTAAAACATATTGAGCTGGATTATTTATGCACGTATTCTAAATTATACATCTCTATATGATGATTCTATATTGGTTGCCATGTTATGACAAGCAGCGTTTGAAATTGCTTTCTCATTCCAATTCTCCATAGCCGAGGTTTCACAATGGATTAGACATGTTTTAAGTAGGCTTGCATACTTTGTGGTTCAGCTACAAGAACCCAGTCGTCTTAGAATATGGTATGGAGGACACCATTGTGTTAAGCTACAGTAAGGTTTCAGTGTTTGGGAATGGTAAAGGAATACAATTTCATTTTCTTAATATATGTGTCAGGCCTGCCCCAGTCCAGATCTTTAAGAAAGAAAGACCCTCGATTCCATGTGGTTGAAGGGATAGGTCCTTTTACTGAAGTCTAGTGATTGCAAGGAAAGAAAGGCTAGATCTGAATATTCCCGTGGAAAGGTTACACTTTTTCCCATTCCACTGGCTCTCGCCCCAATGGCATGCCGTTTAGCTGCTTTGGGAACAGCTGGACGCTTGGCACCACTTAATGGAGTTTTGCATTCTGTTTCCAGAGCAGGTGTCTTTGAAGGGTTAGGGTTAGGGTGGAAGGTACCTCTGGTTTCCATTAAGGGTTATATTCCTCCCTCCTCCGACCATTTGTCTTTACTTCCCTATTCCCACCTTCACTACTCTACATTCCATTGCCCCACTTTCCCTTCTTGCATTTTATAGCAGGATGCCAGCAGAACGGAAACGCTGAAGATGGTAAATCTGATGTTATAATTTGTATATTGTGTGAATTCATGTTTGCAAAGATGGAAAGAAGAATAAAATAAAAACACAGCCATATTTCAAAACATTTTTTATTTTTTTTAATAAAGCAAACAATAACCTTTTGCAAATCAGTACCAAAGGATACAGTAATAGCCATAAGCTCAGATGGTTTAAAGGTAAGACTGACAAAATTCAGAAAGGGAAGATCAATCAACAAGTATTAGAATAGCTAAATGAGGATGGCCCCAAAATAAATTAAAAAACAAACAAAGTATACTGGTTTGCATAACCTTCTGGAATGGAGGGGTATTTACCCACCTAGCTGAAAGAATTACTATATATCCATGATGGCGAACCTATGGCACACGTGCCAGAGATGGCATGCAGCACCCTTCTCTGTGGGCACGCGAGTCGTCGCCCCAGTTCAGCTCCACCACGCATGTGTGTGTGCCTCCCGCTGCCCAGTTGGTCTTTGTGTCTCTGCTGCGCATGGGCAGAGGTGGGCCTGTGCGGGGAGAATGTGGGGACCCACACATGCATGCGCAGGGGACATGCGGGATGCGCACATGCATACGCGGGGGCCACACATGCATTGCATTTGGGGGGTTCGCGCGTGTGCGTACTTGAGCTTTGGGCACTCGGTCCAGAAAAAGTTAGCCATCTCTGCTATATATTCTCAAACAAAATTACAACCTATGTTTTTCTAGCAGAGAAAATTGTTCTCCGTGACTCATCTAAGCCTGCTTTGACTGCTGATTAGAGGATGGTGGTCTCCTATATGATAGCTTTTAGAGAAGTCTAGGTGAAGTGTAGGGAGGAGATGCCCTGTTGTATTTTTGAACTACAACTTGTTCCCTATGCAGGCTATGCGAATGAAAGTTGCAGCCTGACACAACCAGAGGATACAAGGCTGTCTAAACCTGTGAGAGATAATACCTTCAAAAAGATGTGTCTTCTTAAAGTGGGACACATAACTACACTGAACACACTTGGACCATTTCAGATGAGAAGAAGACTCATGAGAAAATGACAGTATTTTCTCTTCTGTGTTTTTCTGGTTTGGCTCTGCAACCAAACAAGACAAGCACAGAGTTCACCAGATCATTAGAACTGCAGAAAAAACAATTGCTACCAACCTGCCTTCCATTGAGGACCTGTATACTGCAGGAGTCATAAAGAGGGCTGTGAAAATATCTACAGATCCTTCACATCCTGGGCATAAATTGTTTCATCTTCTACCCTCAAAACGACGCTATAGGGCACCGCACACCAAAACAACTAGACACAAGGACAGTTTTTTCCCCTATGCCATCACTCTGCTTAACAACTAATTCCCGCAACACTGTCAAATAGTTTGCTAAGACTGTATTACTATTATTCTTCTCTTTCTTACTATTATCTATCTCTTCCCACTTATTACTATAATCAGGTTTCTTGTATCTTTCAATTATATTGTTTTATTTGTTTCCTAGTACGATTTGATAGCTTATTAGTAACCTTGACTATCACTAAGTGTTGTATCTTTTTATTCTCGATGAATGCATTTTATTCTCCTTATGTACACTGAGAGCATATGTTCCAAAAACAAATTCCTTGTGTGTCCAATCACACTTGGCCAATAAAGAATTCTATTCTATTCTATTCTATTCTATTCTATTCTATTCTATTCTATTCTATTCTATTCTATTCTATTTCTATTTCTATTTCTATTTCTATTTCTATTCAAGTGTCAGAAATATGTCATCTTTTTCTGTAGATCAAGTAAAAAAAAGAATAATAAGAGCAATCAGGGCATTGTTTTTCTTCTAATCAGCATGTAATTATTTTTTTTTATAAATTACCAGTTAGAATTAATATATGGAAATAAATAGTTCCTTCCCTATATTTTTCTGAGGCACATTTAATTGACTGGGGTTAATTATATGTGCCATTCCTGTTGCCCTTAGACATCTATCAGATGTTATAAAGAGAATTAGAAAGGAAACCAAACTGCTCAGTCCAGTCTCTGTGTTGCAATGTCAAAACACAGAAGATAAAAATAACTTGGCTCTGCAGATTTCATACGATGTAATGAAGCTTACTTGCATTTCTGTGTCGGCCATTCGGAAAATCTCAATCCAAAGTGTCATTTTCTTTGCTCTAATATTCAGCTGAATGGATATATATAGACATATATATGTTTTTCTTCTAGCCAGGTTTTCCCTACGTAGCCAAGGTTTTTTTTTTTTGTAGCTCCAGCTCAGTAGAATCTCATCTACTCAGTTCTGGGCTTTTTTCTTTTCTAACACCTAGCAAGCTCTCGCTGCTAGGTGGGAGACCTAAATAGATCCATTTCTAGCTCGTTAGCTGTCATCAGTAGGCCACACCCATATCCTCCCTGTAAAGGCACAGTATCAATTTTCTTACTTCTTCGTAGGGTTTATGTGTGTTTTTCTTCTAGCCAGGTTTTCCCTACGTAGCCAAGGTTTTTTTTTTTTTTGTAGCTCCAGCTCAGTAGAATCTCATCTACTTAGAAAAGAAAAAAGCCCAGAACCGAGTAGATGAGATTCTACTGAGCTGGAGCTACAAAAAAAAAAAAAAAAAAACCTTGGCTACGTAGGGAAAACCTGGCTAGAAGAAAAACACACATAAACCCTACGAAGAAGTAAGAAAATTGATACCGTGCCTTTACAGGGAGGATATGGGTGTGGCCTACTGATGACAGCTAACGAGCTAGAAATTGATCTATTTAGGTCTCCCACCTAGCAGCGAGAGCTTGCTAGGTGTTAGAAAAGAAAAAAGCCCAGAACCGAGTAGATGAGATTCTGCTGAGCTGGAGCTACAAAAAAAAACCTTGGCTACGTAGGGAAAACCTGGCTAGAAGAAAAACACACATAAACCCTACGAAGAAGTAAGAAAATTGAGACATATATATATATATATACATACATATATACATACATACATACATATAAAAGGATTGTTTCATTCAAGCAGAAGAGGGTCCACCTGGACTCGTGGTTCCTCCTACACAGGTGGGTGGAGGCTGTGGCCAAGAGATCTTTGCTATATTTTCCTGCCATGTTCCTCGCAGCTCTTATCACAAAATTGGACTGCTGCAATATGCTCTGCAGTCTGTTTTTGAAAATTATCTGAAAGCTGCAGTTGGCCCAAAATGCAGTGGCTCGCTTGCTGGTAGGGTGGGCCTGCACCAGTTGCATATAGATGAGGGAAGTCACCCCTCCTAGAAGAATGAAATGTTTTGAGAAATACTGAAAAGCCAGAATATTATATTTCCCTAAAGGAGAAACATGCTCTTGGAAAGCAGCCCCCACTTTTCTTAATAGCCCCAGCAACAATGGTGGGTTGCCCCCAGTTTGCACCGATTCTATAGAACCAGTAGTAAAACCGGCGGGAGGCTCTGTCCACCAACCCTGACGTCGTCAGAACGCTTCTGCGCATGCGCAGAAGAGCACGCGCGCAAGCGAACTGAGCCCCGTTGCGAACTGGTAGTAAAGGTAAGTAGAACCCACCCCTGCCCAGCAGGACTGGGCTAGTCTATCTACAAGACAAAAGACCTTCAGCTCCAGGGTGATGGGGTTAAGACATAACCCTCCAGGACATAATAGGATTAACCCATCTAGCAGCAGTGCTCACCACATGGCACATTCTAAGGACATTGCATCACCCAGGAAGCTTTAACCAAACCTGGGAGCTCAGACAACCTCAGCTATGACCCCTGCATAGCCCCATGAGTGTCTGACAGCAGCCAATAGAGTACATGTTCTTGCACAGGAAGAGGAAGCTCAAGTTCAAAGTCCAAGAGAAGGTATAAATACCCCTCATTCTCAACTCCATGTGGTCAGCTACTCCGAACATGTGCTTGGTTCTGCTTCATCAATAAATCATCTTTCCAATCAGCCTCCATGTGCTGATTCCAGTATTTTTTTCCAAGCTTGGAACTGAACCAGATGGATATTTCTTCCAACAAGTCCAAGTGCAAATCAATGTGCTGGTTTTAATCCATTAAGATCTGTATGATCTGGCTCCTAATTTCTTCAGGAGCATTTTGTCCTCATAGAATAGACTTACGCTCTGACGTATGCTCTCCCTCAAAAATCTATTAATGGTCCTCATTAGCAAAAGGCTAAGAGAACAGATTCTCGCAGTCCTACCCCGCCCAGATTGGATTAGCTCTCTTGTGGAAGTTTGCAAATACTGAAGCCTTTTCAGAAGCATTTGAATGCTAAAGATAATGTTCCTCCTGGATTATCGTGTATTATTGTTGTTGTTTTGGGCTGACTACAGAAATAAAATATTTACTGGGCTAATGAAGCTAAAAGTAGGCCAGTGAGAACATTTGAAAGTCTTAATTCCTATCGTAGGCAATCTCATAAACAGTCCAAGTACTTGTTGACAAAACCAGCTATAATTAGCTATGCTTATTCAGTTCCTAAGCAACAAGTAAAGGACAAAGAGCAGTAAGGCCAAGATTAAGAGAGAATTTGCCCAACTATATAATACTGCAAAGTACATAACTTATTATAGCTTATCACTTGGCTTTGTGAAGACATTACAGTCTGGTAGGTATATTTTCCACTCTGTGTTATTCAAAAGGCCATCTCAAAGCCTAATCAATTTACACTGCAAGGGAAACAGTTTTCAGGCCTCAAATGGACTAAGCAGGATTCCAGATTAAGCACGGACAAAATAAATGGATTATATTATATGGAATGCCAAAAGATAATAGCATTAGCATCATCTGTACCTTTATCACTCCTCTCTAATGCAGTCTCTAATTTACACGGAAAAACTAAATCCAGCTAAAATCAATTGATTAGCTTTTTAATTCTGTGAAGAGCTTTGGCTAAGCAGCTAAATTTCATTTCTAGCCTAAGCAACACAAGTTCAAGTCATTTAGGTTTAATTCAAACCATAATTCAACTCTGGCTATTAGCATACCTGCTCTCTTTCATGCATGTTTCTTATACAAGAAAAAAAGATCACCAGGTCTTTTTCAACTGAACAAGGAGGAGGAAAGACAAAACATTTTACAGTTAACTATAATATGAAAATGAAATGAAAATTAAGTGTTTTAATTACTCTTCTGTTACTCATAATCCTGTATTTTTCTGGTTCCATAGCAAAACTGGTAGCATCTTTTTTGACTGTATTAAAATTTTATTAAAAGACATAGCTGCCTTTTTGTCAGCTGAAGCTCACAAAAGCTTATGCATCTTAATACATAATACATGCATCTTGTTAGAGAAGCTGCTTGTCAGATGTAAATGCCTTATTCTCCAATGTGTAAATAGTATATGAACGGGGTATCAGGGGTTAATTTATTCTTCACTCCTTAATGTATTCATAATTCACCACTCCCACATCTAGCTCCTCCCATTGTATATATAAGGAGCTGTCTGCATCTTTTTCCTTGCTTCTATCTGAGAATATTCAGTGAATATAGAATGCCTGTTGTAAATAAAAGAAAATATATTCAAACCTCTAACTCTCACTAATCTTATTGAGTCTGATCCTGAAAATATTGCAACACTGCTAATAGAGTTCTGATTTTTTGCCTGAATTACCCCAACTCTCCTCCTACAACAGTTAATCTAATGCATTGCAAACTGAAAACACTAAATTCTTTTTATGATCTTAGGAAAAAAATGGGAAAAATCAGAGCAAACATCCAGACTGCCTGTGACTTTTTTTTTTAAAAAATCTCCAAATAAGAACATTTGTCAATATGACTATCCCATCCATGATTTACATCAGGGGTGTCAAACTTGCGGCCTGCGGGTTAGGAAACCTAATTTACCAAAGGATGTTTCTAAAACTCATTAGGTCAATGGTATTTACATTCATGCAAAGGGAAAATTCTGGATAATTCTGCTATGTCACTCTGAGGCAGTTTTCCTCAACCACGTAAGAGTGACATGAATCATTAAGAGGAAAACAAGGAGAAGTTCTTCGGATTCTAGTTCAAACTTTATTTCAATTGAAAAGCATAGATAACAAAACTAAAACTGTTTAGAAATATATATTTAAAAAAGGCCAGATATAAAACCTAAACTAAAAGGATATTAATATTGCTATTATTACCACTATAAACTGTGTCTCTAAAGCTAAAAAGTGTTATTTAAAACTAAAACATAAAAGTACCATTCCAAGACAGATGTTTTGGGAAAAAATCTGTCTGTCTGTCTGTCTATCTTCTATCTACTGTATCTGTCTGTCTGTCTGTCTGCCTGCCTGCCTGCCTGCCTGCCTGCCTGCCTGCCTGCCTGCCTGCCTATCTCTCTCTCTCTCTCTCTCTCTCTCTCTCTCTCTCTATCTCTATCTATCTATCTATCTATCTATCTATCATTGTTCAATGGTTAGCTGCATGTTAGAGGATTAGTCAGTATTAGTGTTGGCTTGTTGAGATATAGTCCAGTCAAGAAATACAACATTAACTCTATCTTCATTGTAAGGTTACATTAAAAGAAACTTGCAAATCTGAAAGTATTTTCCCCTTCCATTCCTTTGACTCTCCAGAAAACTAGACGGCCTCTTCTGGAACACTTCCCATGCTCCTTTTTCTGTGGGCTGACATGCCCTTTAGATAACATTTGCCTAGTCTGCAGCTCTTCCTCCTACTTCCCAAGGTCATTCCCAAATACCATTATTGTTAACATATTGTGGGAAGCCAACCTTTGCAGTTTATAAACAATTTACAGCTCAGCATGAAACATTAATCCAGAAAATTAGTTAACAAGCCAGCTTTTATCTTGCTGAAATCCCCTATTATCCCCATTGCTTGTGTGATTTCCTATCACTTGCTTTTTAAAAACAGTTTCACATACATTAAAAGACAAGAAAGATGTAATTTCTGCAGCATGGTTTTGATTGGGACACAAGGAATTGAAGTCATCCAGACGAACATTTAATTTCTGGTTTTGTTAGATGAAGGTGGTAGAATTGTTATTCACCAATTCTTCAAAGTTTAGCTTCATTTTTAAGAGCGTCAGGAAATGTTAATGTTAGCATAGTTTCGTTTTATTTTAACCCATGTGTATACATACCTCATTTTAAAACCAATGATATTCTCCGGTTGGTATAACCTGCCCACTTCCCCAAATTTCCATCTATCATTCTTCAGCGTAACATCTAAAAATGTTCCTAGTTAGCAAAACTATGTATTGATTCTCCAGCAGTTTCCCCAATTCAGCCTTTTCCAAAGATGGAGATTAGACAAGCACAACTCCCTTAAAAAAAAAAAAAAAGCATGAATTGTTCTTTTGAAGGCATTCTGCAGGGAACATCTTCAGGTTCACACCCATTGTCCCTTTTTCTCCTAGAACAAAAACTTCTGCTATTGCATATTCAAAAGCATGTAAGTATAGATAGTTCTCAATACGACCGCAACTGAGCTGAACAATTTTGTTGCTAAACAAAACAATTGTTAAGTAAGTTTTGCTCCATTTTATGACTTTTCTTGTTACAGCTTTTAAGCAATCACTGCATTTGTTAAATTAGTAACGCAGTTAAGAGAATCTGGCTTCCCAATTGACTTTGCTTGCCAGAAGACTGGAAAAGGTGAACACATGTAACCTAGCAATAGCACTTAGACTTATATACGCTTCATAGTGCTTTTAAAGTCCTCTCTAAGCGGTTTACAGAGTCAGCATATTGCCCCCAACAATCTGGGTCCTCATTTTACCAACCCCGGAAGGATGGAAGGCTGAGTCAACCTTGAGCTGGTGAGATTTGAACTGCCGAACTGCTAGCTTGCAGTCAGCTGAAGTAGCCTGCAGTGCTGCATTCTAACCACTGCACTGCCTTGGCTATATTCTGGTTGCCAAATACCCACATTTTGATCACGCAACCATGGGGAACACTGTGATGGTCATAAATGTGAGGACCAGTTATAAGTCACATTTTTCAGTACTGTCATGTAATTTGAATGCTCATTAAACAAATGGTCATTGACTATCTATACCTCTATTTTCATTCAGTGGAATAACTCATAAACCTGGAGCAAGAATTTCCCTATTTTCCAAAATCTTTCAGATCCCGCTGTTGTCCTTTCAGGAGGAAGATTTTTGATAGATTTGAAAATATTATGTTTACATTCTAGGACCTATTGCAGAGGGCCCCAAACCTTTGGGGCCATTACACACATTTGGAAAGCATATTATGGTCATTGTTACAAAATCTCCAGTCATAAAACAAGAGTTTAGTAGAAGGCAACCATATCTACAGGCTGCATCCAGCCAAAATCTAATTTTCTAAAAAACATCCCTGGGGTTTATATGGTGCCCTGACTCCATGTTGGAAATACAGGATATACATTATGCTGGACATTAGCTTTGAATTCCTTAAAAATAAAGAGATTCGGGAACAAGTATGGCTCCTTTATTTTTCCACCAAAAGTAATATTTTTTTTAAACCAAACAGGAAAATATGAACAAAAATAGCAGAGTATCCAAAGATTAGCAATACTTATGTTACTAATTATGACAAACTTAATTATTTTCTAGTTTGCTAACACAAACACACCATCCTATTGTATTCCCATTTTGCAAAATCAGGCTTTGGGGACGGCGGCTATTTTTAACATCTGTCTGCCAACCACAATTTCTCTTGCCCACTGTAAGGACATGGACAGGGGCCAACTTCTGCTTCGGTTTCATCTGCCAGCTTCCTTGAACAGCTAAAGGAAGCAAATCTGAAGCAACCTTGAAAAGCTGCCCATTTTTGCCATTTTCAAAAACATCCTCCTCATCTGTCAGAGCCATGAATGCGAAAGAAGGGCCGAGGCAAAAGTTAAGATCATCTTTCGACTTGTTTTCTCCGGACTTAAGCTGAGGGAGGAAGAAGCTGCAATCTCCTGACTAGAGGGCTGATTTGTGATTTAAAATCAAAATCAAATCAAACCTTTATTGTCAATGCACAACTGTTTTAGTCACAAAAAAAAAAAAAACCTGACAGAGAAGCCTGTTTTAAGGGAACGTTTAAAGGGCCCAATCCTCGATGGCTGGATGAAGAAACCAGCCAAGTGCAAGGTCACCTATGAAACAAGAATAACAAGAGTTTATTTTTTATTTTTATTTATTTTTTTTATTTTGTCGAGTACATATTAGATAATATATACATAAGCATGAATTGAATACATAAAATGAATACAATTAAAAGGAACATTAGGACAGGGACGGGACCTTGGAGGTCTTCTAGTCCAACCCTGCTCAAGCAGGAGATCCTATACCAGGGATCTCCAACCTTGGCAACTTTAAGCCTGGTGGACTTCAACTCCCAGAATTCCCCAGCCAGCTTTGCTGGGGAATTCTTTGCAAAGCTGGCTGGGGAATTCTGGGAGTTGAAGTCTACCAGGCTTAAAGTTGCCAAGGTTGGAGACCCCTCCATTTCAGAAAAATGGTTGGCCAATCTCTTCTTATAAATAGAAAATGGCAAGGAAGCGAAACTCGTCTCGCCAGCCCGAAAGAGCTTAAGGGGTCGCTCTGGCGTGGCACTTCGGTGCCAACTTGGCTCGGCGTCTTGCAACCGCCCACTTGGCATGAGGGCGGCGGCGGAGACGACGACGACGGCAGCACTTTTCCCACTCTAAGCCCGAGGCTGGCCGGCTTTGCAGACGGGAGCAAGGTCAGCTCCCAGCCAAAGGAGGAGGAGCGGGGAAATCAGGCTGGGCCGATCCACCCCGCTCCGCAATATCCCTCAACCCCATCCCGACTTTCGCCTTCTTCTGGCGGCCCCTGAGGGCGCCGCGTTAGAGACCCGAGGCCGCTTCTGAGCGTGCGCAAAACCCTTCCTCGCGCATGCTCCCTGCGCGCGGAGCTGCAAATTCTGAAGGATAACAGATTCTGAAACATCCGACGGGCGGACTTAACCCGGCCGCCCCTGTGGCGGCGGCGGCGGCGGCGGCGGCAAACGCTCGCCCAGCCCCGGACTGAGCAGCCCCCGCCACAATCATGTCGCCTAATCCAAGGACGCCGGGTCACTGAAGAGCCATGGGCGAGCGGTCCATTCCGGCTGGCCGGCGGACCCAGCTCATCTCCTTGCTGGTGCTGGAGCAGCGCGCCCAGGAGGTCACCTTAGACCGGGAGCTGGGGCTCTTGGCGTGGCGGAGCTTGGAGCCGCAGCCGCGCAGGGGGCGAGGTGAGTGGCCGCCGGTGACCTCTCCGGCATCCGTGGCAAAAGGTGGGGGTGGAGGGGGGGAGCAAGCTTTTAAAGTCAGGGACTTTAGAGGAAGGGACCTTGGAGGTCATCTAGCCCGACCCTCTGCTCACGCAGGAGACCTGCACTAGAGATTCGAACCGTCGAACTGGGCGACCTTTCTGATCGACAAGCTCAGTGTCTTAGCCACTGAGCCACCCCAGCCCTGTTGAGGGTGGGGGACATGCACCCTGGTCCTTGGAAAGTGCGTTGCTGCTGGGCATGTGCAAAGTGCTGAACTGTCACCTCCTTTATCTTTCAAGGTCCAGGAGATCTCAAAAGGGATCCTTTTAAAAAAGAGACCTAACTAAGGCAACATTTGAAATCTTTTTTTTTGGGGGGGGGGATTAGAAGAAAACTGCAGGGACTTGTCCAGCAATTGGACAAGGAATCAACACTGACACAAGTACCAAACACACAACTCCAGTATATACTGCGCGAGCTGCACTGGCTGCCGGTGGCCTTTCGGGTCCACTTCAAGGTGCTGGCTCTCGCCTATAAAGCCTTACATGGCACGGGCCCGGGGTACTTGCGGGACCACCTCCTACCGGCCTCCCACCGCCCAGTGCGGTCACATAGGGCTGCCCTCCTCCGGTGCCATCGGCCAGACAATGTCGGCTGGTGGCCCCCAGATTGAGGGCGTTCTCGGTGGCCGCATCGACCCTCTGGAATGAATTACCCACCGTGTTCCGGACAGCCCCTGATCTCCGTTCCTTCCGCAAAGATCTTAAGACCTGGCTTTTTACTCAACTCACCTGATCTGGTTGGGTTTTTTAGTTAACTGTGGGACTTTAAATTGGAATTTTAATGCTATTTAGTGATATTGTTTTTATTGTCATTTTGTACTTGTGAGCCGCCCCGAGTCCTTCGGGAGAAGGGCGGCATATAAATTTTAATAAAATAAAATAAAATAAATAAATACTAAAGCAGCTGAGTTTGGGAACCAGATGCGCTTGTGTATTGGTCTCTTAATTTTAGGAAGTTGCCTTTTGGTACCTTAGTTAAAAATATGCGCCTTTGAAAAGTTATTTAAATTCTTAAGCCATTTGGGACGTTTCTGGCCCCTAAATGAAGGTTCTACTTCCTTTTTTTTTTCTTCTGGGCCTAAAGAAAAACCTCACACCCCTTTCAGTATTTGTTTCATTATTTGTCAATTTATGATCCTGTATTGTGAAAGGAAGGAAAATTAACTGACTCAGTTGGCCCAGTTCTGAAATATCTTTTACAAATGTAGCTTGCAGTCAAAAACCTTCTCATCTTAGGAAAGCTTTGGGCTTAACTTGATGTCCCTTCCCCTGCCACCAATGTTTTAAGTATTTTGAAATCAGTATGAGTTATGTAAGTAGCACACAATATTTGGCAGCTGTAAGTTTCCCTCGTTATAGTGGCAACTGCAGGTATTTAAACAACTGCTGTGAAAAGTTTTATAATGATTTTATCAGTCTTCCCGTAGTGAATCATTCCTATCTGACATCTTAAAAGGACCAACAAATTGTGAATTGGTTTAGTGTTACTTCTGTGTATTGTACATAACCGCACGTAACATTTGCTTTCTCAGCCAATATCTGTTAAGAGCCTATTGACACAATCTGTAGAACCTTTACTAATAATCCCCAGTGTATGTCAACGCAGCATATATATTTGAACCCCATTTGAAAAGTATCAACAGTAGTTTGTCCGATCTCAGTGTCAATAACAACTTTCTGCCATTCTATGATTGCATGTATGATATGACTGGATTAGCTTCCTCTGCTAAAAAGCCATCGTAGACTTTTTAACAGCAAGAGAAGCCACGACTTCGTGATTTGCTGCAGCTTCAATGGCAACCACAACAAAAATGCAATTTGGAAAACTTTTCATTTAATTAACTTCTCGAACAATAGGTGTATTGTGTGCTTATACTTGAACCTCTTCTCTGAGAGATGTTATACTAAATGTTGAGGTACGTCATAATTTAAAAGCTCGCCTTGTTATGTAAGACTCACCCATCACTTGTGGTGAATAATGAGACATGAAGCCAACTAGCCTATCTGGTTATTCCAGACAACATGCTTCCACCCCAGCCTTTTTTGATTGCTCATAGTTTTATCATTGTTCTTCAGAGTTTATTAATGTTTTTTGGCTATCTGCAAGGTCTCTTAAGCAAAGGAAACTCCTCTTGTAATCCATCTCTACTACATTCTCCACATATATTTGCTTTCCTCAACCTTGGCACTTTCCACATGAGTGGGCATCAAGTTTCTAGCCAGCAGCTCCCTTGCTGAGAAGTCAGTGAGTTGAAATCCACATATCCAGAAGACTCAATCATCCAGTTGAGGAAGAATATCTTACTACCTTATCTTATCTGAACTACAGTCAGAGGAAGCAGCAAATTTGTAATTAAGTGTGCTTTTAGAAAGACTTCCCCTATGTAAATCACCTTGCCTCAAACATCACATTTTTCAGAGCTGGGGCGAAAAAATCTAGATATGATTTACCATTGGCAATAATCCCACATCTTCTCCACACATTTTTTTTTTGGGTGGGGGGGAGGATTGTCCATTGATTAAGGAAAGATGTTATAAACTTTTAACCAATAATCCAAGGAGCTGTCCATTTGAAATAATCCTTCTTTCAATACAGGCAGATAATTGCTAGCTTTCATTTCAGAATACCTCAGGATGTTTATTTCATCAGAAGTACTTGCTGCATAAAAACTAAAGCCGCAATCTTTCCCAATTCTTGAGTCCACAGTGTCTACCTCCCTATAGCGGCTTCTTCCTTTACAACGGTCTCTCTTCTCCTGATATATTTTAGTTTCTCTATCTTGGGAACCTTTTTTCTTTTTGCAGGTAATTAGCATTGTTCCTGGCTTTTTCAGATAAGCAAACATACTTTGTTTCAGTTGACCTTTGGAAATGAAATATAATTGTTTTATTTCCCATGTATATTATGTAACATGAACTTCACTACATTCTATTCCATTGAAGAGCAATATATTCATATATTGCAAAGCATTTAAAAGGGAAATTCGCTGACTGGTGATTAGTATTATGACACAAGGATTTTCCAAGCACAGTAATCTGAATGGTTAAAGGTCTCTCCCTCATCTTTGATTACTTTATAACTTATTTGATAAACAGAAAATTCCTCAGATCAACATGCAACCTCTACTACACTTATTTCCGAATAAGAGAAAGTAGCAAAGAAACCAATCATGCAAAGTTGCGTATTACTTTAAATGCTTTTCCTCAGGATTTATACTCCTTTAAAGTGATGGAATTTACACAGTTAAAAACTGCACTGGATGAAATGAAACTGATTTTTTTTTAGATAAAGCAGAAATTTTATATCTTGGAGGAGAAAATATCGAAGTTAAAAAACTTTAGTATTCTTCACATGGAAAATGAACCATTCATCTTCAAAATCCTGATAAACAGTGTGCCATGGATTTTAAAACAGTGTTGAGAGTAAACAAAAATAAAGTGATGTGTCTAAAGAGTATGTATAGATTATTTTTAATTATGCATTGTGACATTGAGCATTTATAGTTTACAAATGAATGTATACTTTTAAAAAAAAAAAAAACTAGAAATTGCTTATAATATGGACTTCTATTCAGGACAAAGGACCAGGCCTATTGGTCCTTGTGTTGTGAGATTTTTAAGATACACAATGCAGATTCATAACCAATCGTTATATTGATAAGTGCGAGCATTAGAATAGAATGCAAAGATAATTTTATTTATTAAACTGGTGTGCCACCCATCTTGCCAGCGTCAGTGATTTTCGCAGATCTGCCTCAAGAAGCAGTTCAGAAGTTATTCATTAAAACTCACTTGGCAGCAAAATTAAAGTGAATTAAACTTTTTCCCTGGTTTTTAAATTTGTTTCCAATAGAAGAGAATGTCTGTAGCAGTGGACCCATCCCTCACACTTCTACTGATACCCCAAAACACACAGCCCAGATATACCTTTCTGTCAGTGGTGAAATCTAATTTTTTTTACTACCGGTTCTGTGGGTGTGGCTTGGTGGGCATGCAGGGGAAGGATACTGCAAAATCCCCATTCCCTCCCCACTCTGGGGCCAGCCAGAGGTGGTATTTGCCAGTTCTCTGAACTACTCAAAATTTCCGCTACCGGTTCTCCAGAACCTGCTGGATTTCACCCCTGCTTTCTGTACAATTGTTTCATTATTAGGGACTCCAACCCACAGCATTGCTAAAGAATTGACAAAAAAGCTTGAACACATTACAGAGGGAAGCAGATACTCCATCAATTCCTTATTACAGCTTCTCCAAAGAATAAAAAAAGGTGACAATAGATGAAGATGAAATCATGGTCTCATTTGATAGCACAACAATTTTTGCACCCAAAGAACCAGAAATAGCCAGAGATACATGACTGCACTACTACATAACACACCTGACCTAACCAAATACACCAAGACTGAAATATCCACAATCATGGATCTTATCAACTTTTGCCTAACCATATACTTTCAGTTCAATGGACCAATATATCAACAAATCTAAGGAAGACTTATGGCACCATCACTTTCAGGACTAATAGGAGAGACTGTAATGCAACACCTGGAGTCTGTAGCATTCCCATGCATACAACCCAAAGTATGTATCCAATACATAGATACACAATTGTCATAATAAAAAAGGACCAATCAGAGAATATACATGAAATCATCAACAGCATCTTCAAAGGAATAAAATCCACTAAAAAAGTAGAAAACAACACCACACTATCCTTCCTGGATATTTTGCCAGTGGTGGCAAATTAGAAACACAAGTCTAACATAAAACCAGCCACATCAGCCAAGTGCTCCACTACCAAAGTAACAACCCCACAAAAGAAGCTATGTAAGAACACTATTTAGATTAGCACAAATACATGGCAGCACCTATTAGAAAAAGGAAAGAGGTTATCTATACAACATCTTCCAACAAAATGGATATCCATCAACTTCATCAAAAAGGCCTGAACAATCAATCCAATCAAAACAAGCTCTGAAAAGGATAACACTGCCATACATCAAAAACATTTCAGAAACCATCAACAGACTACAACCGCATACAGTGTAAGAACTACTACAGCCATTATGTAGGATAAACAGAAGACTAGCAGAGCACATCCAGGAACAATAACCAGCACTCAGAAGACATGATGAAAACTCCTTAATTTCATAACACATTGACAGACTTAACTATAGTTTCAACTGGAAAACTGTGACCATCCTAGAACAAGCCAAGTCCAAACAAGGTAGAGAATTCCTAGAAGACTGGCACTTGGGCAGATTAATCATCAACAGGCACATAAAGATAAACAACATCTACATACCATTCAAAAGACAATCAAAAAGTCTGAAACACCTCCTCACCAGCAATCAACACCCAGATGAGCAGATATTAACACCAAGATTAACATTAGACCAACAATCAAGAAGTAAACAATACCCTTATCTGAATCAATACCAATTCAGATAAGTAGACCAACGGTAAACTAGTGCCCAGTCAAGAAACCCCCAAGGCCACTCCCACCAATACTGACAGGGCAAGCCACTATTATATAAAATGAGAGCAAATCACACTCCCTACTAACACTGATGATGTTATCTAGTTTGGGTGATGAAACATCTGCAAGAAAACAACCGAGCTCAGAGAGCACCAAGGACCCCACAATTAAATTTGTTTAATCCATTGATTCAGCGGGAAGACCTGCTGACCTCCCCCCCCCAATGTATTGTACCAATACAACTAATGTATTGTACCAATACTACATGGAGGTCAGCCTCCATGTTGTATTGGTACAACACATTAGTTTGGTTGATACCCAGGTTGTGTGAACTCAGGGCAGAATGGCTAGTTTATATTTCAGTGTGTTACCCTGTTTTCCCCAAAATAAGACATCCCCTGATAATAAGCGCAATCGGGCTTTTGAGCGCATGGCAATAAGGCCAAGCGCTTATTTCAGGATTCAAAAAAAATATAAGACAGGGTCTTATTTTCAGGGAAACACGATAGGTAAATTTAATAAACCATGATTCAATTAACATGTGTTCTGTTGTGCAGAGAGAGAGAGAGAGAGAGAGAGAGAGAGTGCTGCTGAAGGGAAGAAAGGAATTTCTCCCTAAGATTTCCTCCAATTTTTGGAGGAAATGTACCTGGCTTTAACAGAACTTAATTTTAAGACGTTTTAGTATTTTGAATTTATAGATTATGCATTTCTTTAGATGGGATGAATCTTCCTTTACAAAAAACAAAAACAAAAACCCTGCTATTGGTATTTTCCAAGATACTTTCTGCTACTGTATTTTCAGTATTTCTTATGGTATATTCAGTAATTTCAGTACACTGCATTCAGTATTTTTGGAATTACTTTGAATTTATGATATTTTCTGTGACTGACATCCACTAAATTGGCAGAACTAATAGAAAATCTTAGCTTTCTTTCCAACTATTAACTTTGTATGACTTGACAGTCAGCCAAAAATCTTGACTACTTCACAAGTGGTTTTTACCAGACTGGCAGTCTACAAGATATATTAATCCAGTCCTAAAGCAAGGTGGGTGCACCCCAGTTTTTTATGCTTCTTAGAGAAGTTTCTCATTCATCATAGGGGGCAACGTGACTGTTTTAGGCAGGGGAAAATTATATTTCAGTCCACTGTGTGTATAGTGAAACAGCAAATAAAAAGCTCCCTCCTTTGAGTCTTCAGAAAAAAGCAGAAAAGCTGCAGTTGTCCAGCAAGAAAACCACTTTTTCCTCAAGAGTGGAAGGGCTGGGAGAGATGTTGGCTCATATGATTTGTAAATAAGGGAAGTCTGCCTGAATTAAACTCGGTGCTGGCAACGTCTTGTAATTTTTGTGACAATAATATGGAAATAGGTTGCTATTGCTTTTTTCAGGAATTTTGTTAAAACCCACCTACTTGGGATTTTCCTGGTGCTGGGATCTGCTGAGTTCATGTATTGCAATAAAATAGGTTTTTTTGAATGAGCACTCAGAACTTATTGGTTATAGTTTAACAAGCAGTTGTAATTGTGGCTTACTCAACAAGTCATGGTTAAATAAACTATAGTTTTGAAGGGTGATATTAATGTTTGGGTCTGTTCAGATCTTATGGTATGACATGTGTTTACTAGCAAAGAGGCAATCCAAGAATAGCACATCAATTTCTCTGAACAGTTCCAAGACATGCATTCATGGCAGAGTTCTAATGTAAGACTTGGAAGCTAAATCTGCATAGCATTCAAACTCCGATGAAGCTAGCCAGGGATTGGTACCTACAGAGACGCTGGAGTAAAAGGGGTATGTGATGTTCCCTTTAATGACAAAAAGACTTGGGAAAACTATCCCTCATAGTCACAAATGCTGGAGTACATTTTGTTCCTAGTTATTTCCCTTGATTTTTAAATTTTAGTTAAGATGGTAGATACGATAGATAGATAGATAGATAGATAGATAGATAGATAGATAGATAGATAGATAGACAGACAGACAGACAGACAGACAGACAGACAGACAAAATGAATGAATGAATGAATGAATGAATGAATGAATGAATGACTTTATTGTAACTTTGAATATACACTAATCCGCATACATTAAAATGAAACTTTGTTGCATACAGCTCTCAAAGGGTCACCACCTCCAATATATACTACATAAAAATGACAATAAATAAATACAAAAGTATGCATATACCCACATATATGAATCACTTCCTCTGTCATGTCTTGTCTGCCCTTTAATATCTTTAGCATTTCCTCCCTTTCTTGATCTTCTACACATTGTAGGCATCAGCTTTCTCTTACTGATTTGCCAACCCTAATATATTTTAAGTTTAACTTTAACTCTAAGATGAGTGGATTTCAGCCAATAGAATTTCCCGGCCAAATGTTAAAATCCATTGATTTTAAAATTGCCAGGTCTAAAGCATACTACTTTAATCAATCAGGACTCAGAGACAGAGCTTTGTAACAGGATTAACACGCTGGTTGCTATGCATGGATTCAGAGCTAAAATAAGCTCTGTGTTTGCAGTTCATTGTTGTTTTTGAAACAAACAGAGTTTAGCTAAATGTAGGCTTTCCAGAACAATGCAACTATATGGATTTGAACAACAACAACAAAAAGATTCATCCTAAATAAATGAACGCACAAAGCACTTACTGACATAATTTTAAAGCAAGGGATCTTTTGGAGAGAATCATCTGACAATTTTCTCCCACATTCTATTTTTTCACCTCCTATAAAAAGTCCTGTTTTTGACAGCCATGATATACATTTGTTTGTTTGTTTGCTTGTTTGTTATTTATTTATTTATACTTCATGTTTCTAAACCTCCCAGCTCCCTCATAGAGAGACTTTGGGCAGTTATACTGAACTATAAGGCACAGATCCAGATTCTAAATTTTACTCAAAGGCATGAAGAATAGATTTTATTCATAGACCTTAGCTGCTTGCAACTGTTCTTTTCTTTTATGAAGCTGATATCGTCATAAACTCCTAAATCATGGTAGCAAGAACCTACCTTGTGGCAGTTTTCATTTCAGCCCAAATCTCATTATGCTCTTGGCATAATTACTTAGGGCTGGGCTTGCTTTGAAAATGATTTGGGGGAGAAAAATGGCTTCTTGTCTTACAATTTGCACTCATAGCATGAAAGCAGTCTGTCTTTAGTGTAACTCTTAAAACTGCTGCAGAGCCTGGAAAAAAAGATTTAATGAATAAGAGAGAGATGTTGTCTTCATCTAATGCGGGGGTGTCAAACTCACGGTCTGCGTCCTGGATGCCTCACACGCTGGCCACGCCCACCCCATTTTAGCGAAGGGGGGAAAAGTTGTGATACATCACGTGACGACAATGTGACACCGCAAGTTTGACACCCCTGATTTAATGTTTGAAGCAAGTTTATAGAATAATTTCTGCAGGTGCATAGGTCTAATACAGGGGTCAGCAACCTGCGGCTCTGGAGCTGCATGTGGCTCTTTCACCCCTCTGCTGTGGCTCCCTGTCACCCAAAATATGCGTCACAACTGCCAATGTGCAACATCCGCCGGCATATGATTTTCAACCCCCGGTAGGCCAACCATGAATAAATCCAAGAAAAGAAAAGTTTCAGAAGAAAACATAACATTTAATTCAATTACATATGCTAGTTTTGTGGCCGCTCAGGAAATAGTCAGGCACAGGAGGGGTTTTTGTGGCTCCTGGTGTGTCCTTTTCTGTGGGAAATGGGTCCAAATGGCTCTTTGATTGTTTAAGGTTGCAGACCCCTGGTCTAATAGCTACTAATTTGATATACTAAGCACCCAAAGTCCTGGGTAGTATTTAGATGAGTACTAGGAATTCCCAGAGTTGTAGATTGAAAAGGTGGCAGTGACAAACCATTTCTATCCAGTGGTCCAGACACTCACGGGACCATAGTGGCATGAAGGCACCAGGAACTTTGGGGAAGATTTTACTTTAGTTCTTTTCTCCTATGATAATAAACATTTCCGCAAAGTGTTTTATTATCCTATAAAGATTGCCATCTTCTTATCTGGGGCACAAAGAGTCTAAGGCTGAGAACTCGTAAAATAATACTGAATTACTAGATCAGTAAACCTGATTAAAAGCTGGCTGGGAGGATTCCCGGAGTTGATGTCCACACATCTTAAAAGTTGCCAAGGTTGAGAAGAACTGTACTGTATCCCATCACTGATCTCTTTCCACATTTCAAAATGAGAGTAAAATCAATATACAGTACATGCCACTTGGATTCCTTCCTCCATCCATTATTCCTCCAAGTTTCCCATAATGGAATCTTTTCGTTTTTGCCTCTATCAAAAAAAATATACTGTGTGGTACATATGTTGGGGACCATCTCCTAATATCTTTGATCCACCTTGTTATTCCAACCTGTCTCATGTGTTTATAAAATGTCACATGTGTTTTCTCAATCCTCTGAACAGGATATTTTGACTTACAGTTTCTGATTATAAAAAAACTATATCACTCCCCACAGACATCCGTTCCTTTCACGGAATGTATTTTGAGAGTTTATTTTTCAGCTTTTCTTCGGCAACATGCTTGATTTAAATATCCTCTGAAGTGAATGCCTAAAAAATGCTCCCTACAGACATGTCGTTGCCCAGCAGAAGCAGAAAATGCCGCGCAAGAGATTCCTTTGGGTCCAGCTAGGCTGTTTGTTTATTTTACAACTCTTCCCCTTTTTTTTTTTTTTTTTTTTTGCAGAGAGCTATGCTGTGCCCATTTCTGAGATCATTGCTGTTGAGGAGAAAGAAAGGGAGGCGAAACAATCTCATCCTGGAAGATGGCAGAAAATGGCAAAGCCTCATGCGTTCACCGGTAAAAAAAAAATAAGCCACATTTTAGTGCAAATAGTTTTAAAATTATTAACATGCTGGGTTTGCATAATATATGGAATCAAACAGGCTGGATTCGCATAACTTCCTGAGAGAGAGTGAGAGAAAGAGGGAGGGAGAGAGAGAGAGAGAGAGAGAGAAGAGAAAATTGATGAAACTTAATATTCCTCTTCTGCAGTAGCTACAATTGTGACTGCCTTATCAAGAGGTTATATGCCAATTGAACTAAGTTATTACTTGACAGAAGATCTGAATTCACTCAACCTTTCCCCCACATTTGCTACAGTGGAGCATCCAAAATTATTTCTATGCAGAAATCCTTCTTTGCAGAAAGGAGATTATTAAGATGTCTTTTAAAGACCTTTTTTTTCGTTTTCATACTTCATCTCTTGCTATTTGGCTTCTTGAACTCTGAATTTCTGTCATGCAGCCTGTTCCGTTTTCAAGACTTTTGTAAATGCCGCAGAGTAACATTTGCCTGACTTTTATAGTATTTACATGATACACAATAAACTCTCTCGTGTAATCCTTTAAATAGGGTAGAGTCAGGGCAACTGACTGGAGCTGAGCGTTTACTGGCTGGATGTCCTTCCTGATGCTTATGCGAGTTTGCAGCAGATCCATGACCATCTGTAACAAATGGTTTTCTTAAGCATTGAAAGATTCTTTTTTTAAAAAAGTGACCTTTTTACAGATTTAAGCACCGTCCCTTTGCTTTGTACAATGAATTTTTAATTGGGAAACCTCAACCAATTTCTATGATTTTCCATATCACAAAAAATTTCTGTAGATTAGTAACTGAAAAAAAAAATTGGAACCACAAATAAATTTGTGCTGTTGGTATAATGGTTAAGTATTGGATTTGGACCATAGACACCAGGTTTAACCCCCACTTAATAACATACAGTTTGTTTGATTTCAGTCTATCTTTACAAGGTGGTGGTTATGGGAATAAAATGAGGGGAGCCCCCCAACATGGAATTCTCAGAGAAACAAGTAGGTTAGATATGCAAGAAATCAGTCAAGTATCCAGAGCCAACACATTCTTCATTTCTTTTCATCGATAAATAATATGCAGAAAACAAGACAGAATCAATATGCAGAAAACAAGACAAATGAATTTATTCATTTAGCTGAAGACAGTGTAGTTAGCATGCCCTCATCTTTTTTTTCACAACAACTTTTTAAGGGGGGGGGGAGATAAAGGACCAATGCAAAGTCACCCAGAGAACATCTGTGAATGAAGGTGGATTACAAGATGGGCCTCCCCACTCTTAATCCAACACCTTAACCCTGGTCCTCAGTTATTTTCTAGGATAAATTGGTAAGTTGCTGTGGACTGTATTTCCCTAGAAATCTTAGAAATATAATCCTCTCCAATAGCTGCTGCTGGAATGTGACTGAATAGAATGAAAGGGGGAAACTCTTTAATGCATGGGATGCAGTAAACCTTATTTAACTTATCCGATTCAATTTAGATCACTCTTTTTCAATCTTGACAACTTTAAGGTATGTGGACTTCAGCGCCCAGAATTCCCTAATCAACATATGGGCGGGGAAATTCTGGAAGCTGGAGTTTACACATCTGAAAAGTCACAAAGTTTGAAAAAAAAAAATAATTTAGACTTAAATCAAATTTCACAGCTCTCTCACGGCTTTGTTCAGCACTACACCTTTTTGGTGCATCTTGCTAGCCATTCAGTTCAATGGGAATTGGGACAACAGGGAGCAGAAAAGGAGCAGAATTCTTTGTCTTTTGCTCTAAAATGGGCAAATATTTTATACCAGTGCAAATAAATTTGGTCTAGCTAAAATTTCCTGACTTGGAAAAGACACTATCTCAAAGATTGGCTAGGATTCATCTGATGATGAATTCCTTGCCCACCTGCCCAGATTGGCAGCCTTTTCTTTTTCTCGGGACCTGGAGCCTTAAACAACTATTGGACTGTGAATTTCTTTCAAAATTCTCAGGTATTGTGTAAATGCTACATGTTGTTATATTTGGAGAGCAACGTTGCTTGTACATAACTGTAATTTTCTTTTTATTTGTGTATGTATATCTTTTGCAGTGTATTACATAAAGAGGGCACGGCATCACCGCTGGCGGTGCAGCGAAGTGACTTTCTGGTGCATTGATGAACATCTGTGTAATCAATGGATATGTACACTGAGGGAACTACTTGATTTACAGAGTATGTTGCAGATGAAGAATGCCTTTCCTTTGTGGTTGTTGTTTTCCTCAGGGCCTAACCAATTTCTGAGAAGGGGAGAAAAATGAAGCCTGTAATGATGGGAGCTTTTAGCAATAGCACTTAGACTTATATACCGCTTCACAGTGCTTTACAGCCCTCTCTAAGCGGTTTACAGAATCAGCATATTGTCCCCAACAATCTGGGTCCTCATTTTACTGACCTCGGAAGGATGGAAGGCTGAGCCAACCTTGAGCCAGTGAGACTTGAACTGCCGAACTGCTGGCAGTCGGCAGACAGCAGAATTAGCCTGCAATGCTGCATTCTAACCCCTGCGCAACCGCGGCTCACACTGTTATTACCTACATTTTCAATAAGATGAGAAATTGCACAAGTGCAAGCAGATCTTTATATTTCAAGCAGTAGAGCCTCCTTGTCTTTACACTAGCTAAGGTGTATTTAGTTGGAATATATGAAGACACTCCAATCAATTCTCCAGCTATTGACATCATGGAGAATGCAATTCTTAACAAGGTTTTATCTATTTTCTAGGCAGACTAATGAGCTTAAATAACATTTGAATGCTGGAAGAAATGGCTTTAGAATGAGAAAACTTCAATAATGGAACTCAATTATTGGCCAGCTCTCCCTCTGGAAATCTTTCACTAATGACTGGGAAATCCTGAGTTAAAATGGACTTCACTTTAGATTCCCTTTCCTGAGCAGAAAGAGAGATTTGCGGATTTGTCGTTCAGCAGCTTTTAGAGTAGCTAAAGGGCAAATAATCTCATGGCACACTTTCTCTCCTTCACGTTGGCAGCCTCCAGACCAAAGCGCTTGCTTGTATATATTAATCCACACAGTGGAAAATCACAAGGAGAAAAAATATACGAACAAAAAGTGGCTCCATTGTTTAGTCTGGCTTCCATCTCTACTGATGTTATAGGTGAGTTATTCATTTGAATTTACTGATTCCTCTGCCTTGAATTACAGCATTATAGTTTCCTCATACAGCAGATTTCTCCCAATTCAGTGCCTGCCAGAAACATTGAAGAAATTGAGAAGTTGTAGTCGTAATGTACTTATATTACACCAAGTTTGAGAAAGTTACTTTTAGAAATAGTCTGGCAAGTGGTTTCTGGGGTTATTGAAATTCCAAGATGCTTGTTAACATAAAGAGGTCTTTCAATTTTTCATCTTGAACTTGAAGAACACATGCAGATCTTGACACAATTAAGCCAATTGATTGACTGCCTTGTTTAATTATACTCAACTGTGGCCCATAATTTTGGACTTTTTGAGATGTTTGCCACAGCCCCCATTTCTTCTGCTGATTCAGCTGCCTCTTATCTGACTAGTCTGAGGTTCTTCTTCCTATCTCCCACATACCATTACAGAATTCCAATCAAAGTTGTGTCACTAATCTGGAGACTCCTGTGCCAACGTATTGCTAAATACATCCCATCATCTAGGACCTTGATGGCGAACCTATGGCACGTGTGCTGCAGGTGGCACGCAGCGCCCTCTCTGTGGACACGCGAGCCATCGCCCCAGTTCAGTTCCACTGCGCATACATGCATGCGCGCCTCCCACCAGCCAGCTGGTCATCGGGTCTGCTGTGCATGTGCGTTCGGGTGGCCGCACATGTATGCATGGGAGGCGTGCACGGAGGCTGCGCACGCATTACATTTTGGGCACTCAGTCCAGAAAGGGTTAGCCATCACTGATCTAGGAGGTACATTTGGTGTCCTGATACACATTCACGTTGCAAGATACAGTGGACCATTTTGAGAAGCAATATTGCTAAGTAGAAATTTAGCATCTTCCTCTCTTGCTGAGCCACTTTTCATTAAACCCCAATGATTATTATATTGCTGAGAAATGCTTCTAAATGATTAAGCAAAAGCATCTGCCGGAACGCTAAGTACCTCCCACAAATTATCTATCTATGTAAAAAATAGCTATTTTTTTCTGAGTGCCTGCTTGTTTAAGATTCTGCTCATTACCAGCTAAGCTGCATTTTCATTCCAGAGGTTTTGCTTTACTCTTTTAAAGAACTTGATTGCCACTTAGTTGTTGACTTTTTCAGTGCTTTCTTTTGCACAACTGCTTAATACTAGCTTTGTTATATTACTGTAATGGCTCGTTTTCTGCCTCTGAAACAATGGATTTGCCTCAAGAAATTACAATTGCTAAATTGACTACTATAATGAAGATTCTTCTGTACATCTCACTTATTTAACAGATCAGTGTTGTGTCAACATGGTTTACACAGGCATTGTGTAGTATTTGCTGGTGGAGGTGTTTTCACTCCATTATTTTGTTTGATAAATTTATATCTCTTCATATATTTCTTCATATTACCTACACAAAAACAACTCTAGGAAGTAAGTTGAACTGAGGAAATGTAATTAGTATTAGTCAAATTGTGAATTTCCAGGGCTGTGGATAGATTTGAGCCCCATTCTGGTCCCAAATATTCACTTCTAAAACAGATTTGACTGGCCACAGAGATAAATAAACTATTATTTATCCAAGGTCATATATTTGAATGGGCCGTTACCTAAATCTATGAACTAAATAAAATAAAATTTACTGGGTGTCTCCATCCATTTTGGTGGATAAAACTCCAGTTTTGAGAGATGTCATGAATATCTCACCCCCTTCAGAAACGAACTGGCATTGGGGACATAGGCATTTAGAAAAGGGGAAAGTGGTAATGCTAAAAGAAACGTTGCCAAAGAAGATAAATATGCACCCTCACAAATTTTATTTTTGAATTACAAGAATCTTTTAGAAAATACAAAGTCAAATGAAGCAAGGGCTTCAGCCATAAAAATAACAGACAGAAGTGCATTTTCCATTAGCTGGGGAAAAAAAATGAACCTCAACCAAAACCGTTCTAAGTGATCATCGATATTAGTTACGTATTTTCAAATATACTTTCAGAAATTGTTTCATGAGTGTAGCTGATTTGATCCATATCTTTGTAAAAATAAGTCTTAAACTACCGGTCCATTTTTTTTTTCCTCATGTAGTCACCGAACATGCCAATCATGCTAAGGATAACTTACTTGAAATTCATCTGGAGAAATACGATGGGTAAGTTCTTTTTTTTTCTCACATTTTTTCCCCTTTGGCTTTGAAGAATCGTACAGATGGTCTATTTGCTATTTGTTATCAAGGGATGGATGATCTGGGAGCTTCTGGATGGGGGGAAGGGTGTGTGTGTGTGTCAAAAACAAGTAAAGATTGTGGCTACAACCATATGATTGATGCCTCATCCTTTTTTTTAACATGTAAGGCTTTGACCATAGAGTTATGATTTCCTTTTTGACTTCTTTGATACACACACACATAATCCGATGCTCCCAGATGAACCGTTTTGTAAGTCATTTCTTGTTTTCGATTTTCAGACTGCTTTTCTTGGGCGTCTCTTGTTTCTGAATTTATCTGTTTTTCCAAGCTTATGTTAGCCTACTTTCTCTGTCTGCATTCATAAACATAAATCAAAAGAATTGGCTTCGCTTTATCCGTTCAATGTAACACTACATTTCATGCTCTATGAATGGAGCTGAGTTTCTAGTCTGCTGAAAGCTGTGGGGCATGTAAGTGGGGTTTACATGTGTCCAGTCAGTGTCTTCAAAGGGTACAGGGGAGCCCAGCACCTTTCCGGTTTGTTAAAATACTGTAAAGGCAAAAACTCTTGTCAGGCAGAGTCATGCAAATTAAATAAAAATCAGTGTTAGTAAAGTTAAGGACATGTTGACAAAGAAGGAGGCCAATGCACCACCCCAAGTGGCTGGCAATTGGTCAGTTTATAGATTTAATTTTATTATAGTTTGTCACACAGCCAGATGTTTCAGACTGGATTTAGTATTTTTAACCCCTACGAGTTCTTCTCAAGGACCTGGGATAGGCAGATGTGGATGTTTGATGGTATTAAAGGTATTGCCGCGGGATATAAGCTTTTCCAAGTAGAGCTGCCACATTTCCAACTGGGAAATGTATGTTTATATTTTTTACAGAGGTGACAAGCACCTCCCAGTAGATGTTAAGGCAGGAAAAAAAAATGTAGCGCTGATAGAAAAGCTGGATTTTCTTCCAGCTAAACACGACCTGCATAGCATTCTATCTCTTGTTGCAATATGCTAGGGCAAATTACAAAACTGTGGGAGACCTAAGCAGTCTGCAATGAAATCATACATTAGTTTTGGTTTGAAGGAGAGCAGTCTGTGCTAACTTCATACAGTTTCGGCTCAATCTGTCAGCATAGCATTCCTTTAGCAGTTTTGCAAATGACAACTGCTCCACTGTTGTTGTTTTTAATTATGAAAATGTTCTTTGCCTGCCAAACCTACATCCCTATCATTATTATTTTTTTAAAAAAGGTTTGAAATCATTTTATGCTGAAATAGTTTTGACTTCCATTTACCTCTAACAAGGTCAAGGCTTTGTCCCAATTGGATTAAAACAGCAGAGCCCATGTGTTGCTTTCACAGACAAATACAGAACAAATTCCATAATGAATCACCTTAAGTCATTAAATAGGCTAACAGGATTTGCTTGTAAAGAAAAAAACAAAAAGACATATATATATATATATATATATATATATATATATATGTATGTATGTATGTATGTATGTATGTATGTATGTATGTATGTATGTATGTATGTATATATATATCCACCCTTCTCCGGAGACTCAGGGCGGCTTACAATGTGTTAAGCAATAGCCTTCATAATTTTGTATATTTGTACAAAGTCATCTTATTGCCCCCACAAACTGGGTCCTCAATTTACCTACCTTAGAAAGGATGGAAGGCTGAGTCAACCTTGAGCCTGGCAAGATTCAAACTTACTAATTGCAGACAGCTGGAGTTAAATTACAATGCATTAGTCTGCTGAGCTATCCAGGCTCCTAATATTTAATAATAATATAATAATAAATAATAATATTTACTCCTATGCAAGCCACCTCTGAATGAATAGGAGAGCTCTTCTCATTTATTCCAGCGCATTTTGCATAGCCAAGCATCAACCAAGATTGTACTGTGTTTAAAAACCAAGTTCCCGCTCTTTACTTCATTTGTTCACCTGAGTAAAAGATGACTCAGGAAAGCAAATGCTGTTTCCCATAGATTCATGGCACAGCTCCACTTTTCAATGAAGCTCACTGACAAAATGTGTTTTGCTTTCCATGGAGCAACATTATTCCCATGTGTCCCAAATTAAGGGATATACCCAATGCTAGCAAATCACTAGAAACAGGTGTTTTGTTTTTTTTAATTACCACTAAAGTGAGAGTCATTAAGGAGCAGTAGCATGAGGAGAAAGCCTGATAGATCTTGGGAATATAGAAGAGAGAGCAAGATACAGTAGTGGCCAAAATTGTGGAAACCTTTTGGGGAAAGGTTTCCCCAAAAGGGTGAGGTGGCACAGTGGTTAGAGTGCTGTACTGCAGCTACTTCAGCTGACTGCTAGATCAGCAGATCAAATCTCACTGGCTCAAGGTTGACTCAGCCTTCCATTCTTCCGAGATGGGTAAAATGAGGACCCAGATTGTTGGGGGCAATATGCTATTTAGTATACTGTCGATTGTTGTAAGCCGCCCAGAGTCCTCGGAGAGTGGGTGGCATAGAAATATGATTAATAAAATAAATAATAATAAATAAATAAGTGTATTTTCTAAAACTAGCTAATAACATCACTTTTATCACCATGTCAGTTAATAGTTGGGTAACCTTTAGCATGAATTACAGCCTTACAATGTCTTTCCATGGAGTGAACCAAGTCTTTTAGTTCTGCAGCTGTTATAATGTGAAACCAAGATTGAATAATGGCTTCTATTAACTGGGTTTTATTGCTGGGTCGCTTCTGACTAACAAGTTTCTTTAGTCGGCTCCATAGATTTTCAATTGGGTTAAGGTCTGGGCTATTCCCAGGCCATTTCAGCAGTGGAACAGGATTATCTTGAAACTCCCCCAAAAAGTGATGTTATTAGCCATCAAACCTCAAAAATACACTTTTCCCAAAAGGTTTCCACAATTTTGGCCATATCCAGTTGCGGTAGTAATTGACATACGATCCAGTCATGGGAAAATTGGGGTCTAGCCACAATATCCAATCATAAAAGGCACAAAGTATCAGATATGTGGAAAAGATCTGCCCAATGAGCAGAACTTCCATATTGCCCATGGGAATAGACAGTTGATATTCTTTCCCATCTGCACGTACATCTTGAGTAGTTTTTGCTATTGGAGGTGAACCATCAAATTGGAGAGAAGAGAAATAGTGATTATTAGTGATTATGAAAGATAAGTATTTATGAATGATAAGAATGTGGATGAAATTTACCATTGATAGAACGATACCCCTTTTCCATAGTGAGATGTTAACGCAGGAGAAATTACTACTTTTAAATATCCAAAATTATAATAAAAATGAACCTGTCACAGCCCAATTAAGTAAATTATTTTAAATGTGCATTAAATACCCTGTTTCCCCCAAAATAAGACATCCCCTGATAATAAGCCCAATTGGGCTTTTGCGCGCATGGCAATAAAGCCAAGCGCTTATTTCAGGGTTCAAAAAAATATAAGACGGGGTCGTATTTTCCAGGAAACACGGTACTTGTTTTAAGTAATAATAAGCATTTCTCCATTGGGGGGGGGGGGAGACTAAATAGTGAAGCATAAAGATAACTTTTAATAAAATTGTATTTTCACATTGGGTCCTTTGACACATTTATGTATTGAATGTCAGTGTGAGTTTTAATTTGTGTGTTTTCCGGCAGTGTTGTTTGTGTTGGTGGGGACGGAATGTTCAGTGAAGTGATACATGGTCTAATTGGAAGATCTCAGAAGGATTCGGGCATAGATCAAAATAATCCCAAAGCACAATTAGTCCAATGCTGTCTCAGGATTGGCATAATTCCTGCTGGTAAGAACTGCAACATGGTGAACGTCTACCGTACATTGTTATCATGTATTTACCACCTTGGACCAAAATGAAAAAGTAATATTACGTACGTGGGACAGCATAATGGTTAGCTAGTAGGAGCCTCAACAGATACTGGATCTTGCCTAGAACTATAGGCTTAGCTTAGATTGCCTAATATTTATTGAAACCTATTCACATATGCATTTGTTGAAGGTACAATTGGGAAATGGAAAGGAATGGGAAGGCAATGTTCTCCTCGGCTTCTATAACTTCAGTCCAGGTTTATGGACTGGATGAATCCGATGAGAAACAGAATAGAGCCCAGGACCTGCATCTTTTTCTAGAGATTCAGTCTATGTATATGAGTGTGTAAAGAGTTGTAAATTTTGTGTCCTAATCAGTTTTCAAAGGATGTGTTCTGACCTAGGTTTCCCGAGACAGTAAAAAGCACACAATTAGTCCCAAAAACCCTCTTTTTATTTCAACGGCTGTGAATTCTGTTCATTCTCATTCTGTTCATTCACAGATGAGTCACAAATAGTTTATGTAAAGAGTCCGACAGAAGTCTGCCACAGTCCTTTGGGATAAGGCTGATAAGAACCCACCTTTATCTCCCTTGACATGCTGCCAAAGACCTAATTGGCAATTAGCTTTGCAAGGCCACACGGAGCACAGAGTCAAAACGGAGCTGCAGAATTTAAACCAACCAGAACGAACAACAATTGTTTCCTGCAAAGGCTCATGTGCCTTTGCTCCTCCTTTATGTCTTACGGGAGGGGCCAATCATCTCCAAGCCCTACTCCCGAGTCGTCCCTTTTGTTTTAACTGTTCTTGCCTTCTGGCAGCTCTGCGCATGCGCAAACTGGGAACAGGCTCCCCCTGTTCTTCTGCCTCACTGATATCCGACTCTGGAGGCTCCGGAGTCCGCACATAACTCCCAGATGGTCCTGGCCATCTCTGCCTCTGACGCAGAGCCCTCATCCAAGCCTTCCCCAGACTCCAGGACTGGCCCATGTTCCTCCCCAGCCTCCTCACTGTCTGATTCTGCTGCCAGATCCGCAGGCCGCCGGCCAACCACAACAGGATGTCAAGGATAGGACCTCATCAAACCTTCATAGAACCCAGGAGACATGCTCATTCCCTTGTTTTGGAGGTGCCACTTGAAATCCAGAAGGGGCATCTCAGAGTGCAGACAAAATTCTCTCATTCTAAAATCCTGAAAAGTCCATTCTGTGTCACAGTTCTCATTTATGTGAAAGATCTTAAATAGGATCCGAACAGAATATGGATTTATGAAATGTGGAGAGCACCAGACTGGGGAAGACCAATTTAGGGGAATGGGTTTTATTTTAATGTAAAAGCTCCTTGTTTTGTGTTTTGTAAATATTAATTATTATCATATGATTTATGATTTGTCAGCATCCTTAATACTCCTTTCATGGAATTATCCATTTTTTACAACGAATTTTAGGCTCTAACTCACATGACTGTTGATAGTATATCCAAACTATGCTAATTAGCAGTTCAGCATAAAAAGGCTAAGAAAGAAAAGCACACAGTATAAAACATGGTTTCGTTATAAATCGGCATTCTAAGCTTTTGCTTTAGTTACATTCAATTTATAGAGCTAAAAACATTGTTAATATATAATTGAAAGAAGTATGCTTATCGTTTGGCTAACTTGAGTTTTTACTGTTCATTCCTCCAATGCAAACCATTGGCAGCTCAATATGAGAGATTTATCATACACTTTATAAACGTATATTTATTTAGTCAGCAATCATATTCCTATTTGCCTATATCCTAAACCTCTTTGCATAGGGGGCACAGAATTGCTCAGTTACTCATAGATGGGGTCAACAGGAAATTCCTAGGGCAACTCACAACAAAATTAAACTTACGATAAAAACAAATTAAAAGACTACAATATAGAGAAAAATCAGCAGGAAGAAATACATTCCCACCACAATTTAAAACTATTTAAGGAGGATTAAAAAGCTTAGAAACGCTGATCCTTTAGCATAAATTCTAGCTGCGTATTCTTTCATAGTTAGAGCATTCCCAATTTTCCATTGCCATCTGCTATATTGCAGACCGTGTTATGAAGACTTGTCATTATTGTGTGTGAAGGCACAGGTGAAGAAAAAAACTTTAAATTTTGAAGAACTTTAAATCTTGAAAAGAGCATTTGCGTGGAAGGGGAAAGCAAACCAGGCTTAATGCTAGGGCAGTCTTATCTGGACTGCAAAAATCCTTACTCATCCTTGCCAAAATGAGACAGAGTCTTTTGCATCATTGGTGACAATTAGCCATTGGCTGATTTTTTTTGCAGCCAAATATGGTATGCCATCCCAGCACTGTCTTGGATTAGTGGCCGTTTCTACATCCTTTTCAAGAGAGTTTGTTTCCTAATCTCTGGCTGCTCTTATTTTACAATTGAGCACTAGATATCAATGTGATTTCAAGAATATGCTTTTCTAAAGGATTGGAAGAAAGACACTTTTTCCAGAAAATTGATTTCCCCTGCTCTTTATTTTCTGCCTGAAAATAAACCTCTGTTGCTTAGAGACCATTGCAAATTAAAGTTTCTGTTAAAAGGAGGTCAGGGCTCAAATCAGCAGTCCATACAATTAAACCTGTGCTTTCTGGTGGGCTGACAGCCTGTGCTGTGGATGTGTTCCACTGGAATCAGTTTAACTTCTGCCTTGATGCCAATTCTCTTGCAAAGGATCTATTGGCAGTCAGTGCTGTGTAAAAAGTAACCAAAAGTATAGTTGGCTCAGTTTAACTATGCTTGGTCTATCTTTTTACTTCTTTTTTTTTAAACACTTTCATTATTTATATTTTTATTTGTCTATTTGACAAATTTAAATTTTTGTCAAATTTGTACACATTAAGTATAGTTATTTTATTCCAGTCTTGGCAAAAAGATACTAGTTTGTTAGCCTTCCCAGTTTAACCAGACAGGAAACACAACCAGATAGCAGTAGCACTTAAGACTTATATACCGCTTTACAGTGTTTTACAGCCCTCTCTAAGTGGTTTACAGAGTCAGCATATCGCCCCCAACAATCTGGGTCCTCATTTTACTGACCTCAGAAGGATGGAAGGCTGAGTCAACCTTGAGCCGGTGAGATCTGAACTGCCAGACTGCAGCTAGCAGTCAGCTGAAGTAGCCTCAGCTCTGCACTCTTCATTGTAAAACTACGTTAACAGAATCTGGAAGTACAAATCTCCCACCATCTCCTTAATATCCTGAGAAGTTGGCTGGGTCCCTTCTGAGCCCTTTTCTCTGCTCATTATGCAGCTGAGGACTACTATGCCCTCTCTTAGATGACCACTCCCTTCGTAGCATTTCTTGTGCCATCTCACAAGGTCTCTAGCAGCATAATATGATAGTTCCCAGGAAGCCACACAACTGACCAAACTGAAATCCGCGGCTCTATTTGGTAACTTAATCCTCATAATGTTTTTGAATTGCAAACAATGTAAAGATCGCTTGCTTTCCAGGTTCGACCGATTGCATATGCTATGCAACAGTTGGCATCAATGATCCAGTAACATCTGCATTACATATCATTGTGGGTAAGTATTAGTTTGTTTTCAGGCTCATTGACACAATTTTAAACACCCTAGGAAGTTTTACAGCATCGTTACTACTTTTGGCAAACAAAAAAAAATCAAATGCAGAACCAGAATATAGTTGCTGACCATTAAGATGTCACTAACGCCAGCTGAGGATTTTGCAGAAGCCTTGCTATTCCGCTAAAATTTATGATACAGTGTGGCACAGAAGAAATGGCACTTGGATATGATCATGAAAACATTCTGCTGGCAGAAAGTTACAATGAGAAACCACTTCACTTTATCACTCAAAAGCGCAGCTGATAGACATCACGATGTTAATATCATCTGTTCTATGGAAGCATCAGTGTTATGCATAGCTCATTGAGGTTATTTTTTTACCCTTGAATGAGAGCAACTTCTAGCTGATTGATAGTTGTACACAACTATCACTACTTCACAATCACTATTCCAGGGATCCTGGTTTGCCAGGATATATTTTCAGACTATGTGTATTTTCCTCCTTCATTCCATGTTAGTCATAAGTAGGACAGAAGGGTCATTATCCTAGTACAGGAGCATCGTAATGCTCCTCTTTACAACTAGAATGTAGAATAACAGGATTGGAAGGAACCTTAGAGGTCTTCTAGTGGAGAGAGAGAGAGGGAGGGAGAGGGAGGGAGGGAGGGAGGGAGAGTTCAAGCAGGAGACCCTATACCCTTCCAGACAAATGGTTGTCCAATCTCTTCTTGAAAACCTCAGTAATGGAATACACATAACTTCTGGAAGCAAGCCATTCCATTGATTAATTCTCACTGTCATGAAATTTCTCCTTCATTTGAGCTTAGATCTGTCTTTGATAATTTTCCATCCATTACTTCTTGTCCTACTCTTGGGTGCTTTGGAGAAGAAGTCGACCCCACTTCTCTGTGTCAGCCCCTCAAGTACTGGAAGACTATGTCACTCCTAGTTCTTTTCTTGGCTAGACTAGACATGCATACCTAGTTCCCGCAACTGTTCATCATATGGTTTAGCCACCATACCCCTTATCATCTTCGTTACTCCTCTCTGCACACTTTCTAGAGTCTCAGCCCCTTTTTTGTATCATGGTGATCAGAATTCCAAGTGTGTAATATAAAGCAGTGTAATTATTTCACATCGCCTTGAAACTGTCCCTTTGTTGATGCAGCCTAGGATTACATTGGCTTTTTTGGCAGCTACAACACACTGCTGACTCATACTTAAGTGGCTGTCCAATAAGAGACCCAGATCCCTCTCCCAGGCACTACTGTTGACCCAGATACCACCTCTTTTATACCTGTGCATTTGGTTTTTCTTCAATGAGTGAAACTACAATGGGTAAATGAGTAAAACTAGAATGAATTGCTTTGCTTATAGCATCACAAGCACAGACACTCAGCTTTCTAACTAAGTAATTATTAACACGTTTTCAGTATTTGAATTAGAGATCTTCCATCTTAACTATTATATCAGGTACTGCAGAACCTTTTATAGACAAAAGAATGGGGATTTTTTTTTTTGCCGTCTCATTTTTAAAAAGTAAGACAATTTTTAATATTTTACAATGTTTTATATATGAATATATTTTATACGTTTCGATATAAGACAGTTTTACAGTGACTGAGTAACGAAATACCTCTTGTTAATAGGAGATAATCAACCTCTGGATGTTTGTTCAGTACATCGCAATAATACATTTCTGAAATACTGTGTATCGCTACTGGGATATGGTTTTTATGGAGATGTATTAAAAGACAGTGAACAGAAACGCTGGATGGGCCCTGCCAGATATGACTTCTCAGGTAACATCTGGTATATCTTCTGCAGCCATCCTTTATGTCAAGTAGCCAACAGATTTACCCTTCCCTGCCATTTTTAAAAATCTCTTCTATTTTCTTCTATAAGAAAAAAAAAGTGATAGGCATGGCTCTAGAGCAGGGGTGTCAAACTCGATTTCATTGAGGGCTGCATCAGGGCTGTGTTTGGGGCCCGGGGGGGGGGGGCATGGCCAGGGTGGGGGTAGCTCATGGGTGAAATCCAGCAGGTTCTGACAGGTTCTGGAGAACCAGCAAATACAACCTCTGGCTGGTCCCAGAGTGGGGTGGGAATGGAAATTTTACAATATCCTTCCCCTGCCATGTCCACCAAGCCACACCACGCCCACCAAGCCACGCCCACAGAACCAGTAGTAAAAAAATTTGGATTTCACCCTTGGCATGGCCATCTCAACATCACTTGTCAAGGCTCCATTTTCGGCCGCAACGGCCTCTTCCAGCCCTCCCGAGCTCCGTTTTCACTTGCAGAGACACTGCGGGCCAGTCCTTTGCTGTTTCCAGGGTGGCCTTGAGTTTGACACCCCTGCTCTAGAGAATGACTCCCCGGAAAAGCATCCAGTGTTAGTACAGAAATGGGAATTTAAACGCCAAATAGTGGCCTTTATGTAAAGAGAACCTGTAGACAATGCCAAGAGGTTGCATATAAAAAGTGCTTATTTGGTACACACAGAGAGCAAGTTGTAAGAAACATCCACAGAATAATGACCAGATATAAAATAATCATTCTCTTCCAGCTCTATGGGAGAATAGGTAGAAAAAAAAGCAAAAATTAATGATTTCTTCCATTATTATTATTTCTTTGTCCACTTCCAAGGTTTCAAGACTTTCCTCTCTCATCATTACTATGAGGGGACAGTATCTCTCTTGCCAGCAGCACACTCCATGGGTTCTCCAAGAGATAAGAAACCCTGCAGAACTGGGTAGGCTAAATCACTCAATTCACCTCGAATGCCTGTTGAATAGAAAGACCAGAATACATTTGCTAATTTGGCTAAATTTTAAGAATGTAAACAAAAAGGAAGTTGAGTTAATCATGCTGAGAAGTCATAAAGACGATTCTAAATCATCAGGCATGAACTTTTCTGCTTATCTAAATTACGTTTGAAATGCTACTAATGACAGTATCATGCAGATAAACAAATGGTGTTAAATCCATTTGGTCTGCAGAGAAGTCATTTGTGTGTGTGTGCGCGCTATTAAAACTCTCATGCTTGTTGGTGTGTATCCATTAACTGGGCAAAACAGATGCATCTTAGAGCAAAATGTTTTGAACCACATTACCTCAGGTGGAGTAACTTACGGAGTGCATTCTATAAGTCCATAACTCCATGACTCCTGTGGAATTGAAATTTGGAAAATTTTATAAAACATTTTATAACATAAAAATTGTCATAAAACATTTTATAACCTAATGCAAAACCTAGCCTCTGACTCCTAATTGACTGTGGTATACAGTTCAACATGGGCTATTTTTAAGAACGATGCTCCTCTGAATATCTCCCTGAATTTTTAACAGCTTTTCCAATGAAGGCAGTGCAGTAGAAACTCTGGAGTTTCTGAGGAAACTCCAGAGTTACTTCCTCTGTTGGAGGTACTGAGGAAATAGCTCTGAAACAAAGACTCAGTGAGTCACGGGATGTCCTGTTGATTAATCAAATTACATTAAAATTTTAAATTAATTAAAACTTAAATTAATTTTTCAATAACTAAGTTATATTGTCAACACTGAAGTTGTTACCTTTGTTCTTTAGGTGCCGGATTTGCAAGCAAAGTAAACTGCAGCTGGAGAAAGATCAGAAGAAGACGGAAAAGGAGATTAAAAGTAACTTTATAGTTTGTGGAACCTTGTTTGTTAATGGTTAGATTGGCTCAGTTAGTTTCTAATATCTCTTTTATTTGGATGACGAGTATAAAGACAGATTTCAAATCAGAACAAAGATTGGATTTAACTGCTGTAGAAGCCCAAGGAAAATTCAGAGAGGTTTAAAATGAGACAGGCTTCTTTCATATTTATCCTGTTTATACTTATTCATTATCATTCAGTACAAATGCTGATTTATGGCAGACTCTGCAGTTGGTACAGTTTATGAAAGTATATTCAATTACCGCATTTGGAGTTAAAGTAAGGCTGAAATTTGTTTGTATTTTTCTTGGTGTAAAAGCCACTTTGTATTCTACTTCTTCAGTGTCCAACTTTTGCTTCCTTAGACTGTCACAGAGAAAACCATTGCTTGCACTATTCTGATCTTTGTAAATGTAGACACATCACTGCATCGGAATAGCTCTTCTGAGGCCTTCATGGCTATTCTACCAAATACTAGCCCTATGATGGCAAATCTATGGCACACGTGTCAGAGGTGGCACCCAGCGCCTTCTCTGATGGCACGCGAACTTTCACCCCAGGTCTGCTCCGCTGCACATACTTGCGCGCCTCCCACCAGCCAGCTGGTCTTCGGGTCTCTGCCGTGCATGCATGGGGGGCGGGGCGCATGCGTGGGACGCGCCTACATGCAGGGGGCGGGGCACATGTGGGAGGCCATGCACACATGTGCAGGGGGCGTTTGCAGGGGCCCTATGCACATGCATGGGGTACGGGGTGCATGCTCATGCATAGAACGGGGGCACATGCAGCGGCCCACACATGCATGCACGGGGGTGGGGCGTATGCACTAGGCCCACGCATGCATTGCATTTTGGGGGTTCGGGGGTGTGCATGCGCATTCACACTTTGGGCACTCGGTCCGGAAAAAGTTAGCCATCACTATACTAGCCTATGGTGTATTTTTTGACTGCTCGTTCATTTAGTGTTGATATTATCAAGTAGATTTTCAGTTTTCAGCTGGGTTCTCAGTCTTATTTATTTATTATTTATAAGTCGCATTTTTATGCCGCCCAATTCCCAAGGGACTCTGGGCGGTGTTTCTTCAAGAAACACCATGATTATGCTTTGCTCCATGCCATCAATGATTTCTGATTTCAGTAGCCAGACTGAGAATTCATCCTGGTTTAAATTCTAGTTCAGGTCCATGCCAACATTGAAAAAAAAATCTAATGGAAATGTTTGGGTTACTGAAAGCATAGAACATTAAACATCCCTGAACTAGGGGTAGCCTCTAGCCCTTGTAAAGCTTCAAATCTTATCTCCTCTGTACATTAGCACAATTGGTTGGGGATGATAAGAAAAACAGTCCAGCCATCTGGACTAGTAAAAGAAAAAGGCTAATGCAGGCTGCCTTGAACTCCTGGAAGACAGATTATAGATATAAAAAGCAGTAAAGAAAAAACAAATAATCCTTGATTTACAACCAGTCATTTATCAACATGGTTGAGTACTTTATGTCCTGTTAAAGCACATCCAGGCATTGTAAAATGTTGGGCTGATCTTTCTGGCCACATGACCATATTTCGGGTGTTTGCCAACATATGATCACCATTTGCAACCTTCTCTGTGGCTCCCCCCAAAAAGTCAATGAGGAAATCAGCAGGGAAGGTTGTCAGTGGAGGGGACATTGGATTTGAGGTCCATTCCCCCAGCACACCAATGTATCTCCCCTCTTTTCCATGCAGAGAGGAGAAATCCTCCACATAAGCTGGAGGAATGACCTCAAATCTGGCAAAAAACCAAAAAAAAATTCTAGCAAAAGTCAGCATTCTGAGCCTTTCAAAATGCTGGGGTTTGCTAGCGCTTTCCTCTCCAAAGTTCTGTTCTTACCGCATGCCAAGGCATTTCCCCTTCAAAATCCCTCAATGCACTTAGGAGTGGATCTTAAATCTGGTGAAACACTAGCAAACACTTATCATTCTTATGATTGTTCTCCCAGGAAGAGGGCCCAGGCCAGGGGTGGGCTTCAAAATTTTTAGCAAGGGGTTCTCTGCCCGATTGCTGGGTGGGCGTGGCCATGGTGGGTGTGGCCTAGTCAGCCTCCTGCACCACAGTGCGGGAGGCATTTTTTGCTCTCCCCGGGTTCCAGAGGCTTTCCTTGAGCCTCCGGGAGGGCAAAAACAGCCTCCGCAGGCTCTGGAGGTCCTCTGGAGGCCAGAAATGGGCCCGTTTCCAGCCATCCTGAATTTTTAGTAGGCCTGTTTTTCATCTTCCCTGAGCCTCCACGCATGCCCTGCACTTACCTGCATCCAAAACGGGCCACGTGGGGACTCCTGGGAGGGGCGGGGTGGGGTGGGCGGGGCCAGCCAGGAGTGGGATTTGGGGTTTCTCCGAACTGCACACAATCTTAGCTAGAGGTTCTCCTGAACCCCTGCGAACCCCCAGCAGTCCACCTCTGGCCCAGGCCTCCCAGATACGGTGGGAGGCCCAGGTCCTCGTTCCACCCTATCATGCTCGAGAGGTCAGAGCTGTCTCTCCAGTGCTGTGCTTAACAACCTATGTGGTCACTTAACAACTGCAACTGGGAGAGCTTGGATTGTGATTGTTGAGTGCAGTGGTCATGCCTTTGTGTCTCATTTAACAACTGCTTCCCTCAACAACCAAGATTCTGGGCCCAATTATGGTTGTAAGCAGAAGATTACCTGTATGAGGCTTAGTGATTTGTCAGTAATTTTAGAGCTTTTGAGAAGAAATCACACAAACATCCAAACTTGGATTCTAGTTAACAGGGCACGTGATTCTCTGAAGTTCTGTTTTGCCTGAAGACCTTGGATTGAATTATGCATTATATTAATGTTGCCTTTAAAAAAAAATTGCAAAAATCGCTAGATTTATTTTGAAAGAAAAGCAGTCACAAAACTCAGCTTGGTTAGAATCTCAGTTGCTCTTCCTGATACTTCTGGGAGATATAAGGTTGGGAAAATTGCCATCCATTCCTTCACCCTTTATGGAGTCAACAATGTCTTAAAACATGTCTCAAAATCCAGATGATACCAAGAACAAAATGCAAATATATCTCTTTCAGGGGATGAGGAAGGAGAATGGAAAGTTATTAGAGGGAAGTTTCTAGCCATCAATGCTGTGAACATCAGCTGTGCCTGTCCACGGAGTCCTAAAGGCCTTTCACCAGCTGCTCACCTGGCAGATGGCTCTGCAGACCTCATTCTAGTCCGTAAATGTTCCCGGTTAAACTTTTTAAGATATCTCTTAAGGCATACAAACCAGCATGATCAGGTGCGTATTTTTCTCTCTAACAGTATCATAGCTTCACAATTGGAATGGAGGCACAATCTGATGTAGATTAATGGTCTTGTGGTGAAACACAAAACAGAACAATTGCATAACGGGCAAGAAGTATGGATAAAAAGCTAGACTTTCTGGAACTTACAGGTCAGATAATGTTTCATTCCCTCATCCGCCATTAAAATGTTGTTCTCAGAGTGAGGGAGACTGATTGGTTATTTTCACTGATGCCGCTTAATTCTTACCACTCCATTGATGAAGCTATATTTTATTTATTTATATATTCAATTTTTTTTTTTTACAGCCAACCAACTCAAGCAAGTTACCTTGGGTAGCTTACAATTCTAAAATTATAAACAAAACAATTACAAATCATTGACACAATAAAAACATCCACAAAATAAATAAGTACAAACCTCAGCCGTGATGATTAATCAACTAATAGTTAAGCCAGCATATTCCAAGCACCAGCCTGACTATGTAGCTAGGTTTTTAAAGCCTTGTGAAAGGCCACCAGAATTGGGACCAGAGGTGGTATTCAGCCGGTTCGGACTGGTTCGGGCGAATCGGTAGCAGCGACTGCGGGCGGGCCTGCCCACCCGCCCCAACGTAATGCCATCCTATTTAGCCATGTTTTCAAAGCCGGGCACATGCACGGAAGGCACACGCAAGGAAAGCACATGCGTGGAAGGCTGGGCACAAGCATGGAAGGCACGCATTCGGTGAACCGGTGATAAGAATATGTGAAACCCAGCGCTGATTGGCACCGCTCGAATCTCTGAGGGAGGAATACTCCATAAGGCAGGGGCTACAGCAGAAAAGGCCTGTCTTATAGTTCCCTCTTTATAAATACATGTATATAATACATAGAGTCCAGCACCGCTTTTGACTCACACATGGTCTCCAATTCAACACTTCCCTTGCTTTTAAATAAATAAACATCTGTTATTCATTCCTTTGTAAAAACAAAAAGATCCCATTTAAGTAGGAATCAAAACATGCCCACCAAGAGTGACAGCTCAGTCTTTACCAAGAACAACATCCCTCTGATACTATTTAAAGGCAGCTCTGAGTCTGCAGGAAGTGAGTTCAGGGGTGAAATCCAGCAGGTTCTGACAGGTTCTAGAGAACCGGTAGCGGAAATTTTGAGCAGTTCGGAGAACGGGCAAATACCACCTCTGATGGGAATGGAGATTTTGCAATATCCTTCCCCCAGGAGTGGGGAGGCAATGGGGATTTTGCAGTATCCTTCCCCTGGAGTGGGGTGGGAATGGAGAATTTGCAGTATCCTTCCCCTGCCACGCCCACCAAGCCACGCCCACAGAACCAATAGTAAAAAAAAATTGGATTTCACCACTGAGTGAGTTCAATGCTTCTATGGCATCCCAAGCCCAGAAATTTAGACACGGAGAAAAGAAAACAACATCCAGACTGAGAATTAGAGAAACCTTATCTTCTCAAGATATGAAATCTTTATTCGGTTTTGGGAAAGAGTAGGTAAAGACCATGGTTTCCAAAGCCATCCTAGAACATTCTGTGGCTGGCTTCTCATTGGTTCACAATGCCGGGGCATATTGCTAGTTATTAAGAGCAAGTGCAGTAAATCTTAACAACCTCAAGCTAATAAGAGAAAAGTAGAAAAAAGCGAACCCATTCAAGGGGAAAGTAACTATCCTTATCCAGATTTGTTGTATTACAAGGAACAACTGTACGACTGTAGTTTGCATAGCAATTTATGAATTTATTCTATGTAATTTAGTGAAGAATTGATGGAGCATCAGTTGAATGATTAATAAGCTGAGATTTACAATATTAAATTGAATCTATAATAGGACAGGTTCTAGAAATAATAACCAATGATAGTAATAGTAGAAATGGCAGTAAGCTTTCATAATTGTATCTTTCTCTTTCCTTAATGTTCTCTGGATAGCATTAGACTAGTAGCCTTGGTAGTACAGTGGTCTAAGGCACCCTGTTATTAAGCTGGTTATTAAGACCAGCTGCCTGCAATTACTGCAGGTTCAAATCTCGCCAAGGCTCAAGGTTGACTCAGCCTTCCATCCTTTCTAAGGTAGGTAAATTGAGGACCCAGTTGTGGGGGCAATAAGCTGACTTTGTATAAATATACAAAAGGATGAAGGCTATTGCTGAGCACATTATAAGCCGCCCTGAGTCTCCGGAGAAGGGCGGCATATAAATCAAATTTTTTTTTAAAAAAAAAGACTGTATTTCACAGCTTTTCTTCTGGAAAACGGGGCATAATATTGTTCATAGAATTGTAGGAAGAGCAAATCTAAAGTTACCTTTATGTAACATACCCATTCAACAGGTAGTCCACAGAGTATGAACACTTCCGTTCCTTAATTCTGTTTTTAACCAGGGATGAAATGCTACCGATTTGCACCAGTTCGGGCGAACTAGTAGTAAAAAAATACCGAACCGGTATTTCCGACGATCAGCTGTGCCGCACGATTTATATTCACTAGAAAGCAGGAAAGTTTGGTGCGCGCTGTGCCTTCACGTGCGTGCAGCGTGCATTTGGAGTGCATTGCGCATGCGCACACTGTGTGTTTGGCACACAGTGTGCATGCGCGGGCAGCAAACCGGTGCCAACCCACAGAGGATTTCACCACTGTTTTTAACCCAAATTTGTATTTAAGTTGGAACAGGTTACTGTACTTGTACTTCTTCGCATCAAGGAGAAGCAACAACATTGTTTACAAGGCTTCTTGTAAAGTTTAAACTTATAACTACGTTTTATACCTTAAAACTAAGTTATGTGGAAAACAGACATCCAGCAAGGAGAACGCACTGGAATTTCATTTCTCACATCTTGAGAACCTGCTGGAATTCAATCTCTCACTTTCCCTGTAGGCAAAGTGATCCAATTCAAAATGGCGGATGGCGTGCTCCTTCTTGGAGCCAACGAAGAACGAACCACTGAAGCCACAGAGGGCATTCGGGAACTGCTGAAAACAGCCTGCGTACTGCATTAAAAGCAGATGCTCTTTTTAATGATGCTGATGAAAGCATTGCACAGCTTCAGCAGCTCATCAACTCAAAGAGAGGAGAACGCCATCTGCCATTTTGCATTTGTCACATTGTTGGTCCACCATTTAAAATACTGTTAACAGGTGAGACATCTGCTATTTTGTAACAGGGTAGCCATTTTGTATCTAGGGGTTTCTTCAAGTTATTCTTTCTTAACATGGGGACTGCCTCTACTACTTTAGAGGTATTCAAGCAGTTTAATGTAGCTCAGATGAAAATGATAGCAAATGCAAAAAATTCATCTACTTCATTTATAGAAATAGTTTTGTATGCATCATACAGTTTATTCTACAGATAAAGGTTATTAAGAAAATTGAATTTTATAGCACAGTTCTCAGAATCTAGAGTTAGATATGCTTAAACCTATTGAATGTCTGAGTACACCTAACTGTATTTTACATTATAGTGCTGAGTGTCATTTAAACAAAATTTAGTTAAGTGCTATTTAGACCAAAAAAAAAAAAAAAACCCTCAGAAGACTGACATGTCTTTTTGACAATTTCTAAGGCAACAAATGCTGTAATTTGCTTCCTACAATTTCTCTACAGTTTGATTTCAGCTTTGTAGAGGTTTATCGGATTAAAAAGTTTCGTTTTACATCAAAACATTTTGATGATGGTGACAATGATGACCAGGGTATGCGGAAAAAACACTTTGGTCAGTTCTGTAGAGACCACCCAGCTTGCTGCTGTCTCCCCCCCAGCAGTACCTGGAACTGTGATGGAGAGACCCTGGATTGTTCAACTATTGAAGTCAAGTGAGTGCCTTTCTTTTTAAAAATGAATCTACAAATATAAAGAAATTAGAGTGCAATTCGCACATTAGTCCTTTCCCTAACGGGATTTAAAAATTGACACTAAAGATAGAGATTTGTTTTTTTCTCTCTTTTTTGTTACATATGCATAGCTGTGCACTCCTAAAAAAAGGTTTTAATCCTCTCACCTAAAAAATGTCAACAGGTTTTATTAAACAGAACTTTATTAAACAGACTATTTATTGCCTCCAATAGCAGTTCCCAGGAAGGCAGAATGTTTTCCATGACTAAGGTGCAGAAATGCATGATAAAAAAGAGAATAAGATGGTTTGTTCAACCAAATGTGATTAAACAATGCCTAATTAGTTCTGTGGAATTCCTTACTACAGAATCTGGTGACCGTCACTGATGTAAATAATGTTGAAAGGAAATTAGATAAATTCACAGAATGTAAGACTAATACTGAGCTACTTAAGCTACTGATCTTAAGACTCAGGGTTGGGAGCAACCTGCATCCATGGATTTGGTTCAAATAATAGAGTAAGATATATATTATAATTTACAAATTCTAGGCAAAATCCCAAGTAATTCTATATCTGACATATACCTGAACCCAACATATATTTTACTTAGAGTAGAGATGCTTGAGACCAATTCAAACAATCTAAAGGGCAATAATAGATACACAGATATATGTGAAGAGATCTTAATTTTGGCTTGATGATTTATTTATTACGGCATTTCTCCAAATAAAAAATATACTAGGAAAAAAACACAAAACATAGCTGTACTTGCTATCTCAAACTGCCATTGTGAACAGCTTCTTAAATGAATAATTGAGAGGATTTTGTTCTTTGTGACTGGCAGATTAGAATTGATAGAATTTTATCATGTGAAGATTTTACACTTTCTTACATTTGCAGAGTTCACTGCCAATTAATTAAACTCTTTGCAAGAGGAATAGAAAAGAATCACAAACCTGAATCACCTTACAAGCAACTTACCTGAACAATTAATTTAAACCAACACTGCAAGAACATGAAGGAAAAAAAGGCAACGCAAAGACAAGCATTTCTGGCATGTTAATAAATGTTTTTAAACTTTATTTTTCTGGTCAAATTTTAATTTTGGATAGATTTCTTTTCAGTTAATGTCTTCAAAGACAGTGGATTATTTTAAATTATTTTATGCTAGGGCAGTGAAGAAGATTTTTGTCTTATATTTTCTTTCTTTTGTTATGAAAGGATTCTGTTTTCTCTGCTGTGTTTCTAAGCTGGATGGTCCTTCTCTTAAATCAGATTATTATTAGAATGGTCCGTCGCACAGTTAGCCAGATGTTCAGACTGAATTTGCATTTTTGTCCACCTATCTATTTCTTCCCAAGGACCTGGGATAGGCAGATGTGGATGTTTGATGTTGTTAGAGATATTGTCGCAGGTTATAAGCTGTTCTGAGCAAAGTTGCCTTTTGCAATTGACTATTGTCTGTTCACAACAATGTGAAGTCACAGTTGCCAGCTCTTTAATTGATGCTGCCCTTCATTCGAATTGAATTCTTCTGATGCTTATTATTATTTAGGCTTAAAAATGTAGAGCAGGGCTGTCAAACTCACAGCCTGCGGGCCAGATGCGTCACGTGCTGGCCACGCCCACACCTGGTTTAGCGAAAGGGGGGAAGTCCCAATACGTCACGTGACGACGTGAGTTTGACTCCCCTGAGCGAGAGGCACCGTTCTCTTTATCTCCTTCCAATATAGTATCAAGAGTGGATTGGTGAAAGAGAAATGGAAGCATGTACAATTCTCCTCCAACCTGCTCAATTGCCTACATGAATGTTCATCCATTCATGTGTATAGAATTCTTTGTTACTTATGGCTACTAGATGAATGGCAAGTTGTTAAAGGCAAGCCTGCAGATTTGGTACAAATTTTGCCGTTGATGTCAGGAGAAGGGATTATAATGTACGTTTGCCCCCTTGAGTTACTTACAAAGTAATAAAGAGGGCATTTTAAAAAATCAAATATATATGGTTTTGAATTATAATGCAAATAATGTGCATTCTGCTTGCAGCAGAGGCTAATGAAACTTTTTATTCTTTTAAAGCGATTTTGAATCACGATGTATGATTTAAAGACATTTAAAATATGATAGTATCCTATCATTAATCTTGTTTTCTCCTGAAATGACCATACACTCATTGATTGTTCGAGCTAGTTTGCATTAGCAACCTCAACGCAGTCCAAATGCACATTCTGGGTTGCAAGTAATAGCAAACATCTTATATATATTATGTCATATAATGGGCCCATTTCTGGACTTCTGGAACTTTTAAGGCCCGTTTTTCGTCCTCCCAGAGCCTCTGCGCGGGCCCTGCACTTACCTGGCATCCAAAACAGGCTGCATGGAGACTGGGGAGGACAGGGGAGGGGTGAGTGGGGTCAGCCAGTCCTTGCAACAACCAGTTCAACAAACCAGATTAAAATTAACATCCGGTTCTCCTGAACCGGCTGAATCCCACCCCTGGATAAGCCCCTCAGATGATGCAGGAACAAAAATGGGCAGGATAGAAGCGTATGGCAGTCCATAGAGAAGACTCACAGAACTTCCTATAATTGGAACAGTTCTGTACACAGTATCTGGAATGTTTTATCCTGCCTCTTCCTTCATCCTTTTTCATGGTTCCCTAAATTACTTCTGCCTCTCCCTTTACATGAACCAGCCAGTGTTTCTTCCCAACCAAAGGTTTTCTGTGCAATCAACAGTGTTGTTGTTTTTTCTCAAACTTGACACTTTGAGAATGCTGACTAGGGAATTCTGGGAAATGAAGTCCGCACATCATAAATTGCCAAGTTTTAGAAACATTGCAATAGAATCAAGGGACAGAATTCATTTGCTGATGCATTTTTTCAGGGATAGCTGAAAATGCAACTTGTTTCACGTAGACTACTAATGTAACTAGACAGAGCTGCCTTGTTACTTTTACCAATTGGTAGGCTACTTAATTTTTAATTTGATATTGTTAAATTTCCTTGGAATTTATTTAAATGAGTACAGTATTTATACTGTACAGGAGCTCACTTTTTCTCTGAAAAGAAAAAAATTATAATCTGGATGTTACCAATTCATATTATATGTGTATAATCAATTGCATGTTTAAATTAATCCCTTCCGAAACAGTGTTTTTTATATCTAGCATATCAAAGAGAAACCTAGATTAATTTCTGATATGCTAGGTTTCTTCTTGCATGCAAAGCAACTGATTCTACATTTCTAGCCTGAACTGTGTCTAGTAAATAAACTAGACTTATTTGCTGATAAATAAACTGGCCAGAAGGTGCTAGTATCGCCTTCTATATGATTTTGTAATGACCAAACAATAAATGTTTAGACTGCGTCTAATAGCTGATTAAAGAAATTACTTAATTCATATAGAATTTAACAGGTGGGTTGCTGTATTTATTTTGATACTCTGGATTGATACATGATATTGTGGAATTTCATTGCCACTGCTATAATCATACATTCTCTTTGTCAGGGACTTTGTGTTTAAAGAAAAAGAAATAGGAATTTTCCATAGAAGCTTGCAAAGATAATGAAAATCTATTCATATCCTTTGTAGAAACTTTGTGTATTATTTGGACCAAACTTTTGCTTTGTTCTGCTATCTTTGAATTTGTGTAACTTTCTTTTTTCTTCTATGTCTGTGCTTTTCTTGAGAATGTTCCATTTCACCATTTTACCATCAGTCCATTTACAAGGAAGCAAATCCTGTTGAATTCAGTGGGAGCCAATTTCCATTTAAATGTATACAATTCATTGTAAGAATTGCAGGATTCCTTGTATTTTCTTAGATGTCTATAATATCCAGTTGACATAAATGTAATGTTTGATAATAAGTCACTGCTCCATCACCGTACACATCAATAATGATAAACTACTGCTCAGTGAAGATATTTCTACAATTTTCATAAGTTCTTTCAGTAATTTGTGGTATAGCACCCAGAAACAACCCAGTTATTTCAATGAAATGTTTCTCCTGAACTCTATACATTAGTTACTGTTCCAGGGTCCCCAACCCCAAAATTAATTGCTTGGAAAATGGTCCAGCTGATATTATATTTAGCTGCTAGACACATGACTAGACAACTAAGTTATTGCCACCAAAAACATTTGTATAACTCATATCTAAATTATGTCATTATTTCTTTTGCCAACTTTGGTTATACAGTAAAGCTCCAAAGCTTATTTTCCATCCATTTAAATGAATAAAATATCTCTGTTGGATATTTCTTTATACCCAATGTAGCTTGACTGGAATTTTACTGAAATGGAGGCCTGGTTTAGGAAACATTTTTGTTCAATGTACATTCCATAAATATTCATATTTTTCATGCGTATAGATTACATGAGCTTCCCAGATAAGTTTGTAATTATTAACTGTAGTTTCTGGTCTTCATCAGGATGATCTATGCCGTCAACATTAATGTTATCTTGACTAAAAGAAAATTGCTCCGTTCTCTAACATGTTATAGAATAGCTTTAATGTTAATTGGTATCCCATCAATTTTTTTCAAAAAGGTTTTTTTTTTTTTTTGCCAGCAGAAAGATGAATTGTGTAGTAACAAATACTTGCTAGGAAATGTTCCAAGAATAGGAACAGATCAAAAAGTATGACTATCCTAAATTTACAATTATTAAGTTTTGTAACAGAATCAGTAATATTAAAAAAACTTAATAACCAAGCTACTTAAAGGTTGACTTGTGGTAATTTTACAATTATAAAGTTAGCATGAGGTAATCTGCTGAAATAGGTTTCTAAGTTGAGGACATTATTATATTAATAGACAGTTTTATTAAGACTGATCAACATATTCGTGTAGCTGACCAGACCTTATATTGTCAGCAACATTCTGTGTCACCCAGAACCTAGTTATAGCTGTAAAAAAGTGACTTTTCAAAATCAGAAAACAAATGAGACTATCCAGCATAGTTGTGAAATCATGGTAAATATAGACATTGGAGTAACAACTCTGTTTCCTCTAATTGTTACAAAGCACAATTCATGCTTCAGATAATGCATTAAGTATTATTATAATGCATTAAGTCTTATTATAAAGCAATTTCTCTGTATATGGAATGCAATCCTATGAATGCTGATTTGAGAGTAACCCCATTAAACTAGCTGGGGTTTGGTGCTTAGTAAATGTACAAAGACATACTCTATCTGACTTTTTAAAGCTTAGTTTGAAAGTAGAATCAGTATTCTTAATATGTCTATGTTTGGTAGGAAGCTCCATGTTGCCATGGGGATGAATTTATCAGTCTTGCTGGTTTCAAGATTGAAATGCAACTTTTTGTTTTTAAACTGAAAATATTTCTGGAAATAAAATTATACTGCAGATGTTATGTGTGTTCTTGTATCTGTTCAAGTTCTTACTGTATCTCAACAGGCTTTATTCTACTGCTGGGTTACAACAGGGGTGTCCAACTCACAGCCCGCAGGCCGGATGTGTCACATCCTGGCCACACCCACATCCACACCCAGTGTAGCAAAGGGAAAAAAGTCACGATACGTCACATGACGACGCGAGTTTGACACCCCTGGATTACAATGTTATCTAGCCATCTTTCACTCTGGAAAGAACTATATCCTGCCTTTTGTAACCTAGACTTCCTGAGTCATTAAAACACACAAGTAGTGCCAAAAACCTCTTTTATTGCAACAGCGTTCAATTACGTTCATTCACAGCTGAGTCCCAATTAGTTGCAAAAAGCCCTTCGGGAGAAGTCCTTCAGGATAATCACCAACCTTTATCTCCCTTGACACTCTGCCAAAGACCTACTTGACAAAGTCACAAGGATTCCAGAATCAAACAGAGTTGCTGACTAGGAACAGAATGAACGACGTTGCTTTCCTGCAAAGTCCCCACATGCCTTTGCTCCTCTTAAGCCTTATGGGAGGGGCCAGTCATCTCCAGGCCTTACTCCCAAGTCGTCCCTTTTGTTTTAACTGTTCTTGCCTTCTGGCACCTCTGCGCATGCGCGCACTAGGTACAGGCTTCTCCTGTTCCTCTGCCTCTCTGCTGTCTGACTCTGGAGGCTCTGGAGTCTGCGCATCACTCCCAGATGGCCCTGGCCCCCTCTCTGCCTCCGATGCAGAGCCCTCGTCCAGGTCTTCCCCAGACTCCAAGACTGGCCCATGTTCTTCCCCAGCCTCCTCACTGTCAGACTCCTTTGCCAGCTCTGCAAGGTACTGGTGGACCACAACACTGCCTTTATTGCTTGCCTTTCAAGATGACGCAATCACCTGACTTCCCTCCTAGGTAATGGGTGAGAAAAGAGAATTTATACACCTCGAAGTTGCCCTTGGATGATGTTGCGATAATAATTGGAACAGCTAAGGATGATCTGCTTCGTTTCTGGGCTGCAGATGACATGAAGGGTTTCATGGGGACTGGCAGAAAAAAGAAAATTGCCAGGACATGTTTGTGTTGTAATCACGCACCAGTAGAGAAAGGCATAGTTTCTCTGTTACAGCCATCAATAAGCCATTCTCTACATTTCCTCTGAAATCATAATGTCAGGCTCTGCACTTGATGCAACATCAATCACTTTTCCAAAACAATGAAAAGCAAAATTACCCATGAGGATACAAATAAAGGTGAGATATAAATTTAGATGGTGGTGGTGGTAGTATAATGATTTGCAATGATAATTAAGTGAATTAAGTAGCCATTAAGTGAATCCGGCCCAACCTGTTGACTTTGCTTGTCGAAAGCTGACTTAGAACGTTGCAAATGACGATAGGTGCCCTGGGATGCTACAACTCTTATAAATACATGCCAGATGCCAAGTGCCCAAATTTTGATCTTGTGATCATGGGAATGGGATCACGGTCGTAATTGTGAGGATTAGTTATAAGCAGTGGTGGGATTCAAATAATTTAACAACCGGTTCTCTGCCCTAATGACCAGCTGGGTAGGCATGGGTGTGGCCAACTCAACGTCATTCACATCGATGGGCACTTCGCCTTAGCTGTTACAATGTAAGGGTTAAACAGAGAGGCAGTTTCTGTAAGGGGATTAAAAATTAAGCTAGAAACCACCACCAGAATGTTTCCTTCCTGCCTTCCTTACAGGATTAGCCCTGTAAAGTGGGAAAAAACCAAAATAATAATAATAATAATAATAATTTTATTTCTATACCGCCCTTCTCCCGAAGGACTCAGGGCGGTGTACAGCCAATTTAAAAACACAAGACACAACAATAATTAAAAATTAAAATAATTAAATAGATTTGGCCGATTTAAAACCCTAAAAATTAAAATACCCCAATTTAAAATTATTATATTGACAGCCCTGCCTGGCGGAACAACAGGGTCTTCAGTGCGCAGCGGAACACCCGGAGGTCGGAGATCTTACGTATTTCCGGGGGCAGTTCATTCCACAGGGCTGGGACTCCCACAGAGAAGGCCCTCCCCCTGGGTGTCACCAGCCGACATAACTTGGCTGATGGCACCCTGAGGAGACCCTCTCTGTGGGAACGGACTGGTCGGTGGGAGGCTATTGGTGGCAGAAGACAGTCTCGAAGGTACCCGAAGGAGATATCTTCCAACAACCGGTTCTCCGAACTGCTTAGAAAGTTAACAACCGGTTCTCCCGAATAGGTGCGAACTGGCTGAACCCCACCATTGGTTATAAGTCATTTTTTTCAGTGCCGTTGTAACTGATAAATAGTTGTATGTTGAGGACTACCTGTACAAATTTACCCCTACCCAGTACAGAGTGGCATTCAAAGCTTGCAGGGAATAAAAATTAACCAAATAACTTTTCTCCTGAAAATGAAAAAAAAATCCAACTCCATAATTGTTAAATAGTTGAATGGCAGTTCAGCTGTTTAATATGTATCTTTTGAAAGCTGAGGTTGTATTATGTTGGGAAGAATGAATCAAGAACTAAAGGGAAGCTTACCTAGTGAAACTGAGGAAGGGAAACCTAGGGGAGAAGGGTATACCTATTACAAGTTTCCTCATCTTCCACTTGGAACTCAACGGTCCACTTCACACAACTCAAAACCAGCCTTCTCGAACTGGGACCTTCAGATCTGTTGCCACTTTTCATCCCAGAATTTCTCCTTCTGGGAGTTACAATCCCAATGCATCTGGAATCCCCAGATGCTGGAGTATTTTTTATTAGATTTGTATCCCTTCTTTCAATCAGGAACTCAAAAACAGCATACACAGTGTACTGTCCTCTCTTGTTCAAAGCTATGACAGGGTTCCATACCATGTTAAGCCAAGTTTTGTAACTAAACTACTGTTGGAAGAAATATCCAGGTCCAGGTCCAACCCTGGAGAAAGGCTCTGGAAATAAAATGGAGGCTGGAAGCTGATTGGAAAGAAAGGTTCCCTTTATTGATGAAGCAGAACCACCAATCACATGCGATTCTGGGGCAGCTGACAAAATGGAGTTTAGAGTGGGTGGGTTTTATACCTTCTGGATTCCTATGGGGTCATGTAGAGGTCATGGCTGGCTCTATAGGCAAAAGGGGAAATGCAAATCCTAGGTGTTTGCCTGAGCTAATTTCAATCTTTGGCTTCTTGCTTATCTGAGTTTCTGCCTGACCCAGTCTTTCTGAATGGATTACCAAATCTGCATTTCTAAAAGTTAGCCTCCTCAGTTTCTGCTTAGAGCCTCCCTTAAGTTTTTTTTTTCCATTTCTCCTTTAGGGGAAATATTCTATCCTGCCTTTTTAATATTCCCCAAAATATTTCATTCATGGGGGGGGGGGGCTTCCCACACTACAACTGGCTAATTCACACAACACAACAACTCAAAACCAAACAAGCCAGATTACGAGTTAGTAAAGGTGTACAGATGATATGGCCATGGTCTGCAAGTAACGTACTGGGGCAACTTTGTTCCATACACTTCCACTGCATTCTTCATTCTGTCCCTGACTTCTTCTCATCCATTCATTAATATATCTGGAGCAGATATATTAATGAATGAATATTCAATTCACCTTGGCTGAATTGAAAAACAAGCAAGGTCGCACTCCATTGGTACCTGGTTGGAGGAACATCAGATAGTTCCAGAGCAGTAGAGTATAGTAAAGGTAAAGGTTCCCCTCACACATATGTGCTAGTTGTTCCTGACTCTAGAGGGCGGTGCTCATCTCCGTTTCACAGCCGAAGAGCCAGCGCTGTCCAAAGACGTATCCGTGGTCATGTGGCCAGCATGACTAAATGCCAAAGGCGCACGGAACGCTGTTACTTTCCCACCAAAGGTGGTCCCTATTTTTCTACTTGCATTTTTTACGTGCTTTCAAACTGCTAGGTTGGCTGAAGCTGGGACAAGTAATGGGAGCTCACCCTGTTACGTGGCACTAGGGATTCGAACCGCTGAACCGCCAACCTTTTGATCAACAAGCTCAGTGTCTTAGTCACTGAGCCACCACGCCTCCAGAGTATATTAGGAAATTTAAATAACATTCCAAAAGAAGACAATGGCAAAACACTTCTATACTGCTATCCCAAAAACATTCATGTGGATGTCCATGAAGTCACCAAGTATGGAAGTTGACTTGAAAGCAGCTTGACTTATGTTTGAAAATATGAGTATGCATTTATGAATAGAGATTTGTGAGGCTTTGAATTTGAGAGAGAGAGAGGGAGGGGGAGAGAGGGGGGAATGCATTTTACTTTATTAATTCCAGTTCTGATTCCACTTCCTGTTCCACGATCTCCATGATTCTATCCAGTTTGTAAATTGGGCATATTCATGCATTACACCACTAGTGGGTTCCTCCTGGTTCGGCCTGGTTCGGCTGAGCCGGTAGCGGTGATGATATGACATCACCAAACCAGTTCTCTTTGTTCAGGAGCTGGGCCCTCCCGCCCCCCCCACGTTATTCTTACTTTTATTTGGCCCCACCTCCAATCTATTCGCTGCCTCCCAGTCCCAGCTGATCGGCTAGAAGGAAAAAAACTGTTTAAACTCTTGCCACGGGGCTTCAAAGGGCCGCCTTATAGCTGATCAGTGTTAAAAGGCAGTGTGGTGGTAGACCAGTGCCTCCAAAAACAAATGAGTAGACCAGTGCCTCCAAAAACAAATGGGTAGACCAGTGCCTCCAAAAACAAATGAGTAGACCGGTGCCTCCAAAAACAAATGAGTAGACCGGTGCCTCCAAAAACAAATGAGTAGACCGGTGCCTCCAAAAACAAATGGGTAGACCAGTGCCTCCAAAATCAAATGGGTAGACCGGTGCCTCCAAAAGCAAATGGATAGACCGGTACAGCTCTGCAAGCAGTTAAAAGCCTGGTAGACCAGTACCTTTGCCAAATCCTAAACAATTGTCACATGACATCAAACCACGCCCACAAAATAAGCCACACCCACAGAACCGGTAGTAAAAAAAATTAGAACCCACCCCTGCATTACACTAATTCATTGGCTTCTTGAATGTTCTCAGGGTATATACAATTGAAAGTAAGAAATTGTAAGGATAGAAGTGTGTGTGATGCAATTTGAACTAAACACATTGAATCCAGTGTGGCTTCTTTTAGGTAAAGAACCATAGATTGAAATTTTAGGTAAGGGACCATAGATTGAAATCCTCAAGTATGACTGCAATTGGAGACTGCCTTGCTAGAAATAGGTTTTCTTCTTGGGAAACGTGAAACATATATTACATATATACAGCTCTGCCAAAAGAAATAGAATAGTCAAGGGAACTAGTTGTTTGCAGGAGTGCTTTAAAATTACTGTACATATATTTTCTCCTTGTTATTAAAATACCACATGAAGTTTAAGATCAATTTCAAATCTATTTGCTAGTCAGCTACATTTCTGTCTAATGAGTAACTAAAGTAAAGGCTACAGCATTGCTTGGTAACCACAATTATTCAAATCAGGAGGGAAATGAATGCATAAACATCCATAATTTTGGAGTCTGCAGTGTGGAATGATTTAAAAGCAATATTCAAAGCTAAAGTCTCAGCAAGGCAAATGAAAACCATAATTTCCACAGATATACAGAAATCACAGTACTTCGAGTTTAACAACTCAGCATTTAGAGGAACATATGTTTAGATTGCTTATAATTATTCTCATTAGATGCAGCATGTATTATTGTCTATATAGATAAATATTCAGCCTTATACACAAAAATAATTTACATTTCTCTGGTTTAAATAAAAATTGCATATAATAGGCTGATACATGAAATACTAACTACTACAAGCTAAGTATTCTGCACAATCCTATGCTTCAAAAAATAACTCTTTAGTCAAAGGAAGTCCATAGTTAGATCAGAAGAAATTGATAATATACAGTATTAGATACCTGCTTCCTCCCTATTTCCTGTTTTTATATGACATTTTTTGAGGAACAATTTTGGATAATTCAAAAGTCAGCATGCATTTATATGATGGATAGATTGATCTTAACAAATGTATTTGGATGTAATGTCTAGCACAGGGATCACCAATCTTTTGGACCTCAGGAACCACTAAATTCATAATTTAAAATCCCACGGACCACTAATGTGATCTGCCTAATGACCGGCTGGGTGGGCGTGGCTAGGTGGTCATGTGACTGGGTGGGCATCGCCAACTTAATGTCACTCACATTGAGGGGCACCTCGCAGACCTACACACCCCTCCCCTCCCAGCCACTCCTCGCCTGCCTGCCTGGGCTCCTTAGGACCCCAACAGGAAGCAGTTGTTGGAGCTAAGCAGCCACCAGAAGAAAGAGTTGGCAAAACAGCTGACCAAGAAGGAGGCTCAGCAGAAGCACCTCACTGAGGACTACGAGCATAGGCTTTCGAAGCAGAGCGATATAGGACGGAATAGCGCCAGGGCAGGGTGGGGGGGCGGGCAGGTCGCTACTACCGGTCTGAACCAGCAGTAGCCCACCTCTGCCTGCATCCTACTAGGAAAACTTACCCCAAATTCACTGCTGGTTGGAAACCAGGAAGTTGAATGAGCGTGGTGAAAAATGCAACAGACATTTTTAATATAAAGTTTTATTTAAACATTTTTACAATAATAAAAGTAATGAAAGATATAAAACAAGTGAAAAAAGAAATTGGAGAAAAAGAAAAATGTATTTTAAAAGCTATCTCTTATCTTCTCTACAGCAGTTACAAAAGCATTTATCATCTGCCCTCCCTCTTACGTTGCAATCCTCTTCTATCCATTCTTCTATTCTGCCCTTTCTAATTATCAATCTGTAAGTCACGGATTCATTTATTTTGCATTTTTAGCAAAAAGCTCAGAGTTTCCAGTCACTAATAAATGTAACGTAGTTTTCAGAGTATAAGATGCCACACACACACACCCCCTTAAAAGAGGGTGGAAATGTCGGTGCATCTTATACACCAAATACAGCCATTTTTTGCCTCCTGAAACCCTGCCCCATGCATCCTGTTTTTGCCAAAAAGGGGCCCATTTTTTGCAAAAAACAGGATGGCAGAGGATTTGGGAGGCCTGGAGGCAAAAATGGGATGTGTGAGGGGTTCAGGAGGCCAAAAATGGGCCTGTTTTTTTTGCAAAAACGGGACTCACAGAGGGTTTGGGAGGCCTGCAGAATGCTCCTGGGGGCCGGGGAGGGCAATGCATGGAGGCCAAAAACTTTTTTTTTTTCTTGTTTGCCTCTTCGAAATCTTGGTGTGTCTTATACTCTAGTACGTCTTATAGTCCAAAAAATACGGTAATTGTTGTCTTTTCTTCAATCAAGCAAGTTAACTTTGCCATTTCTGCAAGTTATGTCACTCCTCTGCTGTGACTATTTCAGAATCTTTCCATCTAAACAGAAGAAGGTATTTTTGATACCGCACCAATTCCCAGCAGATCTCAACTGGCCTTGAATCTTTGTTAGGGCTTGGGGGTTTTCTCTACCCAATGCCATAAGCTGCCTCAACCCTCAGCTCTTTTCCTGCTAACATGATTTATTAAAATCTGCAATGCCCTTTCAGTACATAAAACCACTTGATCCATCCACTCAACTGCAGCATCTTACCAAGAAGCAGAATCAAAAGACAAGTGGAGCTGATTTTTCACCACTCTTGCCTTGATAAAAAAAAGAAACAATAAACTTACCAGCAAGGCTAGAGATTTAAAAAAATGGACATTAGGTTGTCATTTTTTCATCAGCCAAAAGGCACGTAGAGAAATTTATCAGTAATCCCAGTGGTCATTACCTAAGTGATATTTACATAATCTAGTTAGGCTGAACAAGAGCCAAGGTGGAAATTTGTAGTGATAAACACAGATAAAAGTTGTGGAAACTTGACTTTGTCTTCTAGCTCCCCCTGCTGTAAATTTTCTTTTCAATCACTGTATTTCAGAAAACTCTCTCTTTTGCTTCATGCAGTTTTTATATTTGAATGTTTGTTGCTAATGTGACGGTCTGGTTATTTTATAGCACTCTTCTTCTCTTCTTCTTCTTACAAGCACCATGCTCTACTTCTCTTGAATCTCTGAGAGTTTTCTGGCTTAGCCCTACTGAATGTAACTTCCAGATTCCATATTTGTCTTAAAGCACAAAAATCATTTTTTTGCCATGGAAGCAAACGAGTACAGATCTGGAAATATTGATACAGGTAATCCTCGACTTACAACCATTCCTTTGCTGACCATTTAGCATTACAATGGGTCTGAAAAAAGTGACTTAGGAACACTTGAAGGTTGACTCAGTCTTCCATCCTTCCAAGGTCAGTAAAATGAGGACCCACATATGCTGACTCTGTAAACAGTTTAGAGAGGGCTGCAACTCCAAAGCACTGTGAAGTGGTATATAAATCTAAGTGCTGTTGCTATTTTTCACACTTATGTGAAAAACGTATGCATCCCCGTCAGAGGTGAAATCCAGCAGGTTCTGACAGGTTCTGGAGATTTTGAGTAGTTCAGAGAACCGGTAGCGGAAATTTTGAGTAGTTCAGAGAACCGGCAAATACCACCTTTGGCTGCTCTCAGAGTAGGGTGGGAATGGAGATTTTGCAATATCCTTCCCCCAGGAGTGCGGAGGGAATGGAGATTTTGCAGTATCATTCCCCTGCCACGCCCACCAAGCCATGCCCACCAAGCCCACCTAGCCACGCCCACAGAACCGGTAGTAAACAAATTTGAATTTCAGCACATGATAAAAATTCAGATGCTTGATAACTAGGGAAGCCACATATATATAATAACTGTGTTACTAATTTAACAACTGCAGTGATTCACTTAGTAACTGTGGCAAGAAAGTTAGAAAAATGGGGCAAAACTCACTTAACATCTTAGCAATGGAAATTTGGGGCTCAATTATAGTCATAAACCGAGGACGACCTGTATGTAAAACACCCAGTAACCCCAGAGTAGTAATTCCAGACCAATACTTTAGGCTAGGCTGATAGAATATTTGTAATAGAATATTATAATAGAATATTTGTAGCTCAGGGCTGAACTGTGGGGTCTGTGGTGTTCTCTGAGCGTGGTGGCTTTTTTGCAGTTGTTTTCTTACCAAACTAAGTACCGTACTTTTCAGAGTATAAGATTCACCTTATTTTGGTGGGGAGGAAAATAAGAAAAAAAAAATTCTGCTTGAGAGGCTCTCCGTTTGAGAGGCTGCCTTTGTAGCCTCCAAAAGCTCCATTTGCAAAAGAGCTTCTCTTTGCAAAGGCAGCCTCTCAAATGGAGCTTTTGGAGGCTGTTTGAGAGGCTCTCTGTTTGAGAGGCTGCATTTGCAGCCTCCAAAAAGTCCAAAAGCTCCGTTTGAGAGGACGCGTGGAGGCCGGCGGGTGGGCAGAGCTACATTTGGTGTATAAGACGCACCCAAATTCTCACCCTCTTTTGGGGGGAGGGAGTGTCTCTTATACTCCGAAAAATACGGTAATATCATCAGCACTGAGCTCAAAGAACATCAATGACTCCATGGTACTTTTATATTATTGTCAAGAAAATAACATGGACATGAAATATTCATGGGAAGTATAGGCCAAAATCAGCAAGACAGACAGCAGACAGAATGTTGTGATGCAACTCATGTTTCTCTTGCACATTGTATGTTCAAAAGGGTCAGTACTTACATCACAATCTCTCTTTGCCACCTTGCTGATTTTGATTTTAAACATAGGCAAGAGGTTCTACACTTAGGCAAGAAAAAAACAAAAACACGGGAACAGAATAAGTGGTACCTGGCTCAACAGCAGTAACTGAGAGGGATCTAGGTGTCCTAGTGAACAAAAATGTAAATGTGAGCCAGTGGTGTCATAAAGCTGCCAAAAAAAGCCAACACAATACTAGGCTGCATTATCAGAGGGATAGAATCAAGATCACGTGAAATGCTGGTACCTCTTTAGAATGCCTTGATAAGACCACGCTTGGAATATTGGATCCAGTTTTGGTCCCCCTGATGTAAAAAAGATGTTGAAACTCTACCAAGAGTGCAGAGAAGAGCAACAAAGATAATTAAGGGGCTGAAGGTTGGAACATATGAAGAACGGCTGCTGAATTGCGTATGGCTAGTGAAAAGAAGGACTAGGGATGACATGATAGCAGTGTTCCAAGAAGAGGAGGTCAACCTATTTTCCAAAGCACCAGAAGGCAAGACAAGAAAGAATGAATGGAAACTAATCAAGGAGAGAAGCAACCTAGAACTAAGGAGAACAATTAACCAGTGGAACAGCTTGCAGTGGGTTCTCCATCAGTGGAGGTTTTTAAGCAGTTGGACAGCCATTTGTCTGGAACGCAGGGGTGAAATCTACTTATCTGCTCTACCGGTTCGGACATGCATGTGCTGCGCGTGCATCAACCGTGCGCTTGGACCCTCTGCGCATGCACAAACCCTTCTGCGCATGCGCAGAGGGTTAAAAACAGGTTACTTCCTGGTTAAAACCAGGAAGTAACGCCGACGGGCGGGTAGGCAGAGCCTCGCACTGCCGCCACTACCAGTTCTCTGAACCACCTGCTACTGCCGCTACTAGTTTCCCTGAATCGGTGCGAACCGGTAGCATTTCACCCCTGCTGGAATGGTATAGGACAGTGATGGCTAACCTTTTTGCCATCGCGTGCCAGAAAGGGGGGGGAGGTTCGCACGTGTGCCCACACCCATAATTCTATGTGCCCCACCCTGCACATGTGCGCCCAACTCTCCCTCCCACCCACTCCTGTCACACGATGGCCCGATAGGCCCATTTTTCTTTGTCACCTGGCTCCAGATCCTCTCTATGCATCTGGGGAGGGCGAAAACAGCCTTCCCCATCCCCCCAGGCCCTCCGGAGGCAGGAAACAGCCTGTTTCCCTACTTCTGGTGGGCCCAAAAGGTCTGAAAATCAGGTAGCCGGCACGCACATGTGCACCAGAGCTGAGCTGGCGTGCCCACTGATATGGGTACGCGTGCCACCTGTGGCACACGTGCCATAGATTTGCCATCATGGGTAGAGGATCTCCTGCTTGAGCAATAACTCTGTTATTCTGTTTATTCTGATCTGCCCACTTCCCTCTCCCTGAACTCTGCTGCATGGGGTGCCCAGGAATTAAACTTAGCATGAGTAGCATTTTAATAATATTTAGATCTATATAGCCCACAGCAGAAAATGAGCCAGAACAGATTTACAATAAGCATGGTAAACTATCTTTCCTGGTGCACTCGGGGAGAAAGGGGATAAATATGCTGAGCTGAGAAAGTTGCCCAAAAGCTTCTCCAAGGGTTCTTGGCTTTGCTTCAAAAGGCGATGGCTTGTAGCTGGTTGATTATGAAATTCAAGCTGCTTCTCCTTCGAAGCCCTCAATGTGTGACATCTCCATTAGCTTAAAGCTTTGAAGTTCAAAGGAGTCTTAGCAAAATCTTTAGAGCCTAGGTGGGAAAATACCCTATAGAGATCATCCCCAGTTTTTACTCACCTTTAGACACAAACGACACACAATAGATACAGAATCTGTGACCATTAAGGACTAAAAGCACAGACTATCTGCAAAGTCCAAGGGAGCAAATGCCAGCTGAATCCCAGCTGAGTACAAAGTAACCTGAGCAGTATTTTTCATGGTATGATTGGATAACATGAGGATTTCCTTAGTCAGGGAAGACAGAAAGAGAGGCAGAGAAAGCAGGTAAGCAGAAGTGCCCCTGGTAGCATGGAATAATATGATTTTTCTGCTGCCCTAAATAACACAGTTCTATTCAGCCTGCATAAAAGCTAGCATTTAATTTCCTCTGTAAGAGCAAATGCCTACTTATTCAAATGTAAAGTGGAAGAAAAGACCCGGGACTTGCATTTTATTTCTTCCACAATAATCGAAAGTGGCATTTTTATCAGCATCCAGTTTCTCATAAGTTGGGGGAGAAATGAACTGGGAAATGAATAGCGATGCTTCTAACATTGCAAAGTTTGTGGAAATTTCTTGGAGGACTTGACCCCCACCCCCACCCCATTGAAACTTCCAGAATGCATTATACCTAAATAAGAGGAAGTGAGCGTCTTCTGCAGCCTGAAGGACAAAGATACCCTCGTGGGGTTCAAATTCGAAAGAACAAAGCTGTGTATTAGAAGATGAAGATTTTTTCTGTCTTTGCAGTTAAGCCAACCTGAGAATAGTGGTTATATTTCATCTTATTATGAGCTTGAGGATAAGGGACTGTTCAACCTAAGCAGGGCACCTATCACTCAATCTATCAGCCTTGTCTTGATCTGACCACATTTGTTTTCCAGATATCTTTATAGATATCTTGCTTCTCAGTTTAGAAGCATGTTTATAGAAGGGTGTTTATTTATTTGAAGCATTTTTAAATCTTCCTCTTTAACCACCTGTGCTTTTTCAGTCAGTTGGAAGAAGAGAAGAGACCTTCATGTCCGGAAAATAATGATCTAAAAGATAAAACACAACAGGAAGCGAGAATAGGGAAGGAAGAGCAGCAAAGATATATGCCAGTATTGAGTCTTCAATTTGTGAGAAGGGACTCAAACCTCCGCACTAGTCAATCTCCCCATAGTTTACCGGGGCAAAAGGTTAAAAAATTACAATCAGGACAAAAGGAAAGAAATTGCAACAGGCTCAACACAAAGATTAAAATGTAGGGGAGGTATTAGCCTCGCCAAGTGAACATTCCTTCCAGGAATGCCAGAGTTTTTGGCATTTTTTTTGCAGGATTTTTTGCAGATTTTGCCGAGATTTTGCCGGAGAAATTGGGGATGGCTAGTCTAGAGAAAAGAAGGACTAGAGGTGACACGATAGCACCTTTTCTAGTATTTGAGGGGCTGCCACAAAGATGAGGGGGTCAACTTATTTCCCAAAGCATCAGAAGGGAAGACAAGAAACAATGGAGGGAAACTAATCAAGGAGAGAAGCAACCTGGAATTGAGGAGAAACATCCTACCACTGAGGACAATTAACCAGTGGAACCGCTTGCCTTCCAAAGTTGTGGATGCTTCATTACCAGAGGCTTTTAAGAAGAGGCTGAACAACCACTTGTCTGGAACGGTATAGGACCATGATGGCAGTGGTGAAATCTAAAATGTGTTACTACCGGTTCTGTGGGTGTGGCTTGGTGGGGGGGGGGTTAATGTGACTGGGTGGGCATGGCCAATTTTTAAAATTTAAAACCATTTTTTCTACAACCTCTTCAGTGAAGAGGTTCGTCAGGCATCGTCTTGGATCATCAGCTTGGATCCATAAATAAGACCATAAATGCCTCTGACGATCCAAGCTGAGTTGCCTGATCATCAGAGGCTTTTTTTCTTTTAAATGCCTCTGACGATCCAAACTGAGTTGCCTGATCATCAGAGGCTTTTTTTCTTTTAAATGCCTCTGACGATCCAAGCTGAGTTGCTTGATCATCAGAGGCTTTTTTTCTTTTAAATGCCTCTGACGATCCAAACTGAGTTGCCTGATCATCAGAGGCTTTTTTTCTTTTAAATGCCTCTGACGATTCAAGCTGAGTTGCTTGATCATCAGAGGCTTTTTTTCTTTTAAATGCCTCTGATGATTCAAGCTGAGTTGCCTGATCATCAGAGGCTTTTTTTCTTTTAAATGCCTCTGACGATCCAAGCTGAGTTGCCTGATCATCAGAGGCTTTTTTTCTTTTAAATGCCTCTGACGATCCAAACTGAGTTGCCTGATCATCAGAGGCTTTTTTTCTTTTAAATGCCTCTGACGATTCAAGCTGAGTTGCCTGATTGGCAGAGGCTTTTTTTCTTTTAAATGTCTCTGACGATCCAAACTGAGTTGCCTGATCATCAGAGGCTTTTTTTCTTTTAAATGCCTCTGACGATCCAAGCTGAGTTGCTTGATCATCAGAGGCTTTTTTTCTTTTAAATGCCTCTGACGATCCAAGCTGAGTTGCTTGATCATCAGAGGCTTTTTTTCTTTTAAATGCCTCTGACGATCCAAGCTGAGTTGCTTGATCATCAGAGGCTTTTTTTCTTTTAAATGCCTCTGACGATCCAAGCTGAGTTGCTTGATCATCAGAGGCTTTTTTTCTTTTAAATGCCTCTGACGATCCAAGCTGAGTTGCTTGATCATCAGAGGCTTTTTTTCTTTTAAATGCCTCTGACGATCCAAGCTGAGTTGCTTGATCATCAGAGGCTTTTTTTCTTTTAAATGCCTCTGATGATTCAAGCTGAGTTGCCTGATCATCAGAGGCTTTTTTTCTTTTAAATGCCTCTGACGATCCAAGCTGAGTTGCCTGATCATCAGAGGCTTTTTTTCTTTTAAATGCCTCTGACGATCCAAGCTGAGTTGCTTGATCATCAGAGGCTTTTTTTCTTTTAAATGCCTCTGACGATCCAAGCTGAGTTGCCTGATCGGCAGAGGCTTAAGCCTCTGATCATCAGAGGCATTTAAAAGAAAAAAAGCCTCTGATGATCACACGGCTCAGCTGGGCATGGGGGGGGGCAGGGATTTTTGCTACTGGTTCTCCGAACCACCCACCTCCATCGCTTCCAGATCGGGCGATCCGGTCCAAACCGGGAGCATTTCACCCCTGCGGTGATGGTGAACCTATGGCACCGCATGCCAGAATTGGGACGCAGAGCCCTCTGCTCTTCTGGGTTCCAGCACATGCATACGCACTGGCCAGCTCTCTCTTCCAGGTTCCAGCGCTCCGGCACATGTACACTCCAGTTTCGGCACTTGGTGCCAAAAAGGTTAACCATCACTGGTACAGGGTCTCCTGCTTGAGCATTCTGATTGATGGAGTGATCCTCCTAATTAAGTAACAAAAGGTTCTTTCCCCTAAGAGTGTCACCTCCAACTGCAATGTTAATTAACCAGAAACTGCAAACTCAGCAGAGAACCCAACCACATAGCGCTCCCTTTTGGAATTCTGGGTAATTACACTTTCCCAGAATTCCTAGACGACGGGCACACTTTTACCTGCATTTGGGGAATAAAGGCAAGACTTTCCTATAAAAGGAGCTATTAAGAGAGACTTAATTTGTGGCCACCTCTAATAGTCCTCAACTTCACCTCTGATTCAAGCAGCCGTGTGCCAAAACGCAGTACTGATTTCTTTTTCACAAATTTGAATATTAATTTTTTAAATTATGACTAGCTCAATTCCGTTTAAAAGGTAAGTGGAGCTTAAAGCTCTGTTTCTTCTCTTGATTTACTTTTTTAAAAAAAAAAACAGCCACTAAAAGTGTCACAAATATTAATTTAGTTTGATATTTTATAGAATAGTATGTAGAGAGATGGTCTCATAATTTCTGAAAATGAACTAATGGCAATATACAATTAATAACCCAATATTTTATTAAAGAAAATATTCTGTTCTTGCACATGGATGTGTCCCTATGTTCAACTGGAATTATACACTGCATTAAGCCAAAACTCTGACTGATTCAAAAACACAAGTTTAAACTAATTCATGATTTAAAGCAGAGGCAAACTATCTTTTTCAGACAGAGGGCTATACTTTGGATGAGATCTATGGGACCATTCTCCAATAATGTCGTGGTCTCATGATTTGGGAGGATAAACATTTTTGGTTTCAGAGGTGGGTTTCAGCAGGTGCTGATCAGTTCTGGAGAACCGGTAGCGGAAATTTTGAGTAGTTCGGAGAACCGGTAAATACCACCTCTGACTGGCCCTGCCCCCATCTATTCTCTGCCTCACAAGTCCCAGCTGATCGGGAAGAAATGGCGATTTTGCAATAGCCTTCCCCTGGAGTGGGGTGGGAATGGAGATTTTACAGTATCCTTCCCCTGCCACGCCCACCAAGCCAAGCCACGCCCACAGAACCAGTAGTAAAAAATTCCCACCAAGCCATGCCCACCAAGCCATGCCCACAGAACCAGTAGTAAAAAAATTTGAATCCTACCACTGGTCTGTTTGATCAGCTCAGTGATAGTTTTAACAATGAAAATAGTTGTGTCAACATTGATGTTTAATTGGCTGAAAGATTATATTTTGGGGGAAAATTGAGGCTTTGTGAAGATATGATGGACCCTCACATTCGTTATATCATGTGTGTAGAGCCCAGACTTAATGCTGAAACTAAAAACAGCTTTCTCTACCGCCCTGGGAATATGGCCTGAATTGGATTCACATACCATCTGAAGGCAAAAATAAACCAATGCCAGCTATGTGTGAATCGAGCTACATTCTTTCATGTCTGTCAACACCTGTAATGAAATGATTCCTCTTCTTCAACCGCCTTGTTCATCAAACTAGTGCGATTCTTTCTCAGCAAGGCTTTTCACTCCTTATACACTCGAACAACTGAAACATTAATCCTACTCACCAATTTCCTTGGCAGGAATGTGTTGCCGATAGATGTGTTACTTATCTTGAACGCACATCCCTGATCCTTAAAAATAAAATAAAAAAACAAGGAGAAAAAAATCATCAGCTGCCTCCCACAGTTCTGAAATAGAGTTGACTACAGGGTATGTTTTAGTTAACTTTTTAGGCAACCTTTTCAATAAATATCTCTTAGCGAAAGAGCCTTTTAAATGATAAAATATAGAATAGAATACTTTACTGTAGGGTATAGAATACTTTATCTGGCCAAGTGTGATTAGACACATATGGAATTTGTCTCTGGTGCAGGAGCTCTCATTGTACATGCAAAGCAACAGAGTAATAATAATCTCAATAATATTGAGGGGTAGTAAAGAAGATAAGAACGATAATAATGCTACAGCCATACAACACGGGTAAATATGCATTTACTCCTTAAACAGTACTGTGAGAATTAGGAGTTCAGCAGAGTGATGAAACTGCCACCGTATCTATTCATTTTGGCACAGAAATAACATGCAATGCTCTATAGCGTTTGTTCCATATAGGGAGGAGTTGAAACAGTTTATGTCTAAAAGGTGAGGCAGAGGTGGGTTTCAGCAGGTTCTGACCAGTTCTGGAGAACCGGTAGCAGAAATTTTGAATAGTTTGGAGAACCAGTAGTAAAAATTCTGACTGGCCCCGCCGACATCTATTCTCTGCCTCCCAAGTCCCAGCTGATTGAGAGGAAATGGGGATTTTGCAGTATCCTTCCCCTGGAGTGGGGACGGAATGGAGATTTTACAGTATCCTTCCCCTGCCACACCTACCAAGACATGCCACGCCCACTAAGCCACACCCACAGAACCAGTAATAAAAAATTTCGAAACCCACCACTGGTGTGAGGGGTCTGTAGCAGTGGTGAAATCTAAATGTTTTTACTACCAGTACTGTGAGTGGGCTTGGTGGGCGTGGTGTAGCTTGGTGGGCATGGCATGGCTTGGTAGGCATGGCAGGGGAAGGATAATGTAAAATCTCCATTCCCACCCCACTCTGGGGCCAGCCAGAGGTGGTATTTGCCAGTTCTCCGAACTATGCAAAATTTCCGCTACCAGTTCTCCAGAAGCTGTCAGAGCTTTCTGGATTTCACCCCTGGTCTGTAGACATTTTCTCAGTCCTCCTTTTGATCCAAGCAATATACAGGTCTTCTAGGGAAAGCAAGCCGGTTGCAATTGTTCTTTCTGCAGTCCTAACTATCCATTGGAGTCGGTACTTGTCCTTGTTTGTTTGATGTACCAAACCAGATAGTTCTAAAAGTACAAATGGCAGACTCAATAATTCCCCCGTTTTTCCTGCTTAGATGTAGGACCTTACTTTTCTAACCATTGAACTGCATCTTATTAGTTAGAACCCAATACTAGTCTGTCAAGATCGTTCTGAATCTTAAGTCTATCTTCCAACATTTTAGCAACTCCCCCCCCCAACTTGTTGTCATCTGCAAACAAATCATGCCAAACAAATCTGCAATTTGATGAGCTTCCTTCTATCCCTCCTCTAGAACATTCATGAAGATGTTCAAGAGCACTGACCCCAAAACAGAACCATTAGTACACCACTGCATGCTTCCTTCTATGTCCATGATGGGGAATGTATGGCATATGTAGCCATATCGGTGGGCACAAAAGCTCAACTCCGGTGCGCATGCGTGTGCCAGCCAGCTGATTTTCAGGCCTTCTGGGCCCACCAGAAGTCAGGAAACAGGCTCTTTCCTGCCTCCGGAGGGCCTTGGGGGTGGTGGAGAAGGACCGTTTGTATATTTTTTTAAAATTATAATTTTGTTTGGGGGGATAACTGGTTGTTTCCAATTTTGCGCTATGATCCTATATCTATAATCTACCCGCAGCTATAATCTATAATCCTACCTGCAGTTAGTATATGTAATATGATATATTGTAAATTCTTTTCCATTTTCCCTTCCAAAATACCCAAGAGGAATAGTTCTGGTTTTCTTTTTATCTCCTACCAAAATTTCCTAATCTTAGGGCTTTTCCCCTTTTTTGTAGATTGCAACCACATCAGCTCTTTCTGTCAGTTTCCTCTGTGCTCCAGGAGCTGTATAAGATTTTGCTCAGTGGTTTTGAGATCATACATGCCAGCTACTTCAAAACCTTGGGAAGTCCTGGCGATTTGAATTCTTCTAGTGTAGATAGGTGTTTCCTTACCTATATTTATCTGCCTTCCTCTTTTGTCTCCAACAGTGCTTTTGATAAATTGGCGTTTCCCCACCCACCCACCCACCCACCCTTCTGCATGAAGACAGATGCAAAGAAGATATTAAGCAGCTCTGCTTTCTTCCTGCTGCTCATCACCTTCTTGCCATCTTTTCCCATTAAGGTAAAGGTTCCCCTCGCACATATGTGCTAGTGGTTCCCGACTCTAGGGGGTGGTGCTCATCTCCGTTTCAAAGCCGAAAAGCCAGCACTGTCCGAAGACGTCTGCGTGGTCATGTGGCCGGCATGACTAACCACCAAAGGCGCACGGAACACTGTTACCTTCCCGCCAAAGGTGGTCCCTATTTTTCTACTTGCATTTTTTACGTGCTTTCAAACTGCTAGGTTGGCCGAAGCTGGGACAAATAATGGGAGCTCACCCTGTTACGTGGCACTAAGGATTCGAACTGCTGAACTGCTGACCTTTCGATCAACAAGCTCAATGTCTTAGTCACTAAGCCACCACGCCTCCAGAGTATATTAGGAAATTTATGTGATTTAGAACTGCTAGGTTGGCAGAAGCTGGGACAAGTAACGGAAGCTCATCCCGTTACGCGGCACTAGGGATTCGAATCACTGAACTGCTGACCTTTCGATCAACAAGCTCAGCGTCTTAGCCACTGAGCCACTGCGTCCATCAGTGGACTGATAATTTCCTTGACTTTTTTTCTTGTCCATTACATATTGAAATAATTTTTTGGCATTTGTTGCATGGCTTGTTTCATTCTGAGACTTTCCTGATTCTGTTCTTGCAGATTCGGGCTATTTGCTAGTATTCTGCTTTAATTATGTATCCCCCTTTCCATTTTTTTATACTACTACTTTTTTCTTTCAGTATGTAAGAGAGTTCTTTATGTAGCCATGCTGGTTTTATTCATGGTCTCTTATTTTTATTTCTTTGTGCTATTGTATTTGATGGGGCTTTTATGATCTCATTTTTCAGAGTTTCCCAAGGATCTTGTATTGAGGGCTTCCATCAATGGAATCCTTGCTAATCTCTCTCTTAATTTGAGCCACAGTGGCACAGTGGATAGAGTGCAGTACTGCAGGCTACTTCTGCTGCCTGCCGGCTGCCTGCAATTTGGCAGTTCAAATCTCACCAGGCTCAAGGTTGACTCAGCCTTCCATCCTTCCGAGGTGGGTAAAATGAGGACCTAAATTGTTGAGGGCAAAATGCTGACTCTGTAAACTGCTTAGAGAGGGCTATAAAGTAGTGTAAAGCGGCATATAAGTCTAAGTACTACTACTATTGATTTGTTGAAGTCAGCTCTCTTAAAGTCTAAAACACTGGTTTAACTTGATTCAGTGACCTGTGCCTGTATTATGTTGATTTCTAGTATGATATGGTCACTCTCCCCCAGGGCTCCTACAAATTCAATCCCTTCTATCATGTTATCCCTATGGTAAAAAATTAAATCCAGTATAGTTAACCCTCGAGTTCCCTCTACCTTTTGGGTGACAAAGTTGATGTCAGGAATCTGTTTGATCTCCCACTTGACCAAGTATCTAAGAAGCATTATATCACTGATAACCCTATCACACTTCAGATAAAAATTTCCTTTTACTTGCCATAATGCTTACCATGTGATCAGGTTAGTAGCCTTTTAGCTACAAAATGCTCATGAACACTCTTAGTAGCAGTGGTGTTATTCAGCTGGTTCTCTCCGGTTTGGATGAGCCGGTAGCGCTGGCTGCAGGAGGCTCTGCCCACAGGCCCGGATTTAATCCCATCCGTCCCATTTTTGATGCTCTGTGCATGTGTGGAAGCCCCTGCGCATATGCGGAGGCGGCGTGCGCAAGCAAAGTTCATGCATGCGCATACACGCTCAAATTTGCGAACCGGTAGTGAAGGTAAGTGAATACCATCCCTGCTTAGTAGACATAACATTTGTGATATTTAAGATAATGCTTTCCAATCAGAGGAAAACACTCATTTTATCCAAATTTCTTCCACTTGACACATCAATTCCCATCCAGGAAAGAACTCTAACGCAAATAGAAGATCTTGAGTTAGAGAAGCCCAATTTAATCTCTTCCACAAATTCTGCCAAGGGATGTGCCTGTTTTTTTCCCAGTGGTTTCACACTGTGATAGAAGCACAGGAAAAGAGTTGACACTATACTGATGTGCCACAAAAGAGACACATCCTTCTTAAAAGGTTTTGTTTGCTAAGAAAAGAATGTGCAGCCGTCTGTTTAATTAACTGTCTCAAAGTGACAAAGACAAATTCTCCACACTTTATCTGTGTATTTCCCTTGTACAACAATTAAGCTTGTGCATTTAATGCAGCAGGGAAGCAAAGTAAAGCTGAAAGTTGGAATCATTAACTAAAGAAGCACAAAAAATCAAGGGGTAGCTTAAAAAACAACAACATGAAGACTCAGTAAAAGGTTATCACATCAGTTGGAAACAATGCTGTACCAGAGTGCTATTCAGCAGGTTCTGGAGAACCGGTAGCGGAAATTTTGAGTAGTTTGGAGAACCGGTAAATACCACCTCTGACTGGCCCTGCCCACATCTATTCTCTCCTCCCAAGTCCCAGCTGATCGGGAGGAAATGGGGATTTTGCAGTATCCTTCCCCTGCCACACCCACCAAGCCATGCCACACCCACCAAGCCACACACAGAGAACCGGTAGTAAAAAATTTTGAAACCCACTACTGGTGCAAATGTTCTTATTATGCATCTATAGTATTTCTGTAGGAAGTCTAAATCAAACAGTCATCATTTCAGATCTTAATGTGAAAAGTTCAATCAGAAATAAAAAATCATTATGAAAGAGCTAAAAACAGAATAGGTTAATAATTCCAAATGTTGACAGCATGATACATGAGGGATCTTAGATTGTCCACATGTCTGCCAAGTTTTAAAGCAAGTATAACTTTTTGCAGGACTTTATGTGTTCAGTCAACATACTGCTATGTGCTCTCATTGTCTTACAGGAAACTCCATTTAGCTGAAATTTAGATTCTAAAATGGATGTTTCTACATTATCTTCTCTATTTTACGGAAGATGGATCAGAGTGCAAACTCAGAGTTGCAAGGTCTAAAACCAGATACTTCAAATTGTTACCAATTTGCTTAAGACAATTGATTTTCCTTGTTAGTTGGTTAGGGTTTCCTTTTTTTTTTTAAAAAAAAAAAGCTCTATAGCCGTGATGGCAAACCTATGGCACCTGTGCAACAGCTGGCATGCAGTGCCCTCTCTGTGGGCACTTGAGCCGTCGTCCCAGTTCAGCTTTACTGCACATGCGTGTGCGCCTCCCGTTGGCCAACTGGTTGTCGGGTATCTGCGCGGGAGGCAAGGCGCAAGCGGTAGGCCATGGGGGGCGGGGCATGTGCGGGGCGCATGCACATGGGGGGGCGGGGCACATGCACAGGGCTGCGCACGCATTGCATTTGGGGGGTTCGCGCATGCACGCTTTGGAAAAGATTAGCTATCACTGCTCTATAAATATGTTTAGAACCCCAATGCTACAAACTGGGCTTTTCTTTTAGATTACAAAAATGCAAGGAATTGAGCAATGGGATGGACTGCCTAGTTTGGACCTCTATAACTTCCAAATGTTTATATGGTTGCAGAAAATGGGTTTATCAACTGTGGCGAACAGGTGTTCTGTCCCCGTCTCACACACGCACCCCCACAGACAGTTAATAGTGAAATAAACCAGCCGACAAAAGTTTCTCTAAGAGCAGAATTGGCAGCAACCCAGTGGCTGGCTGCCAAGAGTCTTTTACTTACGAAGGGAGTGTTTTTCAAAGCCAACACACAACAGATAAGAGAATATTCAAAAAGTCCAGCAATGCAGAGAGGTTTGTTCAATATCAGTTTTTGCTCGTCACAGAGCTTAAACAGCCACCACACCCCCTTTTATACCCTGTGGGGTGTGGTCCAGTGACTCAGCCTAATCCCTGGCACGCCTCTTCCTCTGCTGCGCGCACTTATCTCTGCGACGCTGTCGAGGGTCCAGCCAAGACTCATCATCATCATCATTACTGTCCACATGCGGCTGCGTGGAAGTGCTTGGCCCCGGGCCTATCTCTTGGCCTTTGGAGGACACTGGAGGCATTGCCAGAGAGGAGGGTCCTGGAGAGGAAGGCCTTGCCAACTCCTCTCCTTCACTCTCGGAGTCCTCTCCTGCTGATAACACAGGCTCGGTGATTGGAGCCACAACACTAGGCTTCTTTTCTTAGAGGTAGAACTGAACATGAAATAACTTCCAACTTTTCTGTACCAGGGTTGCTGAAAAGCAACTGTGGGGGGAGGGTGGAAACAGCAGGAACACTCCAGTGACTTGAAATGGCTAAAATGGGGGGGGGGGGGAAGACAGTATTGTAGTAGAGAATAGTCATTAATTTCTTCCCTCTTCCTCTTTTGTCAAGGGGAGATAGTCATGGGCTAACACAAGCTATTCATAGACCACAGCCAGCTCCAAGGCAGATGGAACAGACAGATTAAGGTGCCTGAAGGTGCACAGTTTCCTACAGGTAGGCTTGCTCATTCCGCAGCTGTTTGGCAGCTACATTTATTGTACTATTTTACTGCACCGAATAGACCTTCAAGGGCTGAAATGTCCTAGCCGGTATCTTGCCTTGCTGCATTTTTAATTAGCACTTTGGCTTGCACTGAGGTAACCTTGGTTGGAATTGAGGAGGAAAAAATAAACAAACAAACCTTGAGGCTACTTCTTTTTTGACACTGTTTGAACCTTCTCTGATGCTGTTTTGGTTGTTTGGCTCCCTGTGGAGCTCAGAGGCCATCCTCTCACATCATTTTTCACGTTCACATTATTTTTAAGGCTCTTGTTGTCTTTGGGCTGTTTTAATGGTTGGTATTTTAAAAATCATAGTTTTAATATCACTAGGGAGCTCTTTGAAGGGCTGTTTGCTTTAATGAAGATTCAAAGCCTCTCTTTGAAGCCCATTTGTGACCACCTTCCATTTTTGAGGCATGTCTTCCAACAGGGCAATGGGCCAAATGGGGTGGATTAGCCCAGTTTGAATGCTTCATTGAGGCCTAGCAACTTACCTCCACATCCAGGCAGAGTGTAAGAGAAGGAAAATCATCTGCCATCCGCAGAGGCCAATTTTTTTAATGTAGCTTTCAGAATTATCTTTTTATTGTAAACTACAAAGGGACTTCTCTAGCTGGCAGTATGTAAAATTTCACCATGGGCTGATGAAAACAATCTGACGATGCTTGACAATCTCACATCTATTCCCACCTGTGAAGTGCTATCTGATGGAGGGCCCAATGCATCTCTAGACCTTGAAAAACACAGAGAAGACAGATGGAAGCAGTAGAAGCAGTGTGCTCAAAAAGCAGAAGCAGAGGAAGTGGGAAGCATTAAAGAAGAGGGAGTCAAGCTATTCTCCAAAGCACCTGAGGGTAGAACAAGAAGCAATGGGTGGAAACTACTCAAGGAGAGAAGCAGCTTAGAACTAAGGAGAAATTTACTGACAGTTAGAACAATTAATCAGTGGAACAACTTGCCTCCAGAAGTTGTAAATGCCCCAATACTGGAAGTTTTCAAGAAGAAATTGGATAACTATTTGTCTGAAGTGGTGTAGGGTTTCCTGCCTAAGCAGGGGGTTGGACTAAAAGACATCCAAGGTCCCTTCCAACTCTGTTATTCTATTTTTTCTAAAACATTTCAGAAAGGACCTTCTTTAGTTTTCCGTAGAGTCAAGATAGAAATGGAAAAATACTTTCAGATTTGCAAGACTGATGTTCGCCTTTCAAGGTAGTCTAGGCAAGAAGTGCAACGATGAATCCTAGCTCTATGAAGTTGCAATTACAGAATTTTGCAAGTCTGAAAGTATTCCCCACCCCCACCCCCCACCCCCGGCCTTTCCTTTGACTCTCTGGAAAACTAGGAAGGATCCCTTCTCTTCCCATGTCTTTTCTGCTCCTATGAACTGTGATATCTGAATGACTAAAGTGTGGTCATTTTCACTTCAGAAAATACCCTTGTCATGGGATGTAACAATATTTGGACTATAATGTGTGTCACATGGTGATCTTGACTGAAATGCAAAGCTTCTGATGAATATCAAAGATGATTGAAGAATATTGTTCTCTGTTATCGTATCAAACTGCAGACAGATATAAGAATCATTCTTATTTATTTGGTAGCCATTTTACACATGAGATCATAATTTTATGTACACTGAGAACATATGCACCAAGACAAATTCCTTGTGTGTCCAATCATACTTGGCCAATAAAGAATTCTATTCTATTCTATTCTATTCTATTCTATTCTATTCTATTCTATTCTATTCTATTCTATTCTATTCTATTCTAATGTTATAGTGTGTTATAATGGCAGTATGTTGATGCTTTAAAGGTATATGGGATTCTTTACCTATAGTATGCAATGGTGGAAATTATAATGGGGAAAAAAACTATATAAATGAAAATGCATACATTGCTGTTAAAACTTGTGAATGATTTAAATATCATATAACAGACTAATAAATGTATAGATAAGTTATTAGATCTTTGGTTTACTTCCAGTGTACTTTGTGGTCACTGCCAGTTGCATTTACTTAGTCGTGTGGAGTTTTCCTTCACATTCATCAAGAAACATTCTTTTGAAAGTGAAAAGCACTTTGTATTATTGTATTAGTTATCATTTGAATAAAAGGAAGAAACAAAATAATTATTACATTTTTGGGGTGGCTAAAGTAGCCCACTCATTCCTGGCAAAACTCATTCTGACTAGGAAAAGCAAGAATTAAATCTTAGTTTTATTGGAATTCATGCCTGTAATTTAAACCTGTTCCCATTTATTATCAGCAGTAATCAGACCTTAGAACCCATTAATGAGCAGGGAAAAAACTGGATCAATAACAAAAAATGAATGTCTTGAGATTAATTTATCATTCCTACTTAACCAAGTTATTGCCATGTTGAATAATAACCGGCCTTTCCCTTACTAGGGAAGAGAAAGGAAAATATTGTATTAGATTCTGATTGCCATTATCTTGTGGAATTAGCTAAATTACTTATGGCTTGCTATATCCAATATATAAATAAATAAAATATCCATAATGTTTCAGTAAAAGTATAAAAATAGCAACAACATCTGTAGCAGCTGAGATAAAGGTAACCACAGGCTGAGTCCTGAAAAATATAAATATTTCAAAGAGACTGTGATTATTTACTCATCCAGAAAGAAGGCAAGGTGACCAACTTTTTTACAATGAGAAGGAGGACACAAATAAATTGAAGAAAAAAAATATCGTAAATAAAAGAAACATTTTATTCATTGCAACAATGAGTGTAATGCGTGTGTGCATGTGTGCCGTGTCGTGTTTCGGTAAGAAGTAAACAAAGCCACTTGCGCTCGGCGCACTCTCTCAAAACAATTCTGTGCGGAACGCATGCTTCTCATAATCGCATCTCGCCGCAATGTACCGAGCCTTGACGAATTGTCATGTCAAATACAAATACGTCACATCACACGCATCAGATCGGATTGGATTGGCATCGATCGAATGCAGAGATTTACAGATTAGTCTTCAAATATCGAAAAGGAGGACATGTAGGATGACACTTTTTGAGAGAGGACAGAACTTACAAAAGAAGGACTGTCCTCCCTCAAGGAGGATGATTGGTCACCTTAAAGAAGGACTATAAGGTATGGAATCATATGAACTTATCATATATGGTTGTACCCAAAAAATAGCAATAGCAACAGCACTTAGACTTATATACTGCTTCACAGTGCTTTACAGCCCCCCCACTAAGTGGTTTACAAAGTCAGCATATTGCCCCCAACAATCTGGGTCCTCATTTTATTGATCTCGGAAGGATGGAAGGCTAAGTCAAACTTGAACTGGTGAGAATCAAACTGCTGGTGGTCAGCAGAATTAGCCTGCAATACTGCATTCTAACCACTGTGCCACCACCACAATGCCAGGTCATAGCTCCAAAGATAAACAAATTGGTTATGATTTCTGCCCTGTTTTTTTCTTTCTCTTTAGCTGGTCTTTCTTTGTATTTTGGATGGTAGGCAAAGTTACTGACATACTGTATGTTTTAATGGCAATGAACTGTAGTTTATTGGAAGCATGTTTGTTGTTGTCATACTGATTGTAAATGGAGATTCATGTTTTGGGCAAAGGGAGGTTTATATGGTGTCCATTTAATGTAGTTAAGAATACTACTACTGCATAATTAAAACAACATATATTGTTATTATGCATTAACAGTTCAAATGCATGGTACAGCACAGTGGTGGAATTCAAATTTTTTTACTACCGGTTCTGTGGGCGTGGCTTGGTGGGCGTGGCTTGGTGGGCATGGCAGGGGAAGGATACTGCAAAATCTCCATTCCCACCCCACTCCAGGGGAAGGATACTGCAAAATCCCCATTCCCTCCCCACTCCTGGGGGAAGGATATTGCAAAATCTCTATTCCCACCCCACTATTATCCCACTCTATTATCCCACCCATAATAGACAGGAAGAATGCTATTATGTCTATAGACAACCCCTCTACTAAATTCCCCCCTCCTACTTTCCCACACATGAGAAGGTGGCAGCATGGAGGCTTCGGGCCTAATATGGCTTCCAAAGCTGACATAGAAGTCTAGCAGAGCGCATCCATAAAAAACAACTAGCAGTCAGAAGACATGATGCAAACTCCTTAATTTCATAACACATGGACAGACTTAATCATAGTTTCAACTGGAAAACTGTGAACATCCTAGACAGGGGTGAAATGCATGTACCTTCACTACCGGATAGCAAATGTGAGCGTGCATGCAAAGGGTCAAAAACGGGACATGATGATATCCGGGTGGGCAGGCGGAGCCTCCCGCTAGCAGCCCTACCGGATTGCACGAGCTGGATAGATCTGGCTGGATTTCACCACTGATCCTAGTCCAAGTCAAGTCCATGAATACTAGAGAATTCCTGGATCTTTGGTACTCAAACAAATCAGTCATCAATAGGCACATAGAAATAAACAACATCTACATACCATTCAAAAAATAAATAAAAAAGCCAGAAAGGAAACCAAAAAGACCAAAACACCTCCTCCACCAGCAATCAAGATCCAGATGAACAGAGAGTAACCACAAGGTTAACACTAGGTCAACAATCAAGAAGTAAACACTATCCCAATCAAGAAACTATGAACTCAAACAAACAAGCTAACAATAGCCTAATCAAGGAACCACCAAAACCAATCTCACCAACATGGACAGGGCAAGCTACCAGTATATAAAATAAGAGCAAACCCCATCCTTCCAGCACTGACTATGTTACCTAGTTTGATAAGGACATGTCTGCACATTAGCAACCTTGTGATTTTTTTTTTCCACACACTGAGGAGGGGCTGGCCATGACATTACCCAAATGTTTCAAGTAGCCAGATCCCTGCAGATCTCGGTCAATTGCAAATACACCAGAAGGCTTTCAAGCCTTAAAACCCTTGTCTGTTGACAGAATGGGACTGTCCGTGATCAAAAAGTTTCATTCTCTCAATGTTTTGCGCACTCCAGAGATGGATGGAGAGATGGACCACATGAACAACAGAATTTGTGTAAAGTTTGGAGCAACAAACATGTTTTTTAAAAAAAACATGTAACACCTCTCCTGCGTGAGCTGCACTGGCTCCCGGTGGTCTTCCGACTGCGCTTCAAGGTTTTGGTTATCACCTTTAAAGCGCTCCATGGCTTAGGACCTGGTTACTTACAGGACCGCCTGCTACCACCAATAGCCTCCCACCAACCAGTACGCTCCCATAGAGAGGGGCTCCTCCGGGTGCCGTCGGCCAAACAATGTTGACTGGCGGCCCTCAGGGGGAGAGCCTTCTCTGTGGGGGCACCTACTATCTGGAACGAGCTCCCCCCGGAGATACGGAGGATCCCGGATCTGCGTACCTTCCGTCGCGTGCTCAAGACCTTCCTATTTCATCAAGCTGGCCTGACCTAAATCTTTCCCCTTTTTAAATGGAAATTTTAAATCTGGTTTTAAATTATTGGGGTTTTAAATTTGTTCAGCCAAATTATTTAATTCGTTTTAATCTATTTTAAATTTTGTATTTATATGTTTTGTTCCATGGCTGTTCACCGCCCTGAATCCTTCGGGAGTAGGGCGGTATACAAATTCAATAAAACTAAAACTAAACTAAACTAAACTAAAAAAATGCTTCTTTATTTTTCATATACCCTCAGTTCTTAATGTTGGGCTGTAAATGATTAGCAGCAATTATTAGCATGCTTGGCAGTTACCTTTCCTACTGATTTAGAGACTGCATTTGAGCGTTGTCAGATAACATCTGAGAGCCCTATTTATCTAGCGGCTGGAAGCAGGGACAACCGGCAACTCTAATTGTAGTTGACAGAATATAGAACACAAGACCTTTCTCCATCAGCTTCTCATGCTCACTCTTTTTTCGAGCAGATGCTGCTACGGCTTCAGGCACTTGTCTGCTAATTCCTGGTCCCGAAAGAACTTATTAGGAAGCGCACCTGTCGGCAGAGACATGGCAAATATGTGCCAAAGCATGTAAAGGATAACAAGCAGCAGAAATGCCACAAAATGAGTCCTTGCCTGTCACTTGAAGACTGCTTCCCAAACTGAGAAATTACCCAGGGAAGGTCCCTGTCACTTTGTCAGGCATGACAAGTCCTGGGGCTGCAGCAGCCAAGGAGAGGTCATGTTGGAGAAAGTACCAAGATGTATCCCTGTCCAATTGCTTTAAAGCTGACATGTTCCCTTAATCCTTGCGCAGCCCAATAAAGTTTTTTTAACCTCCCTGGTTCATTTCATGGGCTCATACTTGATTAAGTCACTAAAGCAGGCAAGGCGAGTTGATGATTTGGATAAGACACTTCTCTGATAAATCACAACAGGACAACCTGTCAAAATGAATAATTTGATTTTTCATCTTGTTGGTTGGCATATTTTTATTTTATTTTATTTTATTTTGCATTTGCCAACTTTCCATTCACATAGTTTGACCAACTAGTTAGGAGTCATGATGAAAGCACACAGATAATGTAGGCCAGGGTTGTCATACTCGATTTCATTGAGGGCTGCATCAGGGTTGTGTTTGACCTCTGGGGGGCTGGGGTGTTTGTGTGGTCGGGGGGGGCATGGCCAGCTCAATGTCACTCATCGAGGCTCTGTTTTCGACCCCGCCGGCTTCTTGCAGCCCTCTGCCAGCGAAAACAGAGTTTGGGGATGGTGCACGCAGGTCGCTCAGGCTCCATTTACTCTGGCAGAGAGCTGTAGGAGGATGTCGTGGCCGAAAACGGAGCCTGGGTGGGTCGCACGTGGCTTCCCCAAGCTCCATTTTCACTGGCAGAGGGCTGCAGGAGGTCATCATGGCTGAAAACAGAGCCTCCCAAGCTCTGTTTTCACTGGCAGAGGCACTGTGGGACGGTCCTTTGCCGTTTACAGGGCAGCCCCACAGACCAGATCTAAGCACTCCATGGGCCATCTCCAGCTCATTGGAGTTTGACACCCCTGATGTAGGCCAAGAAATCACACAGCTATGCTCTTGGTGGAACAGCTGTCCGGTGGTTCAGAGGAATGCACTACATTTTGAAGATGAAATGTTCCAACTCTAAAATATTCCATTCTGACCTAGAAGTAAAGCGTTCCAAGGACAAAGTAGAGGTCAAAACAGTTGTTTGGGGATTGGGGACAATTTCTGAGAAGGGTTATTTTCAAAAATTTTAGCAAGGGGTTCTCTGCCTGGTTGCTGGGTGGGCATGGCCACGGTGAGCATGGCCTAGTCAGCCTCCTGCACCATGGCAGGGGGGGTGTTTTTGCCCTTTCCGGGCTCCAAAGGCTTTCCTTGAGCCTCTGGGAGGGTGAAAACGGCCTCCCCAGGCTCCGGAGGCCCTTCCCAAACTTCTGGTAGGCCCATTTTTCACCCTCCCTGAGCCTCTGCATGCGCCCTGCACTTACCTGCATCCAAAACAGGCTGCGTGGGGACTTCTGGGAGTGGCGGGGTGGGTGGGGCCAGGAATGGGATTTGGGGGTTCTCCGAACTGCACAGAATCTTAGCTAGAGGTTCTCCCAAACCCCTGCGAACCCCCAGCAGCCCACCCCTGAATCCAAGGTAGCGTACTTCATAAATGCAACTTAACTATGAAACCCACACAAGTCTGCTCAGAAATAATCAAGTCTCTCTTGAAAGGGACATTGGATAACACTGAAAAAAATCTCAAGCTCTTTCGGAGTCAATGAAAAATACTCATGAAATATGCATTTAAAATATTGATATATAGCATTCTTTGAACATGTCCCATTCAAGTTTCATTCTGAAAATTGCTTGCAGAATTTTCAACAAAAAGAACAAAGAAACGCAAAAATACTATATGTTCATTCATTTATTTATATTTCTTATTTCTTAACCACCCAGCTCCCTCAGAAAGCGCCTCCAATAATTGATTGGAATCAATTAACTTAATCAGACTTTAATTAATTCATGCACCTATATCAATTTGTTACACCAACCCACTATAACTCAATTTAAGACCATAACCCAGAGCTGCTACGAATCGGGCAGCATATAAATATTTAATAAATAATTATTATCATAGCTTAAAAGCAATCTGGATGGCTCATAACCATTTAAATAATCATTGGAATCTGTATCTGAATGGGAATAATAATTGTACATGAAGAATTGGTATTTAAACCAATTTCAAACACTCATAAGTGAAATCATGGTTTAGATACATTCATACACAATTAATTTGATTAAAAAATAATCACAGCACCATCTTATAGAAGCATATTCTGAAAGCCTACGAAGTTCGAAACAGATAATGGTATAAGGCAGCAGCATAAACTATTCCACAGTGATTTGAAAATTATATATTAATTTCTGATTTGCATTTTATAAGATACGCAGGGACCTCAAGATGTTCAGAATCAAAAATCCATGCATTACAAAAATTAAACTTCCTGATTCTTTGATATATCAAGTGATTTCTATTTTGTATCTTCACTAGTCTGCCCAAAGAACATAGTCTCTTACCAACTGCAAAGACTACTCTACGAAATATAGGGGTTTGATCAAAAGTAATGCTTCCACCTCCACAACTTCAGTGTAAAAGGAATTAATTAGTTTTACGATCCATTTGTTTCTTTTGTTGCTGTCCATCAGGAGCTTTCTCCAACACCAAAGTTTAAAAGCGTCAATACTCTTTTCTAGCCTGCATCTTCAAAGTCCAACTTTTGCTTCTATAGCATTAGAGGAAAAACTATTGCCTCTACAGCTCTGATCTCTGTAGGCCACAGCATCTGAATATTTTTTTCCCCCAAGACCTGCATTACTACTAGATCAAATGCTAATCTGCAGCATGTTTCTTGACTGCCGGTTCTTTTATTGTTGATTTTTGTGTGTGTACTTTCAAGTTAATCTTGACTCCTGGCAATTGCCTAGAAAAACCCATGCAATTTTCTCACAAAACATTTTCAGAAATGGTTTGTCATAGCCTTATTCCTACAACCAAGAGAAAATGACTGGTCCAAAATCTGCCAGCTGGCTTCATGCCTAAAGTAGAACTAAAACTCACAGTCCTCCAGTTTCTAGCCTGGTGACTTTAACTGCTACCAACTGCACCAAAGTGTCTCTTGTTGATAGTTGACAGTTGATCGTTGAAAGTTCATCATTTCAATATTTTCATGTCAATTCTAAGACTAATTGTTCTACCTGTCATTATTTTGGCCTTTTTTAACCAATCATTTTAATCCCATTTCTCACTATGTTTTGTCACTTTTATTGTTAGAGCTTGCAGATCCATTGCCATTTTTGCCTAAATCGGTGTAGTGTCATCAGCATAGCCCAAAGTTATTGATGTTTCCTCCTCCAATTTTAAAACCATACATACATACATACATACATACATACATACATACATACATATTCCAACCTGTTTTACCATATTTTGTCAGGCTGTGACTTTTATTCTGTGTGTAGGTTTTGCAAGAGGACAATGAGATATTCAAGTGTTCATGTTTTTCTGAGGACATTCCACAGCTTTGCCTGGTTAAGGCCTTTCTATAATTTTAAAAAAAGCACTTATTGACTTCTTTTGGGCTTTCTCAACTATCCTGATTATATCAGGTTCTTCATTCTTTTCTAAAGCCACCTTGAACAAATATATAAAATAGATGTCCTTATGTACTCAGAACCAATATCTCCATTTTACTGTTCATATAATTACTTATGTTTTTAGATGATGGTTTCTCCCCAACAGCATGTCACCCCATTAGTTAGATCACACTAAGAAATCAACTCTACAGGAAGGCTAAAACTATTTTTATTGAGATTGGCTATAATAACAGAATCTATCTATATAAAAGCCAAATACCACTCACTCATTACAAAATCTCCAGAACGGTAAAGCCTACAAACTTGAAATTTGGCACGTATGTTCCTCTTGGCTTCTAGGTGCTCACCAAGAAAGGATTTTTCAAAATGACCATCAGATCATTAGTATTTTATATACACTATTATATTCACACACTCTGATGCTAAGGAGCTAGACATTCTACTCCCCTTCCCACCTGAAAGGAACTCTGTCCCAACTGCCAGTTGCCTTATCTTAACGTGCTCTGATGCTACCTCTTTACTAAACCGGGCGTGGGTGTGACCAGCGCATGACTCATCTGGCTTGCGGGCTGAGACATTCCAGTCCCCCTCCCTCTCTGTTCCAACTGCTAGTTGCCTTATATTAACATTTTTTTATTTATGTATTTTCGTTAAGCATGTATTTGATAACAGATACAAGTGTAAACGTAATTATGAATACATGAAATGGATACAAATAAAAGAAACATTAGGACAGAGATGGTAGGCACGCTGGTGCACTTAAGCACACCCCTTAAAGATGTTTTAGGAATGGGGTGAGCACAGTTACACATTCTACATTAAGTTTCAGGCTTTAAGTGTCAATTTATCAAACCTGATCACATAGTTTCATAGTGAAGCACAGGCGTCCAGCTAGTCTAATATAACTTCAGAAGTCTGATTGTATTCCACCTTTTCCTTCTTTCTATAATTCAGATAATTATAGAGGTTCTGAGCCATTTTTGAACACTGTCTGGACATTTTGGACTTAGATCATGACTCAAATTTTATTACAGCATTTATATCAGCATTAGACTTGATCACACTCATGACAACAGAGATTCTATGTCATCTTTCTTATTCCTTACACAGTGTGAGTTAGGTCCATCCAGGCAACTGTTTTAACAGGCTCTGCTCCAATCCATAAAACTTGCAGGTACAATTTATTTGTTCCTACCACTAGTATCTAATCTTCCTCAATAATGATGATGGAGAATGGTAATGTCCTGACAGCTTTAATGTGAAACAATTGAAAGAAAGTGATTGTAGGTTTTCTTGTCAGCAGGAATCCACCAATCAGTCTCTTTTAACGTGAGCTGGGAGGGAGGGGAAACTTTTGCACAGATGACTAAACTGTGTAGGAGATGACCAGGCTGAGCCCACAGGAGGGGGTCAAACACAACATTTCCTACAGATTGATGGGCATTCCCATCAATCTGTAGAGTGGGGTAGCAGGTCCTGGTAAACAGACTGTCTTTTCCTTTACTGGGAAGGAACACCTGCTCTCTTTCTTTCTCAGCCTAGAGTTAGGGATTTACTTTGTCATTGTTATAATGACCAAATCTCGAAAGCCTGCCAAAGTATTCATGTTAAAAATATTCTGTATCTTCCTTATCTTTTATCTTTAATGTTAACCTATCCATTTCTGCACAATCTAATATTTTTTTAAATTATATTTTCATCTGTGGGAGTTTCCTCATTTTTTCAGTGTTGTGCAAATACAATTCTTGCTGTTGTCAAAACATATAGTATTAAATATATGTTCCCTATGTTGTATTTTTCTGGCTTTAAATCTATGTGTTGCTTTATCATTTTCTCTAACCACATATGTATTTTCGTCCAAATTTTTTTTGCCTTTGAGCATGTGCACAACATATGATAGTACGAATCCGATATCTGATTGCATTTCCAATATTTGGAGGACATGTCTTTAAACATCTTTGCTGGCCTTTCCGGTGGCAAATGACACCTGTAAAGCATTTTATACAGGTTTTCCTTGTAAGTAGTTGCCATTGTCAATTTATAATTTCTATCCGAAAGTTTTTGCTATTTATCTAATTCTATAGTATATTCATCCAAGATCACCGTACATGGGGACTGGAGCCAAGAAATTAAAAGATGCTTGCTCCTGGGGAGGAAAGCTATGGCAAAGTTAGACAGCATATTAAAAAGCAGGGACATCACCCTGCCAACAAAAGTGTGTATAGTCAAGGCTATGATTTTCCCAGTTGCAATGTATGACTGTGAAAGTTGGACCGTAAGAAAGGCTGAGCATCAAAGAATTGAGGCCTTTGAACTCTGGTGCTGGAGAAGACTCCTGCGAGTCCCTTGGACTGCAAGGTGATCAAACCGGTCAGTCCTAGAGGAGATCAACCCTGACTGCTCTTTGGAAGGCCAGATCCTGAAAATGAAACTGAAATACTTTGGCCACCTAATGAGAAGGAAGGACTCACTGGAGAAGAGCCTAATGCTGGGAACGATTGAGGGCAAAAGAAGAACGGGACGGCAGAGAATGAGGTTGCTGGATGGAGTCACTGAAACAGTCAGTGTGAGCTTAAATGGTCTATGGGGGATGGTAGAGGATAGGAAGGCCTGGAGGAAAGTTGTCCATGGGGTCGCGATGGGTGGACATGACTTCGCAACTAACAACAACAGCGTATATCCAAAGTTTTACTAAGCACTTATGTATGTTAAAGAAAAATGTATACATAAAATATTTAAAAAATTAATTCATGTGTAGAGTAAGAAGAAAATGGCAAATATCATAGGATCAAATAAATGCATATAATAAATAAGTTAGAAGGCCTTAGTTCTGGCTGAGAAATGAGGTGAAAACAGTATCTTGAGGAAATATCCTCAAAGAATGGCTAGGAGTGTATCTTTGTGCCACAGATGTGTGAATGTGTGATTAGGGCAAGAGACAGTAATTGAACTAAGATCATCTAATGGGTTTCATGGTGATAAAAAAAAACTGATTGGTTTTTCTTTTAAAAGAAAGTTCAAGTAAAGTGAAGCAATTCCCTTGGATAGCAAACATGTATGCCATCACTTTTTTTTAACACAGTGTGACATCTGGCTGTCAAGTTTTGACTGTGAAAGAAGGATGATATGTCAGATAATTTAATCTGCTGTTACCACAGAATGGTGAGTGCATCTGTGCTTACATTAATGTATATATTTGAAGTATAGGGCTATAAGCAAGGTTCTAGTCCTTGCTATAAGCAAGCAGATAAATTTAACTTTTTACTTAATATGCAGAGGCCTGAACTAAGAGACCAGTTCTACAAAAATGCTAATCATTTGGGAAGGTTTGTATTCTAGTCCTTATTTGTCAATGCAGTTTAGCTTGAAACACATATCCAAGCAGGGGTGGGCTTCAAAAAATTTAGCAAGGGGTTCTCTGCCTGGTTGCTGGGTGGGCATGGCTATGGTGAGCATGGCCTAGTCAGCCTCCTGCACCATGGCGGGGGGGGTGTTTTTGCCCTCCCCGGGCTCCAGAGGCTTTCCTTGAGCCTCTGGGAGGGTGAAAATGGCCTCCCCAGGCTCCGGAGGCCCTTCCCGAACTTCCGGTAGGCCCATTTTTCGCCCTCCCTGAACTTCTGCATGCGCCCTGCACTTACCTGCATCCAAAACAGGCCGCGTGGGGACTTTTGGGAATGGCGGGGTGGGTGGGGCCAGGAATGGGATTTGGGGGTTCTCCGAACTGCACAGAATCTTAGCTAGAGGTTCTCCCAAACCCCTGCGAACCCCCATAGCCCACCCCTGTATCCAAGGTACCATACTTCATAAATGCAACTTAACTGTGAAACCCACACAAGTCTGCTCAGAAATAATCAAGTCTCTCTTGAAATGGACATTGGATAACACTGAAAAAAATCTCAAGCTCTTTCGGAGTCAATGAAAAATACTCATGAAATATGCATTTAAAATATTGATATATAGCATTCTTTGAACATGTCCCATTCAAGTAAATAGAGTTATTATCTATCTTTTCTCTTTTTTAACTTCAGCTGCTTGCTTGCCTGCCTATTAAATTGTTCTTACAATTGTGTCACCTAACAAGTGAGTCCCTAATGACATATTTTATTGCTAGCAGTATAAATAATTTATCTTTTATCTTTAATATAGTAGAACTAAAATGTTACTGCACAGTTTGACATCATCAAAACAAACAACTGAATTTCTCTTAAGCGCTACATGGGATGTGCTAATCACTTCAAAAGTACAAAATATTGCAAGGGTGGGAGAGGCAGTTAAGAAAAGCTGAAATTTCTTTTTCTTTTTGGGTTGCTCTTTTTCCTTTAGCACAGAATCAAGCATTGATATGTATTTATTTATCAGATTCATATCCCACACGATCCTGATACAAATAGTTTTAGAGCTCTAAAGATTTATTCCCATGCTGCGTCTGATGTTATGAAAATGAATTCATGACTTCTGTCAGATAACTCGTGACAAGCTGAAGAGTCCTAAACTTTTTCTTCCAGGGTACATAGTCAATTTCCCCAGTCATTCTGGTTGCCTTTTTAAACATTTCTTGTATTCAATTATATCCTTTTGCAAGTGTGGCAACTAGACTTACCAATAAAGAATATTTGTAGCTCAGGGTTGAAATGAGGGATTCTTGGTACTCTCTGAGCTTGTATCAGCGTTCCAGAAGGACCAACTCCAATTAAAAACTCTGAGACAGGCGCTTTGTCAAAGTTCCCATTTATTAGAGTAGGTATACTGGCACATCTGGGAAAACCCGAATCCGAGAGTACCGGGTTTTCCTTCAGTAAATCAAAAAACCAAATCCAGCCTCTGCACCCATCAGTCCATCACATTGTCCAATCACAATCCGTCCCAACTTGAGACACCACTTCAGCCACTCCTCCTCCAGATGCAGGCATACCATGACCTTGACCAAAAAGAAGAATGCTATTATGTCTAACTACATTCCCTCTACTAAATCCTCCCTCCTCTTTTCCCAAGCACAAGAATGTGGCAGCGTGGAAGCTTCCGGGGTTAATATGGCTTCCAAAGCTGACAGCTTGCTTGTTTCCTTGTAGATGTTTCATTACCCAAACTAGGTAACATCATCAGCACTAACACTGATGATGTTATCTAGTGTAAGGTCCCAAAATATACTTGAGTCACCAGAATGCCAAAGAGAGAGACTCAAGACGAGGCTTGCAAAAAAAAATCAGATTTTATTTATTGCCAAAAATAAAATACTGGGTGGGACTATATCCAGAACATACAGATACAATGCATGCGAGGAGATAGCCACACCTTGTAGAAGATATGGCGTCCTTTTATACCCTCAGAGACATCAGCTTAGTACCCAATTCTGCCCCCCTAGTTTAGGTTCGAGTATTCCTTGTTGCCCTGCAAGGGAATAGAAACTTCCCAATTAGTCTTATCTCGTCCTTGAGCATTCCTTTGTTTTCTCAATTGGCCATTTGGCCCCCTGGTTCTGCAAGGCAGGAGCTTATCCAGATCAAACATAAATTAGGGCTGAGGTGTAAATTATCCCTTGGAGATACGTACCATGCTCTTAGATGGCACAAGAAAAACAGGAAGAAGATTGATATGGGTTCAGGTCAAATGGCAGGGACATATGTTTGACAAATACCAGATACATTACAGAGGCCTAATAACAGAATATATTTGTTACAGGAGATACAAATATAAAGGCATATATGTATTAGAGGAACCTAATGGTTACAGAATCTAGTATACCAGTATATCATATTCTAGTATTATTTATTATATCCTTATTATTGTTTCCCTTCACTAGTTTGGGTAATGAAATGTCTGCAAGAAAGAAAGAAAGCTCAGAGAGTATCAAGGACCCCTTCAGCTAGACTTACATTAAATACCCCAGATGCAGATATATCATGAATCTGTAGAAGGCATTACAATATTGTAATAATGGAGCCTGGATAGCTCTGCAGACTAAGCACTGTAATTTAACACCAGCTGTCTGCAATTAAAGTAAGTTCGAATCTCTCCAAGACTCAAGGTTTACTCAGCCTTCCATCCTTTCTAAGGTAGGTAAATTGAGGACCCAGTTTGTGGGGGCAATAAGCTGACTTTGTATAAAATATACAAAAGTATGAAGGCTATTGCTTAACGCACTGTAAGCCGCCCTGAGTCTCCGGAGAAGGGCGGCATATAAATCAAATTTTAAAAAAAAAAATTGATGATTTTATTTGAAATTCGTTCTTAAGGATCCCTAGCATGGTTTTTTTTCCCAGCAGCCAATACTCAGTTGACATTTTCATTGAGATATTCAGTATTTTCCCAAGATCTTTTTTCTGGATAGTTATAGATGCCTGAACAGATCACTGTATATGTGAATTACTTACCTTTTAGTCCCTTTAGTGACCATTCATCCAATTTAAATAAATAGAATAGAATAACAGAGTTGGAAGGGACCTTGGAGGTCTTCTAGTCCAACCCCCTACCCAGGCAGGAAACCCTACACCACTTCAGACAAATGGTTATCCAACATAGGAGCCTGAGTGGCGCAGCAGACTAATGCTACTGTTAAAGGTAGTATTTAGCATCCAGCTGCCTGCAATTATTGCGAGTTCAATTCTCACCAGGCTCAAGGTTGACTCAGCCTTCCATCCTTTCTAAGGTAGGTAAAATGAGGACCCGGTTTGTGGGGGCAATAAGCTGACTTTGTATAAAATATACAAAAGTATGAAGGCTATTGCTTAATGCCTTGTAAACCCCCTGAGTCTCCAGAGAAGGGTGGCATATAAATCAAAATAAAAAACAAACAAACAAACAAAAAACATATTCTTAAAAATTTCCAGTGTTGGAGCATTCACAACTTCTGGAGGCAAGTTATTCCACTGTTTAATTGTTCTAACTGTCAGGAAATTTCTCCTTAGTTCTAAATTGCTTCTCTCCTTGATTAGTTTCCACCCATTTCTCCTTGTCCTACCCTCAGGTGCTTTGAAGAATAGTTTGACTCCTTCTTCTTTGTGGCAGCCCCTGAGATATTGGAACACTGCTATCATGTCTCCCCTAGTCCTTCTTTTCATTAAACTAGACATACCCAGTTCCTGCAACCGTTCTTCATATGTTTTAGCCTCCAGTCCCCTAATCATCTTCGTTGCTCTTCTCTGCACTCTTTCTAGAGTCTCCACATCTTTTTTACATCGTGGCGACCAAAACTGAATGCAATATTCCAAGTGTGGCCTTACCAAGGCATTATAAAGTGGTTGTAGAACACTGCACAGTGAGTTTTACCATCCTGAGTAGTTTAGTATCACTTGCAAACATGGCCAGCTCACTACGTACCTTAACTTAATTTAATTTATGAATATATTCCACAGCAGAGTGTTGAGAAATTCAACTTTTTACATCTCTCTGTAGAGAAACTGCCCACTTATTTCTATTCTTTGTTTTCTATTTTATAATCAGTTAGACTCCATAAAAAGGATTAGGTCTTCTTAACCAAGGGCTATTATATTTACGCAAGAATCTTTGGTGAGGAATTCTCTAACGGCCTTTTCCAAATCCAGATATACAGCGTTGTCAAGGTTACCTGAGCCTATGTGCCTACTGAATTTCTAAAAAAAGGTTAGTGTCAAGTTTCGAGGTTGTCTCGAATAAAATCCATTTCAAACAAAATCTTTGAAGAAAAAACTCCTATTTATTGAGCACGACATCCTAACCTGACTCCAAATGAAGCCAACACTGACTTCCAGCCCCAAAACCCTCCCTTTCCATTCCCCACTCCCCTGCACTCATTGGCCATCTTCCAAGTCATTCTACCCCTAATCTACTCCAGCTCAAAGGAATTCCCCCCTCCCATCTCATCTCTTAGGGAACATTATCTCCAGGGAAAATAATTAGGTGAAAAGTCAGCCATCCCTTTCCAGACGCCTTCACTTCTCCTTCTTATGTCAGCACTAGAATAAATGCAGGTTGAAGTGCTGACAGTTAGAAAGGCTGGATTTCCATTTGTGTTCTGTTCACTCTGTACAATTGAGAACACCCAAATACTTTTCCTCTTTCCAAAGAGTGCTGACTAGGTCTGAGTTGTTAGCTGAGGAAGTGACTCCATCTCTTAGCCAAGCACTTGCCAATGAGTCAATTGCAGCTGTAAGCCACTAATCAGACCATGAATTTAGCATGCAAGCAAACTAGCAAAAACACATCCCAGCCAGAAGAAAAAAAAAACATGCAGCTTCACTCCATTAACCAAAATCAGAAACAATCTTATTGTAGCCAAATTTATAATACTAATATCAAAGCAATCTATTATAAACATATTAAAGGCATTAATAATTATTAACATTATTAAAGACATTCAAAATCTTTGCTAGACTAATGTGGATAAAAGAAAGGAATCATACAGAGTCAGCTACATGAACTCTAAAGGACCCTCTCTATTCACATTATTATAAGAGAGAAAAGTGCTTGCTTGGAAATTACATTAAAAGCAGTTAAACCCCATTAAGTGGTAATGTATCTTCGGATGAGACCTAGATGTCACGGAAGGACAGCCATATAGAAAACATCTGAGTGACCTCACTGTGAATGACACAAGGACATATATGTTACAAAGAGTTACTTAATCCAATAAATTTACCCAAGGACAGCAGTAAATTTCCCATTAGCAACTCCGAGCACTTAAGAAAAAGTTGTGTGGCTAAGATAATTTTATAAACTAAAAATAATGGTTTAGTAATTAGATGAACATATTATCAAATGTATGTAACCATATAGGGAAAATAGGATGTATGTTGACCATATATGGAAAATGTAAGATCTCACTGAATTCTTTGTCTTAGAAATGTATAAAACAGAGGTAACACAGCTCTTTGGTTGTTCAAAGCTTCAGGTACAAATCTGGTTCTGAACCTTGCGCAATAAAACTGTCTCTGGCTGACCCAGGAATGTTGTTTGGTCTCATCATTCCACAACAAGACCAATCCTCGAATACAGCTCGTCTGTGTGGAATCCACACTGTATATCGGACATTAATACAATTGAGCAAACCCAGAGGTATTTCACCAGAAGAGCACTCCATTCCTCTGCTCGCAATAAAATACCTTATGCCACCAGGCTTGAAATTTTAGGCTTGGACAACCTAGAACTACGCCACCTACGGTCCAACCTAAGTATAGCACACAAAATTATCCGCTATAACGTACTACCTGTCAATGACTACTTCAGCTTCAACCGCAATAATACACGAGCACACAATAGATACAAACTCATAGTAAACCGCTCCAAACTCGATTGCAGAAAATACGACTTCAGCAACAGAGTGGTCAATGCCTGGAATGCACTACCTGACTCTGTTGTTATATCCTCAGCCTCACCATAACTTTAACCTTAAATTGTCGACTGTTGACCTCACCCCATTCATAAGAGGTCTGTAAGGGGCGTGCATAAGCACACCAACGTGCCTTCCGTCCCTGTCCTACTGTCCCCATTTATTTGTACCCAGTTCCTGTATTAATATCCATGTTGATACTTATTCCTATTATCTCATACATGTTTGACAAACTAAATAAATAAAATAAAAAAAATATTTTTATTCATTCATTCATTTCATTGTGCCAATGGTAAAGAGTTACATGTACAGGATGTACATATAAGTAACTACTTATACACTACTTTTGCATTATCACAGAAAGTCATCATCACCACCATCATTGAAAGACAAAAGATGATATATTTGCATATAAATTCAATTTGCTAACACACTGCATGTATTTATTAACACTTTATAATGCTTTGGATTTGATCTACGAAGGTGTTGTATTTGGGTTCCCACATGCCTTAAAGCACCTTGTGCTATAAAGTCCCTTGTCCTGTGCACCTTGTGCTTGGAAATAGACCAAATATTGACATGTATAACTTAACATAAAATGAATATATGCACAATCACACACCAAAGAGCCGTGGTGGCGCAGTGGTTCGAATGCAGTATTGCAGATTAATTCTGCTGACTGCCAGCAGTTCAATTCTTACTGGCTCAAAGTTGACTCAGCCTTCCATCCTTCTGAGGTCAGTAAAATGAGGGCTCAAATTGTTGGTGGGCAATTTGTAAACCACTTAGAGAGGGCTATAAAGCATTGTGAAATGGTATATAAGTCTAAGCCAGGGGTCAGCAACCCGCAGCTCTGGAGCCACATGTGGCTCTTTCATCCCTCTGCTGCGGCTCCCTGTCGCTGGTCAGTGCCAACATTTTGAGAGGAGCTTCTGGTTGGGGGGGGTAAAGCATAGTGTACCAGGAGGAGACTCTATGGCAAGGGGCGGGTTTTCCGGTCGGCTCCACAAACGATAGGGCTTTTGGTTAGGACAGGTAGAGGAAAAAGGACACCTCACTAGGAGGAGACTCTATGATGGGAGAAACAGACTTCCGGTCGGCTCCAGAATTGAACGGGGGGCTTCCAGTTAGGACCTTTGTGGCTCTTTGAGGGTTTAAGGTTGCCGACCCCTGGTCTAAGCACTATTGCTATAAACAATAATAGTTAACATTTCAGCTAAAATATGGAATATCTTCCCATAGTAAAAAGAGTATGACCAGATGATGAGATCCTGCTAGGATTTTAAATAGCTTTATACTAGATGTGGACAGAAGAAACTTCAGAATATATCACCTATATGACTGTTCTCTAACAGAAGTTCAATGATATCCACCCACCCCCACCCCCGTGTGCAGTTTTGTTAGAGTTTGAAGCAATTCAACCAGCACACAAGTAAATAATTCAGCAGGATTCATTTATAGAAGAAACTTGTTTATATACAATAATATAAAACATGATGCATGTATACAATACTCAGAATCACAGAAGCAATATTGCAAGAACAAACCAACTCATCCACATATATATATGGCTGGGCCTTTAACACGCAGTCAGGCTGCAGCTAAGATAATGAAGCAGGAGAAAAAACTGCTGCCCTCCAATCAGGACACAGAGTTGCAGGCTAACCAGCATACATCAGCAGCAGCGGACATAGAAAAGCGACAACTCCGATCTCGCAGCATACTCACAGCTTCTAAACTGAAAGTAGGGGCCCAATGATGACAAGTTAGAGAGCTTGTCGAAACGTTGCCAAAAAGAAAACTTTTAAAGTGTTGGTTAGGATTTTAGCCAGAGTTTCAAAAGACCTAACAAAGTGTTTTGTTGGGATTTTGGAGGATCTTAAGGTGGGATTTTAGCCAGGATTTTAAGCATTTCAACTAACAGACTTTTAATGATGTGGGAAAACACCCGAGATTTTAACTTTTTACATACACACACACAGAGAGAGAGAGAGAAAGAGAGAGAGAGAGAGAGAGAGAGGGAGGGAGAGGGAGAGGGAGAGGGAGAGGGAGAGATCAGTCAAGCTAAACCATGCCCAGGCTCCGAGCCGTCTCCCATGGCTCACAACATCAAACAGATCCCATTGGCTGACTTGTTGTTATGGCTATCCCAGCTCATAATTTCTTATACACTGACAAGTTTCCTCATCAGATAGATCAGGCAAGGAACTGTTTCAAACAGCAGCAAAGACAGAGTCCAAAATGGTTCTGGTTGTCTAGGACAGATTTCCCCAACCTTCCTGGCTTTGCAGACAGGTGGGGGGAAGGGAGGAGAGGGGATGGTTCCATGTGAGCAGCCGGCAAGCATGTGCATGTACACACAGCTCTATTTGGGTGAGCAGTAGGTGCACATGCATGCAGCTCACGCAAATGGAGCGCATGTGCACATATTTGCTCACTGCTCTTGTAGTGCGTGTGCACTACACATTCTCACTTGCTGTTTCCGTGGCCTCCTTGCAAACATTAGTGGGCCGCATTCCAGAGGTTGGGGGGCCCTGATCTAGGAGAAGTTGGAGAAATGGGTTTAAGGTTCTGTATATCAGAAAAACACTGAAAACAATATGCCTAGTTTAGCTTGCACTGATTGTTCTGTTCTGGGTGTCTAAGAGAACAGTCTGGGTTTAATCTCTAGCTGTGTCAGAATAATTTTGGAGACAATATTGTTAGGTTAGCTTGTTGATTTGTTTATCTGGTGTGGTAAGTGAATCAAGAGATTTCTCCATAGATAAAAAAATAAAATTTTGGGACTTTCTTTTTTCTTTCTCTTTCTCTTGGGCTAGCAATCCAGGAAGGGAAGATGGACATAAACAAAGAGAATGTCTAGAGATTATGCATTAATGGGGAAATAAAATTGTAGAGCTGAGACTTAATTAAAAGGTAGTGAAATGAGAGAAAATTTTGAGGCTGGACTTGCAATATGATAAGGCTAAAATTTAGTGGCCTCAAAGGTAATGCCAAATAAAATAGAGTCATCTTCCAGAACAACCCCTTCCTCGAGTCTTTATTGTTCCATCTATCTACAATGCCAGGGCATTTTGAAAGGGTCATATAATTATAAAGATCTATAATTTGCTTCCTGACAAAGCTGTTCTAGCCATATGTACAGGCAATTTTTTTCAATGAATAATGATGCTTTAGATCTTAGACATGGATTTTCAGTGCTATGACTAATTTGTCAAAGAGAACTCTGGTATTGATCACTCGCTGCAAATCGCCTAAGAACATTTTCATCCTGCAAAAGATATCAATTTATATTGGAGGACCGAAGCCTGAAAAACTTCCATTTGTGATTTTTTTTTTTTACCTTTTTCAATGAAATTTATCTTCAGCTTTAGTTTTGCAACACAAAATAATGATATTTCATCTATTCTTTTGATGTGCTGCAATTGATTTCCTTGCCCCTGAAATGAAGACATTCCTCCCTGCCCTTGAATCTAAGTAGCTGGTGATGGTAGAACTCAACATTTTTCAAACTTTTTGTTTGTTGGTTCCACTTTAAGAATTAAGATGACATAGTTGCATGTCAAGCATTTGCATTCCCTCTGGAATTCACCTTACTTCCATTCGCTTTCTTTTTCTGTTGAAAGCTAAGTGTACAGTGACATCTCCTCCTTCCCTAGAAACAAAATAAATTGGCTGTAAAATCTTAATTAAAGATCCCTAGCCTACCTGAAACTTTGGTCTAGCTTAGAGAGCCAAGGGTAAGTCAGCTCAGCTAACCAACTAAGAAAGAGTTGGTGTCAGCCGGTGGTGAAATCCAATTTTTTTTACTACCGGTTCTGTGGGCATGGCTTGGTAGGTGTGGTGTGGCTTGGTGGGCGTGGCTTGGTGGGCGTGGTGTGGCTTGGTGGGCATAACTTGCAGGGGAAGGATACTGCAAAATCTCCATTCCCACCCCACTCCAGGGGAAGGATATTGCAAAATCTCCATTCCCTCCCCACTCCTGAGGGGAGGATATTGCAAAATCTCCATTCCCACCCCACTCCTGAGGAAAGGATACTGCAAAATCCCCATTCCCTTCCCACTCCTGAGGGAAGGATATTGCAAAATCTCCGTTCCCACCCCACTCCTGAGGGAAGGATACTGCAAAATCTCCATTCCCACCCCACTCCTGAGGGAAGGATACTGCAAAATCCCCATTCCCTCCCCACTCCTGAGGGAAGGATATTGCAAAATCTCCATTCCCACCCCACTCTGGGGCCAGTCAGTGGTAGTATTTGCCGGTTCTCCGAACTACTCAAAATTTCCACTATTGGTTCTCCAGAACCTGTCAGAACCTGCTGGATTTCAACCCTGGTGTCAGCCTCTTTGATACTTGCTTGCTATCAGCTGCCATAGTAATGGGGTGGGTGACAGATTGACATTTGGCTGGGGAAGTGAGCTGGAGTGAAGACGGCCTGTGTGAACAAAAAGGGAGAGATGCTCTTATGAATGGAGTTGTTTATACCCAGTCAAGGTCAACCATCCTGGAATACCAGATGGACGAAAACGCTGAAGATGCACCCACATGACACCATACGGGATAGGAATTGGACATTCAGCCTGGGTCCTTGGGGGGAGAAATTTGGGGAAACTTTCAATATGTAACTTTCGCGCCTTTTGCTTCAGATCTTACTTTTTTTCGTTGCTATCATTTCAAACTCAGTAAACGTTCCTCTTCTCTACAAAGATGGAGTTGGGGGTTTTCTTTCTTGAGTTCTGAACGGAGGCAAGCCTGACAGTTGGAAAGTTCAGGAGGAACAACTAGGAGATTGCCAACGCTGTCTTTCATTCATCTCTCTCTCTGTACATTGGTAGGGCAGCACTCTTCTTATGGCTGAAGGGTATCAAGAAAGCATTCCATTCCAGAGTAAGTCTTAATTTATAGGAAGGAAGAGGAATTCTGAATGAAGTTAAGAAAAACCTATTAATGGTAGGCTAGAAATCAAGAGACTATGAGTTCTAATGCCACCATAGACATTAAATCCAGATGTGCTACTTTGGGCCAGTCACTCTGTCTCTCAGCCTACAATGTCAGGCTGAGGTGAAAACCTAGTTGGTCAATTCCTGTCACAACCAATGGATCAACAGTCAGCTTATCCCCCCACCCCAAAAAGTAGATCCTTCACTTGCAGAAAAACACTATGAAAGAGTATAGCTGGCTGGCGGGAGGCACGCGCACTTATGCGCAGTGGACATGAGCTGGGCAACGGTTCGTGTGCCCGCAGAGAGGGCTCTGCGTGCCAGCTGTGGCACGTGTGCCAAAGGTTCGCCATCACGATCCTAGCCAATCACTTGCCAATGAGTCAATTGCAGCTGTAAGCCACTAATCAGACCATGAATTTAGCATGCAAGCAAACTAGCAAAAACACAACCCAGCCAGAAGAAAAAAAACATGCAGCTTCACTCCATTAACCAAAATCAGAAACAATCTTATTGTAGCCAAATGTATAATATGAATATCAAAGCAAGCCATTATTAACATTTTCATTCACTCATTCATTCCGTTGTGCTGATGGTAAAGAGTTACATGTACAGGATGTACATATAGTAACTGCTTATACACCACTTCTGCATTATCAAAGAAAGTCACCATCACCACCATCATTGAAAGACAAGAGCCTTGATGGTGCAGCGGACTAAAGTGCTGTTAAGTAGCACTTGGCTGCCAGCTGCCTACAATTACTGCGAGTTCAAATCTCACCAGGCTCAAGGTTGACTCAGCCTTCCATCTTTCCGAGGTAGGTAAAATGTCACAATAAATCAGCTTATTGTGGGGGCAATAAGCTGACTTTGTATAAAAAAGAACACCGCTTAGGGGGCCCCCGAAAGCCCTACTAAGCAGGTATATACAAGTATGAAGGCTATTGCTTAACGCATTGTAAGCCGCCCTGAGTCTCCAGAGAAGGGCGGCATATAAATCGAACCAATAAATAAATAAATAAATAAAAGATTATTTATTTGCATATAAATTCAATTTGCTAACATATTGCATGTATTTATTAACACTTTGTAACGCTTTGGATTTGATCTCCAAAGGTGTTGTATTTGGGTTCCCACATGCCTTAAAGCACCTTGTGCTATAAAGTTCTATGAAGACTATGAGTTCTAATGCCGCCATAGACATTAAATCCAGATGTGCTACTTTGGGCCATTGTAGTCTCTCAGACTACAATGTCAGACTGAGGGACAACCTAGTTGGTCAATTCCTGTCACAATCAATGGATCAACGAAAATAAGACCCTGTCTTATATTGTTTTGAACCCTGAAATAAGCGCTTGGCCTTATTGCCATGCGCTCAAAAGCCCGATTGGGCTTATTATCAGGGGATGTCTTATTTGGGGGGAAACAGGGTGTGTGTGTGTGTGTGTGTGTACATATAGTACAATTCTCAAGTGCACCTCTGAAATGCTAGTAATACCGCACATTAAATAAAACCTATGTTATTTCTGACACAGCACTTTCAACATGCATTGATTCATACAGCTGCTGATTTATTACACCTCTTGATTCTAAAAATGTATAAACCACCCCAAACAATTGATTCCCATCTGATGAAGTGAAACCCATTAAACAAACTAAACCTTTTTTTATAACAGCAGCACCCTATTTGATCTTCAGATCTTTCTAACTTGACCTTGTTTTCATCCTTCATGATTGGAATAATTGATTCTCTACATGAAGTTGGATCAGTGGTGGGTTTCAAATTTTTTTACTACCGGTTCTGTGGGTGTGGCTTGGTGGGTGTGGCATGGCTTGGTGGGCGTGGCAGGGGAAGGATACTGTAAAATCTCCATTCCCACCCTACTCCAGGGGAAGGATACTGCAAAATCCCCATTTCCTCCCGATCAGCTGGGACTTGGGAGGCAAAGAATAGATGGGGGCGGGGCCAGTCAGAATTTTTACTACCGGTTCTCCGAACTACTCAAAATTTCCGCTACCGGTTCTCCAGAACTGGTCAGAACCTGCTGAAACCCACCTCTGAGTTGGATATCTAAACTGTTCTAAGTTGTCAGATGGTAATTTTTAAATTGCTGACGTTCTCTTTTCATGCTCGTAATTTGCATTATAACCACCTCAAATATATAGACAACGTTTACATTCTATAGGAATGGGCTATTATAGTTGGTTTTTTCTCCTGCTTTTACAATATAAAAAAAGTAATATTACTTAGGAAAACATGCACATTTTCCCTATTTTCAGGCAGATGAAGCTTGTAAAATAGATGAACTAATGAAATCCCCGGTGAAAACAGGCAGTTTTCCCTACTCCCTTAATGTTATTTTCTAAAGTATTCGTCCAGTTTATGCTTAAATCATTCAGAAGATGGAACTTCACAACTGCTTCGAGAAGCTATTTCACAGTCTATTAGATCACCCTCTTAGATCTCTTTCCTGGAAAGTCAACCTTAATCTTCCTTTGCTCAATTTCACCACATTATTTCTAATTATATCTTTTTGAACCATTTTAAAACCTGGCTGTTCTTGATGTTTACATCTTTCATATTCACATGAACTGATAGGACTTCTGGATGACCATTGAGGAATCACTTTTCCGTCCACCAAAGATTCTTGCATAAACATAATAGCCCTTGGTTAAGAAGACCTGATCTTTTTTATGGAGTCTAACTGATTAAAAAAATAGAAAACAAAGAACAGAAATAAGTGTGCAGTTTCTCCATAGAGCGATGTAAAAAGTTGACTGTCTCAACTTTTCCCTTTTCCTCCATCCCTCTCTTCTCCATATCTTTCTTTAATGTTTCTTTTCGAATCTTTCCGTATTTTTAAGTTCAATTTTGGAAATGTCTGCCCATTTGTTATTATCATACCTCTGATTGTTAAACCCTCGGATGCACATGAGACTTTTAATTGGTGCAATAATTTGCATAGCTGATTAACCTATATTTAAAACCAATTAACCTGCCTTTTACATCTCTCATAGGTGTTGTTACGGGAGTGGAGCACCCAGGGAAACAGGTCTCAGTACATGATTAAACAAACATGCAAGGTGAGGACAGGAAGAGAATGAGTTGAAGTTCAAATGACAAATGTTGCACAGACTGGCACTCCTTTTTGGAATGCCAACATGTTGTTACCCTTTGTGACACTTTCCTGCCCTCTGCTAGAAAATAATTGCTCCATGTGCACTGAACTTCCTCAGTTGTCATTAATCAGTTCGCTTTTTTCCCCTCACCTTAAGTGTTTGAACAAAAATAAAAACCTAGAAACACTACAACATTAGTGGGCATGAATCTCCAGTTGGCTATACAAACAATAGCATGAAGAGAACTGAAAATGGATAATATATATAACACTAAGCTGGCAAGAATAGCCAACACCCCAGAAGACAAGCTCAAGATGCAAAAAGATCTTGACAGACTTGAATAATGGGCCCTACCCAACAACATGAATTTAAGGTGGGAAAAAAGCACATAACACCTAGGCAGGAAAAACCAAAGATAGAAGTATAGATTAGTTGAAATCTGGCTCAAAAACAGTAACTGTGAAAGGGACTTTGGAGTCCTAGTGGACAATCACTTAAACATGAGTCAGCAGTGTGTGGCAGCAGCCAAAAAAGCTAATACAATCCTTGTTTATATAAAGAGAGGCATAGAATCAAAATGATGTGAAGTATTAAGGTAAAAGTTCCCCTCGCATATATGTGTTAGTCGTTCCTGACTCTAGGGGGCGGTGCTCATCTCCGTTTCAAAGCCAAAGAGCCAGCGCTGTCCAAAGACATCTCCATGGTCATGTGGCCGGCATGACTAAATGCCAGAGGCGCATGGAACGCTGTTACCTTCTCACCAAAGGTGGTCCTTCTTTTTCTACTTGCTTTTTTTACGTGCTTTCAAACTGCTAGGTTGGCAGAAGCTGGGACAAGTAACGGGAGCTCACCCCGTTATGCGGCACTAGGGATTCGAACCGCTGAAGTGCCGACTTTTCGATCGACAAGCTCAGGGTCTTAGCCACTGAATCACCGCATCCCTTTGTGAAGTAATTAGTATCACTTTATAAATCCTTAGTAAGACCACACCTGGAATATTGCATCCAGTTTTGGTCACCCCGTTACAAAAAAAAAAAACGTTGTGAGTTTGGAAAAAGTGCAAAGAAGAGCAACTAAGATCAATAAGAGCCTGGAGACAAAAACATACAGCGTGAAGAATGGTTGCAGGAATTGGGTATGGCCAGTCTAGAGAAAAGAAGGACTAGGGCAGTGATGGCTAACCTTTTTGCTGTCACATGCCAAAAGTGGGGATCATGCAAGGGGGTCGCACATGTGTGTTACCATACCCATAATTCAATGCGCCCCACCCTCCGCACATGCGCGAGTGACCCCCCCGAGCTACCCCCACTTTTGGCACGCGATGGCACGGTGGGCCCAGTAGGTCCATTTTCCGCCCTCCCCAGGCTCCAGAGGCTTTCTTAGAGCCTGGGGAGGGCAAAAACAGCCTTCCGTCCACCACCCGGGAGGCCCTCCGGAGGCTGGAAACAGCCCATTTCCTGACTTCAGGTGGGCCTGGAAGGCCCGAAAATTAACTGGAATTGAGTAGGGCAACGCTCGCGTGCCCACAGATATGGCTCTGCGTGCTACCTGTGGCACCCGTGCCATAGGTTCGCCATCACGGCACTAGGGGATGACATGATAGCAGTATTCCAGTATTCAGGGGGCTTTGAAGAGGGGTCAACTTATTTTCCCAAGCACCAGAAGGCAGGACAAGGAACAAAGAATGGAAACTAATCAAGGAGAGAAACAACCTGGAATTAAGGAGAAACTTCCTAACACTGAGGACAATTAAGCAGTGGAACAGCTTGCCTTCAAAAGTTGTAGGTGCTTCATCACTGGAGGATTTTAAGAAGAGACTGGACAGCCACGTATCTGAAGTGGCATGTGATTGAGCAAGGGATTGGACTAGAAGATCTCCAAGGTCCCTTTTAGCTCTATTGTGATTGGTTGATATATGCGTATTGTGAAAAGAACAGTCTGCAGCACAAATTATCTGAATGTGATGAAAATAGGGGGGTTCGGAATTGTTTTTCCTTGATATGATTACAAGAGATAGGCCCAGCAGTTAAAGCCCTTCCTTCTCTCTCATCTAGATTGCAGCTTCCTTTCGCCTCTTGCCCTGCTTGTTAGCAGGGTTGCCTGTCCATGGGAGAGAAGATACATAAAATGTTTTCTTATTTGGAATAACAAGACACAGCTGAGGCAACTAGAACACAGGCAAGCAGGTAAATAAGCAAACAAAACCGAAGCAAAATTGTTCAACCTCTCCTTAAAATAAACTCCGTGCACACATCCCTGGTGCCATTCACAGATTGTGTGTGACAACATGTCAGTCAGATGTCATGGAAAGCAGGCATGCCCTAATGCTCCCAGAGATTGTTTTGGAACAAGGTTTCCTGGTGTGGCAAGAGGTGAGAGGTGAGAGGATATTAGAGGTGCCATTTTTCATAGGAGTGTTTCACTAGGAAGCAAAGAGAATCCTGCACATGTGTGCATGTCTGTTAACAAATGCCAAGCTAATTCTGGCTCTTATCCTTCTGCCAAAAGGAAAGCTCATAATATTAATCTGATATAATTCAGGTGAATTATGGCCTGTTCATGGTGACTAATGACTGAAACCTTAAAAATTCTTTTTGAATACTTCTTGCCATTTCAAAAAGATAGGACCTGTCTTAATTTAATCCGTCCCTTTACACCACCGAACATTTACATCCAAGTAAAGCAAAGGAGTAAGGGACTCGGTGGCTCAGTGGCTAAGACGCTGAGCTTGTCGATCAAAAGGTTGGCAGTTCAGCAGTTCAAATCCCTAGTGCCGTGTAATGGAGTGAGCTCCCATTACTTGTCCCAGCTTCTGCCAATCTAGCAGTTCGAAAGCATGTAAAAAATGCAAGTAGAAAAATAGGGACCACCTTTGGTGGGAAGGTAACAGCTTTCCGTGCACCTTTGACGTTTAGTCATGCCGGCCACATAACCACGGAGACGTCTTTGGACAGCACTGGCTCTTCAGCTTTGAAATGGGGATGAGCACTGCCCCCTAGAGTCAGGAACGACTAGCACATATGTGAGAGGGAAACCTTTACCTTTTTAAAGCAAAGGAAGGCCAGTAGTTCTAAGGAGTGAGACTTTATTCACTTGGCTTGTGAATTAATTGTACGTTGCACAACAGGAGCTGATTACAAACTGCATGGCAATTTATCACCGGATTAGTCAAGGAGCTTAGGTAAAAGCTCTTCCAGTAAAAAGAAATGAATAAGATGGGAATTTCAGGAGACAATCTGATGAAAGCCCAAATGAGTCTTTCATCTTCCTTCTAAGGCCTTCTCTTAAAAGAAGGTCCATCTAACTGCTGGGAAACATATACAAGGGTTGCCCCAGATTATGACAAATGAGATAAAAATTCTACTGCATTCCCCCCTACCTTAAGCAACATATTAATCATATATTGTAAAAAAAAAAAAACATTCCAATTTTGCAGAGAACTTATACTCAATCACTGTTCAGCCTTTTTGTCATTATGGGTTGAAGATATTTATGCAAAGCAACATGAGCAATTCTGTCATGAAGCCAATTTACCTTATTATCCGATGGATGTGGTGCAATTCTTGTGTGTTGTTTTAAAATCAACTGGGCCAGAAAAATAATATCTCAAGCAAACAACTAGGCTATAACTTCATTCTTCAACCGTTTCTTTTTCTGGGGACAGGAGACATCAATGAGAATTCTCCTTTCTACAGCAGATATATCAATATAACTCTTATCATTAAAGCAAATGCTCTCTACATGGGGCTCCCCTTGAGGAGCACCCGGAGGCTCCAGCTGGTCCAGAATGCGGCCGCGTGGGTGGTTATGGGAGCGGTGTGGCGCTCCCATGTGACCCCCCTCCTGCGCGAGCTGCACTGGCTCCCGGTGGTCTTCCGGGTGCGCTTCAAGGTTTTGGTTACCACCTTTAGAGCGCTCCATGGCATCGGACCGGGGTATTTACGAGACCGCCTTCTGCTACCAATAGCCTCTCACCGACCAGTACGCTCCCATAGAGAGGGGCTTCTCAGGGTGCCGTCGGCTGGCGGCCCCCAGGGGGAGAGCCTTCTCTGTGGGGGCACCTACCATCTGGAACAAGCTCCCCCCAGAGATACGGAGGATCCCGGATCAGCACACATTTCGTCGTGCTCTCAAAACTTTTTTATTTCAGCAGGCTGGCCTGGCCTAACTCTCCCTTTTAAATTTTTAAATTATTTGATTTGTTTTATAAATTGGGAGTTTTAATTTCTGTTTCGGCCGAAATATTTAATAATTTTAAAGGACTTTTAATGTTTGTATTATCTGTATTTTATCTTGGCTGTTCACCGCCCTGAGTCCTCCGGGAGTAGGGTAGTATAGAAATTTGATAAATAAATAAATAAATAAATAAATTACCACTCTAGATTGCTGAGCTTGGTAAATAAATACTCCAAAAACTCTAAATACAAGAACCATCACCCCCCTGCCAACAACAAATAAATAAAGCACTTGATGGGCTTCATATCACTTTGGGGCAGGGGTGAAATCCAGCAGGTTCTGACAGGTTCTGGAGAACCGGTAGTGGAAATTTTGAGCAGTTTGGAGAACCGGCAAATGCCACCTCTGGCTGGCCCCATAGTGGGGTGGGAATGGAGATTTTGCAATATCCTTCCCCCAGGAGTAAGGAGGAATGGGGATTTTGCAGTATCCTTCCCCTGTCACGCCCACCAAGACACGCCCAGTAAGCCACACTACACCCAAGCCATGCCCACAGAATCGGTAGTAAATAATTTGGATTTCACCACTGCTTTGGGGTCCTAAAAACAGAGGTGGTATTCAGCCGGTTCAAACCGGTTCGCTCAAACTGGTAGCGGAAATCACGGGTGGGCCCACCTACCTGCCCCAGCTCTATGCCATCCTATTTAGGCACATTTTTGAGGCCGGGTGCATGTACAGAAGGCACACGCATCAGCAAAGTGCATGAGTTGAAGGCGGGGCACATGTGTGGAAGGTAAGCGCGCGTGTGAACCCGGCGCACGCATGAAGTGAGCATGTGCGCATGGGGCAAACCGGTAGTAACATAATGTGGAACCCACCGCTGCCTAAAAAACATATAATTAGGGCCTTTTGAAAGAAGATCAAGATGGGGGTCAATCTTATAGTTATTAACCAGCTCAATTGAACTCAAGATCTCCCAATTTCTAGCCTGGTGCCTTAACCGCTACAACAATAGCAATAGCACGTAGATTTTACACCCCTCTCTAAGTGGTTTATAGAGTCAGCATATTGCCCCCATCTGTGTCCTCATTTTACCAGCCTCAGAAGGATGGAAGGCTGAGTCAACCTTGAGCAGATTAGGATCAAACTCCAGGCTGTGGGCAGAGATAGCCTGCAATACTGCATTCTAACCACTGCGCTACCATGGCTCTTCGAAACTGATTCATAGAATTATCTTTTACATTAGTGCAGTGTCCTCTGCATTGCTGAGAGTGCAACCACTGGCCATATCAGTTATAAGGCCATCACGAGAAGGAATGTCTGAGCTTGTTAATAGTAGGACTTGTAATGGTTGACTTTAGTTTAGGGGAGGGGTTCACTTACCTTTGCTACTGGTTCGCTCTCACGCGCACGCCACTTCTGTGCATGCGCAGATCATATTTGATGATGTCCGGGCAGATGGGCAGAGCCTCCCGCCGTCGCTGCTACCAGTTCGCCCAAACTAGGGCGAACCGGTAGCAGCCCACCACTGCTTTAGTTACATGAATGCAAAAAACCCCACCTGTTGGCAACTCATTAAAACAACTGGGTTAGTGGTGGAATTCAAATTTTTTTACTACTGGTTCTGTCAGGGGTGGGTTCTAAATTTTTTTACTACTGGTTCTGTGGGCGTGGCTTATTTTGTGGGTGTGGCTTGGAGGTCATGTGACTAGGTGGGCGTGGCTAGCTGGTCAGAGTCATTTCTGGAAGGTCCTCACACTTACGACCAGTCCTCGCACTTACGACCCAACTCATTTGTTTGCTTTTAACACTGATCAGCTGTAGGACGGCCCTTTGAAGCCCCGCGGCAAGAGTTTAAACAGCTTTTTTCCCTCTAGTCATCAGCTGGGACTCAGGAGGCAGCAATAGATTGGGGGTGGGACCAAATAAAAGGTAAGAATAACGTGGGGGTGTGGGGGGGGGAGGGCGATGGGGGGGAGAACCGGTTCGGTGACGTCATATCGTCACCGCTACCGGCTCGGCTGAACCGGACCGAACCGGGAGGAACCCACCACTTGGTTCTGTGGGCGTGGCTTGGTGGGTATGGCAGGGGAAGGATACTGCAAAATCTCCATTCCCATCCCATTCCTGGGGCCAGCCAGAGGTGGTATTTGCCAATTCTCCGAACTACTCAAACTTTCCGCTGCCAGGTCGCCAGAACCTGCTGGATTTCACCCCTGAACTGGGTCATATCCAGGTTCACATCTAGAATGAAACTTGGCTGCTTTAATGAGTTTTAAATAGATTCTGCATTCATGCTGCCCGTTATTTTCAGAATTGAATCTGAAGCCTTATACAACCCTAATACGCCATCCTATTTTTTTTTCCCTAGAAGTTCATGTTTCAGTTGGTATAATGATATTTATGAGAAACATGCTGAGATTTTCCCTTTCTCTTTATAACGTGCTGCCATATTCTTCCACAATTGATATAATTAGGCTCTGTGGTCTCCAATTTTTCATAGCCGCAGCCAACAGTTTGCAAGAAAACATGAAGAAAAGTCATGCGATCAAACTGATTACATTGTATTTTTTTCCCCACCTTGACTAAAAATCCACTGCATAATACAGGTAGAATTGAGGTAGCAAAATGGACATAATGATGATGTCATTCCAAATAAACTAAGTGTATTACCAGCTGCAGAAGAGAAGAATATATAGTGAAAATCCTTTAGTGGCATCATTACATGCTGGTTTTCACCTCTGAAATTTATTCAATTGTGGAACCTTTTGCTTTGTAACCTGGCAATGGCTTTTTGGATAAAGGTCATTTCTCTGTTAAGTATTTATAGCAACTTCTAGAACATCCAACTATTGAGCCAAAGTACAGGGATAATACCTGTATATCATTCGTCGACGACTGGGTGAAGATATAAAGGTGTTATAAGTCACTACTGGGGAAATAGCAAAGAACATCAAATTGACAGTATAGCATTTACCTAAATTCAATTCCTGTTCCTAGATTTTAACTAAAGTTGACATTTTTAAAACATTAATTTCCCTGACCCCCTCAGAAGACAGCCACATTTTTAAATTAAATTCATACACAGTTCTAGATACACAAACACGTAATCATCTTAAGTAATGCTCATTTCATAAATAGGATCAGGGTGGACTTCAGATCCTTTAGCAATGGGTTCGCTGCCCCATTGTTGGGTGGGTATGGCCATGGAGGGCGTGGTCTAGTCAGCCACCTGCATAACGAGGGGGGCGTTTTTCACACTCCCCAGGCTCTGGAGGCTTTCCTTGAGCCTCCGAGAGGGCAAAAACAGCTTCCACCAGGGTCTGGAGTCTGTCCGGCAGAACCTCCGGTAGGCCCGTTTTTTGCCCTCCCTGACCCTCTGCATGGTCCCTGGAGTTACCTGGAATGATCAACAGGCCGCGTGGAGACTCTTGGGAGGGGTGGGGTGGGGCAGGAGAGGAGGGGAGGCGAGGGGCAGGGTGCGGTGGGCATGGCCAGCCAGGGATGGCATTTGGGGGTTTGCCGAACCCCAGTGATCCTTGGCTAGAGGATCATCCGAACCCTGCCGAACCCCCAGGAGCCCATCCCTGAATAGGATAGATGTGATATCAGTCTTCTAGTACTTAAGGGCCTGGGACAGAGAAGAGGGGGTTGACCTATTCTCCAAAGCATCAGAGGACAGAACAAGAAGTAACAGGTGGAAGATCATTAAAGAGAGATCCAACCGAAAACAAGAAATTCCCTGACAAGAAGAGCAATCAATCAGTGGAACCAGTTGCCTTCAGAAGTTGTAGGTGTAAAAAAAAATGCTGCTTGTTTTTTTGAATAAATTAGATTAAAAAAAAACTTGTGGATGCATCATCATTGGAGGTTTTTAAGAAGAGACTGGACAGCCATTTCTCTAGGATGTTATAGACTAGAGCAGGGGTGTCAAACTCACGTCATTACGGTGGCGTCAAGTGACATATTGGGACTTTTTTCCCCTTCGCTAAACCGGGGGTGAGCGTGGCCAGCGTGTGACGCATCCGGCCTGCAGGCCAGGAGTTTGACAGCCCTGGACTAGAGTCTTCTGCCTATGCAGGGGGTTGAACTAAAACAGTGTTTCTCAACCTTGGAAGCTTGAAGATGGGTGGACTTCAACTCCCAGAATCCCCCAGCCAGCAGCGCTGGCTGGGGGATTCTGGGAGTTGAAGTCCACCCATCTTCAAGCTTCCAAGGTTGAGAAACACTGAACTAGAAGATCTTCCAACTCTGTTATTCTATGTCCTGTGTTCAACACACATTGAACTGGCTTAATCGTGATTGCCAAAATGTATTTTGTTCCTATACTGATCCCACTGTTTCTTTGTTTAACATTTCACAAGGTTATAATCTGAGACTTTACAGTTATATAACTATTGTTCCTTATGCAGCACCACTCCTACACTGTCTGGGCATACAGAAAATTGAGTTCTTGTCATAAATAGTTGCGGGAAAGATTCTTAAAAACTAAAAGCATCGTTTTTAGTTTTAAAGTGTGAGATGATGGATCACCCAGGTGGTAATCCAAAATGTGCAATGAGTTTCTAACACTACAATGATTAATAATCCCATTGTATTTTGCACAGTTTAAGGCTGTGTCCAGAATGCTCCCATCTCCCATTGTCCTGCATACAACAACCCTGCTGAGTGAAATCCAGCAGGTTCTTACAGGTTCTGGAGAACCGGTAGCGGAAATTTTGAGTAGTTTGGAGAACCGGCAAACACCACCTCTGGCTGGCTCCAAAGTGGGGTGGGAATGGAGATTTTGCAGTATCCTTCCCCTGGAGTGGGGTGGGAATGGAGATTTTGCAGTATCCTTCCCTTGGAGTGGGGTGGGAATGGAGATTTTGCAGTATCCTTCCCCTGGAGTGGGGTGGAAATGGAGATTTTGCAGTATCCTTCCCTTGGAGTGGGGTGGGAATGGAGATTTTGCAGTATCCTTCCCCTGCCATGCCCACCAAGCAACGCCCACCAAGCTACACCATGCCAACCAAGCCATGCCCACAGAACCGGTAGTAAAAAAATTTGGATTTCACCACTGCCATGAAGTGGAATGGACTGAGAGAGAGCAATATGTCCAAAGACTAAATCATGTTTTCCCAGTTTCTAATCCAGCATCTTAACCACTACATCAGACTAGTTATGAACATAGGAATAAATAACAACTCTGCTGCAATTTTTCTACAACAGATTTCTTATTTTTACTTTTAGATGGGAACTGGAGACTAGAAAACGTACAATGTCTAAAATAATAAAGATTTGATTTGTGTTTGTGATGCAGTAGGAAGATTGGATCCAATCTGAACAGAATCCATTTGATATAATAAAACAATGTCCACTAATAAAAACGTCCACTAAGACTTCAAAATGATTTGAAAGCAGCAGCTGATTGAATCCAAAGCATCATAGATTTGATGAAAAGATTATTTGGTTGAATCTTTTTTAAACTTCTGAAGTTTAACCCAACCACACTACACATGTATACATATTTTAAGTGGCTAGGCAAGTAAAATAGGCTACAGATTACTAATAAGTTAATTCTAAGGATGGATGCCTGTATTTATATCTAGTCAATTTATTTATTTATTACTAAGTTACTTGGGTTGCTAACGGTCCCTCAAAGTCCATGCTTCATAATGCAGTGATGTCCAATTTTATACATATATGTGTATCTCTCTCTCTCTCTCTCTCTCTCTCTGTGTGTGTGTGTGTGTGTGTGTGTGTGTGTGTGTGTGTGTGTTCGTTCATACATAACTTTTTTGAATTTTTACATGAATTTATACAGGGACGCGGTGGCTCAGTGGCTAAGACGCTGAGCTTGTCGATCTAAAGGTCGGCAGTTCAGCGGTTCAAATCCCTAGTGCCCTGTAACGGGGTGAGCTCCCATTACTTGTCCCAGCTTCTGCCAACCTAGCAGTTTGAAAGCAGGTAAAAAATGCAAGTAGAAAAATAGGGACCAGCTTTGGTGGGAAGGTAACAGCATTCCATGCGCCTTTGCCGTTTAGTCATGCTGGCCACATGACCACGGAGACATCTTCTGACAGCTCTGGCTTTTCGGCTTTGAAACGGAGATGAGCACCGCCCCCTAAAGTCAGGAACAACTATCACATATGTGCGAAGGGAACCTTTACCTTTACCTTAACAACTCTCCTTAATTGTTGAATAAGGTATAAGTGGGTTTTCAAGGCATCTATTATTCATAAGATAAACTTGAGCACTCTTAAAGAAATGCACTGCTCTTTCTACTCAAGAGCATTAAAATGAAAGCCATATATCTGTTTTAGCAACTTCCTGCTTTGAGGTAGAACAAATCAAATCAAAACAAAACAAAACAGAGAATCTGCTGACCCCGAGGAGGAGAAGGAGGAATTGTTTAAGTGAAGCGTTTGCTTGGGAGTATTGGCAGGAATTTAGGATAAAAGTATTTAATCAGATCTGGAAGATTAAATTATAGAGTAGAAAAGGATTGCTACAATCCAATTCTTGCCAATAATGCTTGTGTTATTTGCATCGTGATCGTAGAATTTTGACTGGAAAGTTCATCCACGTAGAGGATTAGAGATGGCTAACCAGACAGCGCCTCAAACTGGAGGTCAAATGCGATAGCCGACAAGACAGTTCACTTAATCCTCCTTTCATCAACTAAGGAGTTCTTGCAGTTATTCCCATTCTAGCCATGGTTGCAATTCAAAAGAACGATTGAAGCTCTTCTGTAAAGTAAGTCAGGGCTAAATACAAGAGAGATTACTAATAATCATAGGGTCTTACAAAGTAGATTTTTCTGAAGGACAAGGAATGGTATATAGCAGTTACACAATTGCAAAGAAACTATGAAGCTCAAGGTATTTCTCCAGATATTTGCTTTTGGGGGTAAACGGTAAGATGCCTCCACACACACCCCACTTCCACTAGCAATTGTATCATTATTGGAGACTTGAAATTAGAAAGCACCCTCACTTGTTAGAGGATGTGCTACTGAAGATATGCACAGCCAGTGGTGGGATTCAAAATTGTTGACTATGGGCGTTCTGTTCTGTGGGCGTGGCTTGGTGGGCATGGAAGGGAAAGGATACTGTAAAATCTCCATTCCCTCCCCACTCCAGGGGAAGGATACTGCAAAATCCCCATTCCTCCTGATCAGCTAGGACTCAGGAGGCAGAGAATAGATGGGGGTGGGGCCAGTCAGACATGGTATTTAACGGTTCTCCGAACTACTCAAAATTTCCGCTACCGGTTCTCCAGAACTGGTCAGAACCTGCTGAATACCACCTCTGATGCAGACTTCTAAATGAATGCAGGATAATTCAGTAGCAGCAAGTCTCATTACACATAAAAATCCTCAAAATGCAGTTGCGTGGGCTTAGCTCAGTGTTCAATAAATGCTAACAGAACATTCACGATATATAGAATTGTTGGAAGAAATATCCATCTGGTTCAGTTCCAAGTGGGGAGAAAGATACTGGAAACATGGAGGCTGATTGGAAAGATGATTTAATGGAGCAGAACCATTAAGCACATGGTCCTGGTGCAGCTGACGACATGGAGTTGAGAGAGAGAGGTATTTATACCTTCTCTTGGGCTTTGCACTTGAACTTCCTGTTCCTGTGGTAAGGGCATGTATTCTATTGGTTGCTGCATAGCTCATGGGGCTATGCAGGGGTCATAGCTGATTTTGTAGGTTATCTGAGTCAAGCTTGGTTGAAGCTTGTTCTGATGCAATAAAGGGGCTTTGTTGTGCAGTTCTTATTGTGGCTGAATGGCTTTTCCCTGAAGGATAATCCCATCATTCTGGAGCTGAAGGTCTTTTGTTTTGTAGATAGGCTGGCCCAGTCCTTCTCAATGGACATCAAATATCTGCTGTGGGCAGGGAGCTGAAGCTCTGAGTTTAGAAACATGTTTCTCCTTTAGGGAAAATATAATATTCTGCCAGGGGTGGGCTTCAAAAATTTTAGCAAGGGGTTCTCTGCTCGGTTACTGGGTGGGAGTGGCCATGGTGGGTGTGACCTAGTCGGCCTCCTGCAGACGTTTTTGCCCTCCCTGGGCTCCGGAGGCTTTCCTTTCGGAAGGCGAAAACAACCTCCCCAGGCTCCGGAGGCCAGAAACAGGCCCATTTTTGGCTTTCCCAAACTTCTGTTAGGCCTGTTTTTTGCCCTCACCAAGCCTCCGTGCCCTGCACTTACCTGCATCCAAAATGAGTAGGGTTCCCAGATCTGCTTCCAAAAAATAGTGGACAAGCGGGGGGGGGGGGGGGGGTTAAGTAATAGAAAAATTTTTTTACAATTAAATTATATATTTTCTTACAAACATTTTAACACATTTTAAAATAATCACTTCAAACTTTACTTAAAATTCAAAACATCAAATATATTATAATAATATGTAAAATATTAAATTACATTTTAATTTATCATAAAGCTTTTGAATAAAAAAAATGTCCACTATTTTGTGAAAAAAATAGTGAACATAATGTGAAAAAAGCGGACTGTCTGCTCAAATAGTGGACACCTGGCAACATTAAAAATGAGCCGCGGGTGGACTCCTGGGAGTGGCGGGGTGGGCGGGGCCAGCCAGGAGTGGGATTTGGCGGTTCTCCAAACTGCACAGAATCTTAGCTAGAGGTTTTCCCGAACCCCTGCAAACCCCCAGCAGCCCATCCCCGAATTCTGCCCTTTTAATAGTTCCTAAAATATTTCATTCTTCTAAGAGGGGTGGGTGCTAACTTTGTACAGAATAAAAACAGATTCATTAAGAAATAGATAGTGGAGAAGGCCTTCCTAAAACACATCTTGAAGAGAGAGAAAACTAAAAGAGAAGGAGGGGCTGAGGGAAAATTTCCTTTTTCCTCTTAAAGACTCATTTCACTAACAACAGGTCAGGAGAAAACTGGCATAGAAAAAATTTATGAAGACCCTTCTCTTTACCCCTCAAGTCATAATTTGCCCTAATGGCTCATAAGTGCAAATAGATGGTGCCATCTCTCACAATCACACACATCTAAGGCCAACAAACTACTTGAGGGAAGGAGGCATAGACAGTGTTGTCCTCTGATATGTCTCACAGCTAATTGCTTGTTTTTCTACCTCAAACTGTCAAATTCGCATCGTCACAGCATCGTCACGTGACGTATCATGACCTTTTTGTCCCCTTCGCTAAACCGGGGATGGGCGGGGCCAGCTTCTACCTGAAGCCTGCATTGTTTGCTCAAAAGCAGCAATTCAGCAGCAACAATAGTAGCTGTTATGTGCAGCAACAGTTGTGAGTTGAAGCTGGCAAGGTTTGAAATGGTCTGGTTTGGTTCTGCAAGCCAACAAGACAGACACAGACTTCAGAGGATAATAGAAGTGCTGAAAAAACAATTACTATCAACCTGCCTTCCATTGAGGACCTGTATACTGCACGAGTCAAAAAGAGGACTATGAAAATATCTACAGACCCCTCGCATCCTGGACATAAATTGTTTCAACTTCTACCCTCAAAAAGACGCAATAGAGCACTGCACACCAAAACAACTAAACACAAGGACAGTTTTTTTCCCGAACGCCATCACTCTGCTTAACAACTAAATTCCTCAACACTGTCAAACTATTCACTAAGTCTGCATTACTATTAATCTTCTCATTGTTCCTATCACCCATCTCCTCCCACTTATGACTGTATGACTGTAACTTTGTTGCTTGTATCCTTACAATTTATATTGATTGTTTCCTAGTATGATTTGATTGCTTATTTGTACCCTATGACTATCATTTTGTACCTTGATGAATGTATCTTGTCTTTTTATTACACTGAGAGCATATGCACCAAAGACAAATTCCTTGTGTGTCCAATCACACTTGGCCAATAAAGAATTCTATTCTATTCTATTCTATTCTATTCTATTCTATTCTATTCTATTCTATTCTATTCTATTCTATTCTACTCTTCTCTACTCTACTCTACTCTACTCTACCCTACCCTACCCTACCCTACCCTACCCTACCCTACTCTACTCTATTCTACTCTACTCTACTCTACTCTACTCTATTCTATTCTATTCTAAATAAGAAGCTGAACCCAGGCACAATTGTAGTGTAAATTCAATACATGTGCCATCCATGGTCCAGGCTGAGAAATGGTGGCAAGAAATCCATTATAACAAAAGGAAAAGAGAAAGATAGGTTGCATTGAGCAAGTGGGACACTAAATATAGAGTTAGATCTTTGTTGTTACCAGGAATGCCAATATTTGCAATCTTATCAACGCAAGCCAGAAGCTCTCTTGTGTAAATTCTTGAGTGACCTTGAACGCTATTGGAGGCAGAAGTTATAGCACCATTGTGCCTATAACTCCTATAACTTAGGATACTGTACATACAAAGCTTGTTGAAGGGACAGTCTGGATTGGTGGCTTCTCTGCCTGCTCGCACAGAGACCTTTCCAATGGAATTACTGCTCAGACACCCAAATTTTTACAAAAATTGCTCTCAGGGCTCCAGGGCAGTTAAGGAATAATGGGTGAATGTCCAATGTTTGTTTCCAACAACTTTTGCTGCCTAATCCTTTCATTGCCCAGTGTGAGATCAACTCTAATAATTCTCAACTAAGAAAGAAGCGTGATAAAAGATGTGGCAATACTACAGTGATAGTAAAAGGTAAAGGTTCCCCTCACACATATGTGCTAGTCGTTCTCAACTCTAGGGGGCGGTGCTCATCTCTGTTTCAAAGCTGAAGAGCCAGCGCTGTCTGAAGACGTCTCCGTGGTCATGTGGCCAGCATGACTAAATGACAAAGGCGCACGGAATGCTGTTACCTTCCCACCAAAGGTGGTCCCTATTTTTCTACTTGCATTTTTACGTGCTTTTGAACTGCTAGGTTGGCAGAAGCTGGGACAAGTAATGGGAGCTCACTCCATTACACAGCACTAGGGATTCGAACCACTGAACTGCCGACCTTTCGATTGACAAGCTCAGCGTCTTAGCCACTGAGCCATTGCATCCTTATAATAAGTAGTAATAGTAGTAATCATAATTTCTTTCTCCAAGATTTTAACTCAGTATTGAAATCACACCTTGTTATAAAAAAGGCTAGAGGAGCAATTTATATTTGAACTTTTCAACATCTTTGTTAGGGTACTTTTAAATAGTTGTTATTAACACCTACTTCATTAAATATATCATATTTTCCCTAAGCTTCATCATAGACTGCATCTTTTGAGGTTGCTATTCTTTGAAGATTCTGGTGGCAGCAAGAATTAAAATGGAGAAACCTCTGTGGTGCTTTTAGAAATAGCGGCAATTATCGGGCTCGTGACTTTCTGTCAGGAAAGAGGAACTGGGATAACAAAAAGATGACATTATTTCAATTTCACGGCTTCCTTAGAAAATGTGAGTATTAATAACACAGAGACAATTGCATATTGAAGTAAATACAGGCAAATGCTCTGGACTTAGACAGGCAAGAAATCAGAGAGAGTCGTCTCTCTTTAATTAGTCTCCTGTTCCTAAAATATTCATGCGAAGGCAGCCAGTCCAGAGGCCACCATTGACACAAAGGAATTCAATTTCCTCTTTCTTTCTTTCTTTCTTTCTTTCTTTCTTTTTCTTTCTTTCTTTCTTTCTTTCTTTCTTTCTTTCTTTCTCTCCCTCCTTCTTTCTCCCACTTACACACATAGACTCTCATTCTCTTTTTAAGAATGAGGATTTGGGGAAACTTAGTTACTTAAGATTAGCAGAGTTTTAAAACTGGAGGAGGAAACTTCAATATCCTGTACTATGCAGATGACACTATCCTGATAGCCAAAAATGCAAAGGCTTGCAAGCTCTAGTAATAAAAGTCAAGGAGCACAGGAGCACAGGGGGGGGCAATGGGACTAAAATTAAAAATAAAGACCTAATGAATGATGATGGGTGCAACAGCCACCCTTAGAATTGACAATGGAGATATTGAAGTAGTGGAAAGCTTCTGTCTTTTAGGATCAACCATCAGCAGAAAAATACCCATTGTGTTCTGACCTAGGCTTCCTTATAAAGTATATAGCACAATCTTAGTCTGGGCAAACCTCTTTTATTCAAATGACGGTGAATTATTGTCATTCCCAGTCTGAAAGGCTTCTCAAACAGTCTATCAGGGGAGTGTTTACAAACACCCACCTTATCTCCTCTGGAATGTTGCCAGAGAACTAATTGCCAAACGCAGGGCAAGGCCAAACTTAGCACAGAGTCAAACAGGAGTTTTCCAGAACTTTTACCAACCAGCTGAACTAATTGCTTCCTGCAAAAGCTCACGTCCCATTCACTTCTCTTTTATGTCTTATGGGAGGGGCCAATCATCTCCAAGCCTTACTCCCAAGTCAACCCTGTTTTCTTAATTGTTCCTGTCTTCTGGCAGCTCTGCGCATGGCCATACTGGGAGCAGGCTGACACTGTTCTTCTGCCTCGCTGATGTCAGACTCCGGAGGCAGCAAAGAACTACCAGATGGTCTTGGCCCCCTCTCTGCCTCCGACTCAGAGCCCTCGTCCGAGTCTTCCCCAGACTCCAGGACTGGCCCACGTTCCTCCCCGACCTCCTTACTGTCTGAATCTGCTGCCAGCTCTGCTGGCTGCTGGCGGGCCACAACACATGGTCAACAAAATATGCCTCAAAGTAGCACTTGGTAGTGCAGCCATGAAGGTCTTGGAAAAGATATTCAGGTGCCAGATTGCGTATAAAACTAGAAAGATCAGAATAATGCAAGTATTCCCTATGATCTCTAAAGAAGTAAAAGCTGGAATGGAGGAGTATTCGTATCATTGAACTTTGGTATTGGAAAAGAGTCCTAAGAATAGCACTAGTACTTAGACTTATATACTACTTCATATGCCACTTCATATACCAGTTCATAGTGGTATATATATACAGCCCTCTCAAAGCAGTTTATAGAGTCAGCATGTTACCCCCAACAATCTGGGTCCTCCTTTTACCAATCTTGGAAAGATGGAAGGCTGAGTCAACCTTGAGCTGGTTCAGAATCGAACTCCTGGTGGTGAGCAGAGTTGGATAACTGAGAAAACAAGCAAATGGATCATTGAACAAACCAACAGAGAGTTCTCACTTAAAGCATAAATGACCCAGCTCTCATATTATCCTACTTTGGATATATTATGTGAAGACTTAGCTCTTTGGAGAAGGCTATAATGCTGGGAAAAGTGGAAAGAAAGACAAGTGAATGACAAGCAGCAAGTAGGTGGACTTGGTTTCACTGGTGATGTGTGCACCATTAGAAGACCTGAAACAATGGACAATGGAGGAAGATTAAAATCTAACCAAGAATTAAAGGAACAGGGAATAATCATAGATTGGTGGCTGTATCTTCAATTGCAAACTAGATACAGAAAAGATTTAGAGGAATTTGGATTTGAACCAAAATTTACACCATTAGATAAATTATTAACAGGCCCAGAAGTGAAATTATTATCTAAAATATATAATTATTTATTAAATTTGGACTTAAAAGAAGAAATTGTAAAGGGATCAATGATAGCATGAGCAAAAAATATTGGGCACAACAATGAGTTAGAAGAATGGGAAAAAATTTGGGGGAAAAACTATACATTAACAAAATCTGCTGCATATAAAGAAAACCAGTATAAAGTGTTCTATAGGTGGCATTTAGCCCCAACTAGACTCGCAAAAATGTACCCCAACCTAAAACCTAATTGCTGGAAATGCAACCAAGTAAAAGGTACCTACTTCCATGTATGGTGGCTTTGCTCAGAAGTTAAAAATTTTTGGATTAAAATACAAAAATGGCTAAAAGAAATTACACACTGTAAAATAGAATTTAAACCTGAACTGTTTCTTCTGGGGATTATTAAAGAAAATTACCCTAAAAGGATAAAATATTTAATCATTCATATAACTACAGCAGCTAGAATTGTACTTGTGCAAGCCTGGAAATGTCCACTATACCAACAGACTGTGCAATAATCCGGAAAATTTTCGAATGTGCAGAAATGGACAAACTTACTTTAGAATTAAATAATAAGGAAGACTTGGAATACTACTTAACTTGGAAAAATTGGTATCAATGGATAGAAATTAAAAATAAGGAATGTATAGAATAAAATAAGATATAAAATGTGTTTAAATATGTTGATTAAGTAGGAATATGTGGGAATAGATGAAGAAAGTTGAGAATTACGTACTGTCAGAAAGACGATGAATTGTATAATTATTACAGATGTATTTTTGTCATAGAGGTATTTTAACTTGTATTTTTGGATTTTAAATGTTAATAAAGATTTATAAAATAAAATTAAAAAAAAAAAGAAGATGACCTGAAAGCCCAGGTTAGGGACAGACTGTTATGGAGAATACTGTATCTTTATGGTCACTAAGAATCAATAACCATTTTATGGCACATCACCAGTCAAGCAATTCTGGACACATCATTCATTTATCTTATAGACATTTTCCATTGTCATTCATTTATTGTACAGACAGTCCTAACCCTGCACAAACATCTCAACAGTTGTTAATGAGGAACTAAATGTTCTCTTACTAGAATCAGATTAGGTGTCAGAAATCATATCAGAATTCAGTTGGAGTCGGAGTCAGATGGCACGAAAATTTCATAAATAAATGTCTAATTCAGCCCACTCAGGCCATTACTCAGGCCAGCTACAATTATCGAAAAGCATGTGTTCCTTTTTGACAGAGTGCTTCACAACATACTATCTGATTCACACCCAAGCTAAACCTACAAAAAACATTCTGAAATCAACATGTTATCCTGTGCATGTGCTTAGGAAAACAATACCACCTTTATTCGTTTGGGCATCCTGTTCTTCATCCAGGGTACCCCATTAGTATTTCTCTGAGCTGATGTTCAGAAATAATTGGTTAGAGTGTTGTACAATTATTTTTCATACTTCTCACCTATTGTCTTCGCTGGTGTTGCTTTTCTCCTCTGTGCTTATGGCTCTGTGTGCAACATCCTTAAAGAAAAGTGAATGGGGAAAGGACGAGGTGCAGTTGCAGCAGCTGTTTTTAATATTTAATTTCCCCCACCTTCTGTTTTTTGTTTGTTTTTTTTTCTTCTATAATCTCTCTGCAAACCAGAAGGGAATGAATGAAGCATTTTAAGGGCGACGGGCGAAGCTGGGAACGAAACACATGCTTCATTCAAAAGTGAAAATTATTTGCAAATGAGAAATTATGCAAACATTCCCTGCCTACCTGTATATTCAAATTGCCCAGGGAAATGCCTAAAATCACATCGGTTGTAAAAAAAAAAAAAAAAAAGGAGGCCTATTACCATCTCTGCTTCAATAGCAGCGCATTGGGTATTTGCAAAGGAAGCTTAGAAGAATGCCTGTTTCATTAAAATGCCATTCAAGTTCTGATGTGACTCTTTTGTGGAGTAACAACTAGTAACGAGGTGGACGGGGAAGGGTGGGGGACAGATTCAGGCTGCTTTGTTAATATTTATTGGTATGTGCAAACTTGTTGGAGTGGTGAGGCAGTCGGTGCTAGAAAGGGAAAGCATTTAACAAAAGCCGATGATGAAAATGTATAATGCTCAAAACAGAATATAACAGACCTTAATTCCGTTTGCAGAATTAAACATGTGGGTTTGACAACACCATACAAAAGCTGTAGCTAGGCTTTTCAATATTCTCTGCAGAGCTTAAAAAAAATCTAAGTCTGCTAAACAAAAGTCAATAACTCTAGATGGCTTGGCTGTTGTGGGAAATCTGCTTGCCAGTATATAGTACATAAAAAGCATTGACCATACTAATAGTGCAGTGGTGGAATTAATTTTTTTTAACTACCGGTTCTGTGGGCATGGCTTGGTGAGTGTGGTGTGGCTTGGTGGGCATGGCAGGGGAAGGATACTGCAAAATCCCCATTCCTTCCTCACTCCCGGGGGAAGGATATTGCAAAATCTCCATTCCCACCCCACTCTGGGGCCAGCCAGAGATGGCATTTGCCGGTTCTCTGACCTACTCAAAATTTCCGCTACCAGTTCTCCAGAACCTGTCAAAACCTGCTGAATAGCACCCCTGTAACAGTACCCAAATCATGGATACCCCCAAAGTAGGCAGACATAATCAAGCTTGTCCACCCCAAGAATAAAACACCCAGACACAAACTGAGCAACATGGTATATGCAGTACAATGCAGTGAGAGCCATGTGCAGATCTGTACACTGGGGAAACAAAACAACCACTTCATAAATGCATGGCACAACATAGGAGAACAAACCCATCACGGCTAGATTCAGCAGTCCATCTGCATTTAAAAGACAAAGGCCACTCTTTTGAAGACAGCAAAGTACCACATTTTGGACAGAGAGAACTTCTGGATTGAAAGAGGGGTCAAAAAGGCCATCTATGTCAAAATTGAACAGTCCTCTCTCAACAACAGAGGGAGAGGGATGCATCATCTATCTCCAGTCTACAACACAGTCCTTTCAACAGTTCCACAAAGGCTCCACACCAGGGTTGGGTTCTACTTACCTTTACTACCGGTTTGCAATAGGATCACGCGCATGTACAAGCGAAGCGAGAAGCTTCTGCGCATGCGAAGATTGCTGATGATAACATCCGGGGCAGTGGGCGGGGCCTCCCGCCGGTTTTACTACTGGTTCTTGCAAGCCGTCCAGACCGGGGGCAACCCACCACTGCTCTACACACACTTACACCACTCATGATCCTGATGACACAGATAAACCTCCAGGTGGCTTCAACGATTTTCTAAAAGAATACAAATGATCAGCTGTCTGCAAGGAATATAAATCCTTCCATTCCTGACCATCAAGTCAGAGCTGAAGAAGCTTCTTGGATGAGAAGCGATACATCTTCAAAGAAAAAACGGAAAGTCCAGTTGCATCTTGAAAGAAAGAAAGAAAGAAGCACTTTTGGGACAACCATGACTTATGGAGATATGAGAATCTCCATAGATATAATCAAGCATAGATAAGGGATTTATTTTAGTAAAAAAAAAAACCAAAAAACAGACACCTCTATACTGGGACTGATTCACTGATTTTCTGGTTGCTGTCAGCAATAATATAATGCTTTTTAAAGATTTGTGAATGATGTTATACATTTTATAAATTATTTAAATGAAATGAAAACATTATAACAATGACATAATCAAAAAAGGAAGGAAGGAAGGAAGGAAGGAAGGAAGGAAGGAAGGAAGGAAGGAAGGAAGGAAGGAAGGAAGGAAGGAAGGAAGGTTAACAGGTAGAAAGATAAACCTATTTAAGACACCTGAATGAACACAAGCGAGATTATCACTTTTTTAAGAGAAAGAGCTTTTATGATATGAAACCAATGCATATTACACATTCAGGAAGTCAAGGGTGGCTCAAATAGACACACATTACCTGAATGGGATGATAGCAGTAGTAGGTTGCTACCGGTTAGCCCCAGATTGGGCGAACCGGTAGCAGTGGTGGCGGGAGGCTCCGCCCACCCACCCAGATGTCTCTGCGCATGCACAGAAGCATCACACACATGCACGAGCACACCCACGATCGAACCGGTAGTGATGGTAGCATTACCGGATGGTAGTATTGTTGACCTACATCTACCACTACTGTCCTTTTGGCAATGACTTACACTGAGTTCTAAGAATGAAGCCGCTACTTCTGGACCAAATAAGGACAGGGAAATGATGTTTGCTACCCTTCTAGCCAACAAAACAGTCTCAAATATGGGCTCTAAGAATTGTGAACTAAACTGAGGAAGTTAGCTATGGCTTCCAAAAGTTTATGCTTTTTCATAAAAATTTGTTCATTGGAAAAGATTCTACCCACAATTTTCTGATTTCTGACTACCATGAACATAGCTCTACTCTGATAATATGTACACAAATAACCAGTGATCATCCATAGTCATATTACAGGCCAAAAGCCCATAGACAGAATTGGACCCTCCAATAGAATATAGTTTTCAAGGACATCAGAATGAAAGAAGATTCTTCTGAGAGCAGCTTACTGCAAAATATATGGGTTATTAGAGAGAAGTTATAATGCCTAAACTAACCCGCTTGTACCTCACATGGGAGCAGGACAGGGGTGCTATTCAGCAGGTTCTGGAGAACCAGTAGCGGAAATTTTGAGTAGTTCGGAGAACCGGTAGCGGAAATTTTGAGCAGTTTGGAGAACTGGCAAATATCTGGCTGGCCCCAGAGTGGGGTGGGAATGGAGATTTTGCAATATCCTTCCCCCAGGAGTGGGGAGGGAATGGGGATTTTGTAGCATCTTTCCCCCAGGAGTGGAGAGGGAATGAGGATTTTGCAGTATCCTTCCCATGCCATGCCCACCAAGCCACGCCCACAGAACTGGTAGTAAAAAAAATGGATTTCACCACTGACACTAGGTAATGTCATCAGTGTTAGTAAGGAATGAGGTTTGCTCTGAATGAATATTCTAGAGGCTGTTCCTGTCAGTCTCAGTTAGAGTGACCTTGGTGGTTCTTTGCTTGGGCTGTTTATTGTTAGCTTGTTTGGCAGTTCCTTGAATACCATGAGCACCAACTAGCAGTCAGAATACATAATGAAAACTTTTTAATTTCACAACACATCAGCAGATTTAACTATAGTTTTAACTGGGAAACTGACCATCCTAGACCAAGCCAAGTTCAAAAACACTAGAGAATTCGTGGAAGCCTGGCTGTCAACTTCGAGTCAAACCTGGCGGCAGTCATCTTTCTGTTCCTCAGTTGCCACACAGAGGGGGAAGGAGATTAGAATGCATTACTAGACACAACAGAGAGCTTTCTCATGAGAACCAAGGTCATCTCTACTGGAAACCAATAAGGTTGAGGAAGGAGTGCCTGAAAAGCCCGTCAATTAACCCAATTGGCCAACGTGACCCGTGACACTTGGGGATGGGATTATTCCAGGGGTGAAATCCAGCAGGTTCTGACAGGCTCTGGAGAACCGGTAGTGGAAATTTTGACTAGTTCGGAGAACCGGCAAATATCACCTCTGGTTGGCCCCAGAATGGGGTGGGAATGGAGATTTTGCAATATCCTTCCCCCAGGAGTGGGGAGGGAATGGAGATTTTGCAATAACCTTCCCCTGGAGTGGGGTGGGAATGGAGATTTTGCAGTATCCTTCCTCTGCCATGCCCACCAAGCCACGCCCACCAAGCCACCCCATGCGCACCAAGGCATGCCCACAGAACCGGTAGTAAAAAAAATTGGATTTCACCACTGGGTTATTCCTTAGTTTATTTATACTGAAACCATGGAAAAGACTTAGAATTGATTTCCCGTTGTAGTTGTACCAATATGATGTACTCAGTAAAGAGGACCTTTGAGAAGGAGCCAAGTCTCAGAGTTCTGATTTGCTTGGGTTCATTAGTTGGAACTTTGACACTGGAACTCTGACAATTCAGCCATCAATAGGCACATAGATATAAAGAACACCTACATAAAGTTCAAAAGAGACAATCAACAAACCAAAAAGGGAACAAAAAGACCAAAATACCGCCCTACTATCAAGACCTAGATGAGCAAAGATTAACTCCAAGGTTAACATCAGACCAATAGTCAAGAAGTAAACAATACCCGCAATCAAAAAAACTGCCAAACAAGCTAACAGTAAACACCCAACCAAAGGACTACTAAAATACTCCCACCACACAGACAGGGCAAGCCACTAGAACTGTGATGGCGAATGTATGGTATACGTGCCACAAGTGGCACGCAGAGCCATTTCTCCGGGCACACGAGCCATCGCCCATTCCTCTTCTGGGTTCCAGCGAGCCGGCCTGCTGGTCTTCACGTGTGTAAGAGCACCAGAAACCAGAAGTGCAGTCGCCGGGTAGGCATGCTGCTCCTGCCACTGCCAGAGGAGAAGGGCCAGGGGGCAGGGCGGTTCTCACGCTGCCACTTCCGGCTGAGAAGCTGGAGGAGGAGGAGCAGCCATCGGAGAGGCAAGCTGCCCCAGGTGGGCCAGAGGAGAGTGCAGCTCCTCACGCATGGAGACACCGCCGAGGGCCCAGCTCGCCGGCAGGGGAGGAGCTGCAGGGGCCAGCTGGTCGCTCCTGCCCCTCGGCCTGTGACTGCCGCTGCTGCTGCTGCTCTTCTGGGGTGGCAGGGCTGTGCAGGAGCTGAGTCCATGTGGGAGGAATATCTGATTGGCGCCAGGGTAAGAGATGCACCAGTCGGGAAGCAGTTGTGCTCCCTTGGCAGAAGTGGCAAGAGAGGGGGCTGTGCTGGCTTGTTCTCAGTGGCAGGCTGGGGTCATTGACACTCTTCCAGTTTCCAGTGTGCATGCGCACCGGCCTGTTGGTCTTCACATGCGCATGCGTGGCAGAAACCGAAAGACCAGGTAGCTGGTGCTACCAACATGCATGTGCTGGAAACCAGAAGATGTGCGCACCAGGCAGCTGCTCTTCCGGTCCCTGGCATGCGGGGGCGGGTGGACACACGCACGTGCTCCCATTTCAGCACTCGGTGCCGAAAAGGTTCACCAACACTCCACTAGAATATAAATTGAGAGCAAATACCATTCCTTACTAGTACTAATGATGTTACCTAGTTTGGTTCATAAAACTTCTGCAAAAAAAAAAAAAAAAAAATTCAGAGAGCACCAAAGACCCCTCGATAAAAATTAAATTATATATAATCAATTAATTATATATAATATAATTAATCTGATTAAAATAACTATATAACCATACAATGTGGTGAAAATTGAAAATATAGCACAAAGAAGACAATTGTGTCCTTATGCCATTGTATCTTCATAATTCACAGACCTAGGCCAAAAGTAACTTCTGAAAATGGTATCATGTATTAAGGGAAACTAAAGGAAAAGCAAAAGAAAGACAAAGATTCTTCTTTATATTAAATTAAAACTGGATTTAATCACCAGGTCTTACGCTCAAGTTCTTTTTCAAAAGTCAACCAGCCAAAAACCTTGAAACCTTTTGATGTTTTCAATATTAATCTTTAGAGATTTCTACAAAGAGAGACTTAACTTTCTTCCTCCCAGAATGTTTACATTCAGAAAGTTTGTCATTTGGAAGTGAGATCTTCAATTCTGCTTTTCTTTCAAAACACCTCACCCTCAATGCTTCCTTTTTCTCAACTGGGCCTAACTTAACTTGCTCAGGTCCACAATTTTTTTTTTTGCAAAATTGCCTGCCGGTGCAAAGCTATTAACGTACCTGTGATTATGCTGGAAAATATATTCTGTAAAGTTGCCAAGTTATGCAGAAATTATTTTCGTAACACCAAGAAGCATCCAAACAGGTTTCACTTCATCATCACCATGAGGAACTGATTGAAAGTATCACTTGAGGTGAGAAATCGCTCGCCTGGCTCATTATCAGCTTGAGATGCATATCAGCTGTGTTGTTTTATTTTAAAGAAACCTAGACAAAAGACACTGCATGTAGCTGTGCTGTAATTAAATCATACTCCAGGGTAGAGATAATAGCAAATTATAAAATGGCTTGGAAAAGTGACAGTAATTATTCTTCAGGGATCCTTTTCTACCCAAGTTTATAGAGTTTTAAAGACTTGTCAGAAAAATCTCTGAATGAGTAATTGTGAAAGATCAGAGCAAACAAAGAATCTTGAGTCATTAAGCATTTTTGGTCAACCCGCTACATATTTCTTTGCCAATGTTCTTAGTCCTAATTCTTTCCTACTGAAACAGAAATTTTTGGTACCCATTTATCATGACATTATTTGCCACTCTCCCACATGAAGAAGTCATGAAATATACGCATTTGCGTTACATTTTCATTTTTTACATTTTGTTTGTTAGCTGCAATTGTGGATACTTAAAATATAAGTTAAAGAATAGGAAGCTCCTTGGAGACCAATCCAGTTAACTTCTCTTTTTTTCTCCTAAACTGGATGAAAACCATGTTTCTTTTCACTGCACGTGTCGAGGATAAAAACCTGGGATTTTCTAAGTATGTGCTCTGCCAAAGGGCCAGCTAACGCCCAGTATGCCCAATCAAGAAGCTACAATACACAGAATGGATTCTATCAGAAAGATAGGCAAAAATGACCCTTCAACCTGAAATCCAAATGAGACAGAATTATTAGACAAAAATATGATCTGGCTTTGGTGCATGATGAACCCCCATTCCCCTATAATCAAATGATGTGTGACCAACAACTTGTAATAGCATGAAATATCAATATTTAATTCAATTGAAATATCTCTATTGTCTCAATGAATAATTTCAGTTTCAAAGCAATTGATCACTCTCTCACTCCCTCCCTCTCCCTCTCTCTCTCCCCCACTCCTTCTCTCTCTCTCTCTCCTTCTCCCTCTCCCTCTCCCTCCTCTCTCCCTCCCTCTCCCTCTCCCTCCCTCCTTCTCTCCCTCTCTCCCTCCCTCTCCCTCTCCCCCTCTCTCTCCCCCTCCTCTCTCCCTCTCTCCCTCCCTCCTTCTCTCCCTCCCTCTCCCTCTCCCCCTCTCTCTCCCCCTCTCTCTCCCCCTCCTCTCTCCCTCTCTCCCTCCCTCTCTCTCCCTCTCTCTCTCTCCCTATCTCTCTCTTCCTCCCTCCTTCTCTCTCCCTCTCTTTCTCCCTCCCCCCTCTCCCTCCTTCTCTCTCCCTTTCTCTCTCCTTCTCCCTCCCTCCCTCCTTCTCTCCCTCTCTCCCTCCCTCTCTCTCTCCCCTCCTTCTCTCTCCCTCTCTCTCCCTCCCTGTCTCTCCCTCCCTCCCTCTCCCTATCTCTCTCTTCCTCCCTCCTTCTCTCTCCCTTTCTCTCTCCTTCTCCCTCCCTCTCTCCCTCCCTCCTTCTCCCTCCCTCTCTCCCCCTCCCTCTCCCTCCCCCTCCCTCTCTCTCTCCCTCATTCTCTCTTCCTCTCTCCCTCCTTCTCCCTCCCTCCCTCTCTCCCTCTCCCTCCCTCTCTCCCCCTCCCCCCTCCCTCTCCCTATCTCTCTCTCCCTCCCTCCTTCTCTCTCCCACCCCTTCCCCCTCTCCCTCTCTCTCTCTCCCTCCCTCCTTCTCTCTCCCTCTCTCTCTCCTCTCTCTCTCCCTCTCCCTCCCTCTCTCTATCTCTCTCCCTCCCTCCTTCTCTCTCCCTCTTCCTCTCTCTCCCTCCATCCTTCTCTCTCCTTCTCTCTCTCCCCCCTCTCTCTCCCTCCCCTTTCCCCCTCTCTCTCCCTCCCCTTTCCCCCCCCTCTCTCTCTCTCTCTCTCTCACACACACACACACACACACACACACACACACACACACACTGCCCTTTTGCTAATAGCTGTCTATTGCTAATGAGCTCTGGTTACTTTCATCTCTGATCATTCCGCATGGACTTTTTAATACACAGGAAGAAATGCAAGATAATAAAGCATCAGTCCAATCAGCTCAGATTGCTTTTCATGCTGAAATCAGGAGGGTTGGGAGACACAATTACTGGACATCTGGAGGTTTCCAGAGTATTATATGTATCAGTGCCGGCAACTGATATATTGTTGATCAGAGAGTTCTAATACAATTCGATCGTTGAGCTACACACTGAGTTACATCATGGTGAAAATGTGAATGCAAACTGAAGTACAAAATAGCCATAGACTGAATGATGCTCATTTCTAATTCAAATTGGAAGTCTCGGGGCACCATGCTTTCGTTCTATTTCCATCTCCTGACCTCTCCCAAAACAGTTTGAAACCTTCAGATATCTTTTTCTCTGCAGGCGTTGGAGGACTTGGAAATGGCTCCTCAAAAGAGAGAATATGAAAACTGGATGCAGACAATGACATCACCCTAATATGCTACAGTTCCAAGCAGGGGTGAAATCCAGCAGGTTCTGCAGAACTGGTAGCAGAAATTTTGAGCAGTTTGGAGAACCAGCAAATACCACCTCTGGCTGGCCCCAGAGTGGGGTGGGAATGGAGATTTTGCAATATCCTTCCCCCAGGAGTGGGGAGGGAATGGGGATTTTGCAGTATCCTTCCCCTGGCTCACCCACCAAGCCACGCCCACCAAGCCACATGATGCCACCAAGCCATGCCGACAGAACTGGCAGTTTAAAAAAATTGGATTTCACCACTGGTTCCAGGTGTAAGAAACAAGTTGGGGAAAGCATGCAGGGCATAGTTTCTGGGCTCCTCTCCCACTCTTTAATAACAACTCTTCTTTTACTCTCCAGGAAACTAGGAAGGGTCCCTTCTGAAAGGCTTCCCACAGCCCCTCTTGTGTGAGCTGAGGTGTCTTTTGCACCATGCAGCTCTTCTTCCTGTCTTTCAAATAAAAGGAAAGGAGGGGAGGATTACTTTTAAGTCTTGCAAGGTCCTCTTGATGTAATCTTACAATAAAGATAGTTGTGTATTCACAGTTGTGCTTCTTGTGTGGACTACCCCAAAGATGTTGTGGCCTGCCAGCAGCCAAAAGAGCTGGCAGCAGATTCTGTATTAGTGTAGTGAGAGCACATTAAAGTCCTTTTTACTGTTTCTTTTATTTTTAAGGTGTTTTATTGTTGTTGCGTTATCGGTTTATCTGACTTTAGTTTCTATTGTATTGTTCCTCTTATTGGATGTTTATGGATGTTTTCATTTTTTACTGTGGACCTTGTTAATATTGTTATAGGTTACTATATTAAAGTGCCAGGGCTCTGAACAGATTTAGCGATATGCAAATCCAATAAAACAAATTGGAACGGTGGTTTCTAACTTTTTATCACTTTCTCCTCTTTTTTTATAATATCCTTTCTAAGGATATTTCTTTTGTGGATGTTTTTATTCTTTTAATGTTTTTTAAATTGTTTTAGAATTTTAGAATTGTAAGCCGCCCAGAATCACTTGGTGGGGTTGGGCAGCTATAGAAGTTGAATAAATAAATAGACATAAAAATATGCTGAATACAAAATAAAAAATTTCAAAAGCAACCTGAGCATTGTAGATGTCAGTCCTTTCAGGTAGTCTGGATAAGAACAACTATGAATTCTACCACTATCTTTACTGAAAAGTTATCATAACAGAATCTTGAAAGTCTGAAAGTATTTCTCTATTCCTTTCCTTTTAGTCTCCAGGAAACAACCCATGTTTCCCCAAAAATAAGACTGGGGTTTATATTAATTTTTGCTCCAAAAGATATATTAGGGCTTATTTACCAGCTAGGTCTTATTTTTTGGGAAATATGGTACTTAAATGCGTCTGTCTGGCTGACAATCTTAACTGGAGCTTTTTTCTGGGGTAGGGCTTATATTACGAGCATCCTGAAAAATCATGCTAGGGTTTATTTTCCAATTAGATCTTATTTTCAGGGAAACATAGCAGGGGTGGGTTCTACTTACCTTTACTACTGGTTCGCAATGAGGCCGCATGCATGCGCAGAAGCTTCTGCACATGCGCAGAAGCATTCTGATAATGTCGGGGTTGGTGGGCGGAGCCTCCCACTGGTTTTACTACCGGTTCTATAGAACCGGTGCGAACCGGGAGCAACCCACCAGGGAAACACAGTAGGGAGTATCCCTTCTGTGATGCTTCCAACAACCCCTCTGTTTCTATATCTTTTGCATGATAGTTGCTTTTCTTCCTGCCTCCCAAGATCATTCCCACATGCCATTACAGTGGATGCCACCAGCTGAGAAATGCCTATCCAATATCCAGTTGTACCACTAGCATCCCTCACTCCCCTCCCCCCCAAGACTGAGGAGGAATTCAGAAATTTGTGATCTGCTGTCCTGAGTTCCTATAGATGAGCCCATAACTCACAGATTAAACATTTGCCATTTCTAATCCATTTGTTGCTTTCTGTGCCTGAAGAAGATGGTAAGGGTGAAGGAGTGTTAACCAACAGCAGAAAGAAGCAAATCGACAAAAGAGATCCAACTAACACTGTCAAAGGCTTTTTGAAAGTCTACTGAATCCTTCTCCAAAGTGGATGTCTCATGGATGGGTAACTAACCATAAACAGGAATCAGATGATTAGAATAAATGTAAAATAAAAGCTTACATCTAGAAGTAAGTGACTCTCATAAGCAATGGATTTATTTTGAGTTCTGTTTTCTTTCTGTATCTGAGATGGAGATAGTTCTAACAAAGAAAATAAGCATTTCAAAGACAAAAGGAGTTTCTTTCTTCTGTAAGAATTCCTCTCTCTAAAAAAATAAAAAAATAAAATAAAATAAAATAAAATAAAATAAAATAAAATAAAATAAAATAAAATAAAATAAAATAAAATAAAATAAAATATATTAAAAAAAATATGACATGATTGAAAAATGAAAGAAGCAAGTATTAGTATTCAGATTTTGGATCCAGATTTTGCATTCAGATTTTGTTTCATTTGTATTTAATTTTAATTTATACATTTTAACTTTGAGTGCAGGTTCTGTGTTTTAGTATTTATTATTTCCCCTGCAGAAATGAATGTAATGTTAATTTAAGGCTGTGAGGTGGAGTGGAATGTTTCAAATTTGGAATTGCACTTGGCCTCCAAAAAGCTTAAAATAGTTTTAACCTACAATATAGCTGGAGGAGCTATATTTCTCATATTACTTGCAGTATTTGGCATTGAAACAAATCGTTTTTCTTTCCGTGTAATAAACAGAAACCTCCTCCCAATAAACATTTTCTTTCAAAATGCAGTTCGTTTACTCACAAAGACATGCATGAAAAAAACCATAACAATTGTTTTACAGGACAAGATGAGGACTACACTATGACATGGGGAAGGAGCTTTTCTGTTTAAGCACTGCATCAACAAGACTAGTGTCAGACCTGAAAGCCATCTTTTACATTTGGGCCTTCAGACCTGCCACATATTCTTCTGTGGAAAATGGGAAGGGTGATATGTAGTCAAAATAACATTCCTTTCTCAGAGAGTCAGGGACGCATTGCCCTGGCACCTGGAGTCGGATGACTGGGAGATGTCTTCAGTTTGGACGATGGATGATTGGACCATGTGATGGACATGTGGGTGTTGGGCAGGGACTTGAACTTTCATTTGAGTGGGGAAAACCTGGAAACTTTCAGATTTGGGTTTTCCCAGATCTGCCAGTATGACATCTCTAATAAAAAGTAACTTTCAGAAAATCCAAGTCTCAGAGTTTTCTTTCATTGGGGATGTTACTTGGAACCCTGACATTACCCCGAATCTGATCTGATCTGTTCTGTTCTGTTCTGTTCTGTTCTGTTCTGTTCTGTTCTACTCTACTCTACTCTACTCTACTCTACTCTACTCTACTCCACTCCACTCCACTCCACTCCACTCCACTCCACTCCACTCCACTCCACTCTCAACTCCATTCTATTTGAATATATGTCACCCTCCAAAGGACTCCCAGTTCCATGAATTTAGCAGAGCACATAAACTCCTCTAAAGTAATCTAAAAACTCAAAACTCCCAGATTTAAATTTTTCCTGGGTTGCCTCTAAAGGTAAACAAGGAGTAAACAGATTAAGACAGATAACTCACTTGCAGACTGATGTATCAATAGAGTTTTATATGGGATTTTATTACTGTATTTTAAATTAACCTAAGTCCCAAGCAGATTTTACATGCAACCTGGGCTCTGGCATTTCATTGTAGGAAATTAAGCCTACATAATAACACTTCCATAAAAAAATATAAAAAAGGAGCAATGAATAAAGACTCGCAATGAAAGGAAATGTTAGAGAAAGCCAAACTCCAGAGAAAAGAGAAAATGTCCAAGCAATAAACATTCCATCCACACTTCCTTGAAAAAAATATGAGAAAACAATTCACTGCTTATTCTTTCAAGGCTCTTCTCTGGAGACAAGCTTTTTTTTTTGTAAATTACACTGTTCTGATGATATAAAAGTATTTCATTTGTTATAAACTGGCAGCCATGCAAGAGTTGTCTTATTAATATTGCATGGTGCGAGGATAAATTAAGAAGCAAGTGCTCCGTTCGGGGGGAGAGTTAACTTTGTGTCATTTGCTGTGCTGGGACCATTGTTGAAAACAGATGAATAGCAGCCTCACTTTGATGCTGTGTAAATGTATTATTTGACTAACGTATCAAATACATCACAAGAAATACAGGACTATGAGAAATAGAAATTGGAATTAAAACTGCTGGGAGAGAAGTCAAGCTCGGATATGCTGCCGATATTACTTTGATGGCCGGAAGCAATGCAGAAGTAAAGAATCCCCAACTGAAGGTTAAAGAAAATAGTGGAAATGTTGCCTCATTGGTCAATGGTTTTTTTTAAAAAAAAAAAAAACTAAGATTACATCACAAGGGAATGCCAACTCACTACAGATCAATAGATGATAACAAGTTGAAATAATAACAGGATATCTCTTCCAAGGTTAAAAATATAGAGATAGTGAGTATAGCCAGAAAATAGAGAAGTTTGCTTCCTGGAAGAAAGATTATGTCCAGTGTTGATAAATTAGAGATATTAGATGGACCTCAAAGATAATTTCAAGGCCATGATTAACAGATTAAAAGAGTTGGAAGGGACCTTGTAGGTCTTCTAGTTCAACCCCCTGCCCAAGCAGAAGACCCTACACCATTTCTGACAGATGGCAGTCCAGTCTCTTCTTGAAAGCTTCCAGTGATGAAGCGCCCACAACTTCTGAAGGCAACTTCTGTTCCATTGGTTGATTGCTCTCACTGTCAGAAAATTTCTCCTTTTTTCCAGGTTGAATCTCTCCTTGTTCAGTTTCCATTCATTATTCCTTATCTGGCCATCGGGTTCCTTGGAAAATAGCTTGACCCCTTTTTGTGGCAGCCCCTCAAATATTGGAACCCTGTTATCATGTCTCCCCTGGTCCTTCTCTTCACTAGACTAGCCATGCCCAGTTTCTGTAACCGTTCATCGTTTTTTTAATCAATGATTTATTAATGATTACCTATGAACTGTAGCATAAGAAAATTGCTGGCAATATTCAGTTGGTAAGAAGAATAGCGCAGGTGGTTAGATTCTGCGCAGCAACACTGGGGATTCGTAGAAAACACGTGTCTAATCCACCATAGCTATTTTATACACCAAATGTAGCAAACTCTTTGCACTATGGGCCTCACAATTTATGGGTTGTTATTTTAGTATAGTTAGGCCATGTGTAATTGACAGACTGGATTTTAATATAGATTTTACCTGTTATTTATTATTTTATTCTAGAATTTTTAACTGGATATTCATTGAGTGTTTTTATTTGTTCTGGTCTCTGGCCTATGACTCAGTGGTGGGTTTCAAATTTTTTTACTACTGGTTCTGTGGGCGTGGCTTGGTGGGCATGGTTTGGTGGGCGTGGCAGGGGAAGGATACTGTAAAATTTCCATTCCCTCCCCAATCCAGGGTAAGGTTACTTCAAAATCCCCATTTCCTCCCAATCAGCTGGGACTTGGGAGGCAGAGAATAGATGGGGGCGGGGGCGGTAGAATTTTTACTACCGGTTCTCTGAACTACTCAAAATTTCCGCTACCGGTTCTCTAGAACTGGTCAGAACCTGCTGAAACCACCTCTGCTATGACTGTAATAAACAAAATTGATTGATTGAAGACTCCAATTTATTTTATTTTATTATTATATACCATATTTTATTACTTTTACAAACATATCCACCACACCTTCCTCCTCATATTTTTCCCCATAACAATATCCCTGTGAGGTGAGTTAGGTTGAGAGAGTGACTGGCTCAAGATCACTCAGCTGGCTTTCAGTGCTAAGGCGAGACTTGAACTCACAGTCTTTCTAGCCTGGTACTTTAACCACTAGACTACATTGCTTCTCTTATTTACTAATGCTTGGTAAAATCAAAGATCATTGAAACAGAGGCACACAGACTTCATGAGAGCCAAATACTACTACTGATGCCACAGGTATGAATTTACAAGAACTCAGTTATTGACAAACAATTCTGGCAAAATGATATGTCCTAAAGAAGCAGAACCAACTGTACGGATACTTTTCAGCAATATTATAGAATATCAATCAACAGTATCATAATAAGTGTTGTGAATGAATCTGCTATAATATTGTTTGCAGCTCCATCAGTGTGTTCATAAATAAAATCAGCAAAAAACAAGGGAAAAGATAATCAGAATTCTTATCATGAAGGTTCTTGGCATTGCATATTTTAAACATTTATAAAGTGATATAGTAATGCTCGGGGAAATTCCATAATTCAATTGGGATTTCAGAATTCTCTGAAAAGACATTAAACCCAGATAGTTCACCCTAAAATCTGTTCAAAATGGACTCACTAATGGCCAGTCTTTCTATGACTGTGTGTAAATACACATGTACTGTATAAAATAAAAAAGGACCACCTAATTGCAATATGAGAACAAATTCTTATTTCTAAAAGACCTGCTTAATTTTAGGTCATATTAGTTAACAGAGTCTTTCACACTTGCTTAAAGTAAAAGTAATTAGTTTCCAAGCTTAATTTTCCTAAAATCTTTTTAGCAAGTTGTTCAGAAGACGAGAAAGAAGATTTAAAGACCTTCAGTATACCCCAAACAACCTAACAGCACAGACATCTTTATATTTCCTAATTAAATTACCATGAACTGGTGCAATGGTGGGTCTTTTCACTGATAATGCAGAATCATGCAGTTGGTTCTTTACATTACCAATTCTTCCTCTGCATTCTCTGCTCAAAACTCCTGCAATCTTTTTTTAAAGATGAGGCAAGCAGAGCAAAATCTGTAGTTTTCAAGATTCCCAACATAAATAAAAAGTATGCGGAGGCGGGCAGGAGAAAAAGTTCCCCCCACTCAATACTTTTGGAGGCTAATGATTCAGTACAGTGTTCCTGAGACTCAGGCAGAAGCTTACTTCCCTGCCCCTGCATTCAAAAATGCTAACAATTGAAACTCAAACCTCCTTCATAGAATTTAGCAGTGGCCAGGAGGAAGTCTCCAGAAGACGGATTAGTAACAGGGATCAGTAATGGTAATAGAGTTGGGAAGTAGCTTGGATGTCTTTTAGTCCAGCCCCCTGCTCTCATAGGAGATCTATACTATTTCTGATAAATGGCTGTCTAGTCTCTTCTCAAAATGCCTTCCATTGAGGATCTGTATACTGCACGAGTCAAAAAGAGGACTGTGAAAATATCTACAGACCCCTCACATCCTGGACATAAATTGTTTCAACTCCTACCCTCAAAAAGACGCTATAGGGCATTGCACACCAGAGAAACTAGAAACAAGGACAGTTTTTTCTCAAATGCCATCACTCTGCTTAACAACTAATTCCCACAACACTGGCAAATAATTTACTAAGACTGTATTACTATTATTCTTCTCTTCCTTACTAGTACCTATCTCTTCCCACTTATTATTATCACCAAGTTTCTGGTCTCTTTCAATTATATTGTTTTTATTTGTTTTCTAGTACGATTTGATAGCTTATTAGTAACCTTGACTATCATTAAGTGTTGTATCTTTTTATTCTCGGTGAATGTGTTTTATTCTCCTTATGTACACTGAGATCATATGCACCTAAGACAAATTCCTTGTATGTCCAATCATACTTGGCCAATAAAGAATTCTATTCTATTCTATTCTATTCTATTCTATTCTATTCTATTCTATTCTATTCTATTCTATTCTATTCTATTCTATTCTATTCCATTCCATTCCATTCCATTCCATTCCATTCCATTCTATTCTATTCTATTAAAAGCCTCCAGTGTTGGGGCACCCACAATTTCTGAAGGCAATTTGTTCCACTGGTTAATTGTTCTCAGTGTTAGGAATTTTCTTCTTAGCAATAGCAATAATACTTAGACTTATATACTGCTTCTCAGTGCTTTACAGCCCTAAATCTGCATATTGCCCCCAACAATCTGGGTCCTCATTTTACCGCCCAAGGAAGGATGAAAGGCTAAATCTTTCATCTTGAGCCTGATGAGATTCGAACTGCCAAATTGCAAGTAGCCAGCAGTCAGCAGAATTAGCCTGTAGTACTGCATTCTAACCACTGCACCATTGTAGATGATGTTCTAGATTGGTTCTCTCCTTGGTTAGTTTCCATCCATCGTTTCTTGTCCTGCCCTGATGGAGTTTAGCACACTGCAGCATTCACAATCACCATTGATTTTACAGTTTGGAGTTGATTAGATATTAAACCTAAAACAGTGGTTAGCCATCAGTAAAGCTCAGTAGTTGTCTAGGATAATTCAACGAAACTCAAATGTATCCTTTAAAAATGTGCTATAAATCATCAGTGTGGTAATAACATGCCTGTAAACATATAAAAGTCCTTCTTAAAAATAGTGAGGGGTTTTTCTATCTCGCTGGGAACTCAGGTTGATGAGAAAATCACTGTAAGGATTTAAAGCATGTAAAACCATTTTGCTAAAGTACCTCAGTATCAATAACTCTGCTACCATCAGGCTTCACTCCCAGGCTCTGAAGTAAATCACAGCTCCCTCAATACTTCATTCTTAGTTCAACCTCTCAGCCTGACTTGGCAGCAAATACCCAGATATTATCAGTAAGATTAAAATCTTTATTGCTGACAAGAATAACAGCCAATTGCCCTGCACCAGTGCAAAAATATCAGAGTCTTAATGTGTGCTCTCAAGGTTTTAAACTCTATGCTTCTTCTTCCAGCCCTTCAAAATTAATAGACAATTGGCTGATAGCTTCAACGCCTTGGGCAGTTAAGGAATGTTTACATAACACCATCCCTTGCCTGGGAAAGCTAATTCCCCATCTTATCAGCCTAAAACTAGGGATCAGCTGCTGGGGGTTTGCAGGGGTTCGGGAGAACCTCTAGCTAAGATTCTGTGCAGTTTGGAGAACCCCCAAATCCCACTCTTGGTTGGCCCCACCCACCCCACCCGATCCCTGCCGGGAGTCCCCCCGCGGCCCATTTTGGATGCAGGTAAGTGCAGGGCACGCGCGGATGCCCAGAGAGAGTGAAAAACGGGCCTACCAAAAGCTTGGGAAGGCCAGAAACGGGGCCATTTCTGGCCTCCAGAGGGCCTCCGGAGCCTGGGAAGGCCATTTTCGCCCTCCCAGAGGCTCAAGGAAACCCTCCGGAGCCCAGGGAGGACAAAAATGCTCCCCCCGCCATGATGCAGGAGGCCGAGTAGGCCATGCCCACTCATCAACCGGGCAGACAGCCCCTTGCTAAAAATTTTGAAGCCCACCCGTGCTTAAGACTCATATTTACAAAGTAATTCCAGTTAGGAAAAAGAGAAGAACTGGAAGTTCAAGGATTCTTTAGATGTCTGCAAAGTACTACAGGTAGTCCACGCTTATTGACTGTCTTGGTTCGTGGCTGTTTGAAGTTACAATACAATTTCCAATACAACTGTAAAGAACAATTTTGTAACTGATCACATGATCACCATCCGTGAGCTTTACAACTAACTTCCCACAAGCAGAATTAATGGAGATCGAGGGTGTGAAATTGCAAGTTGCATCGCATGCTGTCTTGCTTACTGACCACAATTGCTCATTTAACAGCCATAGTGGAAGTAAGGCTGTATGTCTGGCACAGTCACATGGTTGTTGTTTTTTTTTAATTTAGTGACCTCAGTGCTTTAAGACAGAGTTGCCAGTCCCAACTGGGGCCAGTAAGTGAAGACTATATGTATAATATCTTGACTTGTGTAAAGGAAAAAATGTTGGCTTATTTTCTATGGTGAGCTTTCAAAACACATTAACTATTCTAAACTGGATGCCAAACCAGGTTGGTCCCTGATTTAATCTAGCTGAGCTCCCATCACTACTAATTTAAAATCTACTTCACTAAACATAATACTTTATTGATTAGCTAGTAAGCCATATCAGAATACAGAATGTAAAATACAGAATTAAATCATGTTAGAAAATAGAGTAAAAGTAATAAATAAAAAAAATGCAAATGATATCTCTGTGTTGCCTTTTACAATTTACCCCCACTAAGACCTACATACTGTATGCAGGTCTCAGTTGTACTGTTTTGTTCAGATAAAGTAGATCTTACTAAAGATCTTAGCAGATTTTCCTTTAAATGGTACTTGAACCCTTTGAATGCCGCTTCTAAAAAACACACCCAAATTACTGCAACAAACTCTGGAGTCACTTCTCCATGGAGTGAACCAATGTATGTTCTGAATTGTTGATGGTGGGAGCTTAATTTGTTCTTGTTTTTTCATGCTGTGAGCTGCTGAGTCTGTATAATTTGTGGTGGGATATAAACATGATCAATCAATCAATCAATAAAATGATTTCTGTAGGCCAGTTAAATAGTTCTTGTTCTATGTCAGCCTTTCCATTCAGCCGATTTCAGTTGAGCGAGAATTGCTCCAGGCAAGTGCCGAACATGCAACATTTTACTTTCCAAAAAACTCTATAGTTTCTCAAAATTGTGAAAGCACAATCTTTTGAACAGGGCCAGCTAATAGAAAATTTCTACATAATTGCAAGAAAGCATCCAAGGTATTTAAATAGTAAATAAGAAAAGACCTTAGAGCAGGCCTGTCAAACTGGCGGACCGCGGGCCGGATATGTCATATGCAGGCCACGCCTATCCCGGCTCTGCAAAGGCAAAAAACATTGTGATACGTCATGATATGCTATGATACATCACGTGACACAAGCAAGTTTGACACCTGTGCCTTAGAGCAAGGATGAAATCCAGCAGGTTCTGACAGGTTCTGGAGACCCGGTAGCGGAAATTTTGAACAGTTCGGAGAACAGATAGCGGAAATTTTGAGTAGTTCAGAAAACTGGCAAATACCACCTCTGGCTGGCCCCAAAGTGGGGAGGGAATGGAGATTTTGCAGTATCCTTCCCCTGCCACTCCCACCAAGCCACACCCACCAAGCCACACCATGGCCAGTAATAAAAAAATTTGAATTTCACCACCGCCTTAGAGGTTATGTAGTCCATACCTGCTCAGAGTGGCATCCCCTACAGCAGTGTTTCTCAATCCTAGCAACTTTAAGATGGGTGTGGACTTCAACTCCCAGAATTTCCCAGCCACTAACCTACCATAGATAAACTGGTGGGAAGTTTAGAACAATTGTGGGTACCAAATGGTCATTCTGTACTATGTCTGAAAATGAAAATCGAAAACTACTGAGATGTACCTTATTGCTTAATTCTTTTTAATTATTATTTTTTGTGTGTCTCTTACCTCTGACTTGGCTCTTTCTGAATTCGCTGGATTGTATTTTTTCCAAAAAAATTGCTGATTGTAATGCAATGTACAACATTTCTTCACCTTAGGGGGAAACAACTGATCTTGTCCAGCCTACCGAATCTTCCTCAGATTAGGAAAGACCAAATGGAGACCTCTCTTTAATACACTGCCATTGCAGCGAGGCAATTTGTCAAATGCACAAAAATCCAGATTGTGCGTTTCATAGTGATCTGTAATGTCAGAGGCTGCTAATGGACCATAAGATTTTGCAACTTCCCCATAAACAGTTGCTTAATGAAAAATCAGTTAAATCGTTCACAGATCACTTGCAGCTGTGCCCTTTTGATTTCTTCCTGCATTGCCTAGCAAAGGTTACATTAACAGAACAGAGAGTAAATGAGGTCTAATTTTCTTTTTTTGTTTGTTTTCCTGCCCTCCAGGCTTTTCTGATTCACCTTCTTTTCCCCCTTGAACTCAGAGCATAATTGGAAGACTCACCAATGTCTAAAATATGTCTGAAACAGGAAGTATCTTTGCCTATCTTGTAAATAGTAGCTCCTGGCTGAACTTGTCAGGGCTTCAAAGGCTTATACATGTCTAGGCCTAGTGAGTACCTGGATAGAAGACTCCCAGATAATTATAGGGCTCCTAGGCTCAAAAAGGCATCCTAGAAAGAACCAGCAACAAAACCACCTTAATATTACTGCCAAATAAACTGCGCAGCTACATCTATGATGCTGCCAGGTGTTAAAGGCTGATTCACATCAGACTTTCTTTTTATAAAGATAACGAGGTCCTTCCAGATGTGTTCCTGAGGCTGTTCAAAACCATCTCCAGTTCTGTTTGATCTCTTTCATCAGTTGAACCAGGAGTTGAATCAATTATAGATGAAATGCAGAAAAGCCACATTTCTAGATATGCTGCAGCCCTGATAGAATTGGGAGTAGTTCACCTCCTTATCTGTGGAAAGCAGAGGACCATGCTTCACTTCCTGGTTTCTTTCTCCACCTCCTGCAGAGAAGCGTCCTCTGCAATTTAAGGTTTTTGTTTCTGGGCCTTCCAATCAATCTTGACAACTGCCTGGACTAGTCCCTGCAATTTTCTTGGCAAGATTTTTGGAAGTAACTTGCACTGCTTCCATCTTTCCAGGCTGAAAGAGAAGAACTATCTCAAGGTCACACATCTGGCTTCATGGCTAAGGTAGAACTAGAACTCATGGTCTCCCTAATTCTAGTCTGCTGCCTTTAACCACTAACCAAATTTAAGGTTTATGTATGACAAACCAGTGACTATTTCCCCAGTATGCCCTACCCAGTGGTGGGATTCAGCCGGTTCAAGCAAACCAGTTGTTAAATTGCTGGCTGGTCCCAAACTAGAAACTCCAGTTTAGATGTAAGTAACTACATAAATATAACTTTCTAACATTTTGTTTGTTTCATAATACATGGTAAATAAACAAATTAGCCATATGTGACTTGCCCAAAACCACAAACAGAGCAGAAAAGTATCTAGGGATGCCTCCTGGAATTCGTCCTAAGAAAGGGATTTCAGAAAATCTGAACTACCTTCTCTCTTTGCTTGTTAGCAGCAAATGCTAACTATGCATAAATCAGGAATAAATAGCGGCTGAAGGATCAGACGGAAAAAAATATTTAACTCTTCCTTTGGCATCGGATCTTTTGTTATTTAAATTGATCTCAGGCTACTTTTTTTCTTGCGGAGTTCCAAAACTATGTTTGGAATCTTGGAGGTAGGAAGATAATTTGAGTGTAGAAGTAGAAGAAATTAATTTAAAGGCATTTTCCTATTTCATTCTACCATCTGCCAGTACACTGAAGCAAGGAAGCAATAGGAACAGTTCTAGTACAAAGTTCTGATAATTTGCAGCACCATTGTAAAACAAGGGTAGAGACACTTCCTTTTTCTAGATCTTTCACTGTTTTACAAAGACTATGACCATGTTGGCAAACCTATGGCATGCATGCCACAAGTGGCACGCAGAGCCATATCAGTGGGCCCGCGAGCTCAGCTCTGGGGCGAGCCCACCGGAAGTAGGGAAACAGGCTGTTTCCGGCCTCCGGAAGGCCTGGGGGGGAAGGCCCATTTTTCGTTCTCCCCAGGCTCCTAGAAAGGCTCTGGAACCTGGGGAGAGCAAAAAATGGGCCTTCCGGTCCCATCGGAAGTCGGGCCATTTCCAGCCTCCGGAGGGCCTCCAAGGGGGAAGGGAAGGGCATTTTCACCCTCCTCAGGCTCCTAGAAAGGCTCTGGAGCCTGGGGAGGGTGAAAAACTGGCCCACCATGCCATCACATGCCAAAAGTGGGGGGAGCACGGGTGGGTCGTGTGTGCATGCAGGGTGGCCACATAGAATTATGGGTGTGGGCACACGCACATGTGACCCCACCGTGCTCCCCCCACTTTTGGCACACGATGGCAAGAAGGTTAGTCATCACTGGACTATGAGATCCACCAACTGTATCTAGTCATCCTGTCTGGAGATGAGGGGGTGAGGAGGAGAAGGAGAAGGAGTAATTAGTTCCACTTTGAACCACAATTAGTTTTGAAGAAAAGTTATTGCATACATTTTATGGAATCCCATTTTTATTTTGGGGGGAAGGCGGGGAATCAGAATTTTAAAAGTAGACTCAATGGCTCTCAGGCATCGTTGTTTTAACCTAAGGATGACAAAGCTATGCGTATAGCACCACTTACTGGCAAAGTCAGGAAAACAAGTTTCTTTTTTTTTAGTCATACATTTTATAGCAAGCTAGTGACATCAGAGGACCAAATCTGCCTATGATTCAGATAGAAGTTTAAATTTAAATTTAAATGTCCTTCAATGCCACTAGAATCAATTGTTGCAAGTTTTTTTTTTTTTTAAAGTGGATGAAAAACAGAACCGAGATGAAATTAGGATCCATTCTCAAAGCATTATAAAGAAGAGGCAAAAGTTGGTCGGAGAGAGCAGTGGAGAGCAGAAAGCAGCTGTTCCCATATATCCATCTTCCCTGGTTATGTATCTGTAGGGAGGCACCTAGAAATAACTGTACCCTGTGAAACTAATGCAGGGCATTTACAGCCAACAACAAGGTTGCCTAAAGGACCACATGTGTAGGGTGAGGTCATCACGCAAATGTTGCAACTATACACTTGCATCCTATTTCTGATGCAAATAGGAGCCTGAGTGGCGTAAGAGGCTAATGCCTCCTACTAAGGCAGCATTTAACATCCAGCTGCCTGCAATTACTGCGAGTTCAATTCTCACCAGGCTCAAGGTCGACTCAGCCTTCCATCCTTTCTAAGGTGGGTAAAATGAGGACCCGGTTTGTGGGGGCAATAAGCTGACTTTGTATAAAAATATACAAAAGTATGAAGGCTATTGCTTAACGCATTGTAAGCCACCCTGAGTCTCCGGAGAAGGGCGGCATATAAAAATAAATTTAAAAAAAATAATAAAAATAAAAAATACGAAATCTCAGCATCCATATAACGATATTTGTACCGTGCCGCTATATCAGGTGTGTCAAACTCAAAGCCCGCAGGCTGGATGTGGCCAATGGGGTGCTTAGATCTGGCCTGTGGGGCCGCCCTGGAAACAGCGAAGGATCTGCCCACGGTGCCTCCGCCGTGAAAATGTTTTTGCATGGGCCCTCGAGCTTTGTTTTTGCTGGCAGAGCATTGCAGGAGGCCGTCACAGCCAAAAACAGAGCCCGGGATGTGCCTCTCCTGTCCTCTGTTTTTGCTGGCAGAGTGCTAGCAAAATAAACTACTAGCAAAAGTGGATCCCCCCCAGCCCCACCCAGGCCACCACAGGTACCCCTGACACGAGTGACATCGAGATGGCCACGCGCATCCTGGACATGCCCACTTGGACACATCTATGCCCCCCCCCGACACAACCCTGATGCGGCCCTCAATGAAATTGAGTTTGACACCCTTGTGCTATATCTACAGAAGTGTCTTTCTTACTGAAATGATCAAGGTATTAAGAAAATGCATTACAATGCTCAATATTTACAAAAGATACCAGTAATCATTGTAACATTTTTTTAAAAAACCCTGAATGCCCAATACTTATCCATGTGACAGATGCTAAATAAATATCTAAGAAATGGTGGGGGGGGGGGTGAGTTAGAAGAAAGCGAAGAAGTACCGAAAATAACCCCATGCTTTTTTAATACACCTGTTCACAAAAGACTTCACAGTGATCGGTGGCAACAAAGGTTCGTGTAAACAATGCAAAGTATTTTCACATTTGTCACTTTGCAGCAGCTGGTCTAGGAAAACAGAAGGAACCAAACACTCTTAACAAGATGTTCAGTGTTAGTCAGACAGTGTTATACCAAGAACTGGCCTATTCGAATGGCAATTTGTGAACAAAAGAAGGGAGAAATAGATTTAGCTGTCAGCGTCCAAATTCTCAATATGTCCCAAATACATAATACAACAACAATAATAAAGAGATCTTTTGGAGGATTGGACAGGATAAAAGACAATGAGATACATTCTAGAATATCAGTGCTACAACTGAGAAGGCCGTATGATCCATTATGCCACAATTACAATTATGTAAGAGCCTTGGGTGGCACAGCAGACTAAGTGCTGTTAACTAACACCAGCTGCCTGCAATTACTGCAAGTTCAAATCTCACCAGGCTCAAGGTTGACTCAGCCTTCCATCCTTCCGAGGTAGGTAAAATGAGGACCCGGATTGTGGGGGCAATAAGCTGACTTTGTATAAAAAAGAACACCGCTTGGGGGGGCTGAAAGCCCTACTAAGCAGGTATATACAAAAATATTGCTTAACGCATTGTAAGCCGCCCTGAGTCTCTGGAGAAGGGCGGCATATAAATCGAACCAATAAATAAATAAATTATGAAAATGTCATAAACTTGAAGAACTGAAGTAGAAGTGATATACACAGAGTTTGGATACACAGGTTTTGTTATATAACACACCGTCTTGGAAAAACTTAAACCAGCGTTTTGGCATCTTTAACTGACTGGACCTCAACTCTCAGAGTTCTGCAGTCAGCACATTTTAAAGTTGCCAGCTTTGAAAAACACTGGCTAAACTAACTGGGATTCCAAATAAAGAACAAGCCACCTATCTAATGTGCAAATGATGGTTAGAGAAAGAGGCACTGACATCAATGCAAAGAGCAGCTTCAGAGAGGCAAGTCTAGCAGGACATTTAGAAACTGAAGTCCAACAGAAGTGGAATATTGTAGACTGGGAAAATCTATTTCAAACACATTTTCTAACTGGGTAGCATTATGTATTTTATTACAATGAAATACAATGAAATAATTTAACACAAATCTCCATATGCATTATGTCAGATGTAAATGCCTTATTCTCTAATGTGTAAATAATGTATATATGGAACATCAGGGGTTAACTTATTCTTTGGACTTTAATGTATTCATAATTCACCACTCCCATTCCTGGCTCCACCCCTTGTATATAAAAGGAGCCATCCTCCCCATTTTCCTTGCTTCTATCTTGAATATTCAGCGAATATAGAATGCCTATTATGATTAAAGAAAAATATATTTAAATCTTTAACTTCTATTATCTTTATTGAGTCTGATCCTGAAAATATTGCAACAAGCTGGTAGCAGAGGATGGTTAATTGACTCAATAAGTAATTAAAAATGTCCAAGAAAGATAGACCCAACACCAGGGCCTACAGCAAAGAAATAGAAACTGATCAAGAGATGATCAACGAATCCACTAATGCGATTTCGAGAGAATCCGAAGAATACACCACTGAAGAAGAAGAACTGATGAGTGAAAATAACGACCAGGAAGAAATCGAGATAGAAAATAACGAACTCAGGTCAGAGATATTAAAAATACTAAAAAGCCAAAAGAATGATGAAAGCCTCATCGCGGACCTCCAGGAGATGCTGAGGAACAGCGGAGCAGCGAGAGAGAAAAACATCATTAAAGAAAAACCCAAAGATCAAAAAACTGTGAGTGAAATGACTACTGAGAAAATAGTTGTAAAAAAGAAAAGATGTGACCCCGCGCGAAATTTTGAACGGCAGCCATCTTGGTTTCAACGAACTTCAAAAGAGAGTGAAGCAGAGCCAATCAAAACGCTCAGTTCAAAATTTCTGGCGCGAAAAACGCTATCAGACGAAGAAAGTGAAAAAGAAGTCTCAAACTCTTCAGATGAACCAAAATCAGAAAGTGAAGACGATTTAACAAAGTCTCAAGTAAAGTCAGCAATGAAAACACTTTTTGCTGCTTTTGGGCCAAGATTGAAAATTTCTAAGACATCAACGAAGAAGCAAGAAATCAAACCGACAACTCAAGACCTGCACGCTCCCATCCTGACTTCGAAAACGACGACACCCGAGCCCAGAGAGCCATGCCGATTCCGTCCTACACCGCAGACAGAATCGAGTGCCAGCACACACAAGAGAAAGAGAAGAACCGCCGCCATCACCAAAGCCCCAAAAACCGAGCCAGAGACCGACTCATCTGAAGAGGAGCGGATCGAGAGAGCTGCAATGGAGAGAACCTTCCACAACGGCGCCAAAGAAGAAATGAGCAACGCGCATGTGCAAAACTACGTAGACAGCCCCGAAAGACTTGAACTGGCCAGAGAACCGCGCAGACTCGTTACAAGCATCCCAATGCCGTTCTGTAATTTCCTGCACTTGAGAGACCACGGACTGCCTCAGGTTGTAAGTAATGGACAAAATAATGTGGGGAACTTACCCAGTGACTTCCCAAAACTTAGAGTTGATGGCATTAATTTACAAGAGTGGTACCAACAGCTTCAGGTTATTTTTATGAAAGAAAATTTACTATTCTTTATAACTAGTCCTCCAAGAAGACCTTGGACTTTAAAAATAGACTGTTTACATCATAGAGCTTTTTTCATAATAATTTCTAGCGTGTCTCCTGCAATGTATCATAGCATCAAACCAAACCTAACTGTATCAGAAATAATTCAATGCATGTTTAATCTATTTCACAGCGATAGCGTAGCCACAACCACAAGAATGTCTAAGGATTTCTTTTCTTCTAGAGTGAAACCAGGGGTTTCTATAAGTGAACATTTGATAAATCTAAACAAAATAAGAGCTGAGCTGCAATTGAGGGGGGAAGTGATTTCAGATCAAACTATGAAAAGTGTTATTATCAATTCACTTGATCCATCATGGGATAGCTTTATGTCACACTTAGATACCATTAATTTGGGATATTTATCAATAGAAAGTCTATCTAACAAATTGATAGCAGAAGACAATTCAAGAAAAAATCGTTCCAGTAACCAAACAGAACACAAATCTTTTAGGAAAGTAGTCTTTCAAGATAAATATAATGAGGCCTTTAGATGCCACAATTGTGGATCCAGGGAACACAGTAGAAGAGACTGTCCCAAAGTCCCAAGGGAGAGACATAGGCCAGAATATAGGAGCAAATACAATTACAGACAATCTTCCACAGATAGACACAAATATAGAAGTCCACCAAACTACAGAGAAAGTAGAGGGGGTAGAGAAAATTCAAAAGAGAGAAAATCTGGGTCACTAAATGGGCTAAATAAACAAGACAGCACCAAAACACAACAAGATGAGAACAATAATTGGCTTATTGATTCTGGTGCAACAAATCACACCACTAATAACAAAAGTATATTATCTTCATTTACAGAAGATAAGTTTGTGATAAAGGTAGCTAATCAAGAAAAGGTTCAAGTATTAGGCAGAGGAAATGTGACCTTGCCTGGTTTAGGGAAAATAGAGGGGGTATTATTAATCCCAGAAATACCTCACAACATACTAAGTGCTATAAAACTAAGCAGAGAATCTGACATCAATATAGTTTTCTCAAAGGGGAAAGCAACTATAGAAAAGAACAAAACAAATGTAGGCACTGTAATGATAAAAGGGGGTCTACCCTATCTGATAACCAAAGAAAGATGGTTACATAACATTGATTCAAATATGGAAGATTGTATTGAAGCAGATGATGAAAATGTCAGTAACAGTGACAATGATGAATGTAAAATAACTCATGATAACAAAAATACACACAATGAGAAAAAACCAAAAATAGGTAAACCAATTCATGATGAGTGTGCTCACATCTTACATAGGAAGTTAGGACATGCAAGCTTTCCTGTAGTACAAAAAATGACTGAACACGCAGAAGGTGTAAAAATAAAAAATTGTGAAAATTATTTAGAATGCTCAGTATGTAAATCCACCAAACTAAAAACCAGTCCCAGACCAAAAAAATCTAACAGATCAACTAACAATATTTTTGATTTGGTACATATGGACTTAGTTGGTCCATTAACTCCATCAATTACCTATAGAAAACGTTACTTCCTAACAATAGTGGATGATTACAGTCGCTATGGTTTTGTTTACACATTAAAGCACAAGGATGAAACCTTTCAGAAATTTAAGGAATTCTACAAACGCATAGAAACACAACATAATATCAAAATAAAACAAATTATGACAGATAGGGGATGTGAATTCATGTCTAAAGAATTCTCCCAATGGTTAAAGGATAGAGGGATGCTACATTTCACGTCCAATCCATTTTCTGCATTTCAAAATGGGATTGCAGAGAGAAAGAACTCCACACTACAAACCATGATTAGATGCACATTAGAGGATGCTGGTTTAGGCAAACAATTTTGGTCAGAAGCCTTACATTATTCAAATTACACTCAAAATAGAACATGGTCCAGTATTGTGAATAAGACACCATATGAGGTGATGTACAATAGAAAACCTAAATTAGCACACATGCACATATTTGGAGTTACTGCAGACGTGCACATACCTAAACAATTGAGGAGAAAGGGAGAAAACGTATCCAGGAGATTAAGATTCATGGGATACGAAACTGGAACCAAAGGGTACAGATTCATCGATAATAATAACAAATTTATAGTATCCAGAACAGCTGTGTTTCATGAGCAAGCCAATTGGTCTAAGTTGCACCTTAATGAAATTTTTCCTAATAAAAGCAAAGATAATATATCTTGCGAGGAAGGAACAACAGAAAATCAAAATATTAACAAAAGTAAGAACAAAACCAAAACTTGGACAAATAGTCAGCATAAAATAAAGACAGACACATTAACAAAAAAGGAAGCCAGATATTTGCATGACAACCATAGCAAACCTGAAAGAAATATTAGAAATAATAGAAACCAAATACCAAATAAATACAAAGATTATATTATGCATATGGATGGAGAACAAATAACACCTAATACATATGAGGAAGTATTGAAACTTCCCCGTGAAGAAAGAGAAAAATGGGAACTAGCTATGGAAAAAGAAATGGAAAGTTTACAAGGATTAAATGTATTCACACCTGCGATCGCACCTAAGGATAAAACAATTATAGGTACCAGGTGGATTTATAAAATTAAGAATTTAGAAGGAGGTAATACCTTATACAAGGCCAGACTAGTTGCACAAGGTTATGCACAAAAATATCCAGAAGACTATACTGACACATATTCACCCACAGTGAGAACAGAGAGTGTCAAAACAGCTCTTGTAGTAGCATCTGCACTCAATCTAGACGTGTTTCAATATGACATACAGACTGCATACTTACATGCGAAATTAGATAAGGAGATATATGTAAGAGCACCACACAGTCAATACACTAATAAGAACGAAATTTGGTTATTAAATAAGAGTCTGTACGGATTGAAGCAATCTGGCAAAAGATGGTACGATTGTTTGGTAAAAGTACTAAAGACCATGGATTTCAACGCCACCACTGCTGATAACTGTTTCTTTGTAAAAAAGAGTAATGATCATATTGAATTTGTATTAATTTATGTGGATGATATTTTATATATTGGAAAGCATAAAGAGAGCAGGGAAATCTTTGTAAATAAGTTAAACGAACACTTCTCATTGAAATCACTAGGTAAAGTGAATAAATACCTTGGTGTACAAATTAACAAAACAAAAAGGGGGTTCAAACTTACTCAGAAAGATAAAATCATTGAACTCCTAAACAAATGTAACTTAAATAATGCCAAAACATGTGACACACCTATGCAAACTGATTTTCTTAGAAACAATGATGAATCTTCCCCTGAGTTTAAAGACAACACATTTTACAGATCAGTTATAGGTTCACTCCTTTATATATCTAATTGGACTAGGCCAGATATTGCATTACCTCTCAATTTATTGTCAAGATATGTTAGCAAACCAACCTTGTATCATTGGGAAGCTGTCAAAAGAATTTTAAGATATCTGAAAAGTACATTAGATTTTTGTTTAATATTGGAACCCAATAATGACAAAGAACCAAAAATTACTTGTTATGCTGATGCAGATTGGGCTGGTGATACATCATGCAGAAAGAGTACCTCTGGTTATGTTTTTTTATTGAACGATTGTCCAGTTTACTGGTATACTGGTAAACAAGAACTGGTAGCCACTTCTACCACAGAAGCGGAATATGTTTGCTTGTCTAAAGCTGCAAATAACCTTGTATGGTTCAATGATTTGATCACAGATATTTGGAAGAAACCTACTTTACCATTTATTATGCATGAAGACAATAAAGCGGCCATTGAAATATCTAGATCCGATGCAATTGGACAAAGGTCCAGGCATATTGATATAAAATTTAAGCACGTGAGACAACTATCTCAAGACGGATTCATCAAAGCAATACATTGTGATACTTCTGAACAATTAGCTGACATATTAACAAAACCCTTACCTTCTAAACAACACAAATATTTAACTTCTAAATTATATGTATTATATTGTCCTGAATCTGAATGTAACTGGTGTTGTATAACGAACCGGCATTTAGAGGGGGATTTGTCAGATGTAAATGCCTTATTCTCTAATGTGTAAATAATGTATATATGGAACATCAGGGGTTAACTTATTCTTTGGACTTTAATGTATTCATAATTCACCACTCCCATTCCTGGCTCCACCCCTTGTATATAAAAGGAGCCATCCTCCCCATTTTCCTTGCTTCTATCTTGAATATTCAGCGAATATAGAATGCCTATTATGATTAAAGAAAAATATATTTAAATCTTTAACTTCTATTATCTTTATTGAGTCTGATCCTGAAAATATTGCAACACATTATGTGTTTGTTTTTCTTATTCCTGCCTTGCCCTTCCAGTGTACTTCTCAACACAAATATTGGGTTCCAGTTTTGGTACCTGGTAAATTATCAGAGATTAAATAAGATTTTTGCAGGGTGCAGGATTCTATATGGAGGCAACCTCCAACATGCGCACTTTCAAAACAGGAGTTTACAGATTCTCAAGAAAGTTGAAATGAAGCCTTGCCTGTAGGGGAACCTCTGACAGTCTTCTCAAAGACAGATCCTCATGACAGCCATTTCAAAGCTTCAGGTGAGTAGATTCTGAACTGCTGGGATTTCAGGAGGATACAAAGACAAATATAGTGCCTTATGAAAAGGAGCAGCAATGCTGTTTCAAATGTCAATTTGAAGGCTTCAGTCGCAAGCATGTCATAAAAGTGAACAGAAATAAAATTAGAAATGCTGCCTTTATTTTTGGTTTTCCATGGACTCAAGCATAATCATGTAGTTCTTCAACCTAGGGTATGGAAGAGATTTGCCCCTGTATTTTAACATCACAGTCTAATTGGAACACCTTTATAGAATAGAATAGAATAGAATAGAATAGAATAGAATAGAGTAGAGTAGAGTAGAGTAGAGTAGAGTAGAGTAGAGTAGAGTAGAGTAGAGTAGAGTAGAGTAGAGCAGAGCAGAATAGCATAGAATAGAATAGAATAGAATAGAATAGAATAGAATAGAATAGAATAGAATAGAATAGAATAGAATAGAATAGAATAGAATAGAATAACAGAGTTGAAAGGAACCTTGGAGGTCTTCTAGTCCAACCCTACACCACTTCAGACAAATGGTTATCCAACATCTTCTTAAAAACTTCCAGTATTGGAGCATTCACAACTTCTGGAGGCAAGTTGTTCTAACTGTTAATTATTCTAACTGTCAGAAATTTTTCCTTAGTTCTAAATTGCTTCTCTCCTTGATTAGTTTCCACTCATTGCTTCTTGTCCTGCCCTCAGGTGCTTTGGAGAATAGCTTGACTCCCTCTTCTTTGTGGCAGCGCCTGAGATATTGGAACTCTGCTATCATGTCTCCCCTAGTCCTTCTTTTCATTAAACTAGACATACCCAGTTCCTGCAACCGTTCTTCATATGTATTAGTCTCCAGTCCCCTAATCATCTTTGTTGCTCTTTTCTGCACTCTTTGTAGAGTCTCCACATCTTTTTTACATCATGGCGACCAAACTGAATACAGTATTCCAAGTGTGGCCTTCACAATAAATGGTATTAACACTTTACGTTTCTTGATTCCTTGATTGTAATCCCTGATAACATTCCATTCAAGATTTAAGCAAGCCTAACATTAAACCTATCATATATTCATATTAAGCTTTGTTGTAAGGGCCCAGTCCTGCCTTTCACTTCATCAACATCTCTCTTTCTCATGATTTACTAGGGTTATCTTCCATCCTTGAGAGTCTATGTTTCTGTGTTTCCTTATACCCTAAATCAGCTTTCTTTAAATGTACCTTCTAGCTACATCATCTATGCTGGCTGAGAATTCAAGATATTATAGTCAACTCTTCTAAAATACCAAATTGGATAATGTTGATTTGTTATTTATGATTATTCATCAGATCCTATCCACAAGGATTCAGGATAACCACCTTGACATGCTTAGATAACCCTACAAAAATATGGCATAAAAATCTGGAATAATCACAACATCTCAAATCATTCAATACAATAAATATCTGTTTTTGGATCTATCTAAGGCTAGCTACCATTCTTCATTCTTAAAATTAATGACAATACTGAATGTACCCACTGCATTGAGGAGCATTTTTAAAAATTATTTGGCTTATTTTTATTTTTTTATCTTTTAGCACAGAAAGACATCTGACCATAGAAAATTTTAACCTAGTGATTAAAAATAAGTAACGTGCATTATAAAAGTAGTCAACAAGCATAACCATTCCAAAGCAGAACCAATCATTTACCCAACGATAGAAGACATAAATGAAAAAGTGGAATGAGTCTGCCCCTTGAAAAAAGAAGAAAATAAGATAGTGCTATTACTGTAGCATTTTGCATAACAAAAGGTTCTGAAACAAGAATTATCCAAAATATCAAGGACTGAGAGCTGAAAATAGAAAAATGATTCCTATAATTAGTTCCTTCTACTCATAAAAAGTAATGAGATGGCAGACCAGGGGTGAAATCCAGCAGGATCTGAAAGGTTCTGGAGAACTGGTAGCAGAAATTTTGAGTAGTTCGGAGAAGCGGCAAATACCACCTTTGGCTGACCCCAGAGTGGGGTAGAAATGGAAATTTTGCAGTATCCTTCCCCTGCCATGCCCACCAAGCCATGCCCACCAAGCCACACCCACAGAACCGGTAGTAAAAAAAAATTGAATTTCACCACTGTGGCAGACCCAACACTTCAAATTATTGTAAGACCTATCTCTGACATTTGAATCCATGTAGGCACTTCTTAACCACAATAATACATAGAATCAGCAAGCCTAAAACAGGAGCCACAGTATCACAGGTGCCATTATAATCTGAGCACATACTCAACTAGTATGAGAGAAAGTTTTGCTGTACGTCAAGATAAGCAGAGTTAGGAAGCAGAGAATTCCGTTTCAATCAGGGCAATCATTTAGCCCCGTAGAATGGAAATGAATCTGGGTATCTTCATGCTTGACTTCCAATCACACACACACACACACACACACACACACACACACACACACACACACTGCACTAACCTATGACTTGTTTCAATTTGGATTTATTGAATAAACTACATAGTATGCAAGGAAGCGGTGGCTCAGTGGCTAAGACGCTGAGCTTGTCGATCAAAAGGTCGGCAGTTCAGCGGTTCGAATCCCTAGTGCCGCATAATGGGGTGAGCTCCCGTTACTTATCCCAGCTTCTGCCAACCTAGCAGTTCAAAAGCACGTAAAAAAATGCAAGTAGAAAAATAGGGACCACCTTTGGTGGGAAGGTAACAGCATTCCGTGTGCCTTTGGCATTTAGTCATGCCGGCCACATGACCACGGAGACGTCTTCGGACAGTGCTGGCTTTTTGGCATTGAAATGGAGATGAGCACCACCCCCTAGAGTCGGGAACAACTAGCACAGATGTGCGAGGGGAACCTTTACCCTATACCTTACATAGTATGCAGTGCAGGGTGGATAAAAATCAATGATTTAAAAAATATATATATATCAGATTTTTTTTTATTTAAATCGGATTTTTTTTATTTAAATCGGATTTTTTTTATTTTTATCGAATTTATTTTAATAAAAAACTTTTGGGGTAAAAATCTATCGTAAGATAGTTTTCTATTTAAGATACATAAATAATTTAGTTTATTCAGCATGAAATGGAGCTTAGTTATGTAGCATGAGGCTGTATATTCTGCAACACTGGGACTATCGGTGAGTCAACAGTGGGTCAAAGGAGTAGCAGAGATGACAGTTGCTCTTTAAAAACTATGATTTAAATCGAGTTGATTTAAATCAAGCCTTTTTACTAGTGATTTAAATCATGATTTAAATTGTGATTTAAATCAACTCAATTTAAATCAAATCCACCCTGATGCAGTGTGAACCTAAGTGAAGACATCAGCTGGGATTTACAGAAGCCAGTGCCTGGATTTCCATAGCCTACATGAAAGGAAAAGAAATATTAAGATTTATATGGTTTGTGTGGAACAAGAGATTGAGCGAGACGCTCTTTGTTAATGCAGCTAAGGGCTTTCCAAAGACAACAGCTACAGGCGCTGTTTTGCTTTCCATGAAAACTAGTTATCAATATTCTTACAGCAAGCCATTCAGCGTTCCTTCAGCCGAGCCTGGGCCCTTGAAAAGACATAATGAAAGAAGCTCTGAAAACCATCTTTTCTCTTCCTTAAGAGCCCAGATAAATGCTAATTATTTCAAGGCAAGCCTGTGGATTGGATAACAACCAAGGGAGTTTTCTATAGGCTTGAACACAAGCATAACAAAATATTTCCCAGAAGTACATCATTAACATTACGTCCCAGAAAGCCTATTATATAAAAGTGTCAGATTGCAGAAAATCACAACTAATGAATCCTTTGGCTATAACAAGTACCAACTTCAGACTAAATGAAGGAGAAAAGTAGACTGCTAACATCTAGCCAGAGAATTCTTAACTAGGGTGTAGATAATTTGGTTGCCCTCCTATTGCTTTGAAGGGCTACCATTCCCACAGTGCCTTGCAATTGTCTATGCTAGCTATGGTTAATAGGAGTTAAAGTCGCTAACATTTGGAGAGTGCCACCCAGAGGTGGGTTTCAGCTGGTTCTGACCAGTTCTGGAGAACCGGTAGCGGAAATTTTGAGTAGTTCGGAGAACCGGTAGTAAAAATTCTGACTGGCCCCGCCCCCATCTATTCTCTGACTCCCAAGTCCCAGCTGATTGGGAGGAAATGGGGATTTTGCAGTATCCTTCCCCTGGATTGGGGAGAGAATGGGGATTTTACAGTATCCTTCCCATGCCATACGAAATCCTCTCTCTGTTCCTTTGAAATATCGACATTTTGTTTTGTTCAATGAATGTATTCTAAATTGCACTTAACTTGTTTTAAAGCAGATGTTAAAGGTATTGTTGCAGGATGTAAGCTGTAGGGACTACTCAGAGGGCTGAAAAAAGTCATTTCGACAGGTCCTCACACTTTTGACCAGTCCTCGCACTTATGACAGGCCATCATTTATGCCCGTTGCAGCATTCTTAACACCTGTGTCACTCATTTCACAACTGCGGTGCTTCATGTGACCGGGTGGGCGTAGCCAGGTGGTCATGTGGCATCGCTTCTTTGCCCTAATGACAGTTTGCTGCAATGGTCATAAGTGTGAAAAACGGTCATAAGTCACTTTTTACAGTGCCATTGTAATTGTTGTAAATCAAGGATTACCTGTACAAAAATACAAAAAGCTTCTTTGCTTGCAAAAAGCTGCCCTAAATACCAAACATTAGATTAGAAATACCTGCAAAGTGGAGTTACAAATCAGGGAGGGTGCCAGATCATCTTGAGGAATTGAAATGGTTAAAATGCAATGATAACTATCAGCAGTCAACTCTTGGTCATAAAGTGAAACCCTTTAGCAGAGAGGTGATTTAAGCTCTCCAGAATGAAGCCAAGGAGCAAACAGAATACCTGTTGCTTATAAACCAATTACCAGAACAAATAGACACAGTAACTAGTCAGATTTCCGAAGCTGCTTCTTTTCAGGAACAGAGATTAACTTTTTTCCTTCCAAACAAAGCTGAATAGGGAAAATTATCTCATCACTAAACACAGGATTAAACATCACCAAGCACAGAATTAAACTTCACCAAAACCCAGTTTTAGACCAAAATTCAGAAAGGGTATGTAAACTCACGTTTGAATGTCAATCTTTCTAGCTAGCCAATAATCCTTGATGAATGTCACTCATCTTGGTTCCTTGTCATTAAAAGCTTCTGCTTCGTTATTCAATGATTTCTTCAAAGTGCTGATCATTGCATCCTGGCTGGAAGAACTCCAACAGGGAAGTATTTCCTTCCAACAGCGGTGTAAAAAGCTTAAAACAACCCTTCTCCTTTAAGAAAGTAAAAAATAAATAAATAAATAAAACCTCCGAGAAGCTCTGGAACCGGAAGCGACAGTAAGTCTAAGCGTACTGCCAAGAATATAATAAGGGTTAACGGAGTGGCAGTTTCTGTAAGTAGGGCAATAAAGATTAGGCTAGGAAACAACATCAGAAAGTTGTAATTCCTTACAGGATTAACCCTGTAAAATGGGAAAAAAGCAAAAGGAGATTTCTTCTAACAACTGGTTCTCTGAACTGCTTAACTACTTAACAACCAGTTCTACTGAACCTGTGCGAACCGGTAGAATCCCACCACTGAGTCCACCCAACCTTTCTATTCTTGCTCTCTGACCACCAGTTTTTGCAATGCTTTCCCTCACCCACTGCACTCCTCTCTCATCTTCTCACCTCAGTCTTCCCAGTCTACAGTAGTGGCCAAAATTGTGGAAACCTTTTAGGAAAAGTGTATTTTTGAGGTTTGATGGCTAATAACAATACTTTTTTTTGGGGGGGGAGTTTCAAGATAAGCATATTCCACTGCTGGAATGACCTGGGAATAACCAATTGAAAATCTATGGAGCTGACTAAAAAACTTGTTAGTCAGAAGTGACCCAGCAATAAAACCCAGTTAATAGAAGCAAACATTCAATCTTGGTTTCACATTATAACAGCTGCAGAACTAAAAGACTTGGTTCACTCCATGCGAAGGCATTGTAAGGCTGTAATTCATGCTAAAGGTTACCCAACTAAGTATTAACTGACATGGTGATCATTTTTGTATATCTCATTTTTTCTATGGTGATAATTTTTGCATATCTCATTTTTTCTACATGTTTCACTTTTCTTCTTTATACTGTAACTGCTATTCTAATAGCAAATCCTTCATAAAAGTGATTGCATTACATTCTTGATTAAATTATCTTTCCATTGATATATAATTTTATGGTACCACTCCAAAAAAAAGTGGTGTTATTAGCTCGTTTTAGAAAATACACTTTTCCCAAAAGGTTTCTACAATCTTGGCTACTACTGTATTTGAAAATTATTGGTAGTTTTTTTTTTTTTTACACTGATTCTTCTACAAGTTTTATTTTCTCCCAGCCACACATCCTTTCTTGGAATTTCCCCAGTTTAGGAGTTGTCATATAAAAGGTGATTGGGTTTATTTATTTATTGGTTTGATTTATATGCTGCCCTTTTCCGGAGACTCAAGGCGGCTTACAATGCGTTAAGCAATAGCCTTCATACTTTTGTATATACCTGCTTAGTAGGGCTTTCGCGCCCCCCCCAACAGTGTTCTTTTTTATACGGTCAGCTTATTGCCCCCACAAACTGGGTCCTCATTTTACCTACCTCGAAAGGATGGAAGGCTGAGTCAACCTTGAGCCTGGTGAGATTTGAACTTGCAATAATTGCAGGCAGCTGGTGTTACTTAACAATGCTTTAGTCTACTGCACCACCAAGGCTCTATAATGCCACCAAGGGTTGCGTTATTACAAGATGTCCTTCTGTGGGCAGAACAGTAAAAAGTCTTTGATTATGCTAAGAAACTATACCCACAATGGGAATACTCAGGTCAGTCCAACGAGAGTTCGTTTACTGGGAGAGCTTAGTTATATGCTATATCTCAGCCTTATATCTTTCAAGTCTATAATGAAGAAAAACAAGAATGCAAACCACCGCAAGGAAAAGGGAGGTTAAAAATGTCATTTGAAAAAAAGGAACTGTGGTAGCTACCGGGATGAATGCTATTATGACAGCCCTGTCACCCAGCAGACAAATTGGAGTAGATGCTCGAGGAGCGAAATGCCACATCTTTTCATGTGGGCTCATTTGAAACCAGACACAAGGGCTCCAATGTGGAAGAGGTCTGAGGCCAAGAATCATTTCCCTTAAAGGAGAGTCATAACATGTAAATTTCATTCTCCTTCTCTATAATGTTCATGGACGTGTTTGGAAGCAATTGGCCCAACAACACAGCTTAATCATAATAGATCCCCTTCACAGAATACATATGGCAGAGTGAGTAGAGAGAAGCCATTTTTAGGTTGATTGCAGTTACTGTCACTTAAGGCAGATGTATTGGCTCCGAGAGAAGCTGGGTTCCGAATACCTTGGATGGATGAGAAACAGCCATCACCATTTTCCTCCCTCCCTTGGTTATCAGAAGGGTACATACAGTCCACCTACCCGTAAATTCTGAAAACAGGCAGATACAAATGTTATATTATGACTTCATTATGGCCTGCCTTCTTTCTTGTTCTATACAAACGTTAGCATTAATATGATGCTAAATGCTTTTTCTTAGTAATATGTGTTTTATCCCCAAAGTAAATACTCACTCTAGAAAAAAACATTTGCACTGACAACTACAACAATAGGTTTTAGTTATCTCTCCATGCCTTTGTTGTTCTCATTACTAACTCTCTCCAAGTTACTGCATCTGCATATTTAAAAATAATTGTTTGCACATGACGAATTCCTTGTATGTCTAATCACACTTGGCCAATAAACCTAATTCTAATTCTACTCTATTCCTCTACTCCTCTCCTCTCCTCTCCTCTCTTCTCCTCTACTCTACTCTACTCTACTCTATTCAGTGGTAAAATTCACATTTTTTTACTACCGGTTCTGTGGGCATGGCTTGGTGGGCGAGGCATAGCTTGGTGGGCATGGCAGAGGAAGGATACTGCAAAATCTCCATTCCCACCCAACTCCAGGGGAAGGATATTGCAAAATCTCCATTCCCACCCCACTCCAGGGGAATGATACTACAAAATCCCCATTCCATCTCCACTCCTGGAGGAAGGATATTGCAAAATCTGCATTCCCACCCCACTCTGGGACCAGCCAGTTCTCCGAACTACTCAGAATTTCCACTACCAGTTCTCCAGAACCTGTCAGAACCTGTTGGATTTCACCCCTGATTCTATTCTATTCTATTCTATTCTATTCTATTCTATTCTATTCTATTCTATTCTATTCTATTCTATTCTATGCCAAGATGCATTTAACAAAGAGATATGACCCTCCAGATGTTACAGGAAGATACATGTTTCATTTTGAAAAGGGAAGCTATGGGAACATAAACAGAAAGTACAAAAGAAGGCCACTGAGTCTGACCAATGTTCATTAAACTGTATTGAACTGTATTTGAACTCCCTACAAGTCAAATTAGCTGCCATTGAAAGAGATAAATCATCAGTTCTGATCTTTGATGATTGTATCCTGATCTTTCGTGATTGCATCTGTTAAAAAGAAAGATTTTGTTTCCCATCAGAATGATGAGGAACAGGAAAGTAAGGAGTAGATTGTTTTTATGCCTCATGGGTGTTCAAGTACCTCAGTTAATCACTATGGGAGAGAGGTGAAATATTAGTGAAGAAAACATATTTTGAGAAAGGAAGTGGAGGTGAAAAAGTTCTGCAAGTAAACATTTTGTTTCTGGGAGATCAAACAGGCTTATGTATCAGGTATTCAAATTGAGATTCATAAAAGTTCTTTATTGCCCCCAAGGCCAATGAACAGTGAAGATGGTAGACCAGATTTCCTAAATGGGAACTCAAATCCGGAGCCAATTTTTGCTGTAGTTTGGGGAGGGAAGTCCCACCACACGTTGAGATAGTGTCTTGAGAATGGCTGCTGTAGATTAACAGTGGAAAACGTCCAGCAAAAGATTTGATCACTTTTCTGTATCAGTGTGACCAAACACAGACAAAGGGCATTCCAATTGTCCAAAGATGATTCAGGAATTGATTCCTGAAGGATTCATATGTAGGTCTTCTTTATTCAATCACAGTTAAATCAATCCATAATGTATGTTGGGTATATAATCCTGATCTATTCATTCATTGAACACCCTACAAAGTAGATACTGCAGACTGCAAAGCACTGACTTAACCCCATTGGACAAATCATCATCATCTGAGAAAGAAGGGCTGGATGAGGAGAATTTGGTATCAGACAAAACATATTTCCTCTAAACCTGACCAGGAATTCAGACTAAGAACTGGTGTCATCTGCTTCTTTTTTCCTTCTACAGTTCAGAGAGTTGACCTTGAAGTCAACCTTCTCAACCTGCAGGTTGGTGAGAATGGCAGTGTCATATAGCAGAGCACAATCAAAAGAAACAGTTTTCTGTAGTGATTAAGGCATCAGGCCAGAAACTGGGATATTGTGAGTTCTAGTCCCCCCCCCATATAGGCACAAAACCAATCGTATGACTTTGGACCATTCACTTTCTCTCTCAGCCCTAGGAAGACCATCTCTCAAATCTTGCCAAGAAAACTGCAGGGATTAGTCTAGGCTGTCACCAGGAATCAAAAACTGAGTCAACAGCCCACACAAAAATGTGATTTCAAAAAATGGAAATAACTTTTTGAGAATAAAGGGTTACTCAGCAGTTAAGACATTAAGATACTATTTGGTACATGGAATTTAAAAGTAGATCTGTACAGAGCATCTGGCGGGATATGTCATTAAATGTGTCTGCAAAATATTGATGGGATTGACTGTCCCTTAAGGTTGAATACAGCTACTTCAAAATGTTCACAGGCAGATCCATGCACAGATGACCTCAAAGAAGCTTTGCCAAAGAATAACACTTTGCTTATAGTTTACACTAGGCTTCCCTTCAAGTGAACTGCTCAGCCATGCAAATAAGCTTCAGTAGGACATATAAATTGGGAACAGAAGGCAGTCAATTGCTGCAGGTGATCTATGTTTACAGTTCTCCTTGTCTTTCTGGCTCCATTTACCAAAACAGATTCCTCAACGTTGGTTTTTCTCCTCCTCTTCTGGATTCTTGATAGCATGTATATTATTATGATCTTCAGACTGGTTTTGGACTGCCCCATTTGCAAACTTTCTTTCACAGTGTTTTCTGTGTTCTTGGCCCTTCCAGCCCTTATGATTCTATGTTCTATGACAGAGGTTGGCAACCTGCGGCTCTGGAGCCGCATGTGGCTCTTTCATCCCTCTGCTGCGGCTCCCTGTTGCCGGTCGGCACCGCAATTTTTTTTATTTATTTTTTTTATTATACATTTTCCTTTGTTATACGTAACGTTTCCATTTCTGCAACGGCAGTGTACTGTCTGTAACAAATCTCTTTTAAATACATACAGTTTTATACATACCATAATTATAACCATTATTCTCATAATACATACAATATAATCTTCACTTTTAATCGCCCTATACAATTTAATCTATAATCAAATATAATCGGCCGGCTCCACAATTGATAGCACTTTCGGTTAGGAGAGGTAGAAGAAAAAGGATGCTGTGCTAAGAAGAGACACTATGGTGAGGAACCAACTTCCGGTTGGCTCCAGAATTGAACGGGGGAGAGGGAGGGCGGGGGGGGGAGGGGTTTCCGGTTAGGACTTTTGTGGCTCTTTGAGTATTTAAGGTTGCCGACCCCTGTTCTATGATCTTGCACTCTTTGGAATACACATTACTGACAGAGTTTTACCTATTGTGTAGAAAAAAAAAAACCTTTATGCATAGAAGTTTGAAGAATCTACGCACACATTAATGTTTAAAAGCTTTTCTGTTTCTGAAGACAGACCTGAGTGTGGGTAGAATCAGCTGAATACAACGATGTTAGAACAATACATGTGCTGTTTATAACTCAGATGTAGTTCTCCTTGGTGTAGAAAAAAATGCATCTTGATCTGAGATCAAGTTTAGAATAATTCTCTTGCATTTGGCCCTCTTTTCTACTTGAAAAATGCTGGTGGGTTCTTGGCTAGAGAGCACAAGCAGACTCATATCATATCATATCAAATCATGATATGGATGGATAGTTTTAAATTTCTGGGCATTTATATCTTGAAGGACCTCTCATGGACTTTGAATGCTAACATGCTTGTGAAGAAGGCACAGAAGAGGCTGTACTTCCTGAGAATGCTCAGGAAGATAAATCTATCTCAGCCTCTACTTCTGTCCTACTATCACAGCACCATTGAGAGTGTACGGCATTCTTGCATGGTATGGGAGCAGCTCTGTAGCAGACAAAAAAGCTCTACAGAGAATCATTAAAACTGCCCAGAATATCATCGGACTCCAGCTACCAGCCCTGGATGACATCTTCCAATCTTGCTGTTTGAGAAAGTTGCATAACATTCTCAGAGACTCTTCCCATCCTGCTAACAATCTTTTTGGATTGTTGCCTTCTGGCAGAAGATACAGAACAATTAAAACTCGGACCACATGTTTTCTGAATAGTTTTTTATCCCAGAGCTATAATTGCACTCAACAATGAACTAAAGGGCCATCATCAGTGAGCTGTTGGACAGTATTACTTGGTCTGTTGTGTGGATGTTTGGGTGGTTTAGGGATGGAGAATTGTGGTTGGGTGGGAGTGTGTTTGGGGATTGTTATGTGTGTTGGACCTGGTCTTTGGATGTTAAGTGAATTTCATTGTATGGGTATACTGTGTATACATGTACAATGACAATAAAGTTATTTATTTATTATTTATTTATATCATATCATATCATATCATATATATCATATCATATCATATCATATCATATCATATCATATCATATCTTGCCTTTTTTTCCCTTTGATCCCATAGGCAAATTGAGTTCTCCAACCAATATTAGGTAGACACTGTGCAAGCTTTCTGATTTGCAAAGTATGGCTTGGTCTGGATCAGAACCAGGTTTATCTGCAAGGATCTCAAATATGTCAGTAACCAACAGCTATTTAAGGGGGCGGGGGGGAAAGTGTGTTTCATTAGAAAAAAGGACAACCCAGGGTTTTTAAACAAATAATAAAATAAACACTTAACATTTATGTACTCTATTATTCCATTTCCTTACTTTGAACCAGAAGCAGCTGTCCTCTTCTACAGACCCAAAACAGGTCTTATAGAAATCAACTGGTGAATAAAATGAAGTTTATTGTTTATAACCAAAAAATGTGATGGGGATTATAAGAAATATATTTTATAAATGGAGAAATAAGATAACTAATTGAAGCAATGCTAAGAAATTAGGATTTGAAGGGCGGATGGTGATACCATTTATATATTAAGTATTAAGAAGAGATTAAGGTAAAATAAAAAAACAGAGAAAAAAGAATATTATGGCAGAAAATGAAATATGTAAATTGTATCTGGAAAAAACAAAAAAGAAGATTGGAATAGATTATAAAAATCAATATATAATTATGTTATAAGTTGTAAAAGATGTGACCCGGTCAATACTATGTTCATAAAATATGTATGTAAAAGAAAAATTTAATAAAACCTGTCTAAAAAAAAGAGAAAGAAATCAACTGATATGGGTGTGTTAATCTCCCATTATTGTGTTGCTGAAGGATTTGCAGTCACTCCAGAACAGAAAGTTGATATCTTAACGTTGAGAATCATGACAACCAGCAGTGGGATTCAGCCGGTTCTCTCCTGATAGTGGGGGCGGCTGCACGAGGCTCCGCCCACCTACCCGAACATAATGCACGACTACTGTGCATGCGCAGAAGGTGCCCACTCCCATTTGCGAACCGGTAGGGAAGGTAAGTGAATCCCATCTCTGATGACAACTAACCCTAAATAGGTAATTCAGGCTACAAAAAAAGGAACTGCTTAAACTCATATTCTTCCCCATCCCAACCAAATGTATTTTCTACATGGCTAGAAAAGAGATAATTAAATGAGTTAAAGCTCTTCGTCTTCAGGCTCTGTTTCAATGTTGCAGTGATCTGATTCTGGAAATGAGTATTGAAATCTAATATGCCGAGTGTGATATAACAACAGAATGTTAAAAAAAAATGATCCCTACAGGGCAGGGGTGAAATGCTCCCGGTTCGGACCGGATCGCTCGATCTGGTAGCGATGGAGGCGGGTGGTTTAGAGAACTGGTAGTAAAAATCCCTGCCCCCCCCCCAGTGCCCAGCTGAGCCGCACAATCGTCAGAGACTTTTTTTTACTTTTAAAAGCATTTTTTCTACAACCTCTTCGGCCGAAAAAATGCTTTTAAAAGTTAAAAAAAAAAGCCTCTGATGATCGCACGGCTCAGCTGGGATCGTCAAAGTTTTTAAAAGCATTTTTCTACAACCTCTGAAGGTTGTAGAAAAAATGCTTTTAAAAGCCTCTGATGATCCCAGCTGAGTTGCCTGATTGGCAGAGGCTTTTTTTCTTTTAAATGCCTCTGACGATCCAAACTGAGTTACCTGATCGACAGAGGCTTTTTTTAAAAAGCTTCTGCTGATCGTCAGAGGCATTTAAAAGAAAAAAAACCTTTTTCCTTCTTTCCACACAAACTGTCTAAACCAGTGTTGGCGCACCGGAAACCAGAAGATCATCTTCCCGGTGTGTGCAAGTACACCAGGCTTTTCTGATTTCCGGCACTCCCATGCATATGAAAACCGGTCAGCGTGCCGGAACCTGGAAGACCAACGAGTGACAGCTCGTGTGCCTGGAGAGATGGCTCCGTGTGCTACTTCTGGCACACATGACATAAGTTCGCCATCACAGATCTAAACTATAGGATAGATCAGGGGTCAGCAACCTGTGGCTCTGGAGCCGCATGTGGCTCTTTCACCCCTCTACTGCGGCTCCCTGTCACTCAAAATATGTGTCACAACCACTAATGTGTGACACCCGCCAGCAAGCAATTATTGAGCTTTTCAACCCCCAGTAGGCCAACCATGGATAAATCCAAGAAAAGAAAAGTTTCAGAAAAAAACAGAACGTTTAATTCAACTACATATGCTAGTTTTGTGGCCGCTCAAGAAATAGTCAGGCACGGGAAGGATTTTGTGGCTCCCGGTGTTTTCTTTTCTGTGGGAAACAGGTCCAAATGGCTCTTTGAGTGTTTAAGGTTGCAGACCCCTGGGATAGATGCTAGATGCATTAGGATAGCTTTGGATAAGTGTATAGAAATAGGGTTTAAGAAATAAAAATAGATAAACAAGAAGCACTCTCCTGTTCAATTAAGAAACAAAATTTGTGGTGCACCTTGATAATAAATATAATTTCTCCCAACTGGCCTGGGTCCTAACTGAGTTTGAACTTAAAGCACAGATGTGCTCTATCTGCAACTGGATTCACACAAAAAAGAACAGCTGTTCAAACCAAAGCTAATTATGTCAACATTTCCTGGAGTATTCAGTCCTCACTATTGAAGATGGTTGTAGTCAGCAAATCTCACTGTATATATCCAGAAAAACAGAACTGTCAATAAGCTGAAGCCACAGTATCTATCAGCTTCTACATCACTCTCGTCTGAGAAATATTAACTCTCAGCTGTTAGAAATTCTAACTTGCAAGTACTACTATAGCAGTGTTTCTGAATCTTAACAACTTTAACATGTGCGGGGCTCAACTGGCAGAATTCCCCAGCCAGCTGATTGGAGAATTCTGGGAATTGAGGTCTACACTTCTTAAAATTGCTATGATTGAGAAAACACTATAGTAGAGCAGGGAGGCTGAAAAATTAGATTTTAATTTAGTCACTAGCTCTTTCTTTGCATTCTTCTCCTCATTTCATACTCGGGAGATTTTGCACTCAATCCAAAATTCTGAGTCACCAGTGTACAATCAAAGGAAAGGAAATGTGTTTGCCTTCAGATAATCTTTATCCACAGCAAACCTCAAAACGTCACATGAAAGTAGTCTAGACAGCACAGACTTTTACACCATAAGGGATTATATTTTAGGAAAGAGATGAATAACCATCTCCTCAACTAGCCATGGTGCTCAAATGAGGAATTACCCACTCCCAAAAAAGCTTACAAAATAAATCCATGTCCTGCTGTTTTCATTAATCTGTGTGTTGACACCTAATTTAGAATTTGTAGGATGGATACCAAAGAATGAAGGACACTAAGGGATATGGCAGGACGCTAATAAATCTTGGAAAAGTTTTATTGAGACATTGCCTGGAACATATTTATAGCATCAGAAGGATATGACCTCAAACAGACAGTGAGTCCAAACAGTAGGAAGGTTATATTCCAGAACTGTACTCATAAGGAAGCTGGAGAAAAGGGGTCAGGATTAGAGTCCTTTTACCCACTTCCCCCATCCTTTGGAATCTTCTACTCTACTCTGGGACAATCAGCAAGGGGAAATGAATGCTTGTATTTACATCCAATGGAGAGGAAAGGATTACAAGAGAGTAAGCAAGCAGGGAATACACATTAAAAGGGTTGTCTTGGTAATGGCCATTTGCTGAGGGGGCTGGCAGCTGTGATTTTGGAGCCACTTCAGACAGCGGCACAAACTGGTAGGAGGGTATTAATTAATTGAGAGGTCCTTGGTGCCCTCCGAGCTTGCTTCTTTTCTTGCCGATGTTTCATTACTAGGTAACATCATCAGTGCTAGTAAGGAGTGCTGTCTGCTATCAGTTTATTTCAGGGGTGTCAAACTGGCGGCTCACAGGCGGATACATCACATGCAGGCCACGCCCACCCCAGCTCCATGAATGGGAAAAACGTCGTGAAATGCCACATGACGGCAACGTGACGCGGCAAGTTTGATGCCTGTGGTTTATATTCTGATGTCTTGCCTGACCAGGTGGGGGTGATCTTAGAGAGTCTTTGGTTGGGCTGTTTACTGATGGCTCTGTTCTGTCCCCAACCACACGCACACACACCAACAGACGTTCAAGAGTTAAAGACCAAACCAGCTGGCAAAATCCTTTTCCTTATGATAACAGAACTTGGCAACAACCTAGTGGCTGCCTGCCAAGAGTTTATTATTTACAAAGAGGAGAGATAACTTCTCCCCACTTCTGGTACATCAAAAGAAACAGCTCAATAATTACAATCAAGTCCAGAGATAATCCAGCAAAGTCTACAGCAAAAGTCCAGCAATGCAGAATGGCGTGGAAGCTTTCAGCTTTGTTCGTCACAAGGTTTGACAGGCCACCACGCTCCCTTTTATATCCTGTAGGGTGTGGTCCAGTGACTCAGCCTAATCTCGGGCACACCTTTTCTTCTGTTGTGCGCACTTATCTCTGCGACGCTGGCCAAGACTCATTACCCTCATCACTGTCCATCTGTGGCTGCATGGACGTGCTTGGCCCCGGCCCTATCTCTTGCCCTTCGGCGGACACCGAAGGCATTGCCAGAAAGGAGGGTCCTGGAGAGGGAGGCCTTGCCAACTCCTCTCCTTCACTCTCAGAGTCCTCTCCTGCCGATGACACAGGCTCAGGTAACAGAGCCACAACAGGCTCTTTGGGGTATTGTTTATGTCAAGTATTTGCAAGCCATTGGCACATATGTCATATAGACACCAGTGGAGGCAGAGAGTGTCTCCACCCCTATGTGGAAAGGAGGGGCTTACCCTGAGTATAAAACCCCCTCCAACCTTTTCCACCTTGCTCTTTCTCTCGCTCTCTCCATCTCTCTCTTTTCATGTTTGTTCCTCATGAGACTTGATCTCTGTTGTACATAGTTAATATGATTTATTATATGAATAAATACGTTTAAGACATTTATTTATGCATCTGCCTCTGAACTCTTCTATGCTCCTGGGTGTTTCTACGATCCCAACTCCACAGTTTACTTGATTGTTGGTCTGATGTTAACCTTGGAGTTAATCTATGCTGATCTGGGTGCTGATTCCTGGTGGAGAGGCGCTGGAGTCTTTTTGTTCCTTTTTAGGTTGTGTGATAGTCTCTTTTGCATAGTCTATAGATGTTGTTAATGTCTGTATGTGTCTATTGATGGCTGATTGGTCAAGAGTGCCAGGTTTCTAGAAATTCCCTGGCATTTTTGGACTTGGCCTGGTCAAGGATGGTCATATTTTTCCTGATTGAAACTATGGTTAAATCAGTCTACATGGTGTGAAATTAAAAAAATAATTAACTTCCTAGGGGAGTAGAACAGTTTGGGAAGAGATGGTTTATTTGGGCAATCCCTCAGCTCTGCGAAAGGGAAAATCTTTATGGGAGAGAGGGAGGAAAATGGGTCAGAAGGTCAAACATAGGTTACCCACTTAACATCAACTCAGGAAGTCCTTTTCTTAAAAATGCTGAATATATTCAGGAGGAAGTCTCTATCCTCTTCAATTTACTTGTTGTATTCCTACTATGGTGTCAGAGTGTGCACAGTGTGGCTGCTAGTTTGAGATAACCCAGGAGCAAAATACAGTACACAGAGGTTTTTCAAACAGTGGTTTATCTACAAGTTATATATATATATACATACATGTGCTGAGAAAAGCCAGGCAATCAATCAATCAATCTTCAATTATAACACGAAGCATACACAGAGAGAAAATACATGGAGAACTACAATGGAGATAGAACATGAGGAGAGAGAGATGCCCTCACATGGCCACCCCATATAGACAGCCTCTTAAAGTGATAACCCTGCTGACTCATTCTCATTGCATCATCTTGGTTTACAGCCTTACAGCAGCTGGTCAACTATTAAATCCTCATTACCTTAACATATGACTTTCAATCCAACTGAACATTGAACGTCTTGGTTAACTATTGGCTTGCAGAAACCATTCTACACAGCTTGTACTACCTTCCCTATTTTCACCTCCTGTGAACTATCCAAGGCAGTCTTTCTCAAGCTTGGCATTTTTGCCGCCTGGGGAATTCTGGGAGTTGAAGTCCACACATCTTACAGCTGCTGAGGTTGAGAAACACTGATCTAAGGCCTTTGGAGCACAGAAGCATGGAGCAGTGGTGGGTTTCACATTATGTTACTACCAGTTCGCCCCACGCATGCACACTTGCTTCATGCGCACCTGGTTCATGCACATGCCTCCCTTCCACACATGCCCCCGTCCTTCCATGCATGCGCTTTGCTTGCGCATATGCCTTTCGCACATGCGCCCAGCCTCAAAAATGTGCCTAAATAGGATGGGATAGAGCCAGGGTGGGTGGACAGCCCCATCTGCGATTTCCACTACCAGTTCGGGTGAACCGGTCCAAACCAGCTGAATGCCACCTCTGGCATGGAGCCTGTATTCTAAAGCAGCCTTCCCAACAACGGAGCCTTACAATGCACTGGGATTACAATGTTTTGCCCCCAGAAAGTTCTAGAATCTGCCATCCCAAGACATCTAAAGAACAGCAGGTTGTGACAGCCAGTTACTTCACATGTTGGAGCCATTCCTAGTTTGAAACAGAAAGCATCTGACTACGCTGTAATGCCATTTCGGCCCTCCAGCCCAGAAATAGCCACAGAATTTGAAGTTTAAGCTGGGTGTTAAAGTTGGCGCCCTGAATTCACAGTTTTGATAAGTATAGGCATGCTTCATCTGTGCAGAGTAAAGTCTCTTAATCATGCTTTATTAAGGACATATCGCCATGTCAAAAGTTGGCTAAATGAGTCATGGGATTGTAGATGTATATTTCTGTAGCCCCAGGCTACACTACTAGAACGTTACAAAAGAAAATAGATGAAAGGCATTAAGCCTAATTGTCATGCAATAAATGGACCATACATTTTCATTAAATGCAAAATAGCACACAAAGTTATCACGTGACAGCCATAGATACAGAATTGTGTTGCAAAGATCTAACTCAAGGTCAACTACTCAACATGCCAGGATGAAAGGGGCATTGTAAAATTATTTTGTTTGCTGTTGCTGTGTGTGTATGTGTGGGGGAGGAAATAAAGACTAACAAAGAAAGCCATCTGGACAAAATACTGTTATTGGCTTCCTCAACCCCATAAGATAAATGTGCTGAGTTTTTTTTTTCCTCTAAGAGCATGGATCTTAAGACTGCCACTACTCCATCAGGCCTGAAGACAGAAGATCAACATCCTAATTCAGAACGGATGCATGAAGGGTGAAGGACAAGTTACACTCAATAGCTTCCTGCTAGACGAGAACTGAACGGAGCCTGGCTCTCACTGCGCTTGCGATGGTTAACGCGTCTTGCCGTAGTGTTTGCTGCATTAGCCAAACATCATTTCCAGCAGCAAAAGTAAGCAAAAACAGCAAAACAAAACAAAATCAGGGGGAAAGATAAAGCCACTGAAATGCACACCGCAATATTGTCATGAAGATAGACACCCCTGGGGATTTCCCCTTCCTTATTGGGCTTTCAGAGTCCAGTAAAGGGGGCTATTTTCTACATTTTTCTTTCGCAGGTATGCTCAGAACTTTCACCTGCAAATGGGATTACAAACACAGTCATTAGTCCAGATTCCCCAAGAAGCTTTCACCATCTCACAATTAGATTTCCCATTCTAGCAGCGTCTAAATCAATACGATATGATTAGTTACTCCCATGGATTACATGCTACCGTACAAAACCTTCCGATGCTCAAATCTGAGTAATTCAATCAGGCACTAATGGATTCTGGGAAGGCGTCCACTGTCTAGAAACTTAAAGTGATTCTATCTCTGTAATAACTTGCTATTATGCACCTGAAGCCTGTCAGGCCCTTTGGGTGGACAGCAGTGATTAAAAGAGGTCACCGCTCATCACTGAGAGTGGATCTTGTTGAATTCACTTTAGAAAACAGATTCCAACGAAAAGGAAAAAAAAAACAACCCTGTTAATTGCCTTTCATGGGGAAGAGCCCCTGAAATGGAAGTGTCCGGCTTATAAAAAAATTAACTGAATCACATCTCTTTCTGAAACAGCTTTGTATTATTGAAAAGAATATCAGAAGGCTTTAGAACATTATATCTGGTTTTCTGGGGTGTGTGTGGGGGGGTGTTTGGTCCTAATTCAAACTCTTATTTTCTGAAAGGAGCTGTCGTTATGGCAATGAACTGGGATCTCTCTATTTTTCAGAAACAAAGGCTACAGCTCGCTGCTCGGCTGATTTCATCATATAACTCACTGAGAAACTGGAAACATTTTTCTTTGGATTATTGGTATATACTGCATATAACTGTATAATCTTCTCATCGTTCCCGCCACCCATCTCCTTCCACTTATGACTGTATGACTGTAACTTTGTTGCTTGTATCCTTACGATTTATATTGATATTGTTCCTGATTGCTTATTTGTACCCTATGACTATCATTAAGTGTTGTACTTTATGATTCTTGATGAACGTGTCTTTTATGTACACTGATAGTGTATGCACTAAGACAAATTCCTTGCGTGTCCAATCACCCTTGGCCAATAAAAAAATTCTATTTTATTCTATCTATTCTATTTTATAACAGACCAAGCAGCCAAGAAACAATAGAATGTATACAAGGGACGAAACAAAGCTTTCCCCCATAAAATTACTTCTCCTGAAACTCCACTGGCTCTCCAGAAGGTAGCATCTAGCTAACCTTGGCTGATTTCCAAAAGCTAAGTAGGGTCAGACTAGCTTAATGGGTCCCGGAAATTAGGAGTTCAAGTGACAAAAACAATTTCCCTTAGAAATTGTTTTTCTCAATATAGTAGTCCCTAGAAATTCAGTCTTAATCAAGGAAGGCCAGACAAGGAATAATGGATGGAAACTGATCAAGGAGAGATTCAACCTAGAAATAAGGAGAAATTTTCTGACAGTGAGAACAATCAACCAGTGGAACAGAAGTTGCCTTCAGAAGTGGTGGGAGCTTCATCACTGGAGGCTTTCAAGATGAGATTGGACTGCCAATTGTCAGAAATGGTGTAGGGAAGGCATCCTCAAACTACGGCCCGCGGGCCGGATATGGCCCGCCAATGCCCGCCCCTCACCGTCGGCCTTATCTTCCAGCGATCATCCACTCCAGCTGCCCTTCTGGCTAGTTATTTTACCGGTTGAGCTGCACTGCTGATCACATGCTGCTGTCAAAGGTAAGGTCGAAGGCTGAGGGGGAGGGCCAGCTGACTGAGGGGTGATCTCGCCAGTGCAGCCACGTGATCCAGGGTGGAGTGAGTAGGGAAGGAGTTGCTGCTGGCTTGAAAAGCAGCTGCCAGCATGTAAAGTAGTGCTTTAAAGATCTTTAATAATGCTTTAAAAATGCTTTTATAACAGCCTTTCAGGGTGTTTTTCACAGCGACATGATCCAGGGCTGGTGGGTGAATAGGGGAGGGGGTGCTGCCTGCTTGCAAAGCAGCTCTTCTCCAGGCAGAGCAGCCACATGATGGGGGGGGTGAGTAGGAGAGGGGTTGCTGCTGGTTTGAAAAGCAGCTTCCAGCTTGTAGTGTTTTGAAAGTCTTTAAAAATGCTTTAAAAACAGCTTTTCACTGCCATATGATCCAGGGCCGGTGAGTTGAGTAGGGGAGGGGCTGCTTTTAAAGTGGGTGGGTGTGGGACACGTCTCCTAGCTTTTTCAAAATCAGCGGAAATTGGCTAACACTAATTCAAATGCAACTTCAGTATAATGCCTGAAGGAGAATTCACCCACTGCTTTGATTCTTGCCATATATAAAGTACATCCACCAAATTGGTTGCCGAACAATTTTGGTAGATATTCATGTGTGTGAATACACATGCACAAGTATGGCAAAAAGCAAATCAGTTTGTGAATTCTCCTCCAGGCTTAAAAGACCTTTAGCCCTGTAATCCCAAATAATTCAAAAAAGGAGGCTGGTCTCCTATCCCTTCCCTGGCCCCTTCCCCTCACAGGTCATCTGAAACATACACTCAGGAGTTATTTTGAAGGAAATCCTGTTTGTTTTATTCTTTTTTTTAATGGCCTATTTTAAGGAGCCTGAAGCTGCTGCTGTAATGAAGTTAGGCACGTGGCAAGAAAGTTTGCACTCTTTTTCCCTTTTTTTGAGGGGGGGATGCTTAAGTAAATAAATTCCTTGGGTTGAGCAAGTACAGCAAGGACAAAGGCAAAATGGACTGCTAAATTTATCTATTTATTTATTGGTTTGATTTATATGCCACCCTTCTCCGGAGACTCAGGGCGGCTTACAATGCGTTAAACAATAGCCTTCATACTTTTGTATATACCTGCTTAGTAGGGCTTTGCCCCCCCCCCAGCGGTGTTCTTTTTTATACAAAGTCAGCTTATTGCCCTCACAATCTGGGTCCTCATTTTTCCTACCTCAGAAGGATGGAAGGCTGAGTCAACCTTGAGCCTGGTGAGATTTGAACTCGCAGTAATTGCAGGCAGCTGGCAGCTAAGTGCTACTTAACAGCACTTTAGTCCACTGCACCACCAAGGCTCTTGGGTGGCCACGCCCACCCAGTCACATTATTTATTTTTTATTATTTATTGAATTTATATACCGCCCTTCTCCCCGAAGGGACTCAGGGCGGTGAACAGTCGAAAATTAAAATAACATACAATATAAAAGTTAAGATAACTAAAAATAAATTAAATTAATCAGCCTCCCAATTTAAAACCCCAAGCTATACAATTAAAAAACTAACCCATAAAACCTATTCAGGCCAGGCCGGCTTGCTGAAATAGAAACATCTTCAGGGCCTTACAGAAAGTGCGGAGATCCGGGATCAGTCATATTCTGGGAGGTAGCTCGTTCCAGAGGGCGGGTGCTCCCACAGAGAAGGCTCTCCCCCTGGGGGCCACCAGCCGACATTGCTTGACTGACGGCACCCTGAGGAGGCCCTCTCTGTGAGAGCGTATTGGCCGGTGGGAGATTATTGGTAGCAGAAGGCAGTCTCGTAAATACCCTGGCCCTAAGCCATGGAGCGCTTTAAAGGTGAGAACCAACACCTTGAAGCGCACCCGGAAGACCACCGGAAGCCAGTGCAGCTCGCGCAGGAGAGGTGTTATATGGGAGCGCCATGTCGCTCCTGTAATCACCGGCGTGGCCGCATTCTGGACCAGTTGGAGCCTCCGGGTGCCTCCGGGTGCTCCTCAAGGGGAGCCCCATGTAGAGAACATGACCATCTAGCCACACCCACTCAGCCAGTCTGGCCCCTCAACAATCTGAGGGACTGAGGAATTGGCCCCCTGTTCAAAAAGTTTGAGGACCCCTGGTGTAGGGTCTCCTGCTTCGGTGGGGGAGGTTAATCTGTTAAAGTCTTTACCTTTCCTATAAGGGAGGCGCAGACATACTGATTTTCCAGGAGTCAAGGGAAAGTGGCATTGAAGAACCCATGGATGCCAGCACAAAAGATTTCTTCTTATACATGATTATTTCTCCAAAGCAATTAAACTTACTCTAAAATCTGCAATTCACCAATTGTTTTTGCATTAGACAAGATCTCCCACAATCTTGTCCAACACAAAACATGCTTTTCAATTCTTCCACACTCTTCCTTGGGCTAAATGGTGTCAAAACAAAAAGAAAAGCAAAATAAAATAAAAAAAAGGATTAATATGTGATAGCCTGGCATTGAAGCTGGGCTTGTGAGGGAGAGGTGTCAGGCTAAAAGAATGAGTTTTTGCTGGGAATTGGCAGCTATCAAGGCTCTGAGACCAAAAAAAATCTGTGGAAACAACGGAATAAAGAAAAAGAAAAGTTGTTACACTTCAGTGACTAAAACCTTGGAGCAAAATACATAGGTTCTTAGTAGGCAGAGAAGAGATGAGCAATGTGACTGTTTTCATGGTAGCAAAACAACAGGTTACTTTTGGCCAGGGTGGATAAAAATCAATGATTTTTTTAAAAAATCAAAAAAATCAGATTTTTTTTATTTAAATTGGATTTTTTTGATTTAAATTGAATTTTTTTTATTTTTATCAAATTTATTTTAATAAAAAACTTTTGGGGTAAAAATCTATATCGTAAGATAGTTTTCTATTTAAGATACATAAATAATTTAGTTTATTCAGCATGAAATGGAGCTTAGTTACGTAGCATGAGGCTGTATATTCTGCAACACTGGGACTATCGGTGAGTCCACAGTGGGTCAAAGGAGTAGCAGAGATGACAGTTGCTCTTTAAAAATTATGATTTAAATCGAGTTGATTTAAATCAAGCCTTTTTACTAGTGATTTAAATCATGATTTAAATTGTGATTTAAATCAACTCGATTTAAATCAAATCCACCCTGCTTTTGGCTAATTGTGATAAAAAGAAAGAAAGAAAAGTAAAATAAATTGTATGGTTTATTTAAGGTTTGGAGTGAATAGAAACAATCTACGTTTGCCCCAAGCAGGTAAATCAGTTGTCCCCAAAGCCTCTAAATTTAAGATTTTGCAACCATGGGCAATCGTTTCAGACAAATACTGAGAACAATTTTTTTAAAGGGTCTCGATTCACAAAGAAATCATTGCCTAAAGATTTACTGCTACCCATTGAGCATAAATGCCTTTTTAAAACCCATTAGACAGATTGATGGGCATTGGTTGAATATTGCTATGTCCCTGAATAGTGGGAAAACAACAGATAGAAAAGAGAGAATAGGATGGTGTAGAGAGACCTGTTCAGCAAAGTCAGATTTGTGACCTCAGTAAAATACTCAGGAGAGACTGCTGTGATTGATGGAGAAGTAAGTAGAGCATGAGTACTTGGGAAGGGAGTGGAGGAGAGAAAATTGATATATCTGGATCAGGTACAGAGAATTGGAAGCATTATGTTGGAGTCTACTGAACTAAAGGTAAAGATTCCCCTCGCACATATGTGCTTGTTGTTCCCGACTCTAGGGGGCAGTGCTCATCTCTGTTTCAAAATCGAAGAGCCAGCGCTGTCCAAAAACATCTCCGTGGTCATGTGGCCGGCATGACTCAATGCCAAAAGCGCACGGATCACTGTTACCTTCCCACCAAAGGTGGTTCCTATTTTTCTACTTGCATTTTTTACCTGCTTTCGAACTGCTAGGTTGGCAGAAGCTGGGACAAGTAACGGGAGCTCACCCCGTTACGCGGCACTAGGGATTCGAACCGCTGAACTGCCGACCTTTCAATCGACAAGCTCAGCGTCTTAGCCACTGAGCCACCGCATCCTATTTCTGCATCCCATTCAGTTCCTACTGAACTACAGGAATAGAAAAACACATGACATTAAAGCCTGTAAGCCCAAATTTTGGAGAACAGCAAACATCAACAGGACAAAGTCTCTTGAAAAGAAGAAACGGACCAGTTCAGGAAAATAAGGTTTACATTTTTACCCATGTGTTCCAATAATGCGATTTTCACATTGCTCCACTTAAGACCACATTTACAGCAAAAAATATGACCACCGTCCCATCATAAGCTCAGGATACTCATCCCTTCCATAGCTTTGCACTGCTGGCTTGGAAATGGCACAGTTTCAAGATGCATTTTGTTTGTGTGCTATCAAGCAGAAACAAAACAATACACTTTTTCCCTTGGGGGGCTAAGACTGCTTAATGCAGCAGATTCAAAACATAAAAGACAAAAATAACTTTCCACCGAAACTTTCCCTAGCAATAATCAGTAGTGAACTCTGCCCTCATTATAAAACTCTACACAGCCCATCACAGGAAAAACCAGGACCCTGAAATAATAGCATGTTATTTTTCAGCTCAATATTCTTTGTAATATTCTGTTTTTATTATTCCATTCTGGCATGCTAACCATTTGGAATGTTAATCTTCGTACTTTTTATTATTTGTCACAAAACATTAAGCTGCAAAAAAGCACTGGGATATTATGTGTGCTGCAGTGCCATCTAGTGAATAAATGTAGTTATTGCACCCAATGATGAAGCTCAAAAATGAAGGGAAATTTGAGGCAAGGCAAAATCACTAGCAGAGTGCCAAGCTCCATTTGGTGATTTACTGTGGTCAACATTTTTAACTATGTTTTTGCAAATCATTCAGCCAAGAAACAGGTATTACCTGGAAAAGGGACCATTTTAAATGCAGTAAACATTGTTGCGACTAATAAAAAATTCTTCATTAGTACCAAGGACCACATAGAAAAATTCTTCATTAGCATAGAAAATACCATGCCAATATAACTTCAAGGCTGAAGTTTTATTCATAATTACTTGGGAGTTAAATGTCTAAGCAGATTCTCAGTCATCCAGGTCATGAATGATATGACTCCATCTGTATATCCTCTTTTAACGACCCTATAATCCCTTGCGGGGTGAAGTCTGGGCAACTGAATGGAGCTGAATGTTTACTGGCCAGATGCCCTTCCTGTTGCCAATGCAGAGTTTTTTTCAGGAGATATAGTCTCAGTGTGCCCAGAGAGAAATATCTGCCTCTACCTAGGATCGAACTCAGAGCCTCCTGATTGTGAGGTGAGAGCTCCACCTCTAAGCCACTGCACCACTCATATGACCACACACATTTGCACTTCGATTCAGGTAACTCTGAGAGTACAGATAAACCCCCAACTGACAGAGAGCTAATGACCAACCTTCAGAGTGCTAGCAACCAGATGACTGAAAGGAATATATATTTTTTTTTTAATTTGATTTATATGCCGCCCTTCTCCGGAGACTCAAAGCGGCTTACAATGTGCTAAGCAATAGCCTTCATCCTTTTGTATATTTATACAAAGTCAGCTTATTGCCCCCACAACTGGGTCCTCAATAGAATAGAAATTATTCTATTCTCCACCATTCAGTCAGAACTGAAGAAGCTTCTTGGATGAGAAGCAAAACGTCTTCAAGGAAAAAACAAAGAAAGTCCAGTTGCCTTTTGAAAAAGCATCTTTGGGACATATTTAGAAGTTGGTGCACTAGGAGCCACTGAGTCAGACCCCAAGCAAATGGACAAATGCACACCTTCTTTATCTACTCCCAGTAATAAGCCTCTTCCAAGAATATTCTGGTGATCCCTGATTCCATCCCATGTATCCAATTTTATGCTGGAATTGCACTGGACATTATTGTTAAGGAATTCGCACACCCTGGAATAGCCAAGGGTGTCCACATGAAAGCGATTGAGAGTAGGAACGAATAAACACAGTCAACACAGAGATACACTGAGTTGTGTTTACTTTCAGGAAATAGTAAGGCACAGTCCAATAAACAGTCCAGGTCATACACATATAAAGCAGGATATAGCAAAACGACAGTCCAGCGATAATCCAGTAACAAAGTATTCTTACCAGTTGTCGTAGTCATTCACAATAAACAGTTCTTCTGGATTTGCAAACAGTAGCATACAGAGATATCAGAGAGCAAGAACAGCAAAGAGAGACAAACCATGTTTCTAGCTCCCTCTTAAGGACATTGGCTAGAGAGCTAACCAATCAGGACACAGTATGATGCAATACAGCAGTCTTAAAGCTATATTGATGGTTTATATATTGCCAACCCAACAAGGTAGGTAATAATCATTTCCTAACAATTATCATGCATGTTACTCATTGCCCCTGGCATTCATTCTGTGTCTTTTTTTGCATCATTTTCCAATTTGCTACAGAATTTATTAAGGTCTTCCACAGTTACCTCTGTGAAAGGTGCATAGTGTCGTTTAGGCTAAAGCTAAACTGCATCCAAACTTCCCTATGATTTTCTACAGTAACCCAATACTTAATTATGGTGTTTTCTACTCCAAACATTCATTCAGGTAAACTAATCTGTCCCAGTTCTTGAAGTGCTGGTTCCTTGAAATTCTGCCTTGAGAAACTGAAAGTACTGACACAACATCAGGAGTTCTGTTGGCTGTTAGCCTTCCTAATCCTTACACATTCTGAGTCTTTCATAAAGAGAAAAAGCTGACATTTAAAGTGTAAGGTTCAAAATCAGACTGGTACTCATTACTACTATTAAACAATGAAGCTATTAAAGTAAATTAAGGCTGAACAATGAGCCTGTCAACAGGGATGATGTACAAATCCATATAAATAATACAGACAAGCTGTAATTGAATTCCAGAAGTCCCTTAGCATCTTCTAAACACGAGCCCACAGATATTAAAGGAAGCTCAAAACAAAGGTGTTGCCTCTTAGGCTTTTAAGAAGAGAATATATTTTCATGCAAAAACTCCAATTCATTGCAATTTGCTTAGGGAGTCAAGAAGCTTTTGCTTAGGGCAGGGGTCAGCAACCTGCAGCTCTGGAGCCGCATGTGGCTCTTTCAACCCTCTGCTATGGCTCCCTGTCACTCAAAATATGCGTCACAACTGCCAATGTGCGACATCCGCCGACATGTGATTTTCAACCCCCGGTAGGCCAACTATGGATAAATCCAAGAAAAGAAAAGTTTCAGAAGAAAACATAACATTTAATTCAACTACATATGCTAGTTTTGTGGCCGCTCAGGAAATAGTCAGGCACGGGAAGGGTTTTTGTGGCTCCTGGTGTTTTCTTTTCTGTGGGAAACGGGTCCAAATGGCTCTTTGAGTGTTTAAGGTTGCAGATCCCTGGTTTAGTGAGTCAAGAAGCAACCTGTGGGCCGCGGCCCCCTAGTGGGCCATGGGGGGGACTGCAACTGGGCCACGGAAATGGCCAACGAGCATCTGCACATGTACATCCTCACTGGTGCAAGTAGCGGTGAGCACATGTGCTCCATTTGTATGAGAGGCAGGTGCACATGTACGTCCCTCGCACAAATGAAGTTGCATATACACACGCACACTTGTTGGCTGCTCACACAGAATCATCCCCTCTCCCCACCCCCGCCAATCCGCAAAGCCAGAAATATTGGGAAACTCTGGTGTGTGTGTGTGTGTGAAAATGCTAACTGTTCAGATGCTCACTCAACTCACCCAAAGAAACAACCGAAGAAGAAATATATGCCCATCTAAACTGGAGGAAAAAGTAGAAAATACTAAACAAATAATACTGCCAAGACTTGTCTAGTGACACATCCTCTGATTTGCTTTGAAGAATCTGCTTGTACTGCACCAAAGGAAACTAGGCATTTCCTAGTTTATCCAAGAACCCGGATCACAAGGCAAACAAATTTAATTCCCATATTACTTCAATTATTATTATTTTTATAATTGTATAAATTATTAAGATAAATTCTGAATTCGGTATAGATAAATGAGTATAGATAAACTTTAGACAAAAGCATGTCTGCCTCTTGCTCTTGAATTTCACACCTATTGAATTTTGTTTAATCACACCTATTGATCTGCTCTATGGCCAGGTAAAGTTAGAAACCCAAACCCAACCTGCACAATAGCAGTGGCTCGAAAACATTCATGCTGTTGGACAAGTTAAAGAAACAATGATAGCATGGGCAAAAAACATTGGACATACCAGAGGTGGGTTTCAGCAGGTTCTGCCCAGTTCTGGAGAACCAGTAGTGGAAATTTTGAGTAGTTCGGGAGAACCGATAATAAAAATTCTGACTGGCCCAGCCCCCATCGATTCTCTGCCTCCCGAGTCCCAGCTGATCAGGAGGAAATGGGGATTTTGCAGTATCCTTCCCCTGGAGTAGGGTGGGAATGGAGATTTTACACTATCCTTCCCCTGCCATGCCCACCAAGCCATGCCACGCCCACCAAGCCACGCCCAAAGAACCGGTAGTAAAAAAATTTGAAACCCACCACTGGGACATACGATAGAGCTAGATAAATGGCAGCAATTATGGGACAGAAATTATAAGTTAACAATGTCTACTGCATACAAGGAGAATTTGTACAAAATGTTTTATAGATGGCATTTGTCACCTGAAAGACTGGCAAAAATGATTAAAGGTAAATCAACTAAATGTTGGAAATGCCATCAGATACCGGGATCGTATTATCATATGTAGTGGACATTTGTAGAAGCAAAGAAATACTGGGCAAGAATTCGTATGTGGTTGGAGAAGATGACGCAACAGCATATTGATTTAAAACCTGAGATATTCCTGTTGGGGATTTTACCAGGGAATTATAGTAAATTAATTGTATACTTGTTTATTCATGTAATAACTGCGGCTAGAATTGTATTTGCATAGAATTGAAAGGTGAAGAGATTCCTGCAGATGAAAATGTGATTGAGAAAATATTGGAATGTGCAGAAATGAATAGATTAACACTTGCAATTAGAGAGAAGGAAGAATCTGATTATTATAATATATGGGATTTATTTTATCAATGATTAGAGAATAAATATGAAAATAATGTATAGTAAAGTTAAATAAGTTAAGAAGAGAAATATTACGATAATAGATATGTTAAGTACTAAGTATTAATAATAAACTAAGAGTAGATATAAATAATGAAAATGGTGGTAAGCTTTAACTGTTATGACACAAAAAAATTGTACCCAGACGACACACTGTTTAATGAATGATGGAATGTTTTGTATTAAAAGAAAATAAAAAATTTAAAAAAAGAAAAGAAAAGAAAATGTTCATACTGTTAAGGAGATGGGACAAAGTATGGAAAATAAGAGAGAGACAGATGGTTAGCACTAGGATATATACATCCCGACCTCTTTGATAGACCATCAAATTTAAGAAAATAAGCCCAGTGGATTTTCTTGAAGACATCCATCCTTAAACTTCCTTTCTCTCTTGACATGCTTACTCTTGTGAATGACAAACCATCCTTCCATGGCTAACTTTTGAAGCAGAGACTAAATTCCCAGGAGCTTTTGAACGGCATTTATTAATGCTAGATGGGAAGATACCAACCACTATTGGAATATAAATATAAATATAAATATAAATTTAAAATCTCAAATATTTCACTGATAAAGAAATAAAGGGAGACTAGTATAGATCTATTTCAAGCTATTTAGCTCTCATCAGCTAGCCATACCCTTATTTGGATTCGAACTTGGGCTGCCTGCATGTTAAGCAATTGTATTAATCTCTGAGCCACAAGTTCTCCTCCCTTCATCAGCTTGAGCCAGGGGGGAGAGATTAAGTGTTTTTCTATTGAGGCACCTGGTCTACCCCAACATATGGGAGGGAGCATACTGCATCCCTTTCGCCTTTCAGCTCAATCCAGGAGCCCTCAAGCAGTCGCATTGACGACAAACCATTTTATACCATATATATATATATATATATATATATATATATATATATATATATATATATATATATATATATATATATATATATACACACACACACACACACATACATACACATATATGTATACATATACATATATACATATATGTATATATGTATTTGAAGTATTTGAAGGCAGGTGTATCCTAAATTCAGTGCTCGTATTGCTTGCCAGTCTTACTCCCAGGTTCTCTTAAGAATATCTGAATGGACTATTCAACAGGTAAATACCAGGCCCTGAAATGATATTGGAATGCATAAAGCCAACACTGTAGAGAAAGCAATGTGGACTGACTCCTTGTTGTGACATAGGCTTCCTGAGTCATTAAAACATACGAGTAGTCCCAAAAACCTCTTTTATTGCAACAGCTGTGAATTACGTTCATTCACAGCTGAGTCCCAATTAGTTGCAAAAAGTCCTTTGGGAGAAGTCCTTCGGGATAATCATCAACCTTTATCTCCCTTGACACGCTGCCAAAGACCTACTCGGCAAAGTCACACGGAGTCCAGAATCAAACAGAGATGCCGACTGGGAATAGAATTAACAACATTGCTTTCCTGCAAAGGACCCATGTGCCTTTGCTCCTCTTTTAAGCCTTATGGGAGGGGCCAATCATCTCCAGGCCTTACTCCCAAGTTGCCCCTTTTGTTTTAACTGTTCTTGCCTTTTGGCAGCTCTGCGCATGCAGGCTCCTCCTGTTCCTCTGTCTCTCTGATGTCCGACTCTAGAGGCTCCGGAGTCTGTGCATAACTCCCAGATAGCCCTAGCTTCATCTCTGCCTCCGATGCAGAGCCCTCGTCCGAGCTTTCTCCAGACTCCAGGACTGGCCCATGTTCCTTCCCAGCCTCCTCACTGTCCGACTCCGCTGACAGCTCCGCAGGCTGCTGGGGGACCACAACAACTCCATCTACTGTGAAGAACCCCAACACTGAACTAGAATCTGCCTTCTTTGGGCTGAAGCTCACCGATCTGCAGAAACAACAAAAGTGTGAGTACAGATCTACAGCTTCAGGACCCACTCTCGCCTCCAAAGAGTACAACACAGAACTCAGTAACAAGACAGGTCTCCTCCCTCTCACCTTCCGAAGACTCAGCCCAAATTACTTATGCAGAGCGGGGACATTGCCTCTTGGAACAAGTCTCTGGCACTCTTTCCCCCTACACACACACACACACACACACACACACACACACACACACACACACCTATTTTTCATAAGGAAACCACTCCTGCTGGCAGAGGAGGCATGCTGTGGATCCTGTCAGCCCAATTAGTCTGGCTGGCGGGGTCCAGGAGGAGGGCCTTCTCTGGAACATATTGCCCCCTTATCTGAAGTTGGCCCCAACCAGGAGTGGTATGCACTTACCTTCGCTACCGGTTTGCAAATGGGAGCGTATGCGCCACCTCCACGCATGCGCAGGACCTTCTGCCAATGCACAGAGTGTCAAAAATGGGACGTGATGATGTTCGGGCGGGTGGGTGGAGCCTCCCGCACCACTACTGTTCGCCCGAACCGGATAGAACCAGCTGAATAGCACCACTGGCCCCAACCCTCCTATCTTTTCTTAAGGGCCTTAAGATGTGGCTCTGCCAGTCAGTTTGGGGGCTCAGTGAAGGAACAATGCAATGAAGGTGGTTGGTTGAATAATAACAGATCCCACCTCCATTATAAAAGCTGTATCTGAAAGAACGTTTCACCATCCAGTGTTAAAAACTACCTTATTTCCACCCTACTTTATGCTGATGAAGTTGCTATTCTCTCAGAGATTGGCCTTTGGCAATTTAAGGGGAAAAAATGTATTCCTAATGTATTCCATGCAGCTATAATTCATATCATAACAGAGGCCAGCAAATTGCAGCTGAAATGTCCTAAATTGCATTTCCTAGAGCGATTTAAAATAACTATTTCAGCTTGGGCTGGAATATTGGAAGAATGGCACCCTTCAGCCATGGATCTATCACTCCTCAATATTTTAAACTCTGCAAATTAGGAAGCAACCAGAGATTTATAAGTTTACTACCACGTTGGTTCTCTGTTATGATTGACTAAGCAGGTAGCCTTAATTTAGCCAGCCATGCAGAAGCCTTGGGGGGGGGAGGAACCATCTGAAAATAATAACCTGCATTACCCCAAAATGGAATAGAAAAGGACAAAAGATAAATACATGCCACTCAGAAACCTAATGTTCAATCATATATTTCTACTAAGTGCACACTGTGCTTCGCTTGGGTCTCTACAAAGAAACTACTGGATTTGAAAAGAAACAAATGACATATTAGGAACTGGGGTGGGAAATCTGGCTCCAAAATCCACATATTGTACAATGCATGAGATTCATACGGCGGCTATACTATAAGGGGTTCTGGGGTTTTTTAAATACACGGCTTTGCTCTTACGCCTGGGTTAGGCTGTTTGTTGAGCCCCTGGATTTCATCCAGGCATGCAACTTATCTCTTTTCAGTCATTTTGAAGTTGGGCAAGCTACTGACTCTAAATGAACTAACAACCTGAACATTTAGACAGAGAATAAAAATGCGATATCTGGGGAGAAGTGCAGAGATCCAATGAGAAAAAGTTAATAATATAATCACCTGGTCACGCGGGTGATTATGGGGGCAACTCGTCGCAGCCACGTGACACCTCTCCTGCACGAGCTGTACTGGCTTCCGGTGGTCTTCCGAGTGCTATTCAAGGTGTTGGTTACCACCTTTAAAGCGCTCCATGGCTTAGGACCGGGGTATATATGAGACCGCCTTCTGCCATCGACAGCTTCCCACCGGCCAATTCGCTCCAACAGAGAGGGGCTCCTCAGGGTGCCGTCGGCCAAACAATGTCGACTGGCGACACCCAGGGGAGAGCCTTCTCTGTGGGGGCACCAGCCCTCTGGAATGAGCTGCCCCTAAATGTGCGTATGATCCCTGACCTGCGCACCTTTCGCTGCGCCCTGAAGACCCTCTTGTTTCAACAAGCCAGGCTGGCCTAACATGAATACGAATTTTAAATGGGTGTATGTTAGTGTTTAATTTGTGGTCCAAATTTTTGTATATTTGATTTTAATGGTTTTTAAATTTTGTAAATTATATTTATTTATTTATTTATTTATTTATTTATTTATTTATTTGTTTATTTATTTATTATATTTCTATACCGCCTTTCTCCCGTAGGACTCAAGGCGGTGTACAGTCAAGAAAAATATAGACACATAAACATCATAAAATTGCTAATTAAAATTATTACTTAGTTTGGTCAATTAAATAAAACCCAGAATTAGATAACATTTAAAAAATCATTCACATGTTTGTATGTTTAGCCCCGCCTGTTGGAACATAAGGGTCTTGAGGGCACGGCGGAAAGCACGGAGATCAGGGATATTCCGTATCTCCGGGGGCAGTTCATTCCAAAGGGTTTTAAATTTGTGTTTTAATATGGCTGTACACCACCCTGAGTCCTTCAGGAGAAGGGCAGTATAGAAATCTAATAAAAGTAAAGTAAAGTAAAAATCGTCATGTGAAAAGCAGATATAATGAAAGGCATAAAAAACAAGACATCAATGCAGATTTAACTTAAAGGTAAAGGTAAAGGATCCCTTCACACATATGTGCTAGTCGTTCCTGACTCTAGGGGGCAGTGCTCATCTCCGTTTCAAAGCCGAAGAGCCAGCGCTGTCCGAAGATGTCTCCGTGGTCATGTGGCTGGCATGACTAAATGCCAAAGGCACACGGAACGCTGTTACTTTCCCATCAAAGGTGGTCCCTATTTTTCTATTTGCATTTGTTATATGCTTCTGAACTGCTAGGTTGGCAGAAGCTGGGACAAGTAACAGGAGCTCACCACGTTATGCAGCACTAGGGATTCGAACTGCCAACCTTTCTGATCGACAAGCTCAGTCTCTTACCCACTGAGCCACCGTGTCCCTTAGATTTAATTAATTTAATAATAATTAATATTTATTTATTTATTTATAATTTAATTAATTAATAATTTAGATTTAATTAATTAATTAACTTAATTAGATTAAGTTAAGATTTAATTTAGGCATGTCTTTAAAAGTTGTAGAAAGCTCTTTAAATAAATAACTAATCATCTCCTTTAAATTGAGCTGGTTGTCTTGTAACATCAGTTAGATAGATCCACGTAGTTTTCTTGGCCAAAATATGGAAGAGACCAACACATTATTATTATTTTTCCCTTCAGTATATTGAGCCAATCCAACATGCTGGTTAAATTTACCATTGTCATTTTGTGGGATGTTTTATTCAAATTCCTAGGGTCGTCTGCAGTTCTAGAAATCCTGAGTGATTTCTCATCTAGGTACCAACCAGGCCCAACTCTGTTTTGCTTTCAAGTCTAAGGAAGTTCACTCATATGCTGCCACTTGATAAGAACTAACTTCATGATAACAAAGCATCTCAGCACGTCATGTTGTAAAATGACTAAGTGCAAAAGCAGTAAACTGGAATTTGTTTCTTAAGAGATAGGAAAAATCCAGGAATTCAATTCCAGTTTTCTGGGTTTACACATTTTCTTAACTTATTTTACAAATTATACTTGCTGAGTTCACACGTTATAACCAAATTCAAATAAACCATATTATAGTTTAATGCAATTGGCTAATTTAGCCATCATGTTTGATTGGTTCGGTGTACAGAAGAAAATAGTGTGTTGATCCTTATAAAGTATTTTAAAAACATGTACTTAAAAGCCCATTTGTATTAGTAAATTCAACAGGGATGTTTTAAAATAACACTGTCGATAAAAAAAAAAATGAAATAGTTATAAGAAGCAGGAAACTTCTATTTTGCCATTTCCAAAACTAATATCTTGGGAATCAGACTATTATTTCCAGAATTTCTATCCAATAGTGCTCAAAAGACTAGGTGAGATTGCAATAGACATTATAGGGTTTTTATTACTCTAATCCAATGGTCATTCCCCAAATTTCATACAGTACAGCAAATCTACCAGTTTGGGATTAAAAACCAGCAGTGAAGCCATGAAAGATAGGTGACTGCATGAGATTTATGGTAGTCAGTCATTCAATCCCAGTAATATAAAGCATTTCTAAAAATTAGATGGAGTTAGGGATGGGCTTTACCCATTGCATTATGCTTTGAAATCAGTGGTGGGATTTGGGCTGGTTTGGGCAAACCAGTTGTTAAATTGCTTGCTGGCCCCGCCCCTTCCTGCCCCACCCCTTCCATGATTCCCCCCGTTTTGGCTCCCAGGTAAGTGCAGGGAGGCCTACTAGGCCCAAAACGGGGCACGGGGGGGTGCGGCGCAGGCCCCCCCATGCCCCATTTTTGCTCCCAGGGGGGTGCAGGAGGCTGAGTGCTGCCTGTCACACCCCCTGGCCACACCCGCCATGGCCACGCCCACCCAGCCGGTCATTAAGGCAGAGAACCATTGTTAAATTATTTGAATCCCACCACTCCTTGAAATTGTTAGATTTTGGTTTAGTAAGATATGAAAGCTCATCTGACTGTAGAGTAGTTAACAAACTGTGGTTAAACAAACCAGCAAGAGAGCTTTGAGAATATAAAAAAACTAAAAACAAGAGAAGAATTGAGAATGCAAAACGTGGAAATAGAGTGGTGGTCATATTTGCAATTAAAATCCAGATATAAATCTGATATGGAAAAAACTGGAATTCAAATGGAACCAAATCAGTTGGATAAAATTTTATTAGGCCCCAATGAGAAATTAATAACCAAAATTTATAATTTTCTATTGGAATATAAACTAGCAGAGGAAGTAGTTAAAGAGAATATGATCACATGAGCGATGAATTTTGGGTATGCAATAGAATTAAATAAGTGGGAAAATTTGTGGAAAAATATTAATAAATTAACATTATCTGTACCATACAAAGAAAATGCTTATAAATTGTTCTATAGGTGGCATCTACCACCGGCGCGAATTTCTAAAATGTTTCCCGGCACATCTCCACTCTGTTGGAAATGTAAAGCGCATAAAGGGACATACTATCATATATGGTGGTCATGTCCCAAAGCTAAAAAATTCTGGAACAATATAAAAATGCAACTGGAACAAATACTAACTCAAAAGGTGCCATTAAAGCCAGAAACTTATTTATTAGGAATACCTATAAGCAAATATGAAAAAGAAATAATATATTTAATAACACACATTTTGACTGCAGCAAGAATTATATACGCACAAAATTGGAAACAAGAAGAGGTCCCGACTCAAGAGAAATTAATATCCAAAATTATGGAATGCGCTGAGATGGATAAACTTACCAAGGAGATCCAAGGAAAAGAAGAATCTGAATATTATCTGGTCTGGCAAAAATGGTATAAATGGTTAGAGGGAAGTGAAAAAAGAAAAGAAGAAGAAAGAAAGAAAAATTGAATAAAAGAAAAGATATCAATAGAATAAAATAAAGTTTTAAATCAAATGAAATTTAAGAAAGAGACACGAGATATCAATAAAATAATATCATTATATAAGGTGAGAGAAATATTGTATATTGAAGAATATAGGATATTGATATTGTAACAATTCAGATATTATAGGTAGATGTTATAAAGATGATGTTTGTTGTAAATTGTTTTACTTGCATTTATAAATGTATTATGTGGTTTCTTAAATTAATAAAAATTTTAAAAAATTAAAAAAAAAAAGAATATAAAAGAGAAGTTTATCTCTACAGGACCACTTCTCAAATTGGGGGCCAGGATTCAATGAGAACTCACAAGCCTTGGTAGTACAGTGGTCTAAGGCACCCTGTTATTAAGCTGGGTGCCTTATTACTGCAGGTTCGAATCTCACCAAGGCTCAAGGTTGACTCAGCCTTCCATCCTTTCTAAGGTAGGTAAATTGAGGACCCAGTTTGTGGGGGCAATAAGCTGACTTTGTATAAATATACAAAAGGATGAAGGCTATTGCTGAGCACATTGTAAGCCGCCCTGAGTCTCCGGAGAAGGGCGGCATATAAATCAAATCAAAAAAAAAAAAACAAGGTTAGAGGGAAATCTCTTTACAAAAAAATTAAAGCTGATTTTATTTCAAAAAGCAAAGTAGAAACACTGTCAAATCTCATTATAGGCTTTGTTAGTGTTAGCACTGCAGAACTTGAGCAAACTTGAGAAAAATTGTAATATGCAGATTAAATTTTAATTAAAATGCTATGGCTTTTTCTCAGCCGGGCCTAATGCCAATAAAACCATTCGTATTATTCTTGGGGAATCAGACAAATTCATTAATAATTTTGGGGGCTTCAAAGTCTGAGAACTGGTATCTGAGGAACAACAACAAAAAAAAAAATAATACTTGCAATCTTATCTAGCTAAAATACAACCCGATATGTTCAGGCATTTCACCAACATTTAGCAAAAAGTAGGAGCTGTGCGCTTTTAAAAATGCAGGCTACTTAATCCTTTGAAAGTGAGTATTAGCCAAGATTTCCCCCTCAGTTTTGATTTAATCTCTTTTTAAAATCAAAGCACTGCAGCTCCAGTTCACAGGAGACAGGTGTCCAATTAAAGCCTGATTAGGGTTCACATTTTGGGAACACAATTAATGAAAGAATTAATCAATTAATCACAGCAATTCCTGCTTAGACAGTCACTTGGTCCCTATTTTGACTTATTCCATTTAGCCCTCGCTTCCAAAGAAAGAAATTAATTTGTAATTATTGTTAAGTCAGAAAGCAAGCCAGGAGCTGTCACGGACCCTAAGTATTAGCGATTTGATAGCCTCTTTGCATCAGTACTGGAAACATCTAATTATCAGCATTCATTGACTTGAATCCAAAATCAATGTGCAATGTTTAAAAAAACTTCAGCCTTTCTTGTAATGCAAACCACCCAAAACAACTAAGGAACTAAATTAAGAGAAAAACACTCAGACTAACTTACAGTGCTAGAATTATTCTCTCTCTGCTCCAGATACAACTGAAGCAGGGGTGCTATTCAGCAGGTTCTGGCGAACCGGTAGCGGAAATTTTGAGTAGTTCGGAGAAACAGTAGCAGAAATTTTGAGTAGTTCGGAGAAACGGTAGCAGAAATTTTGAGTAGTTCAGAGGAACGGTAGCGGAAATTTTGAGTAGTTCGGAGAAACAGTAGCAGAAATTTTGAGTAGTTCAGAGGAACGGTAGCGGAAATTTTGAGTAGTTCGGAGAAACAGTAGCAGAAATTTTGAGTAGTTCGGAGAAACGGTAGCAGAAATTTTGAGTAGTTCGGAGAAACGGTAGCGGAAATTTTGAGTAGTTCGGAGAACCGGCAAATACCACCTCTGGCTGGTCCCAGAATGGGGTGGGAATGGAGATTTTGCAGTATCCTTCCCCTGCCACGCCACCAAGTCGCACCCACAGAACAGTAGTAAAAAAAATTTGAATTCCACCACTGAACTGAAGTTATATTCAGTTTTAATCTTCAAAGGCAAAACACACTACGTTCCTTGGAGGTTATAAATTAAATATAATGCCTCATAATTGGCATATGGGATTAGAGTAGAATAGAGCTGGAAGGGACATTGGAAGGTCTTCTAGTCCAGCCCCCTGCTCAAGCAGGAGAACCTATACCATCTCAGACAAGTGACTGTCCAGTCTCTTCTTAAAAACCTCCAGTGATGATTTCTGAAGGCAAGCTGCTCCACTGGTTAATTAAAACATTGATGCCAGCCATTCAAGGTAGATCAGAGGAGGAAATCAATGGTGTGAGGATCAGGAGTACTTTGATTGTGACGGCTATTGTGACAAAGTCTTACCCCTCCCTCCCTTTATCTTTGTGTGAACTAGGGAGGGTCTTGTTACTTTCTTGACCTGCTGCTCAGGTCCATTTAATTTTCCTCCTGCCCTGCAAGGCCATCTCCTCTGTCCTCTATGGTGGCATTAGATCCTGCAATTCATATAGTGTACTACAAAGTCTTCAACAGATTTACTCAGAAAGAACATTGAAATCAATGCAAGTCCTACCCATATAGCAATAGCAATAGCAATAGCACTTAGACTTACGTACCGCTTTACAGTGCTTTATAGCCCTCTCTAAGTAGTTTATTTGGGTCCTCATTTTACCTACCTTGGGAGGATGGAAGGCTGAGTCATCCTTGAGCCTGGTGAGATTTGAACTGCCAAATAGCAGGCAGCTGGCAGTCAGCAGAAGTAGCCTGCAGTACTGCACTCTAACTACTGCACCACTGTGGCTCATGCAATTTTCTTTTTAAAATTTTTTTAAAAAAATATTTTATTATTACACAATATGACAAACACATAACATACAATATAAAAATATATCCTCTTTTTAACCATTGTTTCTTAGTGGTCTTCTTTCCGTTTTGTACCTTTCCCCCCGTATCTCTCTTACTGTTTCATTTTCTTCATTGTTCCTTTTTCTTTGGTTACATTGTATTTTCTAACACTAATAGCCTTAATTTTACACATTTCTATATATTTGTTATATACATATTTTAACATTTTTAGATTCTCCCCTGTATTTATTGTTCTTTATTTCTAGTCTCAAGCCATTCATACCATTTGTTCCAAATTATGTAATAATCTGTCTCTTCTTTTTCTTTAATTTCTTTTGTTAATTTGTCCATCTCGCAATTTTCATTATAAATAATAAATTCAGAATAGGATTACCATATCATACTAACTACTGTAATGGTTTGTGGGGATAATCTTAGTGTTGTGGTCCGCCAACAGCCTGCAGTGGAGTCGGACAGCAATGAGGCTGAGGAAGAACATGGGCCAGTCCTGGAGGCTGGGGAAGGCCCGTATGAGGGCTCTGCGTCAGAGCAGAGATGAGGCCAGGGCCATTGGGGAGTGATGTGCGGACTCCAGAGCCTCCAGAGACTGATAGGAGTGAGGCAGAGGAACAGGAGGACCCTGTTCCTAATGCATGCATGAGAAGAGCTGCCAGAAGACAAGAGCAGCTCAAGCAAAGAGGATAACTCTGGAGTAGGGCCAAGAGATGATTGGCCCCTCCCATAAGGCTTAAAACAGACCAGTAACGGCGTTTGGGCTTGCCAGAAAACAATGTTGGTAGCTTTTGTCTTCTTCTTAGTCTACGTCTTGTATTTATTTTTGTATCTGTGACTTCTGAACGTTTGCCAAGAAAAGCCTTTGGCAGTTTGCCTAATTGGATCGATAGGACTGAGGAATTTGTGTTGGGAGGAATTTGCTTTAATTTAGTTGAACGACGCTGGGAATGAAATAATTCTCAGCTGTTTGAATAAAGTTTGTTTGTTTTTTCACTGACTGATTTTCCTACTACTTACTTGGGCCTGGGTCACAACACTTAGGGGTCAGGAGGAAGAGCTGCAGCCCACACAATAGTTTGATAAACAAAACCTGAGGGAGGGGTGGAGAGGTAGAGAAAGCACATCAGAAGGGTCCCTTTTCTTAAGAGTAGCAGCCCCCAACCTTTTGGGCTCCAGGGACTAGTTCCATGGAGAGAGGTTTTTCTACTGACTGGAGGGAGGATGGTTTCGCATGCTGTCTGCGTCCCGCAGATGAGGCTTCGCTTATTTGTGAGGCCCAGTTTCTGGCATGCTGCAGACTGATGTTGGTGCATGGACCAAGGGTTAGGGACCCCTATTTAAGAGTAAAAGGGAAGGGAAAGGTCCTTTCAGACTTGCAAGATTTTGTTATTGTGACCTTACAATAAAGATAATGTTACAATTCATAATTATTTATTTATTTATTTATTTATTTATTTATTTATTTATTTATTTGTTCGATTTATATGCCGCCCTTCTCCGGAGACTCAGGGCGGCTTACAATGTGTTAAGCAATAGTCTTCATACTTTTGTGTATACCTGCTTAGTAGGGCTTTCGCCCCCCCCCCCCCAGCGGTGTTCTTTTTTCTACAAAGTCAGCTTATTGCCCCCACAAACCGGATCCTCATTTTACCTACCTAGAAAAGATGGAAGGCTGAGTCAACCTTGAGCCTGGTGAGATTTGAACTTGCAGTAATTGCAGGCAGCTGGTGCTACTTAACAGCACTTTAGTCTGCTGCGCCACCAAGGCTCTTTTGGTGCTTCATGCCTGGGCTACCCCATAGAGCTGACCACTGCAGATGGCAATCCTCTTTTCTATTACCTAAAAGGTAAAAGTTCCCCTCGCACATGTGTGCTAGTCGTTCCCGACTCTAGGGGGTGGTACTCATCTCCGTTTCAAAGCTGAAGAGCCAGTGCTGTCTGAAGACGTCTCCCTGATCATGTGGCCAACATGACTAAACACCAAAGGCGCACAGAACGCTGTTACCTTCCCACCAAAGGTGGTCCCTATTTTTCTACTTGCATTTTTTTACGTGCTTTCGAACTGCTAGGTTGGCAGAAGCTGGGACAAATAACGGGAGCTCATCCCGTTATGCGGCACTAAGGATTTGAACCGCTGAACTGCCGACCTTCTTCGTCACTGAGCCACCGCATCCCTTTTTTTATTACCTAGTAGCCATCTATACTTTGCTGCCCACATATGATAGGCCAAATTTAAAATCAAACTGAAACACAATTTTATTTATGCTCCTTTCAGTTTCACAAAATCCAGATCTGAACACATGGCCAGAATTAGGACAGACTCAACTGCAGCAATCTGTTGTGAGAAGGGGCGGGGGGGGGGAGGGAAAGAAAGTCTGCAGCTAAATTTTTCTAATCAGCACTTTTCAAGTCCTGGAAACAGACTCAACTGCAGAAATGTTATTGGCTCTTTGATCTCCTTCCCTGGGTTTGCTTCCATAGCAACAACCATTGGGAAAAGTGGGCACATATGGCAAACAAGCAACAAAACTTTATTCGCTAAAGGAAAGACTCCCAAATATATGTCATGGTCCCTTTAGTTCCTCACCCCAACACATGCATAGACTCACTACAACTAATGATCTGACCACCTCTCTTGTTTTGCTGTGCTTGCATATTAATTAGGATGCTTAATGATCTACCAGCTTTAAGTACTGCAGTTTTTATGTAACACTTGGGTTGCCGTTAATTGATTAGGCCGCTGGGATATTTACATGAGACTAAGGACAGCTCTGTGTATCACTATTAAAACAGAAAACACCAAAAAAAAAAAAACTGCATAAAATTTGGAAGTATTACTAAATACCTATGCAGATATTGGAGGTTTTCCACAATTGACATCGTATATAATACTGCCACAAAAAGACAGCCTTTTGACGCATTAAATACTAGGCCAAAGAAATATCTGCATTAAATGCCACAGACAATTCTGAGGATTATAATTTTAACACAGAATGTCATTATAGGCTGCCAGATCCAGTTTTTAACGAAAAATTGTTTGAAAAGAAGCCTGCTCCCAACATAGGACCCTGCAGGGAGCAAGGGAAACAAATGACAACACGAGTGGCCTTATTACACAAATAAGGGATGGGAAGCATGCAGTGGGGTACCTCAAGGTTCTGTCTTAAGGCCCAATCCTATTCAATAGCTTCATAAATTATCTTGATGAGGAGATAGAAGGGGAACTCATTAACTTTGCAGATCTCACCAAGCTAGGGGAATAGTCAACATTTTAGAAGAAGACATCATCATCAGTGCGCTTTGAATTGTGTTTGAACACAATTCAATGCGAACTGATGATGTCTCCTCAAATGGTGATGAAATGTTTGCAACCAAATTGCCAAGCTCAGAGCTCAGAACAACAGCCTAGGAACCAGGTATGTCTAGCCAAGTAATGGCTAACCTTTTTGCCATTGCATGCCAGGAGCGGAGGGGGGGGTCACACGCACGTGTGCCCACACCCATAATTCTATGTGCCCCACCCCTGTGCATGCGTGCATGATCCCCCCCCGTTCCCCCCATTCCTGGCACGTGATGGCCCAGTAGGCCCGTTTTTCTCTCTCACCAGGCTCCAGAGCCTCTCGAGTCTGGGGAGGGGGAAAACGGCCTTCTCCACTCCCCGGAGGCCCTCTGGAGGCCAGAAATGGCCCGTTTGCCAACTTCCAGTCCCACCAGAGGGGTGGGGAAGGCCATTTTCACCCTCCCCAGACTCCTAGAAAGGCTCTGGAGCCTGGTGAGAGAGAAAAATGTGCCTTCCCCACCACTGAGGCCCTCTGGAGGCAGGAAACATCCTATTTCCATACTTCTGGTGGGCCCAGAAGGCCTGAAAATCAGGAGCTGAGCTCATGTGCCCAGTAATATGGCTACGCGTGCCACCTGTGGCACGTGTGCCATAGGTTCGCCATCACGGGTCTAGTCTAATGGAGAGATGGATTGGAGTGACATGATAACTGTCTTCCAGTACTTGAGGGGCAGTCACAGAAAGGAGGGGGAAGGGTCAACCTACTTTCCAAAGCACAGGAGGTCATGACAAAAAGTAATGGGTGGAAGTTCGTTAAAGAGCAATGCAACCTGGAATTAAGAAGTTTCCTGACAGAGAGAACAATTAATCAATGCAACAGCTGTGGGTGCTCCATCGCTGGAGATGTTCAAGAACATGTGGTCCCTCCCAGCCCTATGATTCTATGAACCTCTATATACTTGTGGATAAACCAAGAATTTTAAGTGCCAAAATACACCCCCATCCCAAAATTGGATTGGGTTTATGCATGGATCAGCTTATCTGTGAATGTATACAGTAGTACTTTAAAAGTACCCTTATATTCCATATATATTTCTGTATAAGCCCATTACAGTTAAGCAGACTCTTAATTTTTTTAACCAAAATACCATGAAAAATGTGGATTGGCTTATCCTCAAGTAAGCACATTTTTCGTGGTATTTTAGTTAAAAAATATGAGAGTTGGCTTATTCGCAGATTGGTTTATACGAGAATATATACAGTATTTAAAGGGATCAACTGATCTGCTCTCAAATTCCAGTTGCCATTGCAGTTAATCTCCACAAACAAAATCTGTTGGCTAGAGATTGTTACCGTTTGGGAGGGGGTTTCGTGGCATCCGAAGCAGAACATCCAGATTCAGTCACAGTTTTGTTCCATACAGCATCAACCTTGTGAATTCCCAAATTTCCTCTTTTCCTATGTATTCAAAATGAACAGGGATTAATATACATACATACATACTATATGTATGTGTGTGTCTGTGTATACACACATACACACACACACATTGATGTAGGTCAGGGGTGAAATCCAGCAGGTTCTGACAGGTTCTGGAGAACCGAGAGCGGAAATTTTGAGTAGTTCGGAGAACCAGTAGCGGAAATTTTGAGTAGTTCAGAGAACCAGCAAATACCACCTTGGCTGGCCCCAGAGTGGGGTGGGAATGGAGATTTTGCACTATCCTTCCCCTGCCACGCCCACCAAGCCACACCACGCCCACCAAGCCACGCCCACAGAACCGGTAGTAAAAAAAAATTGGATTTCACCACTGGTGTAGATATTTGTATATGTGTGTTATGTAAGTATATTAATATATATATTTTCTTTTGAGAGCAAGCAACAGAATTTCATTTTTAATATATGCCGGTGTGCTCACAGTAAAAAAAATGACAATAGAGGTTATCTTTATCTTAATATCTGATTTAAGAATCTCTGCATTTTCTATATTATCTCAACGGATCATGGGAAGCCTCTAACAGAAATAAATCATTGGATTTTTGTCCCTGACTTACAAAAGGACCCAAGCAGTGGTGAAATCCAAAATTTTTTACTACCGGTTCTGTGGGTGTGGCTTGGTGGATGTGGCAGGGAAAGGATACTGCAAAATCTCCATTCCCACCCCACTCCTGGGGGAAGGATATTGCAAAATCTCTATTCCCACCCCACTCTGGGGCTAGCCAGAGGTCCTATTTGCCAGTTCTCCGAACTAATCAAAATTTCCGCTACCGGTTCTCCAGAACCTGTCAGAACCAGCTGGATTTCATCCCTGGACCTAAGGTTTATTCTACAACTTAGGCATGCTAGGGATACTTTTCAGAGCAGCGCAACACATTGCTAAAGTTTTGTGCCTAACGCAAGAAGAGCTTGTACATTAGCTAGCTCTCAAGGAAGAAAGATTTGACCGCATACAGTACCTATACATGACTATTTATTCCTAACTCCCTTGGAAGAAATTGAATCAATGGCACATGTCCTTCTTCATTGCCCCTTTTACTTAAATTGGTCCAGACTTAATTACATCCCCTTTAACAACCAGATGGAGAAAAATAGATGCCAATCTTATTCTTCTCCTTTTAGCAGACACCTATGAGATGACCTCCAGCAATGTAATTGAATTCTGCTCAGTCACCATTGCTAATAATCAAGTCATAGTTTAGTTCCCCTGTTCAGAATCTGGTGTCTCCTCAGGGCAGAATTGCAAAACAGTCATTTTATGATTCTATAATATTGAGTAACAAACTTTTATTCATTATTCATGTTTATCTTCCTAGAGCTATCACTTAAGTAGCATAAAATTGTACGTCATGACTGAATTAAAATTTAAAATTTTACATGCTCCTATTTTTAATACTTTGTAATTTGTTCAACAACCTTAATAAGTCAGTAAATTAGTTCACTGTATATTTTATTTTTATTCTAATTGTCTTAAAATTGTACTCGGTGTTGGTCGCAGACCGTAATAATGAAGTTCGTTAAATGAAAATTAATGATCCTTTAAAAGCAAAGTAAAGCTTTGTACTTCACATAAAATGTCCTGGTCAGCCTGTGCAGGTTCTCATAATAATCACAATAATTGAAGGAGGAATTACGAATCAATATTCTCTCCAAATTGCAGCAAAGCTCAGAAAATTTTAGAAAATCCATCCTGTATGAAAATGCCTGCCAGTAGTCTTTATCCATTTTCAAATCGGTTATCCATTTTCAAATCCGTTATAAATGCATGCATAGCCGGTCCCCACCATTTCCTCTGGTTAGGATTAGGGAGAAAGAGCTGGGAATCAGGTAAGATGACAAGAGGAGCCCCGTCTTGCTCCATGCACCCCAAAATAATAAGACCTCCCCAAAAATAAGGACAAGCACTTATTTCGGGGTTCAAAAAAAATATAAGACAGGGTCTTATTTTGGGGCAAACATGGTATATGTATTCTGATGACCGAGCAAAGGCGGCGTAGGGAAAAAACATCTGAGGAGGTAGAACAATGTCTGATTGAAGCCATGGTAAAGCTGGACCAATATTACTGTGATAACCAGTTAAAATCAAAACTCAGGTGTGTGCCTTCCATATTCACAGTCAGCAGGCTGCTAGGAAGCTGCATGGTATATGAAAAGGGATGTTACTGCCACATTGCCACAGCCCTAAATATTTAGGGGGTCACTCTAGATAGGGCCCTAACATATAAGCAGCACTGAAGGTTGGTGGAAGGAATAACATCCTCAGGAAATTACTGAGCTCTACCAGGGATGGCAAACCAAGGTTCCTTATGATAACAGCTTTACCTCTTTGCTACTCGCCTGCCCAGTCTGGTATAAATCAGCACATGCTGTGAAAATAGATGTTGCTCTAAATGAAGCCAGCAGAAGTATTACTGGATGACTTAATGCTACCCCTTTAGTTAAGATTTACCATATCGTTGGCATCGCCCTGCCTGTTGTTTGCAGAGAAGTAGCATCATACAGAGAAAGGCTCAAATGATCAGTATCTAGACAACACCCTCTCAATGGTCTACAACAGGGGTGTCCAACTTGATTTCATTGAGGGCCACATCAGGGTTGTGTTCCCAATAAGAATATCTTCACCACTAAAGGGCAGGATAGGAAGCAACGGGTGGAAGCATGTTCAAGAGAGTTCCAACCTGGAACTAAGAAGAAATTTCCTAACAGTGAGAACAATTTATTAGTGGAACAGCTTGCCTCCCAGAGTTGAAGATGCTCCACCGCTGGAGGTTTTCAAGAATAGAGTGCACAATTTGACCAGGATATTATGTTTTATGTTCTATATTACAAAAATAAATATGCTGAATTACAAGCGCCATCACTTCTTCTATCGGAAGTAAATTGTTTTCCCTTTTACTTTGACATATGTATACAGTTCCCAGCTATACCGTATTCACAGTTCATAGTTTGATGCAGGGGTGGGTTCTACTTACCTTTACTACCGCAAAGGGATTGCTTCGCTCGCACGCGCACCTTGCTTCTGCATGCACGCCTTGCTTCTGTGCGTTCGCCTTGCTTCTGCGCATGCGCCTTGCTTCTGCACATGCGCAGATCACTGATGACAACATCCGGGGCAGTGGGCAGGGCCTCCCTCCGGTTTTACTACGAAGTGAACGCACTCGCGATCCCGTTGCGAACCGGTAGTAAAGGTAAGTAGAACCCAACCCTGGGCAGGGCCAGTCAAAGGTGGTATTTACCGAACTACTCAAAATTTCCGCTACTGGTTCTCCAGAATCTGCTGAATATCACCTCTGAAATGGACTCCAGGTGATGGACTCCAGGAAGACCTGCAGGAACATTGTCCATGGGGTCGCAATGGGTCACACACGACTTTGTGATTAACAACAACAAAACAGATCATACTTGGTTTAGCTTTTTTGAGTTCCGCTGTGACATTCTCCAGTGACGCCTGAAATTATAAAAGCCACTGCTAAGATGTCTTTCTTACTTCAGCCAAATTGTTAGTCAAAAACAATGTTTACATTCCTATCTTTTAAATCCTTTTAAATTTAATCCCAACTCTCTCTTTTAGTTGGGAAAATAACAGCAGGGGGAAAAAATGATATAACAACGTTGAGAAAAATGGTAGGGACCTCAGAAATGAGGATGAGAAAAGAGCAATCAAGGTAAAAAGAGAATTATTTTTCAGAGAAGAAGAAGCGGTCAAGGGAGTTGGTAGGAGAATCTATTTCTCACCCAACTGGTCCATGAGGATGGATGCATAAAACTATCACGGCCTCTTTCAGGCTGATACTTGCTCTAACTCTTCTTCATTGTATAAAAGTGGCCAGATTCTGTGACAGCTTATTGGCACTCTCTGAGTCACTTCAGTACTTCAGTTTTTCCTGTGATTATCCTCCTCCAGCCTCAAGAGGTGCGATTTATTCATAGCGTGTCACCAAAAGTACCTTTCACCAGCGCACCAAGCAATTCCCATTGCCTCCTTGGATGATGGTGAAATTTGCACAGACAGTCCCACCAGGCAACCAATCTTGTAAAAGCACAGTTATTACAAAGTAAATACAAAAGATCTATTTATTTAAGGTTATTACTCTGACCTACAGGGTACTAAAACAATCTTTTGATTGACAGAAGACATCAGGTTGCTGTTTCCCCACTAGATTACATCAAATAAATTCCCAAATCCTTCTCTTCTTTTTTTCTTTTTCCTCACCCCCCCCCCTACTTTAGCTACCTAAGAGTATTAGGGAAATTCATCGTTTTTCTCCTGGTAGGGTGATTAGGGATGCATTACACAAAGCAAGGCTTTGAAATTCAGTTCAAACACGTGTGTTCTAAATTAAGAAGAGGGGAAAAAAGGGCAGAGGGAAAAAAAATCAACTACTTAATCATGCCTTTATGATCAGAGACCCTACATTTTAACTTAAGTCAGCTTTCAATCACCCCTGTGATTTTTATTTTATCTCCGAATACATTCAAAAGCACCAGAATTAAAATACTAGAAGCGATGGTTAGAAGTAATTATAGCAGTGGATTTCCAAAAGCAACTTTTCTAATCACAGTGGTACAGTACAGGCATTTCACAAGAAGAAAAGCTACTCCCTTTTGATCTGAAACGGACAATAATGCCTCTTCTCTCTTTCAGGAGAACCCGTCAACCTGCAGCAGAACTCTAGAAATTTGTGCTGAAAAGCACAAATATAGCCATAGTAGCAGGAACTGAAGCACTGATATTAGTAAGGGTGATTCATCCACTCTAATCTTAAGACACACAGAATTGTGGCACTAGTCGTCTATGGAGATTCTTAGTCATCCATGACCAAGTCAGAGCTGAAGAAGCTTCTTGGATGAGAAGCAAAATGTCTTCAAAGAAAAACAAGAAAGTCCAGTTGCCTTGTTGAAAGAAATAATCCATCTGGTTCAGTTCCAAGCTGGGAGAAAGACACTGGAAACATGGAAGCTGATTAGAAAGATGGTTTAACGATGAACAGAACTACCAGTGTTTACTTTACTGACAAAATGGAGTTGAGAGTGGAGGCGGGGGGGGGGGGGTTATCTTCTTTGGGCTTTGTATTTGAGCTTCCTCTTCCTATGCAAGAATATGGCTTTTAATTTTCTATTGGCTGTTGTCAGATTCCTATGAGGTCATGTAGGGGTTATGAAGGAGTCATAGCTGGCTCTATAGGCAAAAGAGGAAATGCAAATCCTAGGTGCTTGTCTGAGCTAATCTGGTCAGTCTCTGGCCTATTGTTTATCTGAGCTCCTAGGTGAAGTTTGGACTGCTCTGGAATGGTGCAATGAAGGGGCTTGTCTTCTGAAAGGGTGTTGGGCAATTCCTATTGTGGCTTAATGGCTTTCGCCCTGTGTTGGATCTTGATCTAATCCTACCATTCTGCCTTTGTTCAGACTTTGCTGCAGGTATTTTCAAAATATCCTGTCTTGAATGGATTTCTGCCTGCAGTATTTGCTTTGCCTATGAATAGAGCTATCTAGATATTTGTCTTCCTCTTTCAATAAGCTCTTTATCTCTTAAGTGCTGACATCTGCTGTGGCCTATTAAGGAAAGTGGGAGCTGCTTTCTGCCTCAAAAAAAACCAACCCATGTTTCTCTATTTCTCCCTTTGGGGAAATGTAATATTATGGTTTTTTTTAATATCTCCCAAAATATTTCATTCTTCTAGGAGGGGCAGGCGCTGACTTTCTACAACACCTTGAAAAAGCACCTTTGGGACATTGCCCTAGTCTCATTCAGTTGGAAAGAATCTCTGGACATCAAGATCAACCCCCAGATTAGTGCGGGAATCCAAATTCACACATTCCAGAGAAAACGCTAAGTAGGCCATCACTTGAGTCAGGGGAGACTCAAGATTCCTTTCCAACTCAGCTTTCTCTTTCTCTGCCTCTGTCTATCAAAATACATCCTTCTGTATCATTATTTATTTATTAAATTTCAGTACTGCAACCAGGGGTGGGCTGCTGGGGGTTCACAGGGGTTCGGGAGTACCTCTAGCTAAGATTCTGTGCAGTTTGGATAATCCCCAAATCCCACTCCTGGCTGGCCCCGCCCACCCCTCCCCGCCAGGAGTCCCCAGGCGGCCTGTTTTGGATGCAGGTAAGTGCAGGGTGTACGCAGAGGCTTGGGGAGGGCAAAAAACAGGCCTACTGGAAGTTCAGGGGGGAACAGGCCCGTTTCCGGCCTTCAGAGGGCTTCTGTAGCCTAGGGAGGCCATTTTCGCCCTCCCAGAGGCTCAAGGAAAGACTCTAGAGCCCGGGGAGGGCAAATATGCCCCACCCACACCATGGTGCAGGAAGCCGACTATGCCACACCCACCATGGCACGCCCACCCAGCAACCAGGCAGAGAACCCCTTGCTAAAATTTTTGAAGCCCACCCCTGACTGCAACAAAGGACTCTCAGCAGTACTTCATATAAAACATCCACAGTAGAAATAATAAAATGCCCATGGTTGACAGTAATAAATAATAGGCAACAATAATCAGTACATGATAGAAGTGAATAAATAGGGGTGCACGGAAACATTATCTGAAAAACCTAACTTTCTCTAAGTGAATAGCATCTTAAATCCAGATATAATGTTCTTCCATCAGCACTATTCCAAGGTAATAAAATGCCCATAGCAGAATGCATATGTCTGTGTGGCGATACAGAAGTTCAAACCATTTTACACATATTTTGTAAATTCATAGGGAAATAAGGTCCATTTATATTTTGCCCCTAACAGATTAATTCCCAGGGAGATCAGACAAATATTATCTGAATTATCTTATCCAGGGTTTAAAATCCGCTATTACCCATGGAGGAGCCAAATTTTGTGTTGCTGCGATGAAGATGTCAAAATGGTTAAAGAAGTAATTGGTTTAAGAAGTTCTCACCCTTTACCCCTAATATTATTTTCAGAAAGTTTTTTTTAATTAATAAATGACTAGGAGATACTTTATATTATAGTTTTTCAATTTTTCAATTATTATTACTTGGGTAGGTAACGGGGTGGGTTCTACTTATCTTTACTACTGGTTTGCAACAGGGCCGCACGTGCGCGCTCTTCTGCGCGCACACGTTTCGAAGAAGCGTTTTGATGACATCAGGGTCAGTGGGCGGAGCCTCCTGCTGGTTTTACTACTGGTTCTATAGAACCGGTGCGAACCGGGGGCAACTGGGGGCAACCCACCACTGGGTAACACAGCAGTAGAAGTGTGAACATAATATCATTACGTGACTGTCTTTCTGTATATAAATACTGGATTAATTTGCTTCATTTTGCTTTTTGTTCTTTTAAATCCGCTGGTTATTAAATGGTTATTGACTAAATTACTGTTACTACTACAGATGGAGACAGTGGTCCTGAAAGTATCTTGGTGCCAAGATACACACAGCTTTATAGGATTTAAAAACTAAACTTTTAATTTTTATCTGGAAACCTGGAGACACATCAATCCAGGGCTTGTCATCTGTTCCAGACATGTTGTGCTAATTAATAGGCAGGCTGCTGCATTTTGTATCCACTATTATTTCTGAGTGGTCCTTAAGGACCAAGTAGTGATAAGAATTCACAGTTTGAAAGCTTCCACTCCATGTAGGACACAGCAGCTAAAGTTGGGCAAAGATCTTTCCATGTAATGGGCTATGAACTCAATCAATCAATCAAAATAGAGCTGGAAGGGACCTTGGAGGTCTTCTAGTACCATCCCCTGCTTTATACCAGGGGTGAAATGTAAAATTTGTTGCTACTGGTTCTGTGGGCGTGGCTTGGTGAGGGGGGTTAATGTGACTGGGTGGGCGTGGCCAACTTTTTTTTTTTTTAACTTTTCAAAGCATTTTTTCTAATGCTTTGAAAAGCCTCTGCCGATCAGGCAACTCAGCTGGGATCGTCAGAGAGGCATTTTAAAAAATACCTCTCTGCCCATCAGGCAACTCAGCTGTGAGTTGCCAGAGACTTTTCAAAGCATTTTTTTTTACCACCTCTTCAGCCAAGAGGTTGCAGAAAAAAATGCTTTGAAAAGCCTCTGATGATCCCAGCTGAGCCGCGTGATCATCAGAGGCTTTTTTTTTTTTTTACTTTTAAAAGCATTTTTTCTTCGGAAGAGGTTGTAGAAAAATGCTTTTAAAAGTAAAATAAAAAAAAGCCTCTGATGATCGTGCGGCTCATGCATGGACATGGTGGGGGGGGCGCAGAGATTTTTGCTACCGGTTCTCCGAACCACCCGCCGCCATCGCTACCGGATCAGGCAATCCGGTCTGAACCTTGAGCATTTCACCCCTGCTTTATACCATTTCAGACAAGTGACTGTCCATCTCTTCTTAAAAACCTCCAGTGATGAAGCACCCACAACTTCTGACACCAAGCTATTCCATTGGTTAATTGTCCTCACTGTTGGGAAGTTTCTCCTTAATTCCAGCTTGCTTCTCTCCTTGATTAAGTTTTTATCAATTATTTTTTGTCTTGCCTTCTGGTGTTTTGGAAAATAAGTTGACCCTTTCTCTTTTAATATTTCTTTGTTCATCATCCATCTCTTTCTTTTCTTCTGGCCTTTCCACATCACCCTTAATGGATTATGATTCACCCAGATATTTCCACCTCTTCTGTTTCTTTTCTGAGCTCTGGTGCATTGGTGGGTTTCAAAATTTTTTACTACTGGTTCTGTGGGCGTGGTGTGAATTGGTGGGCGTGGCTTGGTGGGCATGGCAGGGGAAGGATACTGTAAAATCTCCATTCCCTCCCCAATCCAGGGGATGCTTACTGCAAAATCCCCATTTCCTCCAGATCAGCTGGGACTTGGGAGACAGAGAATAGATGGGAACGGGGCCAGTCAGAATTTTTACTACTGGTTCTCTGAACCACTCAAAATTTCCGCTACCGGTTCTCCAGAACTGGTCAGAACCTGCTGAAACCCACCTCTGTTCTGGTGTCATCCCTACCATATCAATCCTAGACCACGATTGATGTGGATTTGAATAGAAAGTATATTGTTTTTTTCCCCTTGTTTATTTCTCTCCATGAATTGTGTAATCATAGTCCTTGCGTCATTTCATGGAATGTATCTGGTAAAGTCCTTTTTTTTTGTCTTATTTTTCTTATTGCTTTTGTAATCTTTTTTAATGTCCATAATTGCGTTAAAGTCTCCAATTAAACATATATTTTCATATTCTAATTCTCTTATTTTGTTGTGTATCTTTCTATAAAATTCTTTTGGGTTATCATTTGGTGTAAGTAAGATTCGCCCCCTAGTTCTTTGAAAAGTAAAGAGGGGAGAAGTGCTTTCAGCCTTAGAAAATTCTGAACCCCGACAATAAAAGTAATGTTAGTATTCATAGTTTTGGTTTCTTGCCTGAATTACCTCAGAGGTCTGACATTCTGCCACAGCTTCCATCTGTCTATCCACACATCCAGGAAGACTTTGAAATCCAAATCTCTAGTGCTAACCTCTTGAAAGTTCAATATAGGAACAAACAACCTCAATGAACATACAGCAACTCAGTCTTGCTTGAGTTTAATTTCATCCTCCTTTAAAAATGTTTTTTAAAAATAATTTCTCTAGGACTGGCAGTTAATATCTTATTTCTGAATATGTAAATATCACTGATACAATTCAATTAGTGTAGATGAAGAACAGTAATTTGGATAATGTGTATGAAACCAAACTGGGCTTTTTTTAAAATTTTGGGTGAAACTAATCTTGGGGATCAGATGGTACAGACACATTATCCAGGCATTTGCCAAATTTCAGTAAATGTGTGAATACACAGGACCAAGCTCAAAATTATCTCTACATTCTGTTAGAAAAAGAGCCAGTTTTTTATTATTATTCTAACGTTTATCTCCCCTTAACAACAGTAATAGAAACTGCTTTTCAGCTGGCCAAAAGATGGTCTTTTGTAAAGTGAGTGGAAGATGTGAGAATTCTTGCCAATTATCAGATGTTTAATACAGAAAAGTAGGCTATAAAACATACCCTGTTTCCCCGAAAATAAGACATCCTCTGACAATAAGCCCAATCGGGCTTTTGAGCGCATGCGCTAAAATAAGCCTCTCCCCAAAAATAAGCCCTCCCTGAAAATATTTAAACGCAGAGCTGGAAATCAGGTAAAATGGCAAGAGGACCTCCATCTTGCTCCACATGCCCCAAAATTATAAGACCTCCCCAAAAATAAGGCCAAACGCTTATTTTGGGGTTCAAAAAATATAAGGCAGGGTCTTATTTTCAGGAAAACACGATATTAGACCCTTTTTTTTCTATGACTTGTATCAGAGTGTGCACAGGTCAATCACGTGTATCAACCCAGGAACAAGTATAGCCAACAGTGATTTGTATCAAATAGTGGTTTTTATCTACAATAAGAATATAGGAATATTATACATACACGTGCTACAAGCAATATCTCAACAAAGTGCAATTACAGCAGGGAAGAAACTCGACAAACCAATGAACACTCTAGCAGGGCCTCTTCTTATTATAAAGGCTTTTAAAGGGATAACAGCCAAAGACCCTGCTGACTCATTCCCCTCATTGCATCAGCTGGTCAGCTCTTAAATTAACACCTTGACAACTTGTACTTAAGTTATGGGTCCTATTTCTCACTTTCTTGCTCATTTTTAGAGTTAATGGAAAATAAAGTTCAGGAGAGATCTAGTTGCTGGAGAAAGAGATATCAAAGGAAGATAATAAATCCCCCCTCTACCTTGTTCTGTAAACTGAATGCTCACTTTCCTAATACTTCTGATCTTTGAAATCGCTAAGAGTATAGCTGTTGATTTCCATTTGAAAGAACAGACTGATTTGCAGATGCAGTTAGGAGATAAATATGAGTCTTAAGTTACATCAGATCTATGCGGAACTGCTTCTTCTCACATCTAGTGCTACTCTATGTATCCAAAAGCAGGGGTTCAGGGGCAGAATGATCTGCTGGAGACAATGAATTTCTCTAAAGGCAACTTTGAGATTATGGGAGGGGTAAGTAATTCTGAAGTACAACGGACACCATGTTCTCAACCCATAAAAATAAACCTCAAGAAATATATTCCTTTGCCTTGCAACATAAGGTGCCCATTGTCAATACGAAGATCAGCAAGCATACAAAGAGTGGCAGAAGCATGACAGGTCCAGAGAAAATCAAGTGGTAGACTCTAGGAGACCACAAGGTGGCATCAGTAACTGCATCACATTTCTCACAGGCTCAATTGATGCCACATGGATTGCTCTCCACGTTCCATTACCACTGCTGTGAGAATAACCCTAGGCACTACGAGACCAGATTGTCATCAAGCCAACAAGCAGCTGGTTTTGGACAGAGCAAGTGCATCCAAAAGAATGGGAAAAGAAGATGGTTTATAGGATGTGAGAAGACCAACAAAAAACTGGCAAAAGTATGTCTCTGCCAGAGAATGGCAAAGCAAGCTGTCACAGGTGCCAAAGCCAATCACTGCTGGGATTTATATAAACAACCAGACACAAAGAAAAGCAAGAAAAAATCTTTATCAACTAGAAAAAATATATGCCGAGATGGAAAAAGAAATTGTACACTACATGTACCGTGTTTTCCTGAAAATAATTCCCTGTTTTATATTTTTTGAACCCCGAAATAAGAGCTTCGACTTATTTTGGGGGAAGTCTTATTTTCTCATCCTCATTTCTGAGGTCCCTACCATTTTTCTCAACGTTGTTATATCATTTTTTCCCCCTGCTGTTATTTTCCCAACTAAAAGAGAGAGTTGGGATTAAATTGCGAAAAGCAGGATTTAAAAGATAGGAATGTAAACATTGTTTTTGACTAACAATTTGGCTGAAGTAAGAACGACATCTTAACAGTGGCTTTTATAATTTCAGGCATCACTGGAGAATGTCACAGTGAGTGGAGTAGCATACAGCGGAACTCAAAAAAGCTAAACCAAATATGACCTGTTTTGTTGTTGTTAATCACAAAGTCGTGTGTGACCCATTGCGACCCCATGGACAATGTTCCTGCAGGTCTTCCTGGAGTCCATCACCTGGAGTCCATTTCAGAGGTGATATTCAGCAGATTCTGGAGAACCAGTAGTGGAAATTTTGAGTAGTTCGGTAAATACGACCTTTGACTGGCCCCGCCCAGGGTTGGGTTCTACTTACCTTTACTACCGGTTCGCAACGGGATCGCGAGTGCGTTCACTTCATAGTAAAACTGGAGGGAGGCCCTGCCCACTGCCCCGGATGTTGTCATCAGTGATCTGCGCATGTGCAGAAGCAAGGCGCATGCGCAGAAGCAAGGCGTGCATGTAGAAGCAAGGTGCGCGCGCGAGTGAAGCAATCCCTTTGCGGTAGTAAAGGTAAGTAGAACCCACCCCTGCATCAAACTATGAACTGTGAATATGGTATAGCTGGGAACTGTATACATATGTCAAAGTAAAAGGGAAAACAATTTACTTCCGATAGAAGAAGTGATGGCGCTTGTAATTCAGCATATTTATTTTTGTAATATAGAGCGTAAAACATAGTATCCTGGTCAAATTGTGCACTCTATTCTTGAAAACCTCCAGCGGTGGAGCATCTTCAACTCTGGGAGGCAAGCTGTTCCACTAATAAATTGTTCTCACTGTTAGGAAATTTCTTCTTAGTTCCAGGTTGGAACTCTCTTGAACATGCTTCCACCCGTTGCTTCCTGTCCTGCCCTTTAGTGGTGAAGATATTCTTATTGGGAACACAACCCTGATGTGGCCCTCAATGAAATCAAGTTGGACACCCCTGTTGTAGACCATTGAGAGGGTGTTGTGTAGATACTGATCATTTGAGCCTTTCTCTGTATGATGCTACTTCTCTGCAAACAACAGGCAGGGCGATGCCAACGATATGGTAAATCTTAACTAAAGGGGTAGCATTAAGTCATCCAGTAATACTTCTGCTGGCTTCATTTAGAGCAACATCTATTTTCACAGCATGTGCTGATTTATACCAGACTGGGCAGGCGAGTAGCAAAGAGCTAAAGCTGTCATCATAAGGAACCTTGATTTGCCATCCCTGGTAGAGCTCAGTAATTTCCTGAGGATGTTATTCCTTCCACCAACCTTCAGTGCTGCTTATATGTTAGGGCCCTATCTAGAGTGACCCCCTAAATATTTAGGGCTGTGGCAATGTGGCAGTAACATCCCTTTTCATATACCATGCAGCTTCCTAGCAGCCTGCTGACTGTGAATATGGAAGGCACACACCTGAGTTTTGATTTTAACTGGTTATCAGAGTAATATTGGTCCAGCTTTACCATGGCTTCAGTCAGACATTGTTCTACCTCCTCAGATGTTTTTTCCCTACGCCGCCTTCGCTCGGTCATCAGCATACATATACCGTATTTTCCCCAAAATAAGACCCTGTCTTATATTTTTTTTGAACCCCGAAATAAGCGCTTGTCCTTATTTTGGGGAGGTCTTATTATTTTGGGGTGCATGGAGCAAGATGGGGCTCTTCTTGCCATCTTACCTGATTCCCAGCTCTGTCTCCCTAATCCTAACCAGAGGAAATGGCGGGGACCGGCTGTGCATGCGTTTAAATATTTTTGGAGCAGGCTTATTTTTGGTGGGGGGCTTATTTTAGCTCATGCGCTCAAAAACTCAATTGGGCTTATTATCAGGGTATGTCTTATTTTTGGGGAAACATGGCAGTGGTGAAATCCAATTTTTTTTTACTACTGGTTCTGTGGGCGTGGCTTGGTGGGTGTGGTCTGGCTTGATGGGCATAGCAGAGGAAGGATACTTCAAAATCTCCATTCCCACCCCCTCCAGGGGAAGAATACTGCAAAATTCCCATTTCCTCTCCACTCCTGGGGGAAGGATATTGCAAAATCTCCATTCCCACCTCACTCTGGGGCCAGCCAGAGGTAGTATTTGCTGGTTCTCCAAACTACTCAAAATTTCCACTACCAGTTCTCCAGAACCTGCCAGAACCTGCTGGATTTCACCCCTGAAACACAGTATGTAAAGGACAAAAAAAAAAATCCTGCAAGATAAGGTCAAAATCATGAAGCACTGGCAGCAGCACTATTATGAATTAGGGAATGTTTCTAAAATCAAATTTCCATACCTGCCTGTTTCTGACAGCTCAGCTAATGCTGGTCCAGACCTGTGCATTACGACTGAAGAAGTTACCATGAAGAATGTGAAAGTATCTGGCTCAGAGATATCTGAAAGTTGAAACAACTGGGTAAAGTAGCTGACTGGCTGATAATCTTCTTCAGTGCCATTGTGAACTCTGGCCATGTGCTGCTGACTGGGCGACAAGTATCACAGTTTCTTCCTCAAAAGCAAAAACAACCTGGTAGCCTGGTCCAACTACTAACCAATCTGCCACTTATCACACACCATGAAAATTTTTGAGCAGATTCTCAATGAGAGCCTCCATGGTATCACTGACATCACTGTCAACCAGTGGGGTTTTGTCAAAGGTTTGAGTACTTGTGTCCAGACTTGGAATAACCATCTTAGCCGATTCAGTTTATGTCTCAACTGGGTACTTCCACCATCGAGGTCAGCGGCAAAGATCTAGTGAAGAAAAATGTTCCTTCTGTTACTTAGAATCCATATGCAAAGTGACAATGTCATTAAGAAAATAGTGCATACAAGAATAAATGCAAAATACCCTCACTCTGTCAAGGACCTTGGGGCAGGGGTGAAATGCTCCCAGTTCAGACCGGATCGCCTGATCCGGTAGCGATGGCGGCAGGTGGTACGGAGAACTGGTAGCAAACATCCCTGCACCCCTCCCCATGCCCAGTTGAACCGCGCGATCATCAGAGGCTTTTTTTTTTACTTTTAAAAGCATTTTTTCTACAACCTCTTCGGCCGAAAAAATGCTTTTAAAAGTTTTTTAAAAAAGGCTCTGTTGATTGCGCGGCTCAACTGGGATCGTCAGAGGCTTTTAAAAGCAATTTTTTCAACAACCTCTTAAGGTTGTAGAAAAAATGCTTTTAAAAGTAAAAAAAAAAAAAAGTTGGCCATGCCCACCCAGTCACATTACCCCACCACCACCAAGCCACGCCCACAGAATCGGTAGTAACAAATTTTACATTTCACCACTACCTTGGAGTACTCATCTCTAAAGATCTAAGTACCAGAGCCCACTATAACTACATTGCCAAAAAGGCATTAAGAGTTGTAAACCTAATCTTGCGTAGCTTCTTCTCTGGTAATATTGTACTACTAACTAGAGCATACAAAACATTTGCTAGACCAATTCTCGAATGCAGCTCATCTGTCTGGAACCTGCACTGCATATCGGACATTAATACAATTGAGCGAGTCCAGAAATATTTCACGAGAAGAGTCCTCCACTCCTCTGCTCGCAACAGAATCCCTTATGCCACCAGACTTGAAATGTTAGACAACTTAGAGCTACGTCGCCTTCAGTCTGACCTAAGCGTAGTACATAAAATTATCCACTACAATGTCCTACTTGTCAATGACTCCTTCAGCTTCAACCATAACAATACATGAGCACACAATAGATGCAAACTTAAGGTAAACCGCTCCAAATTCAATTGCAGAAAATAGGACTTCAGCAACAGAGTGATCAATGCCTGGAATGCACTACCTGACTCATCCCCAAATTCCCAAAACTGTGAAATAGCATTCGTTCATCTGAAAAGTGCACCTGTGGGAAAACAGTAGGATGAAGAATTTCTGTTGTCTAAATTTGGGAGTTTGACTGACCACGTTAGACTCCTGTGATATGACAGAGAGCCTTAGGCAGATGCTAAATTTGGGGAGGGGTGTCAGCCATTTCATTCTTTTTTTAAATAATTCTTGGCTAGAAGCTGTTGGCTCTGGTGATTTGTTTTCAGTCTCTGAGGAATGACTAGAATTTCATGTCTTGTCACCACTATTTGCCTCCATTTATCAGACTCCTTTCTCAAAAATTTCAACTTGAACATGAGCCTTACATCTGTTACAAGAAAGACAGAGGCCAACATTTTTTACAACTAACTTTTCTGAAAGCTTCACTCATTCAGAACTTCTGCTCTCCCCACCCACCCCAATTTATTCTAAGAGTAAATTATCTGCTCTATTTTAAAACCTAAACCAGGAAAAACATTTCTGCATATGTAAAAATTTAACTCGTAGATGAAAATCCTGAGATTGCAGCCAGATTTTTAACTATGGCTATAAAAATGCAAACCTAAACCCCCATAACTTTAACCTTAGACTGTCTATTGTTGACCTCACCCCATTCCTAAGAGGTCTGTAAGGGGCGTGCATAAGTGCATCAACATGCCTACCATCCCTGTCCTACTGTCCCCATTTCTTCATATCGATTTCCTGTATTCATAATCATGTTTATACTTATAACTGTTATTTTATACGTGTTTGTCAAATAAATAAATGAATAGAATAGAATAGAATAGAATAGAATAGAATAGAATAGAATAGAATAGAATAGAATAGAATAGAATAGAATAGAATTTTTATTGGCCAAATGTGATTGGACACGCAAGGAATTTGTCTTGGTGCATATGCTCTCAGTGTACATAAAATAAAAGATGTGTTAAATAAATCAATACATACATACATACATACATACATACATACATACATACATACATACATGGCTTTTAGTAACAAATAACAAATCAATGAGCTAGTCAATCAAAGTCTGTTATGTAATATTTATTTACTTGTTGAACTGTTTTATCCAATACTAAGTTCAGATTATACTTGTAACTTGCTTTTGGGCCTTTTGCCTGTAAATAAAATTGATCGATTGACTCTTCCACGGTTTCCAGGCAGACCTTTAAAAGGGAAAGGTGCACAATTCATTAAACTTGCTTCAGCAGCATTGAGACATCCTCATTGTCCTTTTGTCATCAGTCATGTTTTTTCCCTTTTTTTTAAAAAAAAAAATCTCTTAGCAGAGATAATCAATTTAACCAAAAAGAACCAAAACAGAAGCATAAGGTTCCAAAGATATAACTGTTCTCACAGTTTGAATTTAGTGGATTTGGGGAGGAATGGCTTTAATGTCAGCAGTGATGCTCACCCCTCCTTTTCCTTTACTCTGAGTAAGGATCTTCTCCTCCAACTCTCAGGCTTCTCTCGGTTGGAATTAGAACTGGAAGTTGCATAGAGAAGTATCCCAGGGCACAGATGTGTAATAAACAGCAGGTTTATTGCAACACCCAGGGAGACCATTAAGAAAGCTTGATTTGTAGTGATTTCTACTGCTTTCTCCCACCAGTGCAGTGCAATAGCCCTAGAGGCCTTCTACTTTAGACAGGAGGAGGGATCTCTATCTGTCCCTTGTTAGTGTAAATGAACTAATCTAGTTTCAGGCTTCTTCCTTCTGGTCTTGCCCAAAATAAACCTCACCTCCACCTTTTTTGGGAGGTGAGCATCTGCTTCTTCGCAAAGGCTGCCACAATGGATGTTGTAAATTACAAGACGTCAATATACCAAAACGCAAAGAGTGGTGTGGTGGTCGGAAGAGGCTGTGAGTTCGATCCTAGGTAGAGGCAGATTTTTCTCTCTCTGGGCCAGTGGTGGGTTGCCCCGGTTCGGACCGGTTCTATAGAACCAGTAGTAAAACTGGTAGGAGGCTCCGCCCACCGACCCCGACATCATCAGAATTCTTCTGTGCATGTGCAGAAGAGCGTGTGAGCGAAGCAAGTGTGCGTGCACGGCCCCATTGCAAACCGGTAGTAAAGGTAGATAGAACCCACCCCTGCTCTGGGCACAATGAGAATATATCTGCTGAGCAAAATTCCACAATGGTGACAGGAAAGGCATCTGGCCAGGAAACACTCAGCTTCATTCAGACTCCACCCCGCAAGGAATTATGGGATTATTAAAAGGAGATGAATATAACAAAACGCAAACTATACAGAGTTCTTGGCAACAATACAGAAGTGTTTTCCCCACCTTCTCTCCTGTTTGAGTTTGGGGTTCCCTCTTTCAGTGGGAACCCCTTTATTAGCTTTAGCTTTATTTTATTTGATTAGCTTTATTTCATACAGGCAAAGTTCTAGTGGCTCTCACTCCAGGGGTGGTTTTCACTTACCTTCCCTACCGGTTTGCAAATGTTCGCACGCACATCTTCCATGCATGCGCAAGGCCTTCTGTGCATGTGCAGAGCCTCAAAAACATGAAAAAATGGGACATCATGACATACGCATGGGTGGGCGGGGCATCCCGCAGTCACCCCAACCGGTTTGCCCAAACCGGATAGAACCGGTTGAATACCACCACTGCCTCACTCCCTTTTTGATCTTCCTAGCAAGGGTACCCATACTGGGAGGAAAATTACTCCAGAGCTTCTCATGGGAACTATAGACACTGAAGCTTCCCATCCTGTCAAATCACTAATCGCTTGGGTGAATTAATCTGGAGGGAAGAATAAGTTTAGAGACAGTTACTATCACAGAGTTAAAGAAGAAGAGATCAATCAATCCATGACTATTCATCTAGGCCTGTGATGGCGAACCTATGACACGCGTGCCAGAGGTGGCACACAGCGCCCTCTCTGATGGCATGCGAGCCATCACCCCAGTTCAGCCCTGCTGTGCATGCGCACACGCCTCCCGCCAGTCAGCTGGTCTTCGGGTCTCTGCCATGTGTGTGCGAGGGGTGGGGCACATGCGGGGGGTTGCACACATATGCTGGGGGAGGGGTATATGCAGGGGGCCAGGTGTGCATGCATGGGGGGCTGCACACACTTGTGCAGGGGCCATGCATGCATTGCATTTTGGGGGTTTGGGAGCATGCACATTTACATGCGTACATTCGTGCACATGTGCACACTTTGGCCACTTGGTCTGGAAAAAGTTAGCCATCACTGATCTAGGCTAAAAAGAAATCACATATATGACATATGAAGAAGTAGATAGTAGTCCAGGAAACAATTGTGCCTGGACATCTTGAAGAAATAAGACAAGTGATTATAGAGGATGGATTGAATCAAAGAGATTACTGGAATGTCCTTGGAAAACAGTTACTGCAAAAGATAAATGCAGATAAGAAGTATTTATATATACAGTCACCAGCAGTCAAATCTAAGTCACTAGCTTCTAAAACTGCTTTGCCATTATCTCTAGTCCCACATCATGTCTAGTGCCCTTCCCCCACAGAATAGTCCCAATTCATTTTTCGCTATTTTTCTGGATAGCTGGACATATTTATAAAAGATCAGACTGTGTGGCATTCACTCACTGCTTTTATTTTGTAAAAATGCCTAGGGGAACAATATTGAACCCAAGCATGTTCTTGGCTAATACTGTACCTGTTTGCAATGTTTTAGCTTCCTTTTTAACATTGTTTTATTACTAAATATTTTTTTAAAAAAAACAGAGTTAAACTGTAGGCTTGGTAGATACGATGTAAGAAATCTTCAAGCAAACATGGGAGGAATGTACTGCATCATGTAGAGCAGGGGTGTCAAACTCACGGGCCGCAAGCCAGATGCATCACACACTGGCCACGCCCACCCCATTTTAGTGACGGGGGAAGTTGCGCTATGTCACATGACGATGACGTGTTACCGTGAGTTTGATACCCCTGATGTAGAGGATCCTGGTACTTTGGGGTAAAATATAAGGCCCGACTGTAAGTCTCCCAGAATATTACCGAGACTTTGAGCAAATACTAACATCTGATCATTAATATCATAAGAATACAGAAATAGCATAGTAAGTTGGCATTCAAGAGGAACTTGAGTGCAGTTCATTTTTCTGCAGCCTCAGAATTAGGAAGGGAGAACAGGTGCAGTTATACTGATCATTTCACCTTTACGTTATATCTATGACATTTTGAGGCAATTTTTCAGGGTAGGAGAGCTCAAGTGTTATGCCATGAAAGTCCTATATATAAAACCAGTGTGTGCATACGTGCCGGCTAGCTGATTGTCAGGTGCACATGTGTGCCAGTACCCAGAAGTTCAGCTTTTCCGCAGCTCGATCCCATCACTCACCGGCTGTGCTGAAAACCGGCCTGTGCATGCGTGCCAGCCGGCTGATCATCAGGAATGCATGTGCGCTAGAACCCGGAAGTTTGGCTTTTCTGGAGCGCAGCCCCGATGAGGGGGCACGCATGCATGCAATGTTTCCACGTGACTGGTATAGGGTCTCCTGCTTGAGCAGGGGGCTAGACCAGAAGATCTCCAAGGCCCTTTCCAATTCTGTTATTTTGTTCTGTATTTGGATGTGCAAGCACTATTGATCATAACCAGAAATATCCAGGAATCTTATTATACATAAAATTCTTCCAGTCATCCCTTCCTAAAAATCTTTATTTCTCACACATGCTACATCTTCAAACTCTGCACTCAGATAGCTCTACATTCAACTCTGCAGAAGTTCAGAAACTTTTGAGGGTTGTTTTTATGTTAACACAACATACTCCGAATGCACTAATACCTAAAATGGCTGCAACCCAAATTTCACAACCAATCAAGTATTTGGACTTCCTCTTTACACAGAAGGAATCATTTCACTCATTCTTTCACACAATTTATGTAAAGTACAAATATTATACTATGTGGCGATTTCTGGGGAGCCAAGCTTATTTTCTACTGGAAAAAAAAACAGAATTACGTTAAAAACATACACAAGAGAAAAAGATTTCTTTGAAAGACCGTAACTGCAATTAAAAGAGAATTTTAGACCTGCCAACGCTATTAACAATTCTTTCACAAATAATTCTTTTCTTACAAAATTCACTGTTTTGAAATATAACAAAGCTTCTCCTCCTGCTATGTATAAAGTCAGTGATTGGGGGGGGGTGGGGGGAACTATGGCATTTTAGTCTTCAGAGTGAATGGAATCAAACATTTGAGCCCTTTCCAGAAAAGAATGGAGGGTTTTAAGAGGAATTATAAATGCTCAATTTTGCTTCAATCATACAACTCTAACTAGCTTATTGCATAACATACAATATATACAAATATGTTACAATAAAAAGTATCAGGACTATATATTAATAATAATAAAAATATATTCAGCATAATAGTAAAATAACATTAATAATAATAATAATAACAATAACAACAACAACAACAACACAGTCATAAAATCACAGCATGACACCCAGCAGCAAGTTTCATCTCAATTCAGGTACAATATATTTCAAGATAGTCCTGAAATGACTTCCTTAAATAGGCCCTGGCCCTGTTCACTTTTGAAGTTCAGCTCTCATTCTGTTCATCCAAAACCTACTAGGTAGATAGAGCCAACAAAGTTTTGGTGGCTCTAGTTCTAAGGGTTGCCATGGACCAACAGAGGGGAACAGGGTAATGCAGAGCAACTTTCTTCTAGGATGGGAGGTGACTCTTCCATCCACAAAACTTCCTGTATCTTCACAGAAAGCTTGCAACTGCAGGAGATCATTGTTAGTTTTTCTACTTCTGCTTCTCCTTTAGATGAAAAATAATCCAGGAGAGGTCTACGGTAGAGGGCTCCTTTTAACAGATGGTCACAGATGGACCAAACAAGTTAGAGAATTCTATGACTTGAAGTTCTGGAGATCATTTAGATCTGGAGGGAGGCTCAACCACATTAATTGAATCAGAAAGTTAACAATTTCCTGTATTCTAAGAGCAAATCAAGGAACCAGGTTTAAAAAAATCTACCACATGTAGGAATAGGCAGATAATTAAAAATACAACCTACATACTATTAATGTTAGATATTACAAGCTGTTGATGTTTTAGGTTGTGGTGTTTGGGGATTTTCATTTTTAAGGGCTAGGGATATACAAAATTTCCAACTGTTTATGTTTGCAAGTCTTCCCTAACATTCAGTCTCTTTAAACAACTGATTTACATAGCTTTAAGCATTTCCCAAGAAACTCTTCTTTAAAAAACATTAATTGGTTCACTCTTTGTAATGTACATTTCCCTCCTGTAATCTCTTTGGGCAATTCTTAGAAACCCACATTCTTTTGAGATGCATATTTCATATCCCAATGAGGTTTATTTTTTGACAAACAGATACAAATGGATTCATTCTGTACTGGTGTCTATAATAAAACAGGCCCTGCTTTGGCAAGCAATATTTAGCACAAAAAGAAATCCTTCAGAGATTTCTTTTACATCTCTAGCTTTATAGTTAATCCTGCAAAAATTGATGTCATCCCAGCATCCTATCAAGAAAAAGAAAGGACAGTTTCTTTGAACAGTTGTAGATTTAATAGCCACCAGCATATTTTTATTCCATGTTTCTTCAAAAACCTCTACAAATAAAATTTTACTTTTGGGCCAGAAACCTATCAGTACTAAACAGCTCACAATAATTCTCTTCACTTGTCAGGTTCAACTTTTGAAGCCACAGGCATGCAATTCTTGGATTTCATCCAGTTTTCACAACTATGGATTGTTGCAGTGGTGAAATCCAAATTTTTTTACTACCGGTTCTGTGGGCGTGGCTTGGTGGGCATGGTGTGGCTTGGTGGGTGTGGCTTGGTGGCGTGGCAGGGGAAGGATACTGCAAAATCTCCATTCCCTCCCAATCCTGGGAAAAGGATTTTGCAAAATCTCCATTCCCACCCCACTCTGGGGCCAGCCAGAGGTGGCATTTGCTGATTCTCCAAACTATTCAAAATTTCCGCTACTGGTTCTTTGAACTACTCAAAATTTCCGCTACCAGTTCTCCAGAACCTGTCAGAACCTGCTGGATTTCACCCCTGGATTGTTGGTAAAGTGTTATGGGAGTTGAAATCCAATCCATTGGGTAGATACGCAGTAAACAAGCTGACTTAATGTGATATGGCTACTTCACATTATGTAGCATAATCATACCTAGGTTCAATAAATTGCAGAGGGGATACAGAAGTATAATTTTATGTCATTTTATTTTATTTTACATATTTATATATTAAATTATTGTATTTTATCCTATAACTATTGTATTTTACCATACTCTCATTTTAATTTATTTGTTTAGAATTTTATTGGTACTATGTGTTTGAACCTGTACATTGATATGGCCTATAGGCTAATCAATAAATAAATATAAATATAAAGCCACTTTTATATTTTCATTTCAGGAGACTTAGTTGAAACAAATAGTTCATGAACTAATGCTAAACAAAAGTTCCCAACATCTTTAGAAGTTGTGACCCAACTACAAAAATCCACCTGAAACATAAATATACAAGGATAGTGTCACCAAATGAAATTACTTTTATTGTTCTTTATTGACTGCGAATTGACCATGAAACTAAACTGCTCTCTGCAGTATGTTCAATTTTCTCCTGGAAAGTTCTTTAAATCAAATTTAAAATGTTTGAGGATTTCTCAGGAGAACAAATAAAAAAAAATATTGGCTGGGAAATGTCCAGTCAACAATAATCAGATCTGGCAGATCAACCAAAGATGTTTAGAAAATACTAAATGTGTCTGGTCTTTTCACTTCTGTAATGCCTTCAGGTATTTTGGAGTGGATATAGCTTTTCTTAGGTTCTGTCAAATAAGTAAGGAATGTTTCTTCTTTCTAGCTGAAGGCCTTTATCCTGATTCTGAATCAAATTCACCCATCACGCATACAGCTTCTGTTTCTGCGCCTTGCACATTCTTCAAAAAATGGGTGGCTGTGAATGAACTGAAAATACATATGAGCTACAGTATATCCTAATTTCTCCACATATCAAAAGGACATCTGACTCAGAGTACACAGTTCTCAAAATAGATTGTGTGAAAGTTAGATAGCATGAACTTTCGGTTGCCATCACAAGCTGCTACACAAGAAGGTGCATTCTGAATCTGGAATTCACATATTTGAGTGACAGCAACTCCAAAATATACTTTTAAGAGTCTGAAAGCATCGGTAGTGACCTAAGAATGCCTAAAGCACCAAATGTCACAATGAAGCTGTCCTCAGCATTTTTAATACTTTCTTCAGAATATGAACTTATTCAGCAGCAGCTGACATTGTGAAGCACATGTCAGTTTCAACCAACATATTCTTCCAAGACAAAATCGTGTTTTAATAGACTTTATAAATAATCAACTATTCTTTTTAGTGCATTTAAGTCAGTACTGACTCCTGGTGGGACTGCCTAGACAAGTCCCTGCAGTTTTCTTAACAGCTTTTTCAGAAGCGGTTTGCCATTACCTCTGATACAGGGCTGATACAGAATGACTGGCCCAAGGTCACTCAGCTGGCTTAATATTTAAGACAGAACTAGAACTCACCGTCTCCCAGTTTCTAGCCTGGTGAAAAACTACTGTCAGCAAACTATATATAATTTATTTTTTTATCCCAAAACTGCCAGAGATCTTTGTGCAATTTACAAAAAATGTAATGTACCCTTCATTTCTACTCTGTGTGTGTGTGTGTGTGTATGTGTGTATGTATGTATGTATGTATGTATGTATGTATGTATGTACCGTATTTCCCTGAAAATAAGACCCTGTCTTATATTTTTTTGAAACCTGAAATAAGCGCTTGGCCTTATTGCCATGCACTTTAAAGCCCGATTGGGCTTATTATCAGGGGATGTCTTATTTTGGGGGAAACAGGGTATGTAAGTATGTATTATTTATTTATTTATTCTTTTATTCCTATTTTTATAAATAATTCAAGATGGCGAACATACCTGATGCTTTCTCCTCCTCCTATTTCCTCACAACAACAACCCTGTGAGGTGGGCAGAGCTGAGAGAGAGTGATTGGCCCAAAGTCACCCAGCTGGCTTTCATGCTTAAAATGGGACCATAACTCTTAATCTCTATAACACACTTAGGTTTCTCCTCAAGACGTGAGAAATTCAAGTAAGATAACACGTCATCATTGTTTTAAAAAAACATACAGTGCTGTTATCGGATGCTTAATTTATCATTTTTCAATATTTGGGCTTATTTATAAATATACAGATTGAGCACAATAAAGGCATTGCATCCAACCTTCAAAAACTAGGCAAGTTCACTATCTGAGCATCAATATGTTCATCAAACCCACTCTGCATATTAGGCCAAAAAGAAAGATAGATGAACATCTGCCTCACACAGAAATTGGAAGAGTAAAGAGTAAACAGCACTGCATGTTTTTTTAAAACAATGATGAAGGATTATCTTGCTTGAATTTCTTACATCTCGAGGAAAAACCTAAGCACATTATAGAAATTAAGAGTTCTGGTCCCATTTTAAGCATGAAAGCCGGCTGAGTGACTTTGGGCCAGTCGCTCTCCCTCACAGGGTTGTTGTTGTGGGGAAATAGGAGGAGGAGGGAGCATCAGGTATGCTCCCCATTTTGAGCTATATATATAAATAGGAACAAAATAATTGAGACAATGGTGAAATGTTTACTTTGCCGCAGAAAATACGATTTAGTCTCTAGATTATTTTAGGTTGCTTTTTTTTCAATTGACTTCTCAAAAGTGTTTTTTTCTTTAAGGTAACAGGACTGTTTTTTCCTTGAGGAAAATATTTCATTCTCATCCAAGAATCTTTGCCGGATGAGAAACAAAACGTTTTCCTCAAAAAAAAAACAAAAAAAAAAAACCCACAGTCCAGTTGCCCTTTGAAAAAAGCATCTTTGAAACAACTATGACTTGGACGACTGAGAATCTCCACAGATATTTCAATTGACTTCTTCCATATATTCTCTGTCACAAATTTCAGTAGGATTAGTTTCAGTTTTTCTTCAAAATTATCAATGGTCTCTGATTGCTTAATTCCTTGCCTTGAGTTTCCCATCTCTCAGTTATCTAGAGGTTTTTAAGAAAGTAAAACTAGCAAAAACTAGCTTTTTTAAAGACAAGATTGGACAACCATTTGTCTGAAATGGTATAGGGTTTCCTGCTTGAGTAACAAGTTGGATTAAAAGACCTCCAAGGTCTCTTGTAACTCTGTTATTTTCTGCACTGTACAGGCTTGAAACATTGGTGAAATTCAATTTTTTTTACTACCGGTTCTGCGGGCGTGGCTTGGTGGGTGTGGTTTGGCTTGGTGGGCGTGGCTTGATGGGCATGGCAGGGGAAGGATACTGTAAAATCTCCATTCCCACCACACTCTAGGGCTAGCCAGAGATGGTATTTGCCGGTTCTCCGAACAACTCAAAATTTCTGCTACCAATTCTCCAGAAGCTATCAGAACCTGCTGGATTTCACCCCTTGAAGTCAATGGCTTTAAATAGCCAAATTCAAAGCTTGAAGTTTGGAGTAGCTGCCTTGAAACAGCTTGGTATTCCTGGATAGTTTGAAGGAATGTGCAATAATTACAATAATGCTTTATATTTTACGTGCTGCAGGCTACTTCTGCTGACTGCTGGCTGCCTGCAGTTTGGCGGTTCGATTCTCACCGGCTCAAGGTTGACTCATCCTTCCGAGGTCGTTAAAATGAGGATCCAGATTGTTGGGGGCAATATGCTGACTCTGTAAACCACTTAAGAGGGCTGTAAAGCACTGTAAAGCGGTATATAAGTCTAAGTGCTATTGCTATTAAAAGATACTAGGTTTTTTTCTAGCCACATATCCTTCTTGTATTACCAATACACTATTTAATCAAAACAACTTAGGATTCCTTATTTCAACAATCTAAGTCTCTATTATACAAACATTTAAAATCTAAGAGTTAGCATACTGTTGCTGCAATATACTGCTGGAATCTAGTCCAGGGGTGGGCAACTGTGACCCTTTTACAACCTGTGGACTTCAATTCCCAGAATTCCTGAGACAGCCAAGCTGAATTCTGGGAGTTGAACTCCACAGGTTGTAAAAGGGCCATAGTTGCCCACCCCTGATCTAGTCCTATCAGTTTCCATGCACTAAACACATTCTGTTACGTTATTTTATTATTTTTAGGGCTGCTGAGGAGCTCAGATAGATCAACTGTGGAAAAAGGGGCGATGGCATTTTTCAGCTAACAAGACTAAGTCTAGGTCAAGAAGACAATTCGATCCCTGCCCAAGTCAAACGCTCTGTCTGGCATTGATTTATGAATAATATCACCGATAACTAGGGTGAGCTAGTCCTTGGTGTTAGGAAATTCTCATTCTGAATGAGCACACTTTGAAAGGTTGAATTATATGATCTGTTATCAGGGATGCTCGTATTCCCGTCCCTTGTTTTTCAATATCTATCCCATTCATGCAAAAAGCTCACTTTTCTAAAGAATTGTTTTGAAATCTAATTTAATTTTGGACATCAAGGATCAAAGGGCCTTTCACACATTAGAAAAATCTATTAATAAGTCTTGTAAACTCAATTATCTCACTGTTTCCACCAAGGCAGAAGTGAGAACGGAACAGAAAAATCTATTGGCACAATCAATCAATGGGCGGGAGCTGAATGTCTCTTGTGCTGATTCAGTCAGCCATGAACAGCTATTGAACCCACTCTGGGTTTTTCTGCCCCTCTACTTGAGAGGAATTCAATTTATAGGTGCCCTAATGTCAAGACATACATGAGGTTTGTACATGGGTACAAACAAATTATGCGGAAGCATCTTCTGGACTCCTGAAACTTTAAATCACATCCTGCAAACCTGGGAGTTAACACACAATATATGTTCAACATAATCAAACTGCCCAGCAATTAGAGTAACTATTATGCAATGACAGTAAACAGACTTGGATTGATCCTGTCGCACCATCTAGGACTCCATTTATAAAAGCCAACCTTACACTCGAGAAAGCTAGTTAGCCTCAACATCTCTTTAGTGCGTGGCAGTGGTGGGATTTAATTTTTTTTTACTACCAGTTCTGTGGGCGTGGCTTGGTGGGCATGGCATGGCTTGGTGGATGTGGCTTGGTGGGCGTGGCAGGGGAAGGTTATTGCAAAATCCCCATTTCCTTCCGATCAGCTGGGACTCTGGGGGCAGAGAATAGATGTGGGTGGGGCCAGTCAGAGGTTCTCCAAACTACTCAAAATTTCCGCTACCGGTTCTCCAGAACCGGTCAGAACCTGCTGAATACCATCTCTGGTGTGTGGGTACAGGTTGGAAGAAACCTTGAATTTAAAAATTGCTAAGTAGGCTGCTAGGGCATAATAATGATATTTTTTAAGTGGTCTACAATAATCAATTTCTATTAAACACTGACTTGTCACTGTCTCTACTTGAGCCCTATTTTTTTGATTCACCAGGTTGTGGGCTTCATGTGAAGGACCTTAACCACCAGAACTTTATGGACCCTTGTCTACTTGCCATCAACTGCTACCCATGACCCAAAACACAAAAATTGACGGCCAGCCCACCTACCAGAAAGTTGTTATAGAATAGAATTCTTTATTGGCCAAGTGTGATTGGACACACAAGGAATTTCTCTTAGGTGTATATGCTCTCAGTGTACATAAGGAGAATAAAATACATTCATCAAGAATAAAAAAGATACAACACTTAGTGATAGTCAAGGTTACTAATAAGCTATCAAATCTATGAACAATCTGCTCTTAGATGAGAATTACCCTTGCAGGACCTTCAAGTAGTAAATTTTCACCTTAGAAGATTGAATGGCAAGCATCTAAATGTACACCATCTCTTATTTCTTTTTTCAGGCTTTCTTGTGTTTGTTTATGCTATAAGTTTTCTAATAATACATGTCTCCTAAGAGTAAAACTAAGTCTGAAGACCCAAACAGATGCAAGCGATCTCGTGTAATGAAAGCCTTCGCATTTTAAAAGAAAAGTTTTCTCCAATTAAATAAAGAGAGAAAACTCTTTCCCTGACATTTAACTTTCTAAATAACAAACAACATACTACAATGGAATGTTGTAGTATGTCTTGTTTTAATCAGACTTCGGCCTTTAATTCTACTCTTAGAACAGCTAAAAATATTTCAACAGCTTGCCAAATTGAATTTAATGTCTCAGCATGGCCTTAGAGAAACCTCTTTTCAGCATTACAAAATGGCTTTACTGTTTAAGCTATTCATTCGTAAAAACTTTAAATTTCCTATTTCTGCATCAAAAAGTTCTGGAAGAAATGAAGTCCCCACCTGCAAAACCATTATTTGCCTGCATATAAATTAGAAGCAATCAATTGCACAAAACAACATCAACTTCATTTGAAAGGAAATGGATTAAATGGTTGAGATTTCTCAAAGAAACAGATTTATAGTTCATCCGTTTGCAATTTTCTTTCAAACAAAGGGGCATTTGCTTCTGTCTGATACTGTTGTTCTTCCTGGAACAGAAGCACCCGTTAAGTTCTTTGTTACATCTCTTGAGGAGATGCAATATGTCTTCTAAAGGTCCAATAATAATAATGAATACAGAAAATAACTTTCTTATAATTTCTCCTGTTATAAATTGTGCTTGGTAAAAATTCTTTTTTTCAGCTACATTGTCCACCTAGTTAAAAATTTTTGGAGAGCTACTGCCATCAAGTGATTCTGCGTGATAGTGCACTCAACGTTGCACAAGTTCTACCTTTAAGTGGAATAAAAGGAATCTGTGTCTTACTGGCAATAAATGGTACATCATTATTTAGATATACAAAAGATGGAGGGTTGCCAGTCTTATGAACTGGAAAATTCCCCCAAAGTTCTTGCTTCTCAAAAGGAAAACTTCTTCTCAAAAAAGATTTTGAGACCCTAGAAGGAAAAGAGCAACAAAGATGACTAGGAGACTGGTGGCTAAACAGTATGTTGAACAGGTAAGAGAACTGGCTATGTCTAGTCTAAGGAGGAGAAGACTTATGGGAGATCTGATAGTAGTCTTCCAATACTTGAAGGGCTGTTACAAAGAAGGAGTCAATTTATTCCACAAAGCACCTGAGATTAGGATAGGAAGCAATGGATGGACGCTTGTTAAAAGAGAGATCCAATCTACTGTAGAACTAGGGAGAAATTTCCTGAAAGTGAGGACATTAACCAATGGAAATGCTTGCCTTTCGTTGCTGAAGGTTTTCAAGAATAGATTGGACAATCATTTGTCTGGAATGATATAAGGCAGTGATGGCTAACCTTTTTGCCGTCGCGTGCCAAAAGTGGGGGGAGCGCAGGGGGGTTGCGTGCATGCATGCCCACACCCATAATTCAATACCCCCATGCCCTGCCCCCCCCACGCATGCTCACACGACCCCCCACGCGACCCCCACTTTTGGCAAGCAACGGCAAAAAGGTTACCGGTGGGCCCAGTAGGCCAATCCCAGAGCCTCCGTGCAAGCCCTGTATTTACCTGGCATCCATAACGGGCTGCGTGGAGACTCCTGGGAGGGGAGGCCGGCATGCGCATGCACGCTGGAACTGAGCTAGGGCAATGGCTTGCGTGCCCATAGATATGGCTCCGCGTGCCATGGGTTCGCCATCGCGGGTATAAGGTCTCTTGCCTTCAGCAGGAGGTTTGACTAGAAGACCTCCTAGGTCCCTTCCAGCCCTATGATTCTATTCTATTCTATTCTATTCTATTCTATTCTATTCTATTCTATTCTATTCTATTCTATTCTATTCTATTCTATTCTATTCCATTCCATTCCATTCCATTCCATTCCATTCCATTCATGCTGAAACTAGTAATTACATCACAAATGAAAAAATATTTGCTGGGTATGCATAATTCCAATGCAGTGAGTTTGATGCCATTGAAGCCGAACAAGAGATAATGGGAATTAATATTATTGCTATACAGTATTACTAACATCTACAAAAAGTGGCATAGCCAAAAATGCCTTCATACAATTGCTAATCTAATTATTTCTACATAAAGCAAATCCCAAATCAATTCATTTAATTTGATACATACATATACATACATACATACATACATACATACATACATACATACATACATACATATAGGTCTTTGGTTATTCGGGTTTTCTCCCGCGTAAAATTGGAGGTTTCTTGGCAACGTTTCGACGAAGTCTCATTCGTCATCTTCAGGCTGGTGTCTTCGGCTTCGTGCTTCTAGGAGCAAATATATATATATAAAATAAAATATAGCCATTACCATATTGAATTTGTACATGAATTCAAAGTAATGAATTATCACAGAAATATCATAACATGTTTAATTTACTTAATTTCCAACACAAATGCTTCAGTATTTGATTCATAGTCTATGGTGGTGGTCCATAATCTGGTACCTATGCATGTATTAGAAATCTGTTCACCAGTGCTGGAAATATAGTCCTAACAAATCTGGAAAGCATTGAGTTGGCTAAATCAGAACTATGGCTTTCATCAGTAACACAGAACTTTTCCCCAGCAAGTGTTTTCTAATGTGGTTTACATCAATTTGTTAAGTCCATTAATTGCATGTAGAATCCAACTACCAAAATGCCACTAGAAAAACAGCTGATTTTGAAAAACAGCTGATTTTGGGTCTCTGATATGAAAATTTCTGATGCTGGTAGTAGTAGATCAGGCTGGGATGGTAAAAAAACAGGAGGATGGGTTGAGACTCAGAGTAGAAGTTTATGCATAGAATCAGTTCTGGGGTATCTTTTCAAAAATTGACACTTTGAAAGGAAAATTCCTGATGCCGGTGATAAATGCACAGTGCAGATGGATTAAAACCCATTTTGACTCAAATTCAGAAACTGACAGTAGGATGAGATTTGGGTTGGATTTTTAGAAATGTTTCTGGAGTTTCTTTTCCAAAATCACTGATTTTGGTATTCTCGAATGAAAATTTTTGATACCACCGATAGGTGAACGGCGCAGGGCTGAAAAATTGTTCAAGTTGAATGGAAAAATGGAGTATATCAATTCAATTTGGGGTATAATTTTATGCTTTAAACCCATTCTGGATTCTCTTTTTTGAGAACTGCCGATTTTGTGTCCATAGGACGAAAATTCCTGATGCTGGAATTATGAGCAATGGGCAGCGGGATTCAAAAAAGGTTCAGACTTGAATGCAAAAATGGAGAATGGGATTAGAGTCAGGGTGGAGGAATTTAATGCTTAGAATAGGATCCTGATTCTTTTCAACAACAACTGATTTTAGGTCCTTAATTGCAAATTTCCTGATGCCGTCAATAACTGATTGGTTGGGGGGGGGGTTGAAAATAGTTCCACCCAAATATAAAAATGAACCTTATGCTTAGATGCAGTTCTGGTTTCTCTTTTCAATAACAGCAAGTTTTAAGTCCCTGTAAAAATAATTCCAGTAGGTTCTTGGGTTGAGAGTGGCATTAAAAAATATTTCAACCTGAATGGAAAAATGGTGGGCGGGATGAGATCTGGGGTGAAATTTTAGCAACGGTTCTGCATTTACTTTTGGGGAACATCCAGTTGTGTTCACCAGGAGGAAAATTCCTGGCGCCAGTAGTAAGCATGCAAGGCGAGGGTGTTTGTAAAATATTTCAATCCAAGTGCAAAAATGGAGGGTGGGATAAAAATTTGGGTGGTATTTTATGCTTCAAACCAGTTCTGTTCCCCCCCCCCCAAGAAATTGCTAACCTTGAGTCCCCTTAGAGGAAAATTTCTGAAGCTGCTGGTGATCCCTGGCAAAAGGAATGGAGTTAACCACTTCTCCTGGTGCACGGAGGCTATAGAGTTTCAGATATGGAACAACCAGGCTTCAGCTGAACCTGGCAAGACTGAGTGGATCTGGGTTTTGGGGTCTTCTGATTCTAGTATTTTACCATCTCTGGTGTGGCACTGTCCCAGACTTGTGCAACTTGGGGGCTCCTTTTAGGTCTGGGTGTCAAACTTGCGGCATCACATTGTCACGTGACGTATTGTGACTTTTCTTCCTTCGCTAAACTGGGGGTGGGGATGGCCAGTGCGTGACACATCCGGGCCGCGGGCTGCGAGACACCCGTGTTCTAGGAGGACAGACTTGTTGTGCAACTGCCATGGCTAGGAGAGCCTTTTCATAGTGTTGTGTTGTGTGCCTTCCTGGACCATGAGTAGCTCATGCTCTGCTCACATGCAGAATGAATTACTGTAGCAGGCTCTACATGAGGCTGCCCTTGACGAGTATCTTCAGCTGATGCAAAATGCATCTGTGCTAATAGTTATTACATCTTTCTTGCATTGATTCCCTGTTTGCTTCCATGTGTAATTTAAGAGGCTCATCTTGATCTTTAAAGCAGGGGAGGTGGGCATTTTATTTATTCTTCCCAATTATATCTGCCCATCCATCCACCAGGTCAGGTAGGAGGCGACGTGCTGCAGATCCCGTCCTCGAAGGAGCTTCATGTAAGAGAAATCAAGTGGTGCACCTATTCTGCTGTGGCCCCAACTCCATGGCCCATTATTCCCCAAGGTGAGGGTAGCCCCATTCCATTAGCCTTCTAGATGACCCTTAAAATTTGTTTTTTTCACTAGCATTGGAGTCCCAGGAACAGCTACAAGGTGGTTGTATGAGATTAAGTGATGTTTGTTCTCTCACTTTCTTAGGTTCTATTTTATATGTTTACATTATATGTTTAGTTTAGACTGTTAGGGTTTTTTTTTAACTGTTGCTGTGTTAAACGCCTAGAGCTATTTATGAGATGGGTGGCTATATAAACATTTTAAACAAATAAATTCCCATGAAGAAAAACAACCAAGAGCAGAAAGCATTTTTAGGGTTTATTTAAATAAAAATTATAATTTATACCAAGATACCCTATCCCCCCACTTTTTTTAAAACAAAGAAAGTTCTCTTAAAAAATGTACAGGGCAAATTGTTTCAGTTCAGTTTTTCATACAGTACAACGCTCCTGTTTGAACAAAAGTTACACTGCTAATGTATTATTTACAACTTCAAAATATAGACTGAATTTTCAGACATAAAAAGTATTTCACATCCATTCTTTTTAATGATTAGTAGCAGAAAAAAATGTCTGCCGAAATGTACATAATTAGTTATAAACTACCGGATTTGCTTTTGCAGGTCAAACACTCCCATACTTCTTCAATAATCCCCCCCCCTCACTTTACACAGCATATCCATTGGCTTTGCAAGAGTTTTGCATTATGGTGCTACATGATTTGCCTAGAGTCAAATCCTGCAAAATTAATATGTTAATGTAATAAAATTTCTGATTCTGGCAGTTTAGGAAGGGAACATAAGTTGTGATCAGTTTTCATTTCCTTTTATAATGAGAAAAAGTCTCCAACATGACCACTATGTTTCTAATAAAACAGCTTATTCAACTAATTTTTTTTAAAAAGTCATCATGAGCCACAGGAGATACTACTCTACATATCAGCACAACAAATTTATAAAATGGTTTTTAAAAATGCTACGTTAAGGTAACACTTTGTATTAGTAGCACTAATGGAGCTACATTCAGTAAGTAGAGAATGAAAATCCCATAGAAAGAGATGAATTTAAATCAAACCTAGGAGTGGTTGCAGTTTACAGAATAAACTGACAAATATTCAGCATTTCAGGATATAAGAAAAAGAAAAGCACTGAGATGGCCCAGCACACCAAAATTATTTTTAGGGCATGAGATCAAATATCCCCTATCACAAAGAACAGTAGTTAATTATGCATTAGTCCTTTCAGTAGGAAAATGTGCATGGCTTCAGCAAGGAAGGGGAAAAAAATAAAATAGTTCCCATTTTAATGCATATTTACCTAATTCCCCAAATGCTTGACTAAATGAAGACTGTATTTCAATGGCAAAATGTACATTTCACATCTCCTACACATTTTAGTGTATGGGTGGATATCTGTATGTATTTTTCACAAACGAATTGTCATCAAAAGTCTACAAAATTATACATTTCACCACTGAAGTGGTGAACTGTGTACAGGAGAGGTCAGGAAAATATGCGCACAAATTGAGACATTTTTCTAATTTCGGTGGGAGAATTTATATCCTCGTGCAGAAATAGGCTGGGATAAAATTAAGGATTGGACACTGAGCTAAATGTTGCACGATAAGATTTATCTAATTCCTAAATACCTGGGGTTTTTTTCATGTACACAATACAGACATTAATGGTCTTCGCATTCTCATTTGAATACATGTTCTATTCTAGTCTCTTTTCTTTAAGGGATGCACTTTTAAAAGTACAGCTTATTTTGTACATTCTTGTAAGAACACAGAAGAATAGGGAAAAATTGAAAGCCATTTACGTATACTGTTTCATTCTGAAAATATAAAAATCAAAGATTATTATTGTGGCATAACCATATCTCACAAATAGATTTGAAGCAACCCTCTTCTAGAATGGTAGTTTTCAACTTCCATTAGCTTTAAGATGTGTAGACTTCAACTTCCAGAACTGGGGAATTCTGGGAACTAAAATCCAGACATCTTGAAGTTGCCAGGTTGAAATACACTGTTCTAGAACAAGTCTTTGGGTGTCTAGAACGGAGATAAAAAAAAATATTTTTTTAAAAATCCTGTTATCTGATTTTCAACAGAACCAGTAATTTTAGAAACAGATTGAAGGTTAAAAAGTACACTTGAAAATGATACAAAAGGGGAAAAAAAGAAAAGAAAAATAGCTTGCTTGGTAAACAATATAATCTATCCTTTTTTTCCTCACAAAAAAAATCTCACAGAAACACTGTTCTAGAGGCAAACGGTTCCACTGATTAAATTGTCCCCACTGTCAGGAAATTTATCCTTAATTCTAGGTTGGATCTCTCTTTAATGATTTTCCACCCATTACTTCATCCTGCCCTCAGTAATACACAGGTGGTCCTCGAATTACAACAGTTCATTTAGTGACCATTTGAAATTACAAAAGTAAAACAAAAAAAAGTGACTTATGACTGTTTCTTCACACATACCACCATGACAGCATCTTCATGGTCACTTTGTGATCAAAATTCAGATGCCTGGCAACGAGTTCGTATTTACAATGCTTGCCGTGTCCCAGGGTTATGCGATTCCCTTTTGCGACCTTTTGACAAGCAAAGTAAATGGGGAAGCCAGATTCATTTAACAACCATGTTACTAATTTAACAACTGCAAATGAATCACTTAACAACTGTGGAAAGGAAGGTTGTAAAACGGAGAACGACCTGTAGTGCAGTATAAAGGGTATTCTCACTTCACATCAATTTGGTACTATCCCTCTGTTGATGCAGCCTAGAACTGTATTGGCTGTTTTGGCAGCTGCAGCACACTTCTGGCTCATACTTAAGTTGATTGTCAACTAGGACACCTAGATCTCTCTCACAGACACTGCTGTTGAGCTAGGATCATCTATTCTACACGTTTGCATTTGGTTTTTCTTGCCTAAATATAAAATCCTACTTTTCTCACTACTGAATTTAATTTTGTTTAATGGGGCCCAAGATCCCTTCTGGATCTTGAGCCTACCTTCTAAAGTGTTGACTATTCCCCCCCAGCTTGGTATCATCTCCAAATTTGATGAGAATCCCTTCTTTTCCTTCTTTTATGAAGATGTTGAAGAGCAGTGGGCCCAAGGCAGAACCTTGAAGTATCCCACTGCATGCTCTTCTCCATGTAGATGTAGTTCCATTGAAGACTGCATGTTGAGTGTGGTTGGTCAACCAGTTACAAAACCATCTGATAGTGATGCTGTCTATCCCACATTTTTTCTCTTGCCAAGAAGCAGGCTGGGTCTCCTTTATCAAATGCTACGTCCTCAGCATTTCCCTGATTCACTAATTTAGTCACTTTGTCAAAGAAGCCAGTAAGGTTTATCTAGTATGATCTATTTTAACAAACACATGTTGGGTTTAATAAATATTAATAAGATTAAATATATTAACATGACTATCCAAGGGATAGCTTTTTAGAAAGAAGGGGGGGAAACACCAATTCTGTGTAATACAATTCTGATTTAGGTTGGTAAAAATGTTAATCTGACATAATGCTTATATCCCCATCTTTACATTTACTTGCTGGGATTATGCCTGGCAAAATCCTTATTTGTTCAAAGTTTTCTGAAGCCTACCAGCTTAACATCTTATATAAACCACAAAATGTTAATATAGAAATGCATTACTAAAAAAGCTGACATTTTACCATCACTAACTTTTCCCCCGTTACAGTGGTTGATCTCAAACTGTGGGTCACAAGCCCCAGGCAGTCATCAGCAATTCTGTGGGATGCTGCAAATGTTTTGAGTATGCAAATCAAGATCACATTAAGATGTTGCTTGCACTCTGCCTGATCACGCCAACAGCAAAGTTAGGATTGATTTTTTTTTAACCAGTTGCTGCTATAAAAGGCAAATGTTAATCCAAAATAAATATGGAACAAAATATGAGAGCAACTATCTCAAAAATGAAATCCAGATTTCAAGGGTCATAAAGAAGAAAACAAGTGTATTCTTCCCATTAAAATTATGGTTTGATAGCTTTACTATTTATTTCCAGTGAAAAGGTTTTATGTTATAAAGTTGCAGTATTTTCTCATGTTTTAATTCTATATGGATTGCATTTCTATGTGAATTGCATCTTAATTATTAAAAAATCAGTGGTATATTTTTGCCCTACCCTAAGTCCATTGAAATCATGAGTTTAATTCATCATGGAGAATCACATACAGAAAATTCATTTAACATTTTAGGGGCTCACATTAGCACTGAGTTGAAACTCCGTATTACCTTATAGAAAATATATGAGCCTTTCAGATCCTGATTCTAGACCAATAATTAACGTGTGTTTTAATCCTTTTTAAGAAACAAGGTTTTCTCCACACATAAATCAGTTTGCTAAACTTTTCTAGCATTTATTGCCTACAATTTTAGTCATGCTTGACTTTTTTTTTAGTCCATCTTCTTATGACATCTGAACATATAATAATTAAGCTTAATTGAGCAGTAGTGACATGTTACATGCAAATGCATGTAACAGAGTCAACAATAGAATTCAAAGCAAGGGGTTGGTTTGGGATAGACTAGTTCATAGCACAGAAGCAGCCTCTCAATTTTCCTATTTGATGGTTCCAATCGTATTTGTAAACAATTGACTCTATGTACTCAATAAAAAGCAACTGAGGGGATCACTTGGAGTACAGAATAGATTCCAGGATCTGCTGCTTCTCTGTTAAGAACCATCCAATCTTCAAAAGCTGACTTTGAAATAAAAGAAACCAAAATTAATGTATCATAGCCATCTTTATGAAATATTAAATTGGCATGTGGAATTTTAGCCATCTACTCAATTTCTTTTCAAGATTAAAAGGCTACCGCATGCAAAGTTAATTGCTACAAAAAGCATAGCTGCAGCTCTCAAGAAGCTAAAATATCAACCAATGCAAATTAACGTTCGTGCAATACCAAATTTACCAATAGGAATACCAAAGAAAAAGAATTATGGACATGTACAGGGGTAACAGCAAGATCCCAGGGTTTCATCAAAATTATGTCGATTCAATGGTGTAGCTCTCCTTTTTTTGCATGTCTCAAAATACTACAAAGGGTGAAGAGCTTGTAGTACATTGATACAACACTATTTCCATTATTCCTCTTCCATTCCAATGGACACATTTTTGATAACTTTCAACTTCATGTTTATCCAATATTTTAAGGAAAATACAGGATAATGCAGCATGCCAAATAATTCTAAAAAGTTGCTTCTCTATCGAAAACACTGGGAACATTTGTTATGTCAACAGAGGGACATAAGACAAATGACAAAGCAAGATGTGTAAGGTAGGCCGATAAGAAATGAGCATACCAACTCTCTGAAGATTTAATTGCATCTCCCAACTGTCTCTAAAACTAGAAATGCCTTTTGAAAAGATACAGAAGTCAGTATGAAAGTTTTCTGGAAGCACAGCTTCAAATACTCATACCTTCGAATATTATTATTATTTACACCTCATTTAGGAAAACCAAGACCCTTCAAAATCACGTCCTTGACAGTTTTTGCTAAGTTCAATCGCAAACTTGCACCCCATTTGTGTATATATAGTAATGCCACTTAAATCAATGGAATTTGTGCAGTGGAAGTGTGCAGAACCCGTAGCGAAAGAAATATCGGATGAACTGCAGAGTTCAGGGTATGTCTTATTAAGACAAGGCCTACCCCTCAAGCTAGTTTTGCTAAGAATCCTCCTAAGCTTTTTAATGTCAGTGAACAAACATTGAAAGTGCTTAATGTGCAAGGCTAACAGTGCCGATAGCATTTTCACTGTTCTTTTATTTTATTACCAAAACAAAAAACAAAAAACCAACAACAGTAAATAAAAACCAACAGAAACCATGGAAGGCATGTAAAAAATGCACTTCTGTAACATAAGACATATGCAACAAAGAAAATTATTGCAGGACTGATGATTGAAGGATGTTCCACCTTTTTATTCACTACTGGGTGAGTAAAATTCATGATGTTTCCTATAATAACCGGCAAGGATGATATACTAGCTTTCACTGGCAGATGCTGCAGAGGTTATCTTCACATACTGGCTGAAAATAGTCTCAAAAGCTTCGTCTCTGTGTACCATGGCACCAAACACGAGCGGCTTTCAGGAGGAAAGAAAGAAAAAAAAAAAAAACCCAAAGAAGTTCAATAAAAGAATGACTAAAACGTGAGCATTCCAATACATTAATAATAGCAGAATCCTATACAGTACCCAAAAAGATGTTCATCTCAATTTTAAACTTATTTAAAATAGGCCTACTGGGTTATACGCAGAACTCCCCAATTTAGGTCCACAGAACTTTAAATCCTTCCCTTGCCTCGAAATGCTATTCAGTTTGGGGCTAGTCTGGTGATTTCTGAAAGCAAATGTTCATGAAATAGAAGCATTGTGATCTAGGGCAGGAATGTCAAAGTCAAGCCCACAGGCCGGATCCTGTCTGTGGGGTGTTTAGATCTGGCCTGCGGGGCCGCTCTGGAAACAGCGAAGGACCGGCTTACGTGCAGCCCTCCCGAGCTCCGTTTTCGCTGGCAGAGGGTTGCAAGACACCGTCACAGCCGAAAACGGAGCTCGGGAGCCCGTTTTCTCTGGCAGAGCGCTTGGGCCACCACAGGCTCCCCCGACATGAGTGACGTCGATCTGGCCACGCCTCCCCTGGCCAAACACAACCCTGATGCAGCCCACAATGAAACAGAGTTTGACACTGCTGATCTAGGGTCAAAACAGGCTTCCACTTTGGAGCATTTCCTTCAAGAAACTACTGAACTGATTTTGGAGGAGCATACTCCGGAATGTTTTGCCATGGTCTAGAAAAGGAACAGAACACTCCAGAGTTCTTCTCAATATTATGCCCCTGAATTGAAAAATTTTGCATGTACATCAGGGGTGGGTTCTACTTACCTTTACTACCGGTTCGCAATGGGAGTGTGCACACTTTTATGCGTGCGCAGATTGTACCTTATGACGTCCGGGTGGGTGGGCGGAGCCTCCTGCCACTTTTACTACCGGTTCTTAAGAACCGGACAGAATCGGGAGCAACCCCACCACTGATGTACATGCCTTATCTACTCTTCTCAGTAGCAAATAACAAGCCAGCCTTCCCATCATTCAAACTTAAAACTATAAGAGTTACAGAAAAGGGGAAAAAATGGAAGAAGAGAGAAGAGGAAAAGCATTGGTCAAACTTCTTAATTTGACAAATATGAATCATTTTATTAATAAAATGATTCATATTTGTCAAACTAAGAAGTGCTCCAAAAAGAGATAGAATCAGTATTCCAGACAAGCAAAATTGTCAAGTGATGGTAACCAGCATGCAAATGAAATATATATATCAGGGGTGAAATCCAGCAGGTTCTGACAAGTTCTGGAGAACTGGTAGCGGAAATTTTGAGTAGTTCGGGGAACTGGCAAATGCCACCTCTGGCTGGTCCCAGAATGGGGTGGGAATGGACATTTTGCAATATCCTTCCCCTGGAGTGGGGAGGGATTTTGCAGTATCCTTCCCCTGGAGTAGGGAGGGAATGGAGATTTTGCAGTATCCTTCCCCTGGAGTGGGGAGGGAATGGAGATTTTGCAGTATCCTTCCCCTGCCATGCCCACCAAGCCACACCCACCAAGTCACACCAAGCCCACCAAGCCACGCCCACAGAACCAGTAGTAAAAAAAAATTGGATTTCACCACTGATGTATATGCTTCAGATTTGACTACTTACTTTTTGTGTAGATGGTGTGGATACTGCAATACCCATCCCAGATCCTGGGAGAACGGAAAGTACTTTGTACTAAAATAAACATTAAAAAAAAAGATTTACATAACAAATACTTTCACATGCAACAGAAAAAGTAGATTTAACCAGTGCAGAAATTTAAACAACAGTATCTTATCTAGATATCCAAAGTTCTTAAAATAGTGTATTATAAAGCCCATATTTGAGGTGTTTCTGAATGTTGCTTTCGCAGTGGAGGAAAAGGAGCAAGGAGAATCACTATTTTCTTGTCAAACAGATGTGCTCTACAGCAGGGGTCCCCAACCTCTGGTCTGTGGACCGGCACCGGTCCACGGCATGCCAGAAACCGGTCCGCACAAACAAGCGAAGCCCCATCCGCGGGATGCACGTGTTGTGACCTAGGCTTACTGAGTAATTACAATACACAATTAGTCCCAAACCAACCTATTTTATTGTAACAGCTGAGAATTACGTTCATTCCCACCTGAGTCCCAATTAATTGCAAAACAAGTCCTTCAGAAGAAATCCTTCGGGATAATCACCAACCTTTATCTTCTTTGACACCCTGCCAAAGGCCTTACTTGGCAAAGCCCCACAAAGTTCAGAAACAAACAAGAGATGCCAACTGGAAACAGAATTAGCAACGTTGCTTTCCTGCAAAAGGCCCAAGTGCCTCTGTTTCTCTTTTAAGCCTTATGGGAGGGGCCAATCATCTCCTGGCCTTGCTCCCGAGTCGTCCCTTTTGCTTTAGCTGCTCTTGCCTTCTGGCAGCTCTGTGCATGCGTGCACTAGGAACAGGCTCTTCCTGTTCCTCTGCTTCTCTGCTGTCCGACTCTGGGGGCTCCGGAGTCCGCGCATCATTCCCAGATGGTCCTGGCCTAATCTCTGCCTTTGACGCAGAGCCCTCGTCCGGGCCTTCCCCAGACTCCAGGACTGGTCCATGTTCCTCCCCAGCCTCCTCACTGTCCAACTCCGCTGCCAGCTCCGCACACTGCATGCAGGCAGACTGCCCCATCCAGTCCACGGAAAAACCTCTCTCCATAGAATCAGTCCCTGATGCCCAAAAGGTTGGGGGCCGCTGCTCTAAATCATGTTCCGCACAGAGGTAAAATCCAACCACTGGACTGTATAAAGATTCTTTTAAAAAAATAATAACTGAGTACCGATCAAAGCAGCCTGATCCTACCATTTTTTGAAACCTCCGTGCTTGATTTATTCTTACACAGCTAATGGTAACCTGAAACTATTATTTAAACCAAATGGTTGTGTCAGATGTACTTATGCATAGAACAAATCCATCAAAATAATTGGACATAGGCTAATCATGACTAACTCGTCCCACTGGTTCAGTGAATCAGGATTTATCAAATACCACATATGATGGAAAACACTAACCCCAGATATTCAATATGCTTTGTTACCGAAACAGAAACAAAATCATTTTTTCTCTGGTAGTTAAAAATTTATAAAGAGTGTATCGACGCCAGCCATTCCTGGTACATACAACAAAGTAACTACAATGTAAGCATGGAATTTAGCATTTCCAGAAACCAAGTCATTCATTGATAAAATGAATGATGTTTGGAGGCTTGACCAACATTCTATAATCATAAAGATCCTTCAGTGAAAAGGTGTTTAAAGAAAAGATTTGTGGCTGGAGTGTAGGACTATCTCATCTTTGTGTTCCCTTTCAACTGCACAATTCTGTGATTTTGACATTTCCTTCTGTAGAAAGTGTATATGATTGCCTATCTTAAACAAGTAACCCTGGACACCTATCAAATGGTGCATTAAAATGACAATAAAAACAACATAATATGGAATATAATTTAGAATAATAATAATTCACAGAATAGCACTTAGACTTAGATATCGCTTCACAGTGCTTTACAGCCCTTTCTAAGCAGTTTACAGAGTCAGCATATTGCCCCCCAACAATCTGGCTCCTCATTTTACTGGCCTCAGAAGGATGGAAGGCTGAGTCAACCTTGATTGAGGTTGAGTCAACCTTGAGCCGATGAGACTCGAACTGCCGAACTGCTGGCAGCCAGCAGGTGGCTCAGTGACTAAAACGCTGAGCTTGTCAATCGAAAGATCAGCAGTTCAGCGGTTCGAATCCCTAGTGCCACATAATGGGGTGAGCTCCCGTTACTTGTCCCAGCTTCTGCCAACCTAGCAGTTCGAAAGCACGTAAAAAATGCAAGTAGAAAAATAGGGACCACCTTTGGTGGGAAGATAACAGCGTTCCGTGCGCCTTTGGCGTTGAGTCATGCCGGCCATATGACCACGGAGACGTCTTTGGACAGCGCTGGCTCTTTGGCTTTGAAACGGAGATGAACACCGCCCTCTAGAGTCAGGAATGAGTAGCACATATGTGCGAGGGGAACCTTTACTTTACCTTTTTACTGCATTTTAACCATTGTACCACCATGGATCATCAATAATATTATCCTAACACAGCAAACATATTGGGCTCCATTAATGTCCCGCCCTAATATCTGAAGAGACAGTCAGCTTTCTCATCTTCCAGACCTTGGAGGGAAAGCTGTTTCAAAGGTCAGTAGCTGTGACAGAAAAAGCACATCTCCTGGGTCTTGCTATGTGATCTTGTTTCAGAGAAGCGGCTCAGAACATGCCTGCCCTGCCAGATCTGATAGAATGAGCTGAAGCCCACTGGAGATACACAGTCCTCCAAGTAACCTGGCCCTGTGCCATACAAGGCTTTAAAGGTGGTAATCAACACTTTGAATTGCACCTAAAAGACTACTGGGAAATAGTACAGCTTGTGCAGCACTGATGTCACATGCACCATGAATCTGAGGACTCTAAGATAATTGCAACAAATCAGTCTGGGGGAAATGCTACCTCATCAAGAGCTAAAGAATGGAGGTCTCCAGAGCCAGGTCTCCATGGTGGCGCAGTGGTTAGAATGCAGTATTGCAGGCTAATTCTGCCGAATGTCAGCAGTTCGATTCATACCGGCCCAAGGTTGACTCAGTCTTTCATCTTTCCGAGGTTGGTAAAATGAGGAGCCAAATTGTTGGGGGCAATATGTTGACTCTGTAAACCACTTAGAAAGACCGTTGTAAAGTGGTATATAAATCTAAGTGCTATTGCTATTATTAATGCTATTGCTGTCTATATTCCAATATAGACAATCTTGAATTAAATTTAATCCTAGGAAGAAAAAGAGACTTTTGATCAGCAGAAAAAGTAATATGTATGGCTGTACATATTTTAGCAATCAGTTGGAAGATATACTTCAGGCCTCATTTGAGCATATAAGCATAGCAAATCACTAATAGTCACTAAAACAGTTCTTTGCTTTCAAGGTTCTTTGGAATCTTGAAAAATCTTTGGCAAAAAAGTTGTAATTTATCTCTTTACGGCAACTACAACTTTTTTTAGGCTTGCATAGAAATCTGGGGGGAAAATAACAGTTTGATTAAAGAATAGCACAGAGGTGAAAGTCTAAAGCAGAGGTCTTCAAACTTGGCAACTTTAAGACTTGTGGACTTCAAGTCCCAGAATTCTGGGAGAATTCTGTGAGTTGAAGTCCGCAAGTCTTAAAGCTGCCAAGTTTGGGGACCAAGTTTGGTCTAAAGTATTCCCTCCAACTTATATTTGAAGCATGAACAGCCCTACAACTAATGCTGTATTCCTACATTAATCCTACAGCTAATGCTAAATGGGTCATAGATTTTTGAAACTTCATGTCCAGGGGCAGCTGTGAGTGGATGTGCTTTTTAGTCCTAATCAGTGTTAGTAAATCTGGGATTATATTTATTTCACTGCATCCATTTGCTATTTGATGCAGCGTTAAAAAAATTTTTTACCACGACATGATAGATAAGCTTCTTCAACATAAAAGAAGTCAAAAGCAAAACACTGAAGAAAAAGCAAGTGCTTACCTTTTGAATATCTGTTATATCTGCAAGTTTTATAACTTTATTTCTTTTAGATGAACCAGATTTGGAACTTTCAAAGCATAAGTAACTAAAGGCAAGGAAAGAAAGAATATAAATTTTAAAAAAGTAAAAAAATCCTAAATGATTTAAAACACTGCCATTGAGTTATTTATATTTATTTATTTATATTTCACATTTCTAGACCGCCCATCTCCCTCGAAGAGATAATATCAACATGTAAAACAAGATAACTTCAAATTTTAAAACCTAATGATTATATATATGTATCATATTGTAAGCCGCTCAGAGTCGCTTTGGATAGTAAGATGGGAAGCATATCAATTTAATTTTAGTATTTATATGCTAAAGCTGGGTACCTTTTGTTTTATCCAACTAATCCAAACTATATATTTTCTGGCGTTCTTACCATTTCATGGCATGCTCTTATCACTTTTTTTCCTCTTTGCCTTTGAGGTGGTTTCTTACTCCTGACGCCTGCCTGGCTTAGTTCCTGCATGATTTTTTGGCAAGGTTTTCCTGAAGTGTTTTGCCCTTGTTTTCTCCTTTCTAGGGCTGAGAGAGAAAAACTGGCCCACAATCATGCAGACGGCTTTGTATCTAAAGCAAGACTAGAACTCACAGTCTCCCAGTTTCTATAGCCAGATGCCTTAATCGCTATACCGAAGTGGCTTTCTCCCTTGATCACATATTAACTGTGGATTTGTCCTTGTGCAAAACAATGAAGATCTCTTCTAAGGAAACCCCACTGAAAACAATTTCACTCTTTTATTGGAGCTTTCTATAGTGTTCTTTTCCATTAACCTTTATGTTATAGCTCAGTCTTACGAAACTTATGGCAAGCATCTTCAACCTCTTCAATAACACTTTTATAGATTCACAAAAAAACTTCTGAAAGTTATTTTCTTTAAAATACTTTTTTTTGTAGTTCACAAAAACACTTAACTCCTCCCCCCTCCCCTTAAATGGAGTCATCAAGTCAGGGTGGCAAAAATATGGACAACATTAGGAGGTGGGAGAAAAATAACTCCCTATTGCCAGCCAGTGATCATCCAATTTTTTGCAGCCCAGATCTAGTGGCCCCTAGTTTTAACATTCTGCTGTAAATAATGCAAACACTTACTTTTCAGTAACATAGAGAACGCCATTCCTAATGTAATCAGTGGTTATCTTCCTATCTCTGTTTATCAAGCAGCAGCGCCAGCCATTTTCACACACTATAAAATAGTACAATTATTCCATTTTACTTTTACATAGTAAACAGCTGTAATATTTGTATATTTCAGATACAGCTAAAAGTTCTATATACAGAGTTGGCAAACAAGCTCCTACAAAGAAAACATGTTCATAAAGGAGTGAAATCTTCAATAAACTTTGATTTATGTGGTAAGTTTTCTTTTTAAAAGTCACCAAAACAACAGAACCTAAATTCTGAAAATGCATACAAACCCTTCTAGACACTGAAGTAAATGTTTCAAGCCAAGGTAAAGTTAAAATTCTCTGACAAGTGTATGCTCCATTTCCTCAAATTTATATTTCAACAAGAGGTCAAATCAGCCATCCCACTTGCACAGAGAATCTGTTGACTGCAAAATATTGATCTGCTGTCCATGGAATTCAACAGCAGATTACATTATGATGTCAATCATTTATTAATAATGTTACTTTATGGGCCTTTAAAAAAATCTCATTACGTAATTTCCACCTCCCAAGTTGTGTGAATACCTGCCAATGGACGCTCATGTTCTGGCAAGTTAAATACTTCATGGAAGTTTCCTCTCTTTGTATTGTGAAAGCGACTGGTTTCCTCATCTCGATTCACTCCTGTTGAGGTGTTTGAACCTACATAGCTTCGGGATGCTGCTGTTTGAGGCTGAAACAACATAAACCTGGTTTACTAAACACTTGCGGAAATCAACACAAGCTTCAGTTATGTTATCTTCCCTTGTCCTCAGGAAATGTCCTGCTTCAGTGCTAGAAACCCCATGTCTGATGCAGCCGCAATCCCTCTCCAAAATAATCCAGGGTTGATCAACTTGTGAAGGATTCCATCACTCATCAGGCTGTGAGTTACAATTAATAAAGGATGCTCAGACTCATCGTGTGACATTGTGCAGTTTTACTTGACATAGGATCTTTTCTGAAGGCTGCCATGCAGAGCAATTGGGCAACTCCTTCAAATGAATCCTCCACAGGGCTGTATATCATGTAACATAGAGGTGTCAAACTCGCGTCATCACGGTGGTGTCACATGATGTATCGTGACTTTTTTCCTCTTCGCTAAACCGGGCGTGACAGTGCGTGACGCATCTGGCCAGTGGGCCACGAGTTGGACAGCCCTGATGTAACTAATCTGTGTTGTGACCCAAAACAGGGCATGTCCCTGATGCTTTTTTTTTTTTTTTTGACATCCTTTTGAGGGGTAAGAAAATGCGTTTTCCATTAAAAAAAAAAGCCAATCTCAACTATTAGAACTTCAGACAGGAGCTTTCCATGAGGTTGCAGGACCTGCCACCAATAAAGAATCAATCTGCTATGGTGCAATTTAAAACACTGTAGCTACATATGTTCCCAAAGCACCCAAAAGCCACAAGTAGGATCTCATCAAAGTCATAAAAACAAGCGATTCACTTGGCATGTTATTTGTCCAGCAAAAATTGATTAGCGGGGCTATTACAAGATGGGGAAAATGGGTGACAAAATTTTACCACAAGCCACCTCATAAGCTTAATACAGTAGATGCTTTTTAGGCGGGAAGTCCCATTCACATCCAGCTATTGTATCCATCTTTGAATAAGCATAAGCTCAACACTGATTCAGGAATGTTGAATATATACAAGTAGTCCTTGACTTAGAACCATTCATTTAGGAATTTTTCAAACTTACAACGGCACTGAAAAAAGTGACTTACAATCGGTCCATCGCAGCATCCCCGTGGTCATGTAACCAAAATTTGTGATTGGCAACCAACATGTATTTATGTCAGTTGCAGTGTCCTGGGGCCATGTGATTTCATTTGCAGTCTTCCCACAAGCAAAGTTAATGAGGGAAGCTGGTTTCATTTAACAACTATGTGATTCATTTAACACCGAGGGTGATTCACTTTAACAACTGTAGCGGAAAGGGTCATACAGTTGGGTATAACTCACGTAACAACTCCTTTGCTTAGCACTGGAAGTTCTGGCCCCAATTGCGATTTTAAGTCAAGAACTACTTATACCAATACTTTCCTATTCCTTGGCATTGTAAGAGGGAAATGGTGGGGCAGAAAAACATATATTTTTTTTTCATTTCGACCCATGGACTCCAAAGCTTAATTTGCTGTTTTGCATCAAGTGGCCATTTACCCAGCAAATATATTCAGAGGGATACCAATATACACAGGTTTAAATTTGGGCTAAGAAACACATAGTCTTACGGATGAATTACAATTGCCAACATTCCCAGCTGCCCAGGCAACTAGATTGGTCTATCTCAACATTTAAACGAAGGCATCTTTCATTTCTGCATCAACCATTTTTCAAAGTATTGTGATATGTAAATCATTACAAGCAAGAGGATTTTCACGACTATTAATTTTGAAGGTATATCATATTGTTAATACTGTTGTATGCTTCTAGAGTTTGCTTCTCTACTAATCAAGCAAAGTAAAATTAAATAAAGCAATAGCTATATGAACGCTCTGCCACATCAAGTTTATCAAACCATGTCTTCAGCTGAATAGGGAAATATTGAACACAATGCAAAATTGATCCGTTAATAGTAAAGAACAGTTTCTACATGTCTGGGTCTTTGGATTCAAATGAAGACCAATTACTGTAATTAATACAAATGTAAACATTACACTTAAACACGTTTGTATAAACAACAGAGGTGGGGAGAGATAGCGGGAGAAAGAAAGAAAAAAAAATTGCTGCTCATTCTGAACACAAATGATCATCTGAAAGACAGAAGATATTCCACTCTAAGATCCATACCTTTTCATGACTTGACAGCTAGCAGGAGGGAAAAAACAAACAAACAAACACAATGTGATGATGACAAAAGAAAAAAAGCAAATCCTATTTAATTGCATCATATGCAGAATAAAAATACGAACTGAGTGAATTGGCAAGATTTTTTTGCATACCAAAAGACTACACCCAATATTTTTTTTAAATCCCTGAAAGATATCAATGGATAAAGGTAAAGGTTCCCCTGCATATGCGTGCTAGTCGTTCCGGACTTTAGGGGGCGGTGCTCATCTCCGTTTCAAAGCTGAAGAGCCAGCGCTGTCAGAAGATGTCTCCGTGGTCATGTGGCTAGCATGATTAAATGCCAAAGGCGCACGGAATGGTGTTACCTTCCCACCAAGTGGTCCCTATTTTCTACTTGCATTTTTTACGTGCTTTCGAACTGCTAGGTTGGCAGAAGCTGGGACAAGTAACGGGAAGTCACCCCGTTACACAGCACTAGGGATTTGAACCGCTGAACTGCCGACCTTCTGATCGACAAGCTCGGTGTCTTAGCCACTGAGCCACCACGTCCCTATTATTAATGGATAGAGCACAGTTTTTGAATTTTATTAAAACTATGGATGCCTGGCTGGATGTTCCCATCTCTGATTCCTGACTTACTTTGCATAAGTTGGTGATGTTTAATAATTTCTCTAATGATGATTTAGCTAAAATTGATTCAAGAAAATATTTGAGAGTTCTGTAGTTTCTGTGGTTTTTTTTAAAGAGAAATTATTTTGAAAGGGGTGACGATTAGAATGACTTTAACTTTGCTTTTTCACTTCTTTAATCATTTGGCAATAGCTAAATGAAGCAAACTGCGGAAGATGCTGATGGGGGCATTAGTGGATCTCTTATACCAGGGGTGTTAAACTGGCGGCCCGCGGGCCAGATGCATCACATGCAGGCCACGTCCACCCCAGCTCCACAAAGGGGGAAAGCGTCACGAAACATCACGTGACAGCAACGTGACGCCACAAGTTTGACACCCATATCTTATACTAATAACAAGGATTGAAATATCTATCAGGAGATCCATTGTGAAGTAAGTAGGAGCCACTTTAAACATTCAGGAGAAAGAGTCAGATAAAATATAATTTAGGATTTAATTGCATATTTTATATACATGCTCTCACTTCAAGATAGCAAAAAATATATATTTTATTGTAATGTCATTTGGAGGGTGAAAAGAAACAGTAACAGAGACACCAATTATTCACCCCTGATTTAAGGCTAGAAGTATTTTATTACTTTAAAAAAAGAAAGAAATTTCCACTTTTACTAACGGTATATGTTACCTGATTGCAGACAAACCTAACATTTGTTCGGGACATAGAGGAGGAACTCTTTATCTTTTAGCTCTTAACTATGTATTCAATGTCTTAACAATGACTATAGCTTTAGGAGTGAAGCACAAAGAAGCAATTGTTGGTTTCTTAACAAGTCACATGGATTAAACGCACAGCCCGAGTGCTAATCTGGCTAATTGCTGCATTTTAATTCCATAAACGTAGCCAAGTTGATCATTACACCAGATATATGCAATTATTACAGTTGCAAGTGAGCAAAGTTAATGATTAGTTTATATCGAACAATGGCACTAGCAGAGTCAAGTTCTTAGTTGGACTTTACTCGTATATCCCAAATCTACTTTCCTTTCTTTCTATGAATTCAAATATTGTTAAGAACATATTACAATACTTCAGATGCCGTCAAAACGTTTTAGAGGAAAGCGTTTTCTTTTTAATAAAAAGCAAACAAATTTAGGCACAATTGTTTTAAAAAGTCCTTTTTCCATTGGACAACCTCTTACTTTAAAAGCATCATATTCCTATGCCTGAAGATTTTAGAAAGAGGTGGGCAGACAGGAGCAGTAAGCTAAGTAAGTGCATGGGAATGTAAATATTGGATTTGAAGCACGAACAACTAGCCCTCTATGTGCTCTGCTCACTGAGGCTACACAGATGTTGTTGTGTTATAGAGAAAGAAAGAAAGAAAAAAAAGAGTTACCCGTCTCGATACTGTAGCATTAGCCCTTTCTTTGAGTTGAGGATCCGTAGGCAAGTTCAACCATATGATATAAGGAGAATCGTACTTTGCCCGTAGTCTTGGACACCGTTTGAAGACAAAATCAATCAGAAAAAATTTAATTCCTGCATAAAGTCCTGCATAATTAGAAAGTCAAAGGTTGGAATGAGGAAAGTTTCATGACTGAAGCGTGGAAACAAAATTATACTATAAATACTAATTTGCAAATACAGGATAATCCTCAACTTACAATCAAAATTTATATTGCTAAGTGAGAAATTTTATAAGTGAGCTTTGTCCAATTTTACGACCTTTCTTGTCACATTTGTTAAGTGGATCACTGCAGTTGTTAAACAGGGCTGTTAAGTGAATCTGGTTTCTCCACTGACTTTGCTTCTCAGAAGGTCTCAAAGGGGGATTTACATGACCCCACGACACGGCCGGGGTTGCCAAGCATCCAAATTTTGATCATGTGACCATGGGGATGCTCCATGATTGTAAATATGAAAAATGGTCATAAGGCACTTTTTTCAGTGCCGTTGTAACTTTGAGCGGTCACTAAATGAACTGTTGTAAATCGAGGGCTACCTGTACTAAGAAAGAGATCTTTAACAATATGCAGGGGCGTATATCTCAAGATGCTTTCTCTGGATCATTAAAGCAGCTGCCTCTTTTTCCAGGCTTACATAGCTTGTCAGGAAGTATCTCCGCATAGTTTCAGTGTCTCCCTCACCCAAATTCATCCTGAAAGCAAGCTTGTAAAGTGAAAGTGGCTCAGATATAGTGACTCACTTGAACTTGATAAATAGCCACTATCAGGGGTGGGTGCATGGGGTTCGCGGGGGTTCGGGAGAACCTCTAGCTAAGATTCTGTGCAGTTCGGAGAACCCCCGAATCCCACTCCTGGCTGGCCCCGCCCACCCCTCCCCTCCCCTCCCCGGAATCCCCACGTGGCCCATTTTGGATGCAGGTAAGTGCAGGGCGCGAGCGGAGGCTCGGGCGGGGGAGAAAGGGGCCTACTGGAAGTTCAGGAAGGCCGGTTTCTGGCCTCCAGAGGGCCTCTGGAGCCTGGGGAGGCTGTTTTCGCCATCCCGGAGGCTCAAGGAAAGCCTCCGGAGTCCGGGAAGGGCAAAAATGCCCCCCACTGCCATGGTGCAGGAGGCCGACTAGGCCACGCCCACCATGGCCACACCCACCCAGCAATCGGGCAGAGAACTCCTTGCTAAAATTTTTGAAGCCCACCTCTGGCCACTATTTTTTAAAAAAAGGAGTTTCAAACTTTATTGCAACAAAATGGTCAAGTAAGAACTTTTGTGAGCGTCTAAACCTGCTGTACAGCAGGATTGTATCAAGAGAGCCACCCTACAAAAAAATCATGATTAGGAAAACCACCTAAGAACATTTACAAGTAGAACTATTCGACTTGTAAGTACTGCTGAATACACAATTTCAGGCTTTGAAAATAATGCCTAATTTATCGTTGTCCTTGACACTTTTATTGAACACAAACATTATAAGGTCCTTGTTTTGGAATGTTTATTTCCTGGTAACTCCCAGGCAATTTAGGGTGTGGCCCAGCTTTTATTATACTGCAACTTTTCTAGGGACCTACATGTCACTGTAATCTCTGTTCTCCTCCAAGATGTACCAGTTGAAGAAAAGCTACTCATCTCGCTTCCTTTATTAGACATCTAGACCAGGGGTCAGCAACCATAAACACTCAAAGAGCCATTTGGACCCGTTTCCCACAGAAAAGAAAACACCGGGAGCCACAAAACCTTTCCTGTGCTGACTATTTCCTGAGCGAACACAAAACTAGCATATGTATTAAACGTTCTGTTTTCTTCTGAAACTTTTCTTTTCTTGGATTCATAAATGGTTGGCCTACCAGGGGTCGAAAATCACATGCCCGGTGGGTATCACATTGGCGGTTGTGACGCATATTTTGAGCAATAGGGAGCTGCAGTAGAGGGATGAAAGAGCCACATGCGGCTCCAGAGCTGCAAGTTGCTGACATCTGTTTTGTTTTGTTTTGTTTTGTTTTGTTTTGTTTTGTTTTGTTTTGTTTTGTTTTGTTTTGTTTTGTGTTTTGTTTTGTGACAATGCTAACAACAATTTGTTCAATTTTAGGCCTTGGGCAGATGATATACTTTACTTTAAATAGCTCAGATAAGCTTCAAATCTTCTAGTTTGATAAGGAACTATATTTTTCATTTATAGTATTGCCTCTTGAATGTCTTTATATTTCTGCTGCTACGTTGACTCACCATTGACTCAAGTGAGCAATTACTATTGTTGTTATATTAATTAGTTTTGTACCTGATTCAGCAACCTGCATCTGAATATGGTAAACCAACTCAAAAATAAAGAGAAATAAAAAGGACATTGCTGACAGCTGAGAACAGATAAATGGAATAGCCATCTCCAGATAGTGAGATGTTAAAAAATAAACTGCATAGGTGATTTTAAAGCCAAACCAATTGCTCTTTTTTTTTTTTTTAGCAGGATGTGGAATTCTAACGTTTAAGAAAGCACGCAATGTGAAAATATAATAGTTTTACCTATTGCAAGCCCAACGATCCTGTAAGGAATGCAGCAGGATGCAATAAAAGCTGCCCATAAAGCAATATATAGTTTCTGCGTTACTTCAGGCTGGACCCACATGAACAAACTGGAGAGAGAGAGAAAGAACAGAAAATAAAGGTAAATAGGCAGCATTTAAATATGTCACCATTCAGACCTGATGAAAAATTTGTTGCTAGGAAGAGAAATACATAGAAACTTACTTTTTAATTTTTTCTAGTATATCTGACATTTTCCCAAATAAATTCTGTAATCAAGAAAGGAACGGAGTATTAGATTGGAATACATGTCTGCGTATATGAAAAAACAAGAAGTTGTTTAACAAGTTTACTTTTTAAATCAAACCCTATACATTTACTATGTTCTGCTATTTCTCAAATCATCGTCGTTTAATGACCCCATAATCCCTTGCGGGGTTGAGTCTGGGCAACTGAATGGAGCTAGCAGAGTGTTTTAATGGCCAGATGACTCTTCCGGACACCAATGCCGAGTTATATATTATATATTATATAATTTGTATATAATTATATACAAATATATTCTCAGTGCACCCAGAGAGAGAAATATCTGCCTCTACCTAGGATCGAACTCACAGCCTCCTGATTGTGAGGTGAGAGCTCCACCTCTAGACCACCACACCACTCTTCTGCTATTTCTCAAATGAGGTGGGAAAATCAAGTGTGACTAATCCAAGCTGCCTTCCATAAACGTTCTAGTCCAGAGTAGGCTATACTCTCCAGGAATCATTTTTCACACGCAGATTTCTCACAGATTTCTACCTGCAACTGCTAAATGGAGATGCCAAATGTTTCATACCTGTGCTTTTTGTGCCACATCCAGAACAAGCTGGAACTTTTCTGACACCGTTAAGTCTTCTTTGGGAGGTTCCTAAAACAGTAAGTCTAATTTGTCATCAAACCATGAGTGTGTGGTTTTAAACTTAAAAGAAAGGAAAAATATTCTCCCACCCAGTTGGCCACACCCACCCAGTCAGCCACGCCCCTCCAGCTACACCCCCCCCCCCCGAAGGTCAACCACAGCCCTGATGTGGCCCTCAATGAAATTGAGTTTGACAACCCTGATATAAACATTTCAAAAGTTATCTCAACATCATTTGGACTTACAATAGGCTCAGAAACTTCAGGCACAATGCTCCACTGTATTCTCCACCCTCTAAAAAAAAAAAGGAATTTGCATTAAACAGGAACACTGGTTTTCTATGAGGCTTCATAACAATGAAACAGGAGAAATCCTTTTAAAAAGCAACTCATGAAGGCAACAAAATATATCTTTTCAAATTTTAAAAATTTTCTTTAATATAGTCCTGACATTTGTCTTAAAGGGATCTTGTAGTCCTGAATGTAGAATGCATCGTATGCATATGCATAATAAAATGCATAGCTAACATTTTTTAAAAAAAGAAATAAAAGAAATAATTAGGCTATTACAACAATGTTCTTGCACGTAAAGTATTTATTCCATGTTAGATTATTTGACTATGCAATTGGGATTTAACATCACGCTAATTATGAACAATAAAATATTCCATCACTGAATAAAAATATAGTAAATAAATATTTATCTTTCAACTTTCCTGAAAACATGAAATTGAAACCCACCCCCCCTCCCCATACATTTATTGTGTAAAAGGATCTCCATAAATACAAGTGGAAATGGGGCCATATTTCAAAGTTTATCTTTTCTGGAAAGCCACATGAATCTGTCAGTCAGTTCCTGATTACAGGATGTGATCGCTTCTCACATTAGTTATTCTCAATGTGTGGCTGTTTGCTATAAAGACAATGGCAGCAATTTTGCAGGCAATGAATCTGAGTAGACTCTACACAACTCAACGGAACACACTTGCTGACTGAGTCTAAGCCATTCCATTACAAGAAATGCAGGGACAGTAGAAGTAATAATAATATTAGGAATAAATTTGGCACATGAAAATGTGATGAAGGAGAAGGGTTAGGGAAGGATTTACTAACACGCCCACAATTCAAATTCTATGATTTCTTGTTTACTTTCTCCTCTTATTATAATTTGTAAAGAAGCTACAATTGTGTTGAATTTCATATTTCCTGAACATCTGAAAGGCAATTTAGCTGATTTGTCTTCTTTTCCATTTAAACGTATCACAGAGGGTGAAACAGAAATCACATTTTGTTTGCAAGTATAATCGAAATGTGTTGATAAGTATGTACAGTGCATTACATCTGTCGTAGTACTGTAGAAGTAAAATAAAATCCTGGATGAAAGCCAAGATCAAACCCACTTTATTTAATCTATGTAATAGAGAATATTTCAGGTTCTCTTACTCTTTAGGGAGGGTTGGGAGTTCCTGAGTTTCTGAACGGCCCTTGAAAGAAGATTTTTTCCTTGATGAACTAGCACTACCAGATACTAGTTCTTAAGTAACATATTTCTGGCATGGAGGTAATCTTTAATATTAAGTACTATAGGTAAAACTCCCTCAAGGCAATACTTCAGTTAACTAGATGGGACATGTATGCAGTTTGGTTGGCAACAGGTTGAAAGACTAGTCCTCACCAACCAGAACAATTGGGAACCAGCTTGGCTAAACATAATCAGGACACCCAGTTAATGAATACAGAAACCCAGTCAATCCTGCTCAGTTGCCTGTGGTCTGTATAATAGGCCACCTTGCTTCTGATTATGCCAACCACAATTTCTGGAGAAACATCAGGAACTTTGTTCCCTAGATCAGGGGTCTCCAACCTTGGCAACTTTAAGACTTGTGGACTTCAACTCCCAGAATTCTGGGAATTGAAGTCCACAAGTCTTAAAGTTGCCAAGGTTGGAGACCTCTGCCCTAGATCACAGTCACTAAATCCTGAAGACCAACAGGATGGTAATAGCTTACCACCACCTTCTTCCAAGAGTTTCTCATCTCTCCTGTCTAGAGAAAAACCTGATATTTTCCTGGTGGTCTCTCACCCACGTATGAATTAAGCCCAACACTGTTTAGCTTCCCAGCATTGATGTGGCTGGCCAGGCGGAACAGGCAATTACCTCAGACAACTTGCCGACAAGTCTATGTGGAATAACTCGACTCAATAAATGTTGTCTGCCACTGGTTTTTTGACATTATTTCCATTAACAAAAATGGAAATAATGGTGAGGAAACAGAAGCAGGTAACATTTATCACGTTGAGTTACCCCATGTGGAATTCTCCTGCAGTGAGTTGGCTGTGGCAAAATGGCCACATTGGGTTGGCGGCAGCAAGATAGCTGTGGCAAGTTGGATGTGGTGAGATGGCCACCGTGAGTCGGCCATGGTGAGTTGTCCTAGACCCTTTGCCAGATGCTGCCATCCACTGAGACAGTCAATAAGCTAGAAACCAGATATTTCCATGATCAGTACAAAATTTTTAAAGCACAAGAGCACCAAAGTCTGGAATTTCCTATTTTGTTACCAATTTTTAAATTAACTGCATTAAAAAGGAAGACAATATAAAAATGCATTATTTATTGATTTATTTAGACAAGCTCATACACCACCTTAAATTGCATAAATTCTAGCAGTATATATACTACAGTATTTGAGGCATACCTATTATTGACAACATATTAAAGAGTGATTACCTGGCTATGAGGTAATTTAGCGACAACCTCAAAATTGCTAAAAATAAGAACATAGGAATGGCCCAGCCATGCCATACAGCATTCATGTAGATCTACAAAAAAAAGAAAAAGAAAAAAAAAGAACAAATAAACCACGTTATCTTTACATGCAATTATTATGTTAAAACATATTAACAGCAATGGACAGGAAACTTTCATTGCAACCCTACATACCTTGAATTAAATATTAATCACATTATTGTCACTATGTAAATTTAAAAGAAGCATTCCTAATGTCATGTATTTCTTAAATTTCTACCCAGTCTTTGTTCAGAAGCTCATGGCAGCATACATGCAGTATCTTTTTAGGCATGGTTGCAGGTTTCTTAAAATTAAAAAGAACCATACAATATTTATTTGTATGATTGTTTGTTAGTTTAACAAATTTATACAGTGACCCATCTCACCGAACATGGTTTTGTGACAATTCTCAATGGCTTTTTTTGCAAGTTTCTGGCATTTACTTCCAGTTTCTGATAAAAATTGCCCATTGGGAAAATGGCTTCACTTAACAACTACTGTGTTTGCTTAATGGGCATGGCATTTGCTTAACAACCACAAAAAAATAACAAAAATCTGGTCCAGTCGACTTGCAATGCCTTGTAGCTGTAATTTTGGGCTCTATTACAGTCATAAATTAAGGACCACGTCAATGCACTAAATGTAGCAGATCAGACTGATACTAAGCCACATTTTCAAAGAATTCATGAACAATTGCAAATATTGGGTAGAATTGTTAGTGATTTTCATCACTTTCTTTTCTAAAAACAAAATTTAAATAACAAAATATTATTCTGGTCAAATTGTGTGTTGCTCAATTAAGAAAGAACAACTTACAATAAAGGCAATAGCAGAAGTGTAGACAGAAAACCAGTCGGATAAGGCAGAAAGATTCTTCACAAAATTTGTAACAGGTTTGGCACCTCTCTCTAGGCAGAACAAAAAATATAGATACAACTTTAACTATTTAGGTGTGTGGTTTACAAGTACAATTGACAATGGCACAAGAAAAGCATACAAAGACTAAAAGTAGAGACAGTTAATTTTTAAAAATCAAATTAAATCTCATTCAGATTTTTTTTTACAGATAATCCATAGTCACCCATTTGTATGATCTTTGTATCCACAATCTCCTCTACTTCGTATTTGAGCAAAACTATCTGTGATTTTTTGAAAGTCCAGATGCTAAGAACTGAATAATCGACTGATTTATATCACTTGATTGATTTAACTACAAATTAATGTACAAAAAAAAGGCCTCCAATGAAACAGAGAAATGATAAAGGGGTTTTGCTCTTGTTATGATCCACTTCACACATGCAAATTGCCTCTTGAAGTTCATAACAATGAGCATGTTCATCTGAACTTATTCCCAAATCATGCTAATCATTTAGCATCCTAAATCTAATTTGTTTGCTTGTTCTGTGGCATACATAGCTCTCCTTATTTTCCCTCTGTAAAAATTCTATCAAGTAAACTTATTCAGAGACAGAATAATACTGGCCCAAAGTCTAAAACCTAGTAGCCTAAAACCTAACTTTTCCTGCTAGTAATCTTTAACCACTAAATACTACACTGCCTCTCTTAGTATAAGAGACAGCAAAGGAATGTACAAAATCTATCATTTGCTTGCAATGCATATTCTAGATCTAGCCAATCTCCATTCTCACATTCAGAATGAACAAGATCTACTGAAATGTCACTCATCTGCTTTTGGTATGTCAGCCCATTACAGATATATAAACAATATAAACATGGTTAAATACTTACTTAATCTTCTCATATTTTCTGTTAGCCTGAAAGTAAACAATAAACATGTATAGAAGCCCCTTCGAAAATTAATGCATTTCTGTTTGTTATTAGCGCATCTATTGCAGACTTGATTCTCAAATGATATGCATATGTCTTTAAAGATAAGATAGAAAATCTTCACAAGCTCAGAGTTAGATTAAAAGTATGGAGCTGTAATACACTCTGTTGCGGATTACAGAAACACAAAGACACACACTTGCATATACACACACGTAAACAAATGAGAGAGAAAGAAACAAAGAGAAATACATTTGACAAAAATTAGTAGTTTTAAAATTCCATTTCATTATAAATCAAATATAAAAGTAACAATTAAGAACTGTACCATATAGAATATAAGCCAATATCAAATTATGATAGAATTAAGAAGCCTTTAATTAATATTGTTTGTTATCTATGTACATTGATCCAAGAGACTTTTACGTTTATTGTCTTTACATAAGAAAATAGCTTTCCAATATAATTTACCGTCTAGCACTGAGCGGCTCTTCAGTTTCCACTGTGTTTTCTTCTGGCTGAAATCGAAAGTCTTCAATATATTCTCCAAATTTATCATAAATCCACTTCTGAACTCTTGAACACACCATGTGGCTGCGTTTATCTAATAATCAAAAACACATCGCATTTTTCAGTGACTTCCAAAACAATCAGTTCAAAACTACTTACAGAAGCAATTATTCTGAACCACAACCAGAAAACCTTAAGATGGCAGGATAATTAATATTAACAGAACCTACTGCTCTATAACATTCAGGAAACTAAACTTGTTCATTGACAAAAGGGCTCGCCAGGAATTCTCAGATTGGAATCGAGGTCCATCCATGTCTGAATGCACTGAATCCCCGGTACCCAAAAGGTTGGGGGCTGATGCTCTAAAGAGAGAGAAGTTTACATAAAAGGTCGTAAGACAGAAACAAGGGTTTCAGTTGTGGCTCATATAAGTAACCAGGTGTTTACAAGTGAGAATTTAATAAAATACTAAATAAAACAGCTTTGCAAAAGAGCTCATATGCATGAATGAGAACGCCCATAAATATTATTATTTCAAGTCCTCTGTTTCAAGAAATACTGTATTCATTCCAGAGGTGGTATTCTTCCGGTTCGTACCAGTTTAGGCGAACCGGTAGCGGTGACTGTGGGTGAGCCTGCCCTGCCCACCCACCCGGACGTAATACCGTCCTATTTAGCCACATTTTTGAGGCCAGACGAATGCGCGGAAGGCATGTGCATGAGCAAAGCACATGTGTGGAAGGCCGGGCGCATGCACGGAAGGCAAGCGAGCACGAAGCGAGCGTGCGCGGGATGTGTGTGTGAATCGGTGGTAAGCATTTCTGAAACCAACCGCTGATGCATTCATTCATTCCCAAAGCAACCAATTATGAATTTAACTACTTCTGAAAATTTATATTTATTATGTATTTTACAAAGAGAACTTGTTAGGCTAAAACCACTGTAAACTATTTTGGTTTCATTCTTGTAGTATTTATTTCTTTTGAGGCAACAAAGAACGCCATCTCCTCCATGATGTAATCCCCATCTTCAGGTAAGGTAACAACCCTTTATAAATTTCAGCAAAGGAAGTTCTGTCTTATTTCTAGGATTCTTGGGGAACGGGCCTGATCTGCAAGGTAGATTTTTTTTGGGGGGGGGCCTTTAATTTATATGCCGCCCTTCTCCGGAGACTCAGGGCGGCTTACAATGCGCTAAGCAATAGATTTGGTAAAAGATTTTGGTAAAGCTTGATTGAGATAAATCAGTGTACTCATTTTCTCTGCTTTTCTTTTGCAGAGGGGTGAAATCCAGCAGGTTCTGACAGGTTCTGGAGAACCGGTAGCGGAAATTTTGAACAGTTCGGAGAACTGGCAAATACCACCTCTGGCTGGCCCGAGAGGGGTGGGAATGGAGATTTTGCAATATCCTTCCCCCAGGAGTGGGGAGGGAATGGGGATTTTGCAATATCCTTCCCCTGGAGTGGGGTGGGAATGGAGATTTTGCAGTATCCTTCCCCTGCCACGCCCACCAAGCCACGCCCACCAAGCCGGTAGTAAAAAAAATGGATTTCACCACTGAGGGAAGTCCTTTACAATTGCCAATCTGATAATTTCCAGATGTGACAGGACTCATATTGCATCATCCTCAAACATTTCATCAGGATCTGTTGATTGTTGTGAGTCCATAATTTTTTGTAATATATTTTTAATGAGCATTGCCAAAGAGAATATGTTATACCTGGGAACACATAGACTTTTACACTACAAAAAAATTTGTTTTTCTCTTTCCCATGTTCTGCTTGGAATAATTATTTCTTACTCCAACAAAGAGTATCCTTTCAGCCCGCCCCAAATGCTCATGATGGAGGGACAGACATAAAGCTGGACAATTATTCAGTTGTCCACGGGACAGAGAACACAATGGCTGATTTAACTAGCTCTCAGCCTCCTTTTTTTTTTTATGTTGAGCTGAGGATATGGATTTGCTGAGTTCGTCTTTATCCTTTTCAAAAAAAAAAAAAATCCAATTTAAATTTAGCTAATCAAATTTAGATTTTTCTAAAAGCCAGCTTTTATTTTTATTCACTTTCAGTGTAGAAAGGGACTGCAATTTCTACATAACAGAATGTGTTAAAGCAGAGAGATGCACATTCTGCTAGATATTTCATTTATAAAACTCTACTACTACTTACCTTATGCCACCAGACTTGAAATTTTGGGCTTGGACAACCTAGAACTAGGCCGCCTTCGGTATGACCTAAGTGTAGCTCATAAAATTATCTGCTACAATGTCCTACCTGTCAATGACTACTTCAGCTTCAACCACAACAATACACGAGCACACAATAGATACAAACTTAAGGTAAACCGCACCAAACTCGATTGCAGAAAATATGACTTTAGCAACAGAGTGGTCAATGCCTGGAATACACTACCTGACTCTGTGGTTTCATCCGCAAACCCCCAAAATTTTAACCTAAGACTGTCTACTGTTGACCTCAACCCATTCCTAAGAGGTTTGTAAGGGGCGTGCATAAGAGCACCAGGGTGCCTACCGTCCCTGTCCTAATGTTTCTTCTATTTGTATCTATTTTATGTATCTAATCCATGCTTATACTTATTACCAAATACATTCTTGACAAAAATAAATAAATAAATAAAATAAATACTTTAAGCAGGGACATTCTCGATCTTGTTGCTCTTCCACACTCCTACAATTAAAGTAAAGCCCGTCTGTAATTATTAACCGTTTTAGTAAGGAGCCAGATATACCTGTTCCATTCTGTGCTTTGGGGGGCTGCTGGGTAGATGGAGGCGATTCGTCTGCTCTAAAACAAATTAAGAAAACAAGTGCAATTTAGAATACATTCATTGAACAAAACAAAACAAAATAAAATGTCAATATTTAAAAGGAACAGAGAGAGGATTCTTAAAATTTCCACAACAAAGATGAATCAAAGCAGCTGCTTTGAACAGCCAAGCTGGACAACCTGTAAGACTTTTAAGTCAATGGCTGCTTTCCAACTTGAGAGAGCTGCTTCATTTATGCCAGGGGTCGGCAATCTTAAACACTCAAAGAGCCACAAAGCTCCCCATTCAATTCTGGAGCCGACCAGAAGACCAGTTCCCCCACCATAGAGTCTCCTCATAGCGTGGCATCCTTTTTCCTTTATCTGTCCTAACCGAAAGCTCTATCAATTGTGGAGCCGACTGGCAACAGGGAGCCGCAGCAGAGGGATGAAAGAGCCACACACGGCTCCAGAGCCGCGGATTGCCGATTCCTGATTTATGCCAACATGTTCTGTTGTGAATGCCTCTTTTCAACAATCTCTAGATTTACCACCTACCAAAAGTACTAGAATGAAATGTATTTTATTTTTTAAAAATGTATTTATATATCTAATTTATGTACCCTACCCATGTCACAAACAAGCAACTCTGGGCAGTGTACAACAAAACTGAAACAATAACCATCTAAAACCATTATCATTAATAATTATTTTTAAAAATGTGAAAACTATAAAAACAGAATTAAAACAAAGAATAGTAGATGACAGGACGTCAATAATAATCGAGTCACCTCACTGGCTTTCCTGTCTAAATTTAATTCTGTATTCTGAAATTGTGAAACGACTAAAATGCTTAGGTGTATCTAAGGCTCATGATCATGCATGGCTTGTTCATCTTCTAAATTGATTACAGCAATGGGTTCTATATGGAGGAGCCCTTGAAGAACATCTGGAAGTTCCAACAGAATAAACCTTTGCATGCAGGAAGTTATGGGCAGCATATCTCAATGTACTTGTGTTGCCACTGCTCTGCGAGATGCGGCATCTCCTAATATACTTCTGGGTGCAATTGAAAGTACTGGTTGTCACAGATAAAACCCTTCTTAGCTTGGTGCTGGCATATTTGCAGCGTCACCTCTCCCCGGCTGATTCCACCCATCCCATTAGGTCTGGCAAGGAGATGCATGCTGCAGGTCCCATTAATTAAAGGATTGTCTTTGTTGTTGTTGTTAGTTGCGAAGTTGTGTCCAACCCATTGCAACCGCATGGACAACGTTCCTCCAGGCCTTCCTGTCCTCTACCATCCTCTGGAGTCCATTTAAACTCACGCCTACTGCTTCAGTGACTCCATCCAGCCACCTCATTCTCTGTCGTCCCCTTCTTCTTTTGCCCTCAATCTTTCCCAGCATTAGGCTCTTCTCCCGTGAGTCCTTCCTTCTCATGAGGTGGCCAAAGTATTTGAGTTTCATCTTCAGGATCTGGCCTTCTAAAGAGCAGTCAGGGTTGATCTCCTCTAGGACTGACCGGTTTGATCGCCTTGCAGTCCAAGGGACTCGCAGGAGTCTTCTCCAGCACCATAGTTCAAAGGCCTCAATTCTTTGGCGCTCAGCCTTCCTTATGCTGATGTTGTCTTACTGAACCCCCAAAAGTGGGGCTTGGACTAGATGACCTACAAGGTCCTTCCAACTCTATTAATCTGTTAATGTATTTACAGAGCACCATACTCCCTGAGATTAGATCAGCCCTGAACAAGATGGATTTACAAAATCAACCCCAACTCCTTAAAGACTCAGGCAGGGTAAGGAGGTAGCTAGATTGGGTTTTTACTTTGGTGGTCAGTATAAATTTTGTACATTGGGTGCTTTTTGTTGTGTTATGTGTCTTATTATCACCTAGAGTCATTATATCAAGATGGGCATCTATATAAATTGAATAAATAAGTGTTTCACTCTTCCAAGATATGATACAGTTGTGTACAGCTCTTTGCAGGTTTGTCCTGGAAAGTTGCAACATGCAAAAAGTAATTACCCTCTTCAAGTAAACATTTGAGTGATTGCAGCATGCCTGAAATGAGATACCATCTTCTTTGAAATCATGCATAGAAGTGAAAGTTTTAATCAGGGAGGCACTCAAGAAAGCTACTTGATTGCATTAATGATTAATAATATTAAAATATATGAGCTGAAATACCTTCGGAGCAGCCTAGCCAAGAACCTATGCAGTATGATATCACGTTATCCCAAATTCTATACAAGATACCTCTTGTAGAATGATACTGTGTCTGTTTTAACATTTTTATTTTCTTGTAACTGATTTCTAGAAAGTTATTGGTGGCAATAGCAAGTTAATGTGTGTTTTGACACACGGCAATTAGAATAGCATGCAATTGGCCATGAATGGCTCATGCCATACAATTTTACACAGCAGCAAAGTATAGGTTTACAGTCCCAAACCCATCTCCACCTCAGAAATATGCAGGATTGAATGCCAAAGAATTAACAAACTTTTTTTTAATTTATTTCTACAGCTAGCAAGTGTGGTGCAAAAATTAAACATGAAATCTAGCCAATAATGGCCCTGAGCACCTTGAAAGTGGCCCCCAGTTTGAAACCCTATATATTCAGACTTCAGACATCTCAAGAGACTTACTCTCTAATATTGCTCCCCTTCACAACAAGCAATGCTGAGTTTATACTAGGAGGAAGCCCAGCCTATCCCAAATGTTTTGGGATGTACTCACAACAGACGCAGATATCCAAAACATTGGATTGTCTATTAAAGAGTTTAACAGAATAACAGAATTGGAAAGAACCTAGGAGGGTATATGTATGGGATATATGTATATGTTTATCCATATCTATTAATACCAGTGTTGGGATTCAAAAAATTTAACAACCGGTTCTCTGTCCTAATGACCGGCTGGGTGGGCGTGGCCATGGTGGGCATGGCCAGGGGGTGTGACAGACAGCACTCAGCCTCCTGCACCCCCTGGGAGCAAAAACGGGCTGTAGGGGGGACACGCCACGCGCCCCGTTTTGGGCCTAGTAGGCCAGGGGTGGATTCTAAATTTTTTTACTACTGGTTCTGTGGGCGTGGCTTATTTTGTGGGTGTGGTTTGAAGGTCATGTGACTAGGTGGGCGTGGGTAGCTGGTCAGAGTCATTTCTGGAAGGTCCTCGCACTTACGACCAGTCCTCGCACTTACGACCCGACTCATTTGTTTGCTTTTAACACTGATCAGCTGTAGGACGGCCCTTTGAAGCCCCGCAGAAAAACAGTTTTTTTCCCTCTAGTCATCAGCTGGGGCTCAGGAGGCAGCAATAGATTGGGGGTGGGACCAAATGAAAGGTAAGAATAACGTGGATGGGTGGGAGGGCAGGGGGGAGAACTGGTTTGGTGACGTCATATCGTCACCGCTACCGACTCGGCCGAACCGGACCGAACCGGGAGGAACCCACCACTGTAGTAGGCCTTCCTGCAGCCTACTGGGAGCGAAAACGGGCCACCGGGGGAGGGGGTACCCCATAACCCGTTTTGGACCTAGGAGGCCTCCCTGCACTTACTTGGGAGCCAAAAGGGGGCGCGTTGGGACTCCTGGAAGGGGCCAGTCAGCAATTTAACTACTGGTTTGCCCGAACCGGCCCGAACTGGCTGAATCCCACCACTGATTAATACATTTGAGTGTGGTTAACAGTTCCAAAAGTACTTCAGTATTTAAATACTCCTAAAGGCAAATTTTGAGTTACAAGGATTGAAATGCATATTGAAAATAAGTAAAATTATCTGCTGTTCTCCAATAGCTGACTAGGAAAGTGTAGCAATTCATCCTCGTTCTCTTTCCTCCTCTTCTGAGTCAGTAGCATTGTTTAGGAACAGAGAGGGAATCCATGCGTTCCCCATATCCATACAACAAGGAAAATTTGTTCCAAGTACGTGCCTGGTTATCCTTTTGGAATAGATCATTAAAATACTATTACAGTATTAGCAAGTGTGTGTCTCTGTAATCAAGAGTACAAATTAGGGTTGCACGTAATCTTGCAATATTCATTTCTACAAACCAAGTCAGATGAATTCATCTTAGCTTTTTCTTTCTTGTAGCCATCAGTCTAATTTAAAAAGATTTTTTATTAGGTTTCTGAGGTTCACACATTTGATAAGAGATGGAGATTAGTAATCAAGAAGCAGTGGACTATAGCTTCCATCAAACCCACCCAGAACACATCTAATTAGGGAAGGCTAGTCTAAAATATGTCCTGTACATAAGTGCATGAAGTAAATAAAGGAGAACATTTGTAGCTCAGGGTTGAAATGTCCTTGGTGCTCTCTGAGCTTGCTTGTTTTCTTGCCGATGCTTCATTACCAAAAGTAGGTAACATCGTCAGTGCTAGTCACTGTCACTAACTTCTAAAGTGTTGGCAATTCCCCCCAGCTTGGCGTCAGCTGCAAATTTCATGACTTCTCCCTCTATCCCCTCATCTAAATCATTTAAGATGATGTTCAGAGGTGGGATTCAGCTGGTTCTGTCCGATTCGGGCAAACCGGTAATGGTGACTGCGGGAGGCTCCGCCCGCCCACCCACCCAGATGTAATGCATGAGCAAAGAGCATGCGCGGAAGGCCGTGTGCATGTGCAGAGGAGGCGTGTGTGAGCGAAGTGAGCATGTGCGTGCACTCACATTTGCAAACCGGTAGTGAAAGTAAGTGAATCCCCATCTCTGAAGATGTTGAACAACAATGGGCCCAAGAAAGAACCTTCAGATACCCCATTCCATGCTTCCCTCCATGTAGATTTAGTTCCATTGTGGACTATATAATAAGTGTGGTCATATAGGAAATAACAAACACAATTACAGCCCTCAATTTGCCAGCAAGGCACGGCTAGCATTAATTATAGTTGTGTTATGTGATAAAACTTGCTTGCAGCTTGTAAACTACAAGAAGTGACAGAACGTAATTTATACTAGACAAACGGATGATCAGACCATTTCAAATCATTTAGACACTTGTTCCCTTGGCAAAATGCCTCCCAGAAGCAGATGCTATTTTATTGCAATCCTTATGCAAACTCATAGAAAAGCCGCTAAAATTCACACTAGTGTATTATTTAGTATTTCTTTTCTATATTTCCATGGTAGAAAAAAAGATAGGGTGGTCTAAGCACCCTGTTATTAACACAGCTGTCTGCAATTACTGCTGGTTCGAATCTCTCCAAGGCTCAAGGTTGACTCAGCCTTCCATCCTTTCTAAGGTAGGTGAAATGAGGACCCAGTTTGTGGGGGCAATAAGCTGACTTTGTATAAAATATACAAAAGTATGAAGGCTATTGCTTAACGCATTGTAAGCCGCCCTGAGTCTCCGGAGAAGGGCGGCATATAAATCAAATTAAAAAAAATAAAATAAATAAAATAAAAATAAAAATAGGGGGTTAGAGAAGACAAATTTCTTGCATTCATATCCCACTTTTTGAAATGAAATCTCTTACAAAGCATCATACAAAAATAAGAGGGTAGATAGAAACATGTATTCATTGCCTTCAGGAATAGACTTTTCTCTTTCAAAACTCAAATTACCCTCTATCTTGCAGTCAGATTCCTCCTTACCTTGCTTTTAGAATTTCACTGACTTTTTGTTCCAGTTCTATCCTTCTCAAGCGTTCTTTTTCTAACTCTTGTTTAAGTGTTTCAGCATTGGTTTCTTCTCTCAGTTTTCTTAGCTCCTCCTCTGTTAAAAAGGGGAGAAAAATAATCCAGGTATTATGTTTTCATTAGAGACTTGTGAAGGTTTTTGTGCCACTCTAAACAATCAATACACCAGGCAGCTTACAATTCTCCCATGGAATAATTAAAGCTTTTTTTTTTAATTACAATATATCATAACAAAATAAATCACATAGCAGGAATCCTCACCACTACACCTGTGGATCCACAGCTTTCTGGCATAAGTTTCTTTGGGGCTATCAAAAATATTCTATCATAAAAAGTCCTATGTAAGAGCCACTGCTCTTCCAACTAATAGGGATAGAATCAACCTTCACATGAATCATTGAATTAAAAATGAATTGCAAAACATATTCATACACACTGCATTCAGGAAAAGGATGAAACTCTGGACTTCACAACTCTATTATTAGGCATCCATAGCACTTCGGAGAACAAAATTATTATTTGACACACAGACAATATTGCTTTGCATGCATTGCTGCATAATCCAGATCACCTACCCATGTTCTGCATCAATTCCAGTACACCAGGCTGCCTCCTTGGGTTACAACGTGAGTAAAGCTACACCTAGGTTGTCATTTTAACAACCGACCCAATTCTTGGATGATTCTTGTCATCTTAAGGGAATCCAGGGTGATAACTCAGGGTTAAATTACTTGCTTTGCTTCCAGAAGGATTACTCTCTGCCCTCTTAAGGAAATAAATGAATCAATAAATGAAGACGTAAGAGGAAATGGAAGGAGATCTATATAATATTCTGGATTATGGTTGCCAATCACAATAGTCAATATTGGGTGAGAGGTATTAACAATCTGTCATTCACATGGCGACTAAAGTAGCTGCTGAAATTATGAATCAGGTCACAGACATTAGTGCTGTTGAATTATTAATGGTGTTGCCCTATTTTACAACAGAGGGTAAAAATACTGGGATCTGAATGAAACTGGTAACTTGGAGTTCCATTAATAGGAATATAGACACTCCTAAACTTGGTTTACACTGAAACATAACGTCAATAAGGTGAATCACTGTATTCAGGTTTTAAAGGCTGGCTGGCTGGCTGGATTACAGTTACCTAATACAGAAATCAAAGTAGCCACTGTTTTTGTGCCAAATGGCATCATCTATAGTTTTTTTTTTAACCTGGGTTGCCAACCTTAAGACCTGGGAAAACGTCATGTAACCGTCATGTAATATTTAGGAATTTACCAAATTTTAAGGCCTACCGCAACATTGTTCCAACAAGACTAGTGCTACAACAGGGAAAAGGCTCCCTTTATCAAATAAAAATTGTTTTAAGGAATGGGATTCGGAGTGTGCCAATTCTGTTGGATCATACTGCTGGATGGGTGGAGACTATGGGAGACAGACAGTCCCCCCGATAAAGGTAGTCCTCGACTTACCACCACAATTGAGCCCAAAATTTATGTTACTAAGTGAGAAATTTGTTAAGTGAGTTTGGCCCCATTTTACGACTTTTCTTGCCATATTTGTTAAGTGAATCACTGCCGTTGTTAAATTAGTAACCCCGTTGTTAAGTGAATCTGGCTTCCCCACTGACTTTGCTTGTCAGAAGGCCACCAAAGGGGATTTACATGACCCTGGGACACTGCAACCGTCATAAATATGAACCAGGTGTCAAGCATCTGAATGTAAATCACATGGCCACGGGGATGCTGCAACGGTCGTAAGTGTGAAAAAGGGTCACAGGTCACTTTTTTTCAGTGCCGTTGCAACTTCGAATGGTCACTAAGTGAACTGTTGTAAGTTGAGGACTACCTGCAGTCAGGCCCTTGTAATATTAATATTACAAGAAAAGCCTCCAGGCAGAATTGTTTATCTCAGTGTCACAGGTTAGGAATAGGATACATTTCACGTCCAATCGATTTCTTCTGATTTCATAAGAAAGGCTCAACACGTTTTAAGCAATAGCTGATATTAGGTCAAGAAAACCTGACCTAAGACTAACAATAAAGGGGGCACCTATAGTATGGGTGTCAAACTCAATTTCATTGAGGGCCACATCAGGATTTTGTTTAACCTTGGAGGGGCAGGGTGGGGTGTGGCCAGGGTGGGCGTGATCAGCTCGACGTCACTCCTGTCGGGGGCGCCTGTGGTGGTGGTCTGAGCCAGGGGTGAAATGCTCCCGGTTCAGACCGGATCGCCCAATCCGGTAGCGATGGAGGCGGGTAGTTCGGAGAACCAGTAGCAAAAATCCCTGCCACCCCCCCCCATGCCCAGCTGAGCCGCGCGATCATCAGAGGCTTTTTTTTCTTTTAAAAGCCTCTGACGATCCAAGCTGAGTTGCCTGATCAGCGGTAGTAACAAATTTTAGATTTCACCACTGGTCTGAACGCTCTGCCAGTGAAAATGGATTCCTGAGCTCTGTTTTCGATTGTGACAGTCTTCTGCAGCCCTCTGCCAGCGCGGCACCAACCCGAGCTCCGTTTTCGCTGGCAGAGGCACCGCGGCCATTCCTTCACTGTTTCCAGGGTGGCCCTGTGGGCCTTGAGTTTGACACACCTGATCTATAGGATGCATTCCAGAATTATTGGGTATACACTAAGAAGTGGAACAGATAAACAAAATCTATTTAAAAAGCACAATTGCAGTGCATAAGCAACTTTGACATCATTTACTCCCTTCTATATTAAAAAAAAAAAATGTTGCTTAAAAATGTTGCTTGCCCGGAGTTTCAAATGACAGCATGGCATCAGAATGAAGATCTTAGAACTAATATATGCCTGGGATGATTCAGAAATAGCCTGAACTAGTTTCTGCCATTTACCACCTGCGTTTTTATAAGCTTAGCAGCTGAGCAAACAATTCTTAAAAGGTCATTAAAATAACATGAAGGCAAAAGGACAAAGATACTTTTCATTAAGCACAGCTTGTGTAATCCACTGGTCTATGATTTTCTACGTCTCTGGTGTAGTAAAAGGATAATTTGTAAACAGGTTGGCAGTCTAAGATAATTCAGAAACATACTATGGAGCGCAGAGGGAACCCTCTCTAAAGCTTCAGTAAAAGCAGTTCATTATTGTGGCACGAATTGTCCTTTTTAGCATGAAGTCTTAATCAGATGCTACTCAGATATTCATTTGTTTTATAGGAGACCCAGGCATAGGCATTTGGCAATGAAAAAGAACTGGCTTGCAATGCATTTCAGATAGGGGATATCATCACGGATGAGTACTCTGGAGCAGTTTTATTCTTTCCATCCACGAGGACTGTTTGAAATGAATTAAATAAACAGTCTCAGGACTCTGTCCATCCATCCCCCAGCAGAATGACTGTCCGAAACCACAATGGGACCAAATCTCATGCAGCAAGAAAAGCCAACAAAATGCAGGATTTCCTGGACTTCTCACAGGATTCCTTCCTTCCTTCCTTCCTTCCTTCCTTCCTTCCTTCCTTCCTTCCTTCCTTCCTTCCTTCCTTCCTTCCTTTCCTCCCTCCCTCCCTTTCTTTCCTTTCTGTTGTGACCTAGGCCCAAGTAGTTATTACCAGACACAATCAGTCCTAAACAAACGTATTTTATCAGAACAGCTGAGAATTACTTCATTCTCAGCTTAGTCCAAATTAAGTCCAAAACAAATTCTTCATAAACAGTCCTTCCGCCTTATTACTAACCTTTGTCTACTTTGGCACCCTGCCAAATAAACAAATATAGCAAGGCAAGAAACAAATGTAGCAATGTTGCTTTCCTACAAAGATCCCAAGAGCCACTGCTGCTCTTTTAAGCCTTCTGGGAGGGGCCAATCATCTCCTGGCCTTACTCCTGAGTCGTCCAACTCACTGTCCAACTCCGCTGCCAGCTCCACAGGCTGCTGGCGGACCACAACACTTTCTTTCTTTCTTTCTTTCTTTCTTTCTTTCTTTCTTTCTTTCTTTCTTTCTTTCTTTCTTTCTTTCCTTCCTTCCTTCCTTCCTTCCTTCCTTCCTTCCTTCCTTCCTTCCTTGCCTCCCTCCCTCCCTCCCTATATTATTTACATAACACATATCCACTACTCTACCTAGACCAGTGATGGCAAACCTTTTTGGCACTTGGAAACATCGTGCGCGCATGCGTGCTTGTCAGGGCCGCGCTCTGGAAAAGCCAAACTTCCGGGTTCTAGCACACATGCGTGCCCAACGATCAGCTGGCCAGCGCGCATGTGCAGGCCAGTTTTTGGCACTGCTGCACGCATGAAGGACAGCTGATTGTCACATGCGCATGTGTGCCAGAAACCCGGAAGACAAACAGGCAAGGCTGCATGTGCGGGGCGACATGGCTTCGCATGCCACTTTGGGCACACATGCCATGGGTTCGCCATCACGGCCCTAGACCCTGACTGATACGCACCTACACAGAGGCAAGACTTAGTAGACACAACAGTCCTTGAAGAAAAAATGTGCACACACATGCTATGTATTGCTTTATTAACATAGATGCATCTATGGGGTGGCTGATAAAGAGGTTAGAAATAATTCCAGAAGTCATGCCTGGCATGCTTGCCTTGCCTTGTTATTCTTTCCAACCCAATGGAATTTTGCAAAGAAATTATGTAAGGGAGGTCAGGACTCTGTCAGCAAATAACTCTTTGAAATCTAACACAGCAGGACCAGAAATATGCCAGATTTGACTAGCAGCTACAGAGAAAAAAATCTCCCCAATGTATCTCTGTGACTTGAAATGCGGGCAATTGTTCTGTTTCTAAATCCCTCTGTTCTTCCTCTGGTGCCCAGAGAAGGAAAGAATTCCACACATCATATGGTGCACATTTTTCCAATCTCATTTACCAGCTACAACTATATAGAACTAGGTCTTGTGAAATTGCATTATTTAACTCATGGTTCAACACTAAATTGAATATATAAATCTAGAATAGATTTCCAAAGCTAGACCTCGAAGTTCCCAGTTCAGGATGCAGAAAGACAGAATTGTGTACAAATAGTCCTCAACCAAAATTCAAATCAGAATCCCGGTTGCGGAGTGAAACAGTAGTTAGTCAAGATGTCATGTGATTGCCCGTGTGACCGCTTCGCTCAACAACCACAATCTCAGCACTTCGGTTGCAGTCATTAAGCAAACTTATGGATTGTTAAGCAGGCAGTCTTGAGTAAGGAGTGTGGGGTGTCGGGGGGTGGTGGTGGTGGTGGGAGGGAAATCCAGCAAGATGCTGGTCAGGAGCTGAAAATCCTTCCTGACAAAATCCAAGCAGGATTTTCAGCTTGGCCTCCCCACCTGCCTGAGGCATCCATTGCTCCTTACTTTACTGTGCTGCCTTTCTGCATGGGTTTTGGCTTCCTCTCAACTCTGGGGGCTGGATGAAAGTGCTGCCTGCCAAATGATTTCTGCTCGCCTCTGTACACTAAAGGAAATTCCTTGAAAGGGTACAAGAATGGAGCTAAAATCCCCTGCTCCATTTCTGCACCCTGCCAAAGGATTTCAGCAGCCCCCGGTAGGCAGCTCTTTCTACTAGCCACAGAGATGAGAGGGAGCCACTCTAGCAGGCAGCAGTAGCTTGCAACCTTCCTTCCTGGATTTCTGAGGAAACATAATCATGGGGCACTAGGCAATGGGTCATAAGTACAAACAAGTTGCCAAGCACCCAGATCAGGATCCATGGGATGGTTTCTAAGGCTGTCGTACTTCTGGACTGTTGTTAAATGAACAGTCATAAATCGAGGACTACCTCTAGAAAGGGTTTAGAAGAAAATAATTGCTGAATGTTTGAAACTAGTATGAGCAAGATAGATCCTTGAGCATCATTTAGTAAAACCTAGACCTAGATCTGAATGTTAATCTTTTGTGAATTGCAATCTGAAATAATCCATTTTTCTCGGATTAGTATACAAATTTGATATATATACAACTTACCTACTTCTCTAAACCTTAATATCCAGTTTTGGTTCAAAACGTATTTTAAAAGTATACTCTATTTTTAAAAAAGCAATTTTAAACATGAGTTCCATAAAAATGATTTTGTTCTGATTTTTTTTTTAAAAAAATTAAGATTTTAAAAATTGAACACTAGAGGGAACTGAAGATTATAATTAAAGGAAAAGAGCATATAAACTTAACTTACAAGTCTAGAATGGAGCAAAATATTCTAACATTGGGCATAGTCCATTTTTTGAAAAATGGACTCAGAAACTAATAGTATCAACAGAGACATCTGTCTCTATGGAGAAATTGGTTCTAAAAGATGTTATGGAAGGGGAACAAATTTTACCTGCCAGGATTGAGACTGAGCTGAAAGTGGGTTTACAAATGGCTACAAGAATGACATGGAAAAAGATGTTACACTGAACATACAAAAGAAACTGACTGACGTCTCACAGTAATAATTAAAAGAGCTATCAAAAACATAAACTAAGAGCGTCACAGGGACAATTTAATTTACAAAAGAGGCTTATTAAAGTTTCAAACAATCTCATGAAAACAGTCAATGAAAAAAATGAAAAGAAATCAAGTACTATGACATTTGAATGTACCAAGACTGTTGGAAGTGAAAGCAAGGAATATAAAGTTGGTTTATTTGAGAAAGAATACAGAATGTAGAATAATAGAGTTGGAAGGGATCTGGGAGGGGAAGGGGAAGGGAAGGGAAGGGAGGGAGGAAGGAAAGGAGAATTGGGAAGGGAGGGAAGGAGAATTGGGAAGGAAGGAAGAAGGAAGGAAGGAAGGAAGGAAGGAAGGAAGGAAGGAAGGAAGGAAGGAAGGAAGGAAGGAAGGAAGGAAGATGAGAAGGAAGGAATGGAAATAAGGAATGGAAATGGGAAGGAAGGAAGGAAGGAAGGAAGGAAGGAAGGAAGGAAGGAAGGAAGGAGGGAAGGAAGGAGGGAAAATAAGAAGGAAGGAATGGAAATAAGAAGGAATGGAAATGGGAAGGAAAGAAGGAAAGAAGGAAAGAAGGAAAGAAGGAAGGAAGGAAGGAAGGAAGGAAGGAAGGAAGGAAGGAAGGAAGGAAGGAAGATGAGAAGGAAGGAATGGAAATAAGAAGGAAGGAATGGAAATAAAAAGGAATGGAAACGGGAAGGAAGGAAGGAAGGAAGGAAGGAAGGAAGGAAGGAAGGAAGGAAGGAATGGAAATAAGGAATGGAAATGGGAAGGAAGGAAGGAAGGAAGGAAGGAAGGAAGGAAGGAAGGAAGGAAGGAAGGAGGGAAGGAAGGAGGGAAAATAAGAAGGAAGGAATGGAAATAAGAAGGAATGGAAATGGGAAGGAAAGAAGGAAAGAAGGAAAGAAGGAAGGAAGGAAGGAAGGAAGGAAGGAAGGAAGGAAGGAAGATGAGAAGGAAGGAATGGAAATAAGAAGGAAGGAATGGAAATAAAAAGGAATGGAAACGGGAAGGAAGGAAGGAAGGAAGGAAGGAAGGAAGGAAGGAAGGAAGGAAGGAAGGAAGGAAGGAAGGAATCTAGCAAGGCTTCCAAGAGACACATTTTATTTAGCATGTGCTATCCTTATTTTGGTTAGGCCATGCTGGGTAAAAGCATAATACCATCTTTAGTTTCTAGAAAACAGTCCAACAAATTCAAATATTTTGCTAGTAAACAGTTGATTAGCTTCAAGCAGAAGGGCACAGCAGAGTGCTGTAATTATAACAGCACACTAGCTCTGTAGCCGAACTCTAGTTGATGAGGTGCCAGGCATTAGAGAGCCAACGAGGTAATGTAGGTCAGCAAAGCCAGATCACTCTATTTGAGATGATTAGCTGTCAACTGATCCATTGAAAGTGGCCTCAGCAGAAATGAAAAAACAAAACAAAAAAAAACCAACCCATCCAGGATTCAATCTGAACAGAGTGATCTGTAGGACAGGGAACATTAAGAATCGCATGAGCTGGCTTAGAGAGGAAATACAGATGAGTTGGGCCAATGTCTGGGAGGTGAACAATTCCCAAAGCGTACGCGATTTGTTTACTCTTATCACACACAATTGGGGAACTGAAAAGGGAATTGGCAGATTATGTTGAATTTTCTTTACTATATTCTTCAGCATTCCACACAGCCGTCCTACCTTTGCTTAATTGTTTTTCATTCTACAAACATTCAGCTCACTAATTAAAAATAACACCCATAAGCATATATCCAAGGCTGGTTGTCCAATCATTTCTTGAAAACCTCGAGCAATACAACACCCATAATACCAGTAAGCAAGCTGTTTCACTGTAATTGTTGTCAGTGTCGGGAAATTCCTCCTTAGTTGCAGGATATCTCTTTAATAATCTTTGTTCCAATCTTCATTTAATTTAATCATAATCTTCATTTAATTTAGCTTATAATTAAAGAAAATGAAAAAGAAACATATATATCAAAAAGTGTAAAACAAGCAAATAAATCTGTTGATATATTAAGTTCAACGTGGAAAGAATTTCAACAACTTTGGGAGATTGCCTTTGACATGGAGCTCGATCCCCACGGGGGCTCAAGGTTGACTCAGCCTTCTATCCTTCTGAGGCAGGGTGGATAAAAATCAATGATTTTTTTAAAAAAATCAAAAAAATCAGATTTTTTTTATTTAAATCGGATTTTTTTGATTTAAATCAGATTTTTTTTTATTTTTATCAAATTTATTTTAATAAAAAACTTTTGGGGTAAAAATCTATCGTAAGATAGTTTTCTATTTAAGATACATAAATAATTCAGTTTACTCAGCATGAAATGGAGCTTAGTTATGTAGCATGAGGCTGTATATTCTGCAACACTGGGACTATCGGTGAGTCAACAGTCGGTCAAAGGAGTAGCAGAGATGACAGTTGCTCTTTAAAAATTATGATTTAAATCGAGTTGATTTAAATCAAGCCTTTTTACTAGTGATTTAAATCATGATTTAAATTGTGATTTAAATCAACTCGATTTAAATCAAATCCACCCTGTTCCGAGGTCAGTAAAATGGGGACCCAGATTGTTGGGGGGCAATATGCTGACACTGTGAACCGCTTAGAGAGGGCTGTAAAGCCCTGTGAAGCGGTATATAAGTCTAGGTCCGTGATGGTGAACCTATGGCACCGCATGCCCAAAGTGGCACGTGAAGCCATGTCACCCGGCATGCACGGGCTTGCCTGTTTTTCTTCTGGGTTTCTGGTGTGCATATGTGCGCAACAATCAACTGTCCTTCGCACACGCGGCAGTGCCGAAAACCGGTGTGCGCATGTGTGCCGGCCAGCTGATTGTCGGGTGCTCATGCGTGCCAGAACCCAGAAGTTCAGCTTTTCCAGAGCGCGGCCCCAACAAGCATGCACACGTGCGACATTTCTGCACAACCTTTTGGCCCTCGATGCCGAAAAGGTTCGCCATCACTGGTCTAGGTGCTATTACTATTAATATTGATATTGGGTTTTATTTTTATTTTATACTGTTCTGCCTCCCAAGGAATGCAGTGCATTACACCAACGGGATAATAAAAATCCTTTCAATAAACTGCTTCTGCGGCCATGAAAAACAAAAATATACAATTAAAATAAAAGTTATTTTTAAAAGGCAGTTGAAAAGACTAATCCTAGAGAAGCTGTCACCCTGCAAATGGCTGGGTGAACAAACACATCTTCACTTGTCATTAAAAACAAGGCAGTGTGGGAGCTAGTCATGCTTCCTTCATGAACTAGCCATCTCAAAACCAACTGAGGAGAAACTTTTGCAGAAACTTTTCAATATGAGGCTACTTATTCAATCTATATCAAGGTAGATATTTCCAAGCACCTTGAACGCATCTGATTTCCCCCAAATAACACAAACTTTTCCTCTTATGCAAAGAATGTTAATGTAGGTGGCTCAGTGGCTAAGATGCTGAGCTTGTTGATCAGAAAGATCAGCAGTTCAGCGGTTCGAATCCCTAGTATAGGTCTCCTGCGTGAGCAGGAGGTTGGGCTAGATGACCTCCAGGGTCCCTTCCAACTCTCCTACTGTTATATATGTGCAATGGAATGTACGGGTGACCTTGGGCATCCTAGGCACTGCTGCCTTGGAATCAGACATGAGAGACAGGAGACACTGCTCTGACCTAGAACAGGCTCCCTTAAAAAGCAGGAAGCAGGAATTGGTCCCGGCAAAACCTCTTTTATTTACACGACTGTGAATTCCTTTCATTCACAGTCAGCAAGGTTTGTCCAAACAGTTTTTCCAAGGGATATTTCTCAATACACCTTATCTCGCTTGGCAAGCTGCCATGTAACTTGTTTCCAAATGCAGAGTAAGGCAAAACTTGGCACAGAGTCACAAACAGTACTCTTGGAACTACCAAATGAATGGTTTCCTGCAAAAGCCCCCTCACCGTTCGCTCCTCTTTTGTTTCCTATGGGAGGGGGCCAATCACCTCCAAGGTGTGGCTTTACTCCTAAGTCGACCCTGCTTTCTGAGTTGTTCTTGTCCTCTGGCAGCTCTGCAGATGTGCACACTGAGAACAGGCTCCAGCTGTTCCTCTGCCTCACTGCTGTCTATCTCCCTCTCTGCCTCCAACACATATCCCTCATCCGAGCTTTCCCCAGCCCTCAGGACTGGCCCATGTTCCTCCCCAACCTCCTCACTGTCTGACTCTGCTGCCAGCTCTGCTGGCTGCCGGCGGGCCACAACAGATGCCCGAGGCTTAACTATCAGAGAAAAAAAAAACTTAGGAAGGACTCACCGTAATAGATCTAGTGGTTAAAAGTAATAGAAGGAAATTTGCACCTTCAGACTTGCAGGAACAGATGGGGCCCATCCCCGATGCACGTATGCGCAGAGAGGAAAGGAGAGGAGAGCAAAGGAAAACAATAAGCCGGCCCGCAAGGAAAAGCAGACGTAGACACTAGCCAGCCCCTCCCTGGTTGGGAGAAGCTGATTGTCGCAGACAACCATTTACTTTTAGGATAAAGCAAGCAATTCGGATTTCTTGGCCAGGTCTGTTGGAACTAATTACGTTTGCTTTTTGTTTATCCATGTGAACATAAAGACATTTCTTACCTTGTTTGAAAAGGGGTTTGTTTTTACTCACAAGTAAGCGGCTTAATCATTACTTGCTAAGGCTGGATCAAAACAGTTAAGTTTGCAACTTGTGGTAGGTTCTAAAATCTTTATCAGCATACTGTACCTGGACAAAGGTTTTGATTCAACGATCTAAAAACATCTTGCTTGAACCAAGTCAGTTCTAGCAAGAGGAGACTCAAACTTTATAAAATATTCAAAATCTTGAGAAGTCATTCTCTTCCAAATTTTGCAATAACTCACTGAGATAAGAACTGAGAATACTCATGGGAGTGCAGCAGGGATGAAATGCTCCCAGTTCGGACCGGCTCGGGTGAGTAGGTAGCGATGGCGGCAGGCAGTTTGGAGAACCGGTAGCAAAAATCGCTGCCCCCCGCCCCCCATGCCCAGCTGAGCTGTGCGATCATCAGAGCCTTTTTTTTCTTTTAAATGGCTCTGACGAGCCAAGCTCTGACTATCCAAGCTGAATTGCCTGCTAAACGCTAGCAAAAATCCCCCCCCCCCCCGCCTCCAGCTTGCTTACCTTAGCTGCTGGTCGCAACGCCTGCCTTGCTTCGCCTGCTGTAATACCTGCAATCCATTGCATCAGCAAGCAACTGAATCTCCCTGCCTGCAATCAAGCTCATCGGTGAGCAGCTCTATCTGCCTGCCTGCCTTCCTTGTACCTTCTATTGCAGGGGTCTCCAACCTTGGCAACTTTAAGACTTGTGGACTTCAACTCCCAGCAAAGCTGGCTGAGGAATTCTGGGAGTTGAAGTCCACAAGTCTTAAAGTTGCCAAGGGTGGAGACCCCTGTTCTATTGGGTAAGTTTTTTTCCCCTTTGGGAGCTTTAAAAAAAATAGTTAATTGGGTTTTTTTTTAATTGTTCTTTTTTTAGACCTAGCCATTTAAAGTTTAGGAAGTTTTAAATTTAGCTGCTTTTATATAAAAATAAAAATAAAATAAAATAAAATAATATTTGTGCAGCTTTCTGAGATTTAGTGTGTTTCTGTAGTGTTTTACTCTAACTACACAATCACACAAAATCTCACAAAGCTGTATGTGGAATTTTGTGTGTGTGAAGTGTGAAAGTTGGTTTTTTGGGCTTTTTGTGGCTATGTGAGGTTCCTGCTCGTTGCAGGGGCCATTTTGGGTCTAGCACAGCTGCTTTTACATTGTGGGTGAGCCAGTTGTGTTGTGTTGTGTTGTGTGTGTGTAAAGTGTGAAAGTTGTGTTTTGGGGCTTTTTGTGGCTATGTGAGGTTCCTGCTTGTTGCAGGGGCCATTTTGGGTCTAGCACAGCCGCTTTTACATTGTGGGTGAGCCAATTGTGTTGTGTTGTGTTTTGTAGGTTAAAAAAGGCCAAAGAAGTGACACTGACTTGGCCACGCCCACCCAGTCACCTTACCACCAAGCTCCGCCCACTAATTAATCCACGCCCACAGAACCGGTAGCAAAAAAATTTAGATTTCACCCCTGGAATGCAGAGCATGAAGCATTTGGGAAGCTGAAAGCCATGAACCCAAGTATCACAACTTATCGGTTGAATAATACTCTGACCCAGACCTGGACATTTTATATCTCATGGGCCACATCTTGCCCACAGGTTGTCCCAGGCCGGCATGCAGCATTAGATGGGGTATCAGCAGCAGAGGATGAGGCAGGACAGCAGAGGGCAAGGAGGCAGTGCAGCATCAGAGTGGGGCAACAGCAGCCCTTCACAAGAGTCCAAGTTTCTCATTGTGATCCCCTGGGAAAAATTAATTACCTAACTGAGCCAGGCTAAGATTCGATATTGGGATAAAACTCAAATATTAGAAATCCAAATCTTTGGTCAAGACAGAAGTGCCTCTTCCGTGCCAAGGTGCTGAGATGACAAACGGTATTTGACGTAGGTACAGAATTGTAAAAGGGCAAACTGACCCTAAACAGATACATTCTGTTGTTTAATGTTTATTGCATCCCAAATGTCATGCATATCCCTGGATAAGGGGTGCTGCTTCCTTATTGCCCTTGAGGCGTCTTCTAGCTTCTTATCTCCTTTTGTTATGTCTTGAGCTCCGGAGCTGAAAACCTGAGCCTGTGGGAACAGGGCTGTTATGTCTTTCCTAGAGATAGATTAAAGGGTAGCTTCTACGTGTGAAATGCATCACTCTCTGTAATAATTTTGCCTTTAAACTGTATAAATACATGGCCAGAAGAAGCCATCGGCGTTCAGACCCTTTTCTTGTCTTTGGACTGTTTGAACCGTGCACAATAAACTTTTTCCTGCATTGGAGAGCTTGCCCAGTCCGTTATTTTGTCTACAACATAACCCTTTTCTCTATCCTCTAACCTGGCCAAGGACTAGAGGTGGTCCTCAACTTACAACAGACCATTTAGTGACCGTACTATAGCGGTGAAAAAAAATGACTTATGACTGTTTTTCACATTTATGACCGTTGCAGCAGCTCCATGATCGCATGATTTACATTTGGATGCTTGACAACTGACTCAAATTTATGACGGTTGCAGTGTGATCCCTTTTGGCAATCTTCTGACAAGCAAAGACAACGGAGAAGCCAGATTCACTGAACAACCATCTTACTAATTTATCAATTGCAGTGTTTCACTTAACAAATGACGCACCTACCCTTTGGAATCAACTGCCCCTGGAGCTCCGGGTGACCCCCGACCTCCGCTCTTTCCGCCGCGACCTGAAAACGTGGCTGTTTCATTTGGCTGGCCTGGACTGATGGGGTTTTAATTCTAATTTAATTTTAACTTGTTAGTCTTAATTGTACTTTTAACTGTTAAATTATGAGATTTGGATTTAATTTTTTAACTTTTTATTAGATGTTTCTTAACTGTTGTGAGCCGCCCTGAGTCCGGCTGGAGATAGGGCAGCATATAAATAATAATAATAATAATAATAATAATAATAATAATAATAATAATAATAATAATAATAATAAAAAATGTGGTAAGAAAAGTCATAAAATGGGACAAAGCTCACTTAACAAACTTCTCACTTAGCAACATAAATTCTGGGGCTAATTGTGGTCTTAAGTAGAAGACTGCCTGTGTTACTTTCTCCACAATGTTTCCTAAAGTTCTGATACAAAGGAGTCTTTTTGATTCATTCTTCAAGGTGCCATATTCAGTAACAAGGTGTTGTCTCATAAAACAATCGTGTGTGTTAGATTAAGTGCCACTGTAGCTCTTTATAAAGAATAATGATGTCAACCCTGCTATGTAGACCAAGAAAACAGCTCCAGAGGAAGGCTAAATTGAAGCTGGCTATAGTAACCGAATCTTCCAAGTCTGATTGTGTTTTACCTCCCCCTCCTTCTTATAGGGATGCGGTGGCTTAGTGGCTAAGATGCTGAGCTTGTCAAGTTTAAATTTAAATCAAGCCTTTTTACTAGTGATTTAAATCATGATTTAAATCAACTTGATTTGAATCAAATCCACCCTGCTGTAAATTTACAATAAATGTAATATTAGTACTCATGTGTTGAGTTTCCCATCCAGATAACAGCATCTCCCACCATTGCCAAGACTGCCTACCAACTAGAAGTCAATGGCCAGCGACCTCATGAGCGTCCAAAACAGAGATGGCAAGACGCCATTAACAAAGATATGCAAACTGCAGGACTGCGCCCTGGAGACACAGCTGACTGTGCAAAGTGACGCTCAATGATCCAAAAAGCGGACCCTGCACCTGTGGGAATATGCTAGGAAGAAGAAGAAGATGGGTTGGGTTTCCCGTTTGAACTACCTCGAAGGGCCGACGCACTATCCCTTCTTCACAACAAATGGGCAGATAAAGGATTGCTGCTGGATTTTTATCCAGCAGCAAAATTTTATAAATTTTGGAGTTCTTAGTATACTGTAGATGTTACTTTCAGGGATACAATGGAATCAAATATATCAATCCTGCTATTCCTTCTATTTAGCAGATTTGTACACTTTTCATTTTTTCCTTACATCAATTATATCTTGCCACAAAATAGTTAAACAAACTAATGCTCTATCCCTTTCCAGTTTCAACAATAATTACTTAGATGCCATTCCTTGTTTATTTGTACATTGGAACCAGAGATTTATGGTGTTTGGGAGAACGTTCCAAAAATATCCTGCTTTGGCTTCAAAGAGTTTTTACTTAATTCAGTTGCAATTCGCTTAGTTATCCAAAATGTTATAGCAATATAGCATCTCCTTGTGTTACTTGTCTTGCAAGCAGTTTTAGATATTTAGTGCAGTCCTTTTCTGTCTTTTAATACTTATAGCTTAATTTTATACTGTACATAATTAAAAGAGTATACTTGAAAATATATCAAATACATGAATTCATTGTGTGTGCCAGGACCAATAAATTTGATAAATAGAAATTAAATGCACAATCTAAACAAAGCCAAACTAGTCTTAAGCCCCAACGCTTAAACCATTACACAAAAACCCTTACTACCCTTACTAAAAGAACTATGTTAATAACAAATTCTAAAAATGGGCTTTTTTAATCATAACCCAATTCCTGCTTCTATTCAATCATTAAAATATTCTGAACTTATACTGAATGGAAAGCAAACTAGTTTGGAGATTATTGTGTGCCTACTTCTGACTAAGCAAAGTAATCTTCTCTCCTGAGCTATTCTTGAAAACTTCTTTCTAATCATGACTTCAAATTATAAATAGGGAAACTTAAAATATATACCTTAGCCAGAATGACAGGATCATGTCAATTAAAAACATAGTGTCAACTAATAATGATAGATAGATAGATAGATAGATAGATAGATAGATAGATAGATAGAGAGATAGAGAGATAGAGAGATAGATGAGAGATAGATATGAGAGAGAGGGGGGGAGGGAGGGAGGGAGAGAGGGGGGGAGGGAGAGAGGGAAAACAAACAAACTCAATTTCTTTGTACTTACGGAGAAAGTGCTTTTCCAGCAAGGCAATTTCCAAGTGGCCTTTGATCTCATTTAATCTGTCAGACTCTGTTCTGTTGTAATCAGGAACTCCTGTAGCCATGATGACAGTCCCAGGACCAGCCTACGGAGGGAGGGAGGAAGGGGAGGGGGTTATAAGAAAAGAGAGGAGATGCTGGCAGCTCAGAAACTAATCTCTGAAGGAAATAAAAAAAAAAGCAAGAGCATCCACACAACCCTCTCACACACACTCCAAAATGAAAATATAAAGGAGTACATAAGCAATGGTTATTTTTATTTACTAGTTACAAGAGCCGGGCAGAGCCACAAACCTTTTGCACAGCATTAGGCTGCTGACATGAATCAATGGAAGCTTATGAAAGGAACTGTATTTCTCTCATAGCGTGTCTCGCATCATTGCGCCTGCTCAGATCTCTACAGCAAATGCTTTGATTTCTGCAGCACGAAACGTCATTATCTAAACTCCGTTCTGATTGGCTAGAAGCCTGCTCCAAATAAGGATCCTTCAGAGTCAATTATGGGCCATGGTTTCAAAAGGGCCATTTAAACAATTACGAAGTCTGTAAACTGAAGTGTGCAGGCACTCAGGATAAATCCTTTCTCATGCATATGCAAGAAGAGTTTGCAGCACAGGGCAAGGAAGAAGAGAAAGGGGAGCAGGGAGGGTGAGGAGAGGGGGAAAAAAACTTGTAAGGTTTAAGATTCCTACCACTGTAATATCCTTGAGAGATTAACTTAAAAAAAAAGATACGTAGAGAGAGAGAATAGGACAGATAATGCAGCATTGCAAAGAGATTTATATGCTCATGTAAATTTGGGAACAAATAAAAATAAATTATTGGGGTGTTAATATAAATTAACACCCGTGTTTGTGTGTGCATCAATTTCCAAGCAAGACAGAAGCTATACGGTTGCAGGAACTGGGCATGGCTAGTCTTAGTGAAGAGAAGGACCAGGGGAGACATGATAGCAGTCTTCCAATATTTGAGAGGCTGCCACAGAGAGGAGGAGGGTCAAGCTATTTTCCAAAGCACCTGAAGGCCAGAGAAAGAATAATGGCTGGAAACTGAACAAGGATAGATTCAACCTGGAAATAAGGAGAAATTTTCTGACAGTGAGAACAATCAACCGATGGAAAAGCTTGCCCTAAAATCAGGGGTTCTCAAACTATGGCCTCTGGGCTAGATATCTGCAATGAATGTTTGTGTTGCTGCAGAGAGTCTCCCCCTTCGGGGTCTTCTTGTGTGGGTCGGAGGGCGGAAGAAATTCTGATTTGGGGTCTGCTTCTGCCTCCTGGTGCGGGGCTTTGGGCAAAGGCTGGAGGGAAGTGCCGCTGGTGGCGAAGAGCCTGAGACCCTTGTTCCAGTGGGACTGCATCATGGCCTGGAACTGGCTGACCATCTCAGCCCGCTGAGCCTCCAGGTGCCGGTACCTGGCCTTGCACTCCTGCAGGTCTTCCCTCTGTTTGGAAAGCCTATGCTCGTAGTCCTCAGTGAGGTGCTTCTGCTGAGCCTCCTTCTCGGTCAGATCCGATTTGAACTGAGCCAGCTGTTTTGCCAATTCTTTCTCCTGGTGGCTACTTAGCTCCAACAACTGCTTCCTGTTGGGGCCTTAAGGAGCCCAGGTGGGCAGGCGAGGAGTGGCTGGGATGGGAGGGGGAGCAGAGGCCGGCGAGGCACCCCTCGACGCGAGTGACATTGAGTTGGCCATGACCACGCAGTCACATGACCACCTAGCCATGCCCACCCAGCCTGTCATTAGGCAGATCATATTAGTGGTCCGCGGGATTTTAAATTATGAATTTAGTGGTCCCTGAAGTCCGAACGGTTGGGGACTCCTGGTGTAAACCATTTCTGTAGACCAATGGTGTAGACCTACACCATTTGGTTGGACTAGATGACTTACGAGGTCCCTTCCAACTCTGTTAATCTGTAATTCTGGTTGTAAAAAAAATGCTTTTAAAATCCTCTGACGATCCCAGCTGAGCCGTGCAATCATCAGAGGCTTTTTTTACTTTTAAAAGCATTTTTTCGGCTGAAGAGGATGTAGAGGTTTTATTTTTTAAAAAATAAATTAAAAAAAGCCTCTGATGATTGCGTGGCTCAGCTGGGCATGGGGGGGGATCGGGGGATCCGGTCCGAACCGGGAGCATTTCACCCCTGGAATAGCATATATTTAAGTATAGTGAAGCTTATCTCAGATGCAATGCAAAAACTTCAAATTTAAGAGCTTTTAATTTTATAGTGAGGTATTTTCTTTCGATGCATTCAATATACATATATCTAGAAATTGATCCCTTCCCCCCCCCAACTTTGTAGGAATATGAATTCCTATGCAATCCTTTTATTTGCATCTGTATGTTAAAAAGAAAATCAAAATCACTCCTGTTTTTGTCTTTTTTCTTGTTTTCTGGAAGATTAGCTATGCAACCATCTGTGGAAAATCACATTGTGTCATCAAGAGCTGACCTAACAGTAAATAGGCGGGTAGGTTAGTGTCATTTTGAAAGGCTAAAATTGCACTCCATTATCTGCTTCAATGCTTTTACTGTGTTCTGAGAAATGGCGATACTTCAAAAGCAGCCACTAGGAATCACAAGTATTTCTGCCACTAAAATCAGGGTTAAAAGTACGCAGATTGAGGCACTATCAAAATAATCTAGACTCAATATAACAGAATAATTCCACAGTCCCCTATTAACTACAAGAGGCAATGATTTAATAATAAAAATGATGAAACAAGTTGTATTTTGGGCTTTTATTTTAACCCCAAATTCCTATGTTCCCATCAGTCTGATTTTCTTATTAACACACCCGGCCGCACAAATGGAAAGTCACACTTGCTTAGCACTTATCTTTGTCCCCATAAGATATTAATCTAACTGCACAGTATTTTAGACATGTCAACGCACAGTTCTTAGAAGGTGAAGCAGAAATGACTTTAAATTATAAATGAAGGCAAGGGTTTCACATAATGACTGAGGAAAAGGACATTTAGCATGCCTGTTCAGAAGTAAGTATCCTGGGTTCGGTGCCTTCCCAAGCTAGAATTTTATATTGATTTATCTAGGAGTAGGACTCAAGGAACTCAGTCAAGCTTAATTCTGAGCCAGACTATTTAACAGGAACAATCCGTTCCTCCAGAGTCACCTTCTCTCTTCTAATTTTGAAAACTGCACAATTTATTAATAATTTGAGAAAGGAATCACATAAAAACTGCAATGCAAGCCCTACATAAAGCTTTATGTAATTAAACCTATGGTTTCTCCCAAGCCTGTAAGTGCTGGCGGAGTTGATCTATTATGGGTTCCTATTACGTAAACAATGTTATCTATCAGGACCCAAACGGGGCCTTGGAGGTGCCCTTTCCATTTAGCTGTCCCAGCCTTTTGAAATAGCCTTCCATCTGAAATTTAAGGGAGTCCTCACCCTTCTAGCCTTTCAGAAGCCATGAGGACCAGGCTCATTACATAAGCATTAGGCTAAAATGGGGGGTTGAGTCAGAAGGTTAATAGTTTGGTTGGTCTGATGCCTGGTGAAAAGGATTGCTCTGTTTTTATTCTATTGCTTTAATCGATTGTTGTGAGATGAGGTAATGGGTATTGGGAATGGCTTTGAGAGGTAGAAGGAATGGGCCACTACCAAGGCAACACTTAGATTATTCATTTGTTGAGGTCGGCCCAAAAAATAATGGTTTACATTCCAGGGGTCTAAGGGCCTGGAAGATGTCATCTCGGAGCTACATATAGTTGAAAGAATATAATCTTTCAAAGCTCTTGTAGAACAGAGGAACTACCAGAAAACTCTGGTACTTGATATTGCTCTAATCTACTAAAAGAGGGGAAATGGATCCTGGAAACCATCAACACCAGCTGTCTGCAATTAAAGTAAGATCGAATCTCGCCAAGCTCAAGGTTGACTCAGCCTTCCATCCTTTCTAAGGTAGGTAAATTGAGGACCCAGTTTGTGGGGGCAATAAGCTGACTTTGTATAAAAATATACAAAAGTATGAAGGCTATTGCTTAACGCACTGTAAGCCGCCCTGAGTCTCCAGAGAAGGGCGGCATATAAATCAAATTAAAAAAAAAAAAAAAAAAAACTAGTCAGCTTGATATCAAAACCTAGGAAAATCCTGGGAAAAAATAATCAAGTGGAGAATTTGTGAGGCAATTACAAGAAGAACAAATGGGTTAGTTAAAAGCAGATCATGCCAGACAAATGTTATTGCCTTCTTTGACTAAATTATTGGATCAGGGAAATGCTGTGGACATATGTAGTATATTTGGACTTCAGTTAGGCATTTGACAAAAAAGACCAGAGCCTACTTCTTGGTGAGAGAACAATGTGGAATAGACAGAACCACCAAGAGATAGATTTGCAGTTGGTTGACCCACACCCAACATGTAGGCCTCGATGGAACCATACCTATAGGGGGAAAGCATGGGCACCTCAAGCTTCATGGGCCCGGTGCTCTTCAACATTATCATAAATGATCTAGATGAGGAGCTATAAAGCAAATTCATCAAATTTGCAGAAATCTCTAAGCTGGGGAGGTAGCGACATTTTTTTTTTCATTTGATTTATATGCCGCCCTTCTCCGGAGACTCAGGGCGGCTTACAATATGCTAAGCAATGGCCCTCATCCTTTTGTATATTTATACAAAGTCAGCTTATTGCCCCCACAAACTGGGTCCTCAATTTACCTACCTTAGAAAGGATGGAAGGCTGAGTCAACCTTGAGCCTGGTGAGATTCGAACCTGCAGTAATTGCAGGCAGCTGGTCTTAATAACAGGGTGCTTTAGACCACTGTACTACCAAGGCTCTTATCTTGCTAACAAGATAAACTCAAGATTCAGAAAGAACCTAACAAACTTAAAACACTGGGCAACAAGATGCAGTTCAGTGGTCCTGCACCTAGGCATGAAAAATGAAATGCATAGGTATAGAATAGGCAGTAACTGACTCAACAGTAGTAACTGAGAGAGGGATCTAGGTGTTTTAGTGAACCACCTAGTATGAGCCAGCAATGTGCTGCAGCTGCCAAAAAATACAATGCAGTTCTAGGCTGTATCAACACAAGGATAGCGTCTTGATCATGAGGAGTGATAATACTGTTTTATACTGCACAAGTGAGGTCACAGAGAAGAGCAACAAAGATGAAAAGGCATCTGGAGGTTAAAACATATGATGAATGGTTAAGGGAACTAGGTAGGTCTAGCCTATCAAAGAGAAGAGGCTAACACAGAGAAAAGAGGGTCAACTTGTTCTCCAAGGCACCTGAGGGCAGGACAAGAACTAATGGGTGGAAGCTTGTTAAAAAAATATGAAACTTAGAACTTTCTAAGGAGAAATGTCTTGATAGTGAGGACAATCAATGGAACAAGTTGATTCCAGGAGTTGTGGGTGCTCATTACTGGAGGTTTTCAAGAATAGACTAGACAACCATTTGTCCAAGATCATCTAGGATCTCCTGCCTTGAGCATGGGAGGGTTCAACTAGAAGACCTCCAAGGTCTCTTCAAGCCCTTGGGATTGGTTTGGGCCTGTCCCTGACAGACGGCACTATTACTATATTATTTATGTTATGTTTCGTTCATTTTTAATGCATTGCGTGTGGTTTCTTGTATGCTGGTCAAAACCAGTTTGAACTGGAATGGAACAGGAATCTTAATGCTGTAATGAATAAATAATTGAAAAAAAATGTCAGCCTCAGGATGTAGATCAGTTCGATAAATCAAATCCACATTAAGACTAAAATGGCTTTTTTATTAAGATTGGCTATAGAAACAGAATCATCCAAGTCTGACTGTTTTATTTCTTCTCTTCGTTATACTCATGTGAATTAGGGGGACATACGTCTAAGATGTTTACACATACTTTCTTCGTTGTTTAGGCTTAAGCAATGTTTGCTTGTTGCCTTTGTAATGGATCTCCCCTCTCTGTAAGGCTCTACACTTTATTCTCTACATTTCTCTTTATTGTCTACACTTAACACAGCTGTTGGGCCAAAGCAACCACACCAGAGGTGGGTTTCAGCAGGTTCTGACTAGTTCTGGAGAACTGGTAGTGGAAATTTTGAGTAGTTCAGAGAACCAGTAGTAAAAATTCTGACTGGCCCCGCCCCCATCTATTCTCTGCCTCCCAAATCCCAGCTGATCGGGAGGGAATGGGGATTTTGCAGTAACCTTCCCCTGGAGTGGGGTGGGAATGGAGTTTTTACCGTATCCTTCCTTTGCCATGCCCAAGCCACGCCCACCAAGCCACCAGCTTTGAAACAGAGATAAACAAAAACCACCAGCTTTGAAACAGAGATGAGTTAGGAACGACTAGCACATATGTCCGAGAGGAACCTTTACCTAAAGACTCAAAACTAATTCTGCACTTGAGGCCTCCCCCTTTCCTGGCTGAGTGTTTCCCAACAGCAGCTCAAATCAGAAGTTGGTAGGGCTGATTAGCATTTGGAATTAAAAACAAAAAACATTCTTCCAAGCATGCCAGGATGCATATGGACCTCTACTATTCACAACACCGTGGACGTGTCTTTTCCTGACACTGCTTCAACTGCAGAGGAAAATCCCAAGAAAAGATGCAGCTGCTTTAATGAACTGTCTGCAAGCGCTAAATTAACATCCTGATATGTTACCCAAATGCCCTTTTGTCCCTCAAGTCCAAGTGACATACTGCCGTAGAAGTTAACCCTGCAACTGTCACTGTTTTATAAATTTCAGTCTTTTTCTGATTGGGGAGCTTTTTTTAGCACTTCATGTGCTATAAGGCAAAAGAGAAGTGTTTCAACAATTAATATTCTATCCTTCAGTTAAAAATTGTCAGAGAGGAAATTATGCAACACCTAGTTTTAAGAGACAGAGGAACAATTAAATCTAGCAACACCAACATTAATTAAACTTCAGCAAAATGTTGGAAAGCTTCTATACCTAACAAGCCTCTATTCTATATTTGGTGCAAAAATCTTTTTCTCCAGTTACATCCACCCACCGTATTATGCAATGATTCTCAACAGTCAGACTGCAAAAATGGGGGAGTCAGAAAAGCTGCAAGAGAAATTTCACTCATTTCACTGATATGTAGCTATCTTACTAGCATCCAGATATGACAACAAAAGCAATGTTCCTTGAAATACTTGAAATCCTAAATTGCATTAACAGAGGGATACAATCAAGATCAAGTGAGGTACTAATACCACTGTATAAAGCCTTAGTAAGATCACACCTAGAGTACTGCATCCAGTTTTGGTCACCACACTATAAAAAAAGATGTTGAGACTCTAGAAAGAGTGCAGAGAAGAGCAACCAAGATGATTAGGGGACTGGAGGCTAAAACATATGATGAATGGTTGCAGGAACTGGGCATGGCTAGTCTAGTGGGGAGAAGGACCAGGGGTGACATGATAGCAGTCTTCCAATATTTGAAAGGCTGCCACAGAGAGGAGGGGAACAACCTATTTTCCGAGACACCTGAAGGCCAGACAAGGAATAATGGATGGAAATTGATCAAGGAGAGATTCAAACTAGAAATAAGGAGACATTTTCTAACAGTGAGAACAATCAACCAATGGAACAGTTTGCCTTCAGAAGTTGTGGGAGCTTCATCACTGGAAGCTTTCAAGAAGAGACTGGACAGCCATCTGTCAGAAACGGCATAGTGTCTGCTATTAATCTGTATCTGTATCTACTTTTACATATATTTGTTTATACACACATACAAACTTTTTATACCACCTACCTCAGAGACTTGGGGCCATTAAAATAACAATTCCCACACAAACAAAAATCCCCAACGCAACAAATCCCCAAAATATAACAGAGTTAACCTGAATCCCCCATCAACACCAAATTTTTAATGGAATATGCAGTTTCCAGAAACTACAAAACTATAGAACACTCTTTCAGGCCACTATTGGGAAGGAATGCTTTCAGAGCCTCATCTCAAATAGGTGGGACTTTTTATTTATTTATTTATTATTTATTTATTTATTTATTTTATTTCTATACCGCCCTTCTCCTGAAGGACTCAGGGCGGTGTACAGCCTAATTAAAAACACAAAGACAGACAATATTTAAAAATAATTAAAATTATTAAATAATAGGCCCGATTTATGAAACCCCGAATTTAAAATCCCATTTAAAACCAATTAAAATCTTTATATTGATAGCCCAGCCTGGCTTTTACCTTCTTGAGATGGATGCAGAGAATAAGAGAAATGAGTGCTGAAAATAAGAGAACTGGTTCTGGAGATACGCAGAGGCTTAGCCACAAAGAGATTTGAAAGTTAAGAACAGATCTGATTATACCAGAAATGTAAAAAAAAAAAAAAAAAAAGCTTCTGACACGTGATGATTAAGATGCTGGAGTGATACAAATAAGACTCACATTCAATCAAATGTCTGGAAGCCCACTTGATTACTTTGAGCCAGTCATTAATTCAGATGAACCTTTTTCAAAGGGTTATTATTGTAGGGGAAAATGAGAAAAAAATAATATAGCACTTTCTAAACGTCCTGGATGAATGGTGGAATATAAATATAATAAATAAAATATTTCCTGTGTTCAGTGCTTTGGGTCTGTCATGAGTTGTCTGGTTTTGGCTTAATCATTAAATAAATTCAGACACTGTGTTTGGTAAACCTGGTTTATGAGATATGGTGATATGCGAACCCAGCAGTTGTGGCTTATTCAATAAAAATGTAGGGAGCTCTGTGAACAGGGTCATTTAAAGAAACATTTTAACACCCATAAAGTTTTTGCAATAAAGCTTTAGGGAAGGGGGAAAAAACCACTCAAGAATTTTAACTAATCTCAAAGCTAACAAATAAAAATAAAACATGAACCTAAAACACATACAAAAGAAACAGAAAGAAATAAAATGTTTTTAGTTTTGTGAGAAAACCAACAGGGAAAACAAACTTAATACCAATAACAATACCAGCTTTGAGAATGCTTTGCTTTGATGAACCTTCCAACTCACCTTTCAAGGTCACCTCATTGGAGTCAATATAAGAGCTCATCTATCCACTTTTCTTTTCATGACATGGCAGAGAGCAAGTTATTTTTAACTAAGGAGTTTGGAACAAGCAAGTCCACAACATTTTAGAACAGCCACTAGAAAGATCTCGTTACTTTCACCGTGCTTTGAATGTAAAAACCTGTATCCTATTAGTACAATTTAGCTGCCTTTGGCTGCTCCAGACTTAAAAGTCCATGTTGGTTCAAATAAAATGAAGATATTACTTTATTTTAAAGTAAAGATATTACGTTTTTACTAAAACATAAATATAATAATAATGATCTTTAAACATAATAAAGATATGTTTTTACATTTCATTATTCTTCAAACCTGAAATTAGAAAAAAAAATCAGGTTTGGCTGTAATCTCTCTGGCAAAGAAACTCTTCTCTCAAGATCCAATACAGACTTTCAATATAGATTCCTATCTCAGAAAGATGAGATATGGAAAGACCAAAGTCACTTCCCTTTACATTTACATTTTTGATTTTCAGGGGATCTCCAGATCTCATCAGTATATAGGCAGCAAGAAAGATAAAATATGCCATCCTCCTCCTAACAACTGTTTGCATCAAATTCCAAATTCTTTATAACTATATTTAGATACAAATGAATATATTACTGCATGCATAGAGTATGCAGCCCAATTTTTTAGTTTGTTTTGTTTTATTTATTTGTGAAATTTATAAAACCACCTCACAATTTGTGAGTACATCAATAATTATTTTTTAAAAAACCAAATTAAATCAAAAGATATAGACATAGCCTAGTCTGAGTGCAATATATCCCTCTGTAAGAAAATTTCCAGATATACTGAAATATAATTCCCAATAATATCAACTAATATTGGATGGGCAATCAATTCATGAATTCTTCAGGAAAACAAAACATAGCTAAGCATAATGTATAGTTGGGGACCAACAAGAAAAACTAAACTAGGAAACACAATTTTAGTTTAAATTATTTTGTAAGGATTTAATTTTATGGCCTCAGGGAGGATGCACAAGGAGCCATAGGATTTTGGTGGGTTCCATTTTTATAAGTCAAGAAGGAAAATATTCTGCCCTTGAAATGTATGTCATAGTTTCAGTGAAAAAAATCCATCACTGCTGTTTTTCATAGCACTAAAAGGAAGCCATCTGAAATGGCTTTCCTTAGTCAAAAAAACCTCGTATCCATCAGTTCCAAAGCACTCATATTACACCCAGCTATCCTGAGAATTAATGGAAAGAATATTTAATAAATTCCTTCTTCCCTCCAAAAATGAATGCCGCTGAAAGGTGACAAGGCAAAAATGCTCCATCCATCTTTGCTTTCCATGCTATAGGCCAGTGGTGGTGAACCTTTTACTCACCGAGTGTCGAACAGGTACTCCATCTGCTCATGTGCACTGTGCGCCAGTATTCTCGCACGCATGTGCAAATGCGCGCACCTGCAGGAGAGCTCCAAAGACCAGCTGGGTCCCCTGAATTGCACGCATGCGCACTGGAGGCCCGAACACTAGCTGGGGCACGCGCACATGCGCAGCTGCAGGTGAGTTGGCCAACAGCTCGCATGTCCGAAAAGATGGCTCTGTGTACCACCTCGGGCACGTATGCCATAGGTTCACCATCACAGCTATAGGCCTAGTAAAGTTTTGAATGTGTACTTCTTCTGCCACAGGTTCTCCATCCATTCAGATTGCTCAGGCTGGTTTCTTCAAAATAGGCAACAGCAATAAAACGTGCAAACATCTTAAATACTTACAGGGTCTCTCAGCTCATCGTAACCTGATGTACGAGGTATTTTCATAGGGATTTCATCTCCACATTCAGTATCTGAAGCATTGGGAGATTCTGCTAAGTCCGGGAACTCATCTCTCCTATGTCCTCTGAACCTTATTTTGTCCAGCCTCTTTAGCATGTTCAGCACTGCACCTTTCTGCTTTATCTTAACATGACGGTTGGAGTCCCTGAAGAACACAAAGGGGAAAAGGAAAGGAAAGCATAAGATTATTATCAGGACATGTATTTAACATACTGTATTTTTCGGAGTATAAGACGCACCTTAGTTTTTTGGGGAGGAAAATAAGAAAAAAGCTGATTGGCGGGTGGATCAGTCTCCTGGAATACCCCCAATCAGCTGTTCCCTGAGGTGAATTTTAGCAAAAGATTTGTTGGTTGTGAGCTCTGTGCCTTGCTTTTTTTTCTGTCTCTGAAACTTCTGAAACTCTGTTTCAGGGAAAAACTTTTTTTTCTGCCTCTGAAAGCCTCCGAAACAGAGCTTCAGAAAAAAAGCCTCTGAAGCTCTGTTTCTGAGGCTTTTTTTTCTGAACCTCTGTTTGGAGGCTTTTTTTCAGACTGCATTCTGATTCAGTCATATTTGGACCTGATACACTAAATCAATGGGATATATTAGATCAGCTACTTATACTGATTTCAATAAGTCAGTACTAAATAAATCTATATCAAAACCACGTTCCTTTCCCCTAGACACATAATGAAAATGACTGTTGGGTCAAAGTGTGTGTATTTTATCTAATTAAACATACATTACACCAATATAAAATTTTAGTTGACTTAATAGAATATGAATATATATCATTCATTATGAAGATCTGGAAATGTATTGTTTCTAAGTGTGCAGTATGAGCTAAGAAATTCTAGGTTTCATTCTCATAAGTTTAGGGAAACTTATCCTTGGCCCCAGCATGGTACAGAGATAAAAGTATTAATATTGCTAATATTATTAATAGAAGCAATACTAATAAGCTAGCATCAGTGCAAAATTAAGAAATATACCAAAGAAAAATATAACTATTACCGTTTTATTTGGCATACAAAAATGCCAAAAAAGGCCAACAGAGGGGAAAAAATAGCCCAGATATGTTAATTTACTTTTTTTTTTAAGATTTGTGTGCAGTAACTTTGATTGGCTTACATTCAACATTCCAATAAGATTAAAATACAAGAAATTCACAATTATTTACCTAACAAACGAAAAGAATCACAGTAATACACAGTCAGTCCTTCACGCAGCAAAATAAGCATAAACGTATCCAGGATCAAAGATGAAATCCTGCTGGAATCCATAAGCTTCCATACTGACAGCTGCCCATCTTGCTGGGATTGAAGTTAAACCTGTTTCTCCCCATTCCAAGATTGACAGTCACGGGAACAAAAGCTTAAATGCAACTCTTATTTGGAGATATATACTATCTAAGCATATTGATGAAACCTCACACATCTCATCAGATTACTTTCTCATTGGCTTCATGTGGATATTAGGGTAGGGGAGAGAGTTGAGCCCTATGGCAGTCTACAAAAGAGAAACCACAGACTCACCCACTCCTACTAGCCCCACTGCCATCATCTGTAACAATCTGCTCAGGAAGGAGAACCACGTTAAAAGTGTCCTCCATAGACAATATTTGCAGAAGAAACTCACAGGCTGTAACATCAAAGACAGTAGCAGACCCCCCAATACTACCATACTAGAACATAATGCTCTTGTCCCATGCTTATGACCTCAAACCAAAGTATGATTTGAACTGAAAAAAATCTACAGCTGGGAACATGCTGTACGAATTAGAAGAGGAAAATCCTCATATCTGCAATCTTAGAAATTGCTTAAGAGCAAAAACAGCTCAAACACTTAAAACAAGCCATAAAATATACAGATCTGCATTCCTAGGGATAACATATTCTGTGTCGCTGACTCTTCTTTTATGGCATTCTCCTATTCACATAAACACAGCCATAGATACAGTAGTGGCCAAAATTGTGGAAATATTTTGGGAAAAGTGTATTTTTGAGGTTTGATGGCTAATAACACTTTTTTGTTGTTGTTGTTTTTGGAATTTGAAGATAATCATATTCCTGGAATGGTCTGGCAATAGCCCAGACCTTAACCCAATTGAAAGTCTATGGAGCCGACTAAAGAAACTTGTTAGGCAGAAGCGATCCAGCAAATTCAATTATAAAATATAATTGCTTATTATATTTATAATAAAATAATATCTGCTTATTGGGGCTTTCGGTCCCCCCTAAGCGGTGTTGTTCTATACAAAGTTGGCTTATTGCCCCCAACAATCTGGGTCCTCATTTTACCTACCTCGGAAGGATGGAAGGCTGAGTCAACCTTGAGCCGCTGAGATTTGATCTGCTGATCTGCTGAACTAGCAGTTAGCTGAAGTACCTGCAGTATTACACTCTAACCACTGCGCCACCTCGGCTCATGAGTAGACCTCAAGATCAGTGAAAATATCAAAAACGCTACCATTCCATCATGCGTCTCACTACCGCCCATTTGCTTGGCCCACAGAGGAGCTAAGCAACATCTATCTTTTAGCCAACCCATGCCATAGCAGATGAGCCTAAAATAAAAAAAGCAAAGGCATAAAAAAGGTTTTTAGAAAGATGGTGGTTATAGTTTTATTTTATAAAAGGAAACAAAAACAAAAATCAACTTCCAACTTTGTCCATTTAAGAGTTCTTTTCTCATTATTTTGATTTCCACATATATACTTTTAAGCTCGTGCATTTACAAAGCAGCCACTGGTTCACAGAAACGCACACCCCAATATCTTGTAAACTATGAAGATTTTCTTTAGCTGCCAACATTTAAGAGGCCAGTATATCCTTACACGGTGGCTCAGTGGCTAAGACACTGAGCTTGTCGATCGAAAGGTCGGCAGTTCAGCGGTTCGAATCCCTAGTGCCGCGTAATGGGGTGAGCTCCCGTTACTTGTCCCAGCTTCTGCCAACCTAGCAGTTCGAAAGCACATAAAAAATGCAAGTAGAAAAATAGGGACCACCTTTGGTGGGAAGGTAACAGCATTCCATGTGCCTTTGGCATTTAGTCATGCCGGCCACATGAGCACGGAGATGTCTTTGGACAGCGCTGGCTCTTCGGCTTTGAAACGGAGATGAACACTGCCCCCTAGAGTCGGGAACGACTAGCACATATGTGCGAGAGGAACCTTTACCTTTACCTTTTTATATCCTTACATGACATAAAAGTTTGAAGGAGAATTCTTCGAGGCAGGTGGGAACTTCAGAAATGTAATATATAGATATAGATATAGATATAGATATAGATATAGATATAGATATAGATATAGATATAGATATAGATATAGATATAGATATAGATATATAGATATATAGATATAGATATAGATATATTCCAACATTCAAGCTGTCTAAACCAGGTAGTTTGAAGTAATTGTAATCACAAATCCATATAGGCTAAAAAAGAAAATCTATGGATATTTAGAAGTAGCTTTTCCTAAACATAGTGGGGCTGGCTCTCTAACAAATGCACTACTATGCTTTTACTTCTTTCTCTTCAATATAAACTGTCCTTCTGGATTAAAGTTTGGGAAACATTTTGAAATGACTTCTATAGGAAAAAAGTTTCTGAACTGCATAACTTATTACATTTCATATATATTGCATGCTTCATCCAGATCATTGTAAAAAGTTTTTTCTTGTACCATTAATAATGTACCATCAAAATTAAGATACACATATTAGTGAAATAAAATATAAATGTTTATTATGTTCTTTTTTGAAGTTCTTTTTTAAGTCTCAGAAAATCTAAGTACAAGCTATAAACCTGATTCCATTCTTTTTGACCCGTTATGTACTATTGGTTACTAAGCTAATAGTTATAGATCTTTTAAATCATTAAGATCTTTATAAGTGCATGTACTTCATCATGGGCTTTTTTTTCTAGTGATACATATTTTTCCCCTACCCCAAAAAGTAATTTAGGCACCCACTATTAGATTCTTTAAGTGCCTTTTGCTTGAAAATGTCAAAATACTGCACTAACAGTATCGGCAATTTCCTGGGAAATCTGGAAGCTTCTGTTCTTCCTATATAGTCCATACTGATTCGGTCATTTTCAAGGGTGGAAATGGCCACCTTTTTTCAAGGCCACACTTGGAATACTGCATCCAGTTCTGGTCACCATGATACAAAAAAGATGTTGAGAGACCCTAGAAAGAGTGCACAGAAGACAACATAGACGATAAGGGGTTGGGTCACTACATCTTATGATGAACAGCTGAGGGAACTAAGTATGTTTAGCCTGATGAAGATAAGGCTCAGGGAAGACTTGAGGGCTGTCACAGGGAAGAGAGGGGTCAAGAGGGGATCAACCTGAGCAGAAGGAAAGGATGGAAGGATGGAAGCTCATCAGAGAGATATTCAACCTTGAAATGAGGAGCAATTCCCTGACAGTGAGAACAATTAATCAATGGAATGGCTTGCCTCCTGGAGTTGTGGTGCTACATTTCTGAAGGTTTTCAAGAAGAGATTGGACAATCATTTGTCTGGGATGGTCTAGGTTTTTATGCCTTGGGCAGGGGGTTGGATTAGAAAACCTCCAAGGTCCCTTCCAGCCCTATAATTCTAAGATTTATTGATTTATTTCTCCCTCTTTTGGTTTTGAATAAATGTAGGCTCTTTTAAATCCATCATAATTTATTGCTATTATTGTATTACCGTGTTTCCCCAAAAATAAGACCCTGTCTTATATTTTTTTGAACCCTGCAATAAGCGCTTGGCCTTATTGCCATGCACTCAAAAGCCTGATTGGGCTTATTATCAGGGGATGTTTTATTTTGGGGGAAACAGGGTAGTATTAGGTTTGAGATGTAATTCTTCTGATACTTTACTGAGCTTACTTTATTATTTTAAGGTAGCAGAGGGCACTAAGTTGGCTATCACTCCAGCAAATACCCTCTGGAAGAGCTCTTTTATTGTATTCTTGTATACTGTATGTTTGTAGTTCATATTATCTTTTATTACGATTTAAATAAAAACTATTGTTGACAATTTCCCTTGAAACTGAATGGAAAACAATGGAAAGTCAGGGAAGGTGGCTGTTGAAAGCCAAGACAGAATGACGTAACAAAAAACGGGCATATCTCCCTACATCTCTCTCACCCATGAGAATCTCATCAAATTTTTATTTTCTTTTGGGAAAAATAATCCGAAGCCGTTTTGTTTCCAGCATCCCTAATGATGATGAATGATAAAAATGCAAGGAATTTTTCAGCACAGCACCAGTTCAAAGGATCAGCAGTAAATACTTAAGACTTTAATAAATTTTTTTTTACAAAATCACAAACTATAATAAGATCTTGCTTAACAACTGAAGGAGGGACGCTGAGCTTGTTGATCGAAAGGTCGGCAGTTCAGCGGGGTATAACGGGGTGAGCTCCCGTTACTTGCTCCAGTGTCTGCCACATCGAAAACACGTAAAAAATGCAAGTAGAAAAATAGGGACCACCTTTGGTGGGAAGGTAACAGCATTCCGTGCGCCTTTGGCATTTAGTCATGCCGGCCACATGACCACAAAGACGTCTTTGGACAGCACTGGCTCTTCGGCTTTGAAACGGAGATGAGCACTGCCCCCTAGAGTCAGGATCGACTAGCACATATTTGCGAGGGGAAACTTTACCTTTACCAACTGCAAGTAACAGGTTTGGGAAGACTGGCTTGTAAAACTTACACAAAAGCCAAAAACAAAAACAAAAAACCATGCGCATTTCATATTGAAAAACATAAAAGCCAACAGATGGGAAAATTTCTCCTATCTATTCATAGTTAGTATTGTTCACTTCCATGCAAGTTTCATTAGCCTCCAGGTTTTATTTCTGTTTTCAAAATCGGAAACCATATCCAGATTGCAAGACTGCCAGTGCGCAGGAATTCAAGGCTTGTGATTACATACTTCAGTTAGTTCATACAAAAAGTCTAAAGGCCACACAGCCGCTTTATAAACACATTTCAGTAGGAGCTGTAAGGAAAACACTGCCACTAACAAGGAACAGAACAGCTCCAGCTGGCACTATTAAACAAGGGAAGAGTTGAAGGGGGAAAAAAACTTGTTACAAGCAATAGGTCTATTCAGCTGGCTCAGTCTGAAGCACTCACATAATTTCCAGATAGCTCAATCAATATTGCTGCAAATATCAATGGTCTCAATTAGGAAAGAGTGTGGGAAGCACCAGTTGCTTCAATCACTTATAAACTATCTTCAGTTTTCAGAATAAATGAGGTTTATTGGGGACTTTAATTTTTTTTTTAAATTTAATTTAATTTTTGCTTTAATTTATATGCCGCCCTTCTCCGGAGACTCAGGGCAGCTTACAATGCATTAAGCAATAGCCTTCATACTTTTGTATATTTATACAAAGTCAGCTTATTGCCCCCACAAACTGGGTCCTCATTTCACCTACCTTTGAAAGGATGGAAGGCTGAGTCAACCTTGAGCCTGCTGAGATTTGAACTTGCAGTAATTGCAAGCAGCAGATGTTAATAACAGTGCTTTAGTCCAATGTACTACAGGCTCTTCCTAAAACTCTTTTTTTTTTTCCTGTGCCTGTTTATTTTTTTACAGCTTCAAACATTTTTCTCCCAGCTAAGTGTTAAAAGTGGGCCAACGTTTATCTTACTTATAATGCCCATCATCCCATCAGCCATTCGAGTCGTGGGAACTCAAAAACAGGAATAAGGAACCTTTTAATAGCTGTGGACTACCCTTAATTTTTTTAGGTAGTGATTTTATAAAAAATTACAATTATTATCATAAAAAGTAATACAGGCAGTGGTGGTATTCAACTGGTTCCATCCGGTTCAGACGAACCGGTAGGGGCGACTGCAGGAAGCCCCGCCCACCCATGCGGACATTATGATGTGCCATTTTTGCACGTTTTTGAGGCTCTTTGCATGCGCAGAAGGCCTTGCGCATGCACGGAAGATGGAAGATGGAACATTTGCGAACCAGTAGGGTAGGGAAGGTAAGTGAATACCACCCCTGAATACAGGTAATCCTGAGTTACAAATGTAATAGAGCCTGCCAATTACATTCATAACCTGAGGATTCATTGGAGTGAATCACATAAAATGAAAGTGAAAAATCCCTGCTTTCGCCCACACATTCACTAATCGAATGCATAGGTTGTTAAGTGAATGAGGTATCTCAGGGTGGGGGAGGGGCTAGTGATGGAACAGACCACCTAAGGACTTCCCCAACCCACTAAGGTACCTCATTCTCCCCACAATTGCTTCCCCCTCCCCAATCCTGCCATGCTGGATGGTGAGGGCTTGTCAACTATTTTCAGGTTTGAAGTGTTAATGCACAGGTGTCAAACTCACGGTGTCACATTGCTGTCACGGAGATGGGTGTGGCCTGTACGTGACGCATCCAGACCGCGGGCTGGCAGTTTGACACTCCTGTGTTAATGTAGCACCCACTTAAAATGACAGAAAATCTTGTCAGAAATCATACCATCAAATTCAGTGATACCATCAGAACAGATTTAGAGGTGCCACTAAAAAAGGAAACAGCCCACCCACCCCCCAAATGTTCCTCCTGCTTTAAAAGGGCAGCTCTGAAAGTAAAAACAGGCCAGCCACCATTTTCCATACTTTTAAACTTCAGGCGGTTCCCATGACTTGACAACCAAGATTACAGACATTATAAATAAGATAAATCGCTTTCCGCCTCACCCACCCTCAAGCTATGTTTTTCATATGCACAAAGAAGCTAAGTGATAAAAGGGACTGCAAAAAAAATCATTTCTGAACAACCAGAGAAGGTGGAACATGCTACCCTTTTTAAAAGAGAGACTTTTCTTATTAACATTAACGTACAGTTGATGAAATAAATTAGTAAAATTAATACAGGTCTTGGCATGCCTTTATCCTTCAGCACAAGACACATTGATTAACCTCCCTCTAATTTAATTTTTCAATCACCAACAATATTAATATACTTAAGACGTATTAAACGTTGGTTTATTAAAATAAGAGTATCTCTTAATGCTTCTTTTGCTCCCAATGAACTTGCTGTGAATTTTAAAATATGCTTTTGCTGCAATAATAAAGGCTCAGTTTCTTTAATTATAACACTGATTTTCATTGAACTTATCCATATTTCAATCCTAAAAGAAGTGCAAAAGCTGCATTGGATCTTTGGGAAAACAAACAAGGCGATGACCCTTTGTTTGACTATCATATATTGTACTGCTTCTTTCTGGGTGTGTATGATCTTTGATTTGATTTTATTGTTTAATTTTATTTATCTTGTGTTTTTAAAAGTTTCAAAGTCTTAAGGGCCTAGTGTCATGTGGAGACAAATAGCCCTTAATTGTAACTAACCAAACTAACTCATTAAGCAAGTGAATGAGTGAAGAGAAGAATATCTAATGATCCCGATTAAGGGTCAAATATGTTAAATATTTGAGCTTGTCGATCAAAAGGTCGGCAATTCAGCGGTTTGAATCCCTAGTGCCATGGAACAGGGTGAGCTCCCGTTACTTGTCCCAGCTTCAGCCAACCTAGCAGTTTGAAAGCACGTAAAAAATGCAAGTAGAAAAATAGGGACCACCTTTGGTGGGAAGGTAACAGCGTTCCGTGCACCTTTGGCATTTAGTCATGCCAGCCACATGACCACGGAGACGTCTTCGGATAATGCTGGCTCTTCGGCTATGAAACGGAGATGAGCACTGCCCCCTAGAGTCGGGAATGACTAGCACATATGTGTGAGGGGAATCTTTACCTTTATGTTAAAAGGGAAGAGTTGGATAGAAAGATAAGATCATGGAAAGGCTTTATTCTACATCTAGAAGATGTAGAACAGGACTGTCAAACTCGCGGCCCATGGGCCGGATGCCTCAAGTGCTGGCCACCCCCAATCCTGGTTTAGTGAAGGGGAAAAAAGTCATCATGCCACCGTGACAATGTGAGTTTGACACCGCTAATGTAGAAGATATTAATTTTATGGAATTAACGGAAAGTTTCTTAACAATGAATGGATTCCTGACATGACATGACCAGCTCACAGACAGAAAATCTACCAATCCAAAGGGCTGGAACCTGCTTAAGTTTCCTAAGCATCACATGTAATAAGAGGTAAAGTTCCTTCTGGAAAAGTTCCTAAGAAAAAGCGCCGAGGTGGCGCAGTGGTTAGAGTGCAGTACTGCAGCTACTTCAGCTGACTGCTAGTTCAGCAGATCAGTGGATCAAATCTCACCGGCTCAAGGTTGACTCAGCCTTCCATCCTTCCAAGGTGGGTAAAATGAGGACCCAGATTGTTGGGGGCAATATGCTATTTAGTATACTGTCTTTGGTGTAAGCCGCCCAAAGTCCTCAGAGAGTGGGCGGCATAGAAATATGACTAATAAAATAAAAAATAAAATTACAGAAGCCGAAAAGCTTCTACTGGATAGCTTCCTTTCCTCCTCCTCCTCATCAATCATAGGAACTTGCATAGATTTCTCTATTTCATTTGTCACCTTGAACATCCTCTACTTGACTTACGACCACAACTGAACCCAAAATTTATTTGCTAAGCAGGACATTTGTTAAGTGAGTTTTGCCCCATTTTACAACCTTTCTTGACTCAGTTGTTAAGCGAATCACTGCAGCTGATAAGTTAGTAATCCAGTTGCTAAGTGAATCTGGCTTCCCCGTTGACTTTGCTTGTCAGAAGTTCGCAAAAGGTGATCACATGACCTCAGGACACCGCAATGGTCATAAATATGACCCAGTTACCAAGCGTCTGAATTTTGATCACATGATCATGGGGATGATGCAAAGGTCGTAACTGTGAAAAACAGTCATAAATTGCTTTTTCCCATGCCATTGTAACTTTTCCGCCAATTAAACTGATCCGTTTGGGGGTACACTGGTATAATTTTAAATCGTTTTTAATTGGGTTACCGATTTTAATTTGGTATTGTATTGTGATTTGTATTGAAGTTGTCATTTTGTAAGCCGCCTTGAGTCCCTAGGGAGAAAGGCGGCATATAAATCGCAATAAATAAATAAATAAATAAATAAATAAATAAATAAATAAATAAACAAACAAACAAACAAACAAACTTTGAACAGTCGCTAAAGCAACTGTTGTAAGTCAAGGACTATCCTGTACAGGCAATAATTTCAAATCTGATTAGCTAGACTGTATGCAACTGACTTACACTGAGTAAAAACATAACCAAAAATGGGGAAGAGCAGCTACTCTGCCAAAGGGCAGCCTAAGTCACACTGGAGGATAAGAAAACTATGTAAAAAATGCAACACTGCTCTTTTGTCCCATGGGCGCCCTAGAAGGCGGCATGAGATTTTTGGCACTTACACATATGGTGATACTAACACCACCCATTATAATAACACAAAGCTGTAGGAGGAGATTACAAAAGAAAAAGCAGGAAAGTCAAACCTAGACAACAAAGCAGTCTGATGTGCACACAATATCTTACTGAAAACCTACTAGGAGAATATGCACGTAGACCTTGACTTACAATCACAAATGTGCCCAAATTTCTGTTGCTTAGTGAGACAGTTGTTAAGTAAATTTTGCCCCATTTTACGACCGGTCTTGCCACAAATGAATCACTGCGGTTGTTAAGTTAATAACAGAGTTGTTAAGTGGATCTGGCTTCCCCATTGGCTTGTCGGAAGGTTGTAAAAGGGGATCACGTGACTCCGGGATATTGCAACCATCATAAATAGGAGTCTGTTGCCAAGCAACTGCATTTTCATCACTTGATGTTGCAATGGTCGTAAGTGTGAAAAGCAGTAAATCATTTTTTTCCAGTAACTTCAAACCAGTGGTTGGTTGCTACCGGTTCACTCCAGATCGGGCGAACCGGTAGCGAAGGTGGTGGGCGGCTCTGCCCACCCACCCGAACGCTTCTGTGCATGCGTAGAAGTGTCGCACGTGCCCACGAGCGAACCAGTAGCAACGGGTTTTGAAACCCACTACTGCTTCAAACAGTCACTAAATGAACTGTTGTAAGTTGAGGGCTATCTGTGATTCTAGGGCCGTGACGGCAAACCTATGGCACGTGTGCCACAGGTGGCACGCGTAGCCATATCGGTGGGCACGCGAGCGTTGCCCTATCTCAGCTCCGGCACGTGGGAAACAGTCTGTTTCCGGCTTCCAGAGGGCCTCCGGGGGATAGGGAAAGTCGTTTTCACCTTCCGCAGGTTCCTAGAAAGGCTCTGGAGCCTGGGGAGGGCGAAAAAATGGGCCTACCAGGCCCACAGGGTCATCACATGCCAAAAGCGGGGTGAGTGTTGGGGGTCGCACATGCATGTGTGGGGGGATGGGGCACATTGAATTATAGGTGTGGCCACGTGCACACGCAACCCCCCAAACTTCCCCCGCTTTTGGCACGCGACGGCAAAAAGGTTAGCCATCACTGTTCTAGGGTAAACAACTATGAAGAGGATGGATGATATCTGGCTGCCAGCAGCCAGAAGATACATTTAAAAAATGGGGGAAAAAACAACAACCCCAGAGCATCTAAATAAAAATGGCAGGCCTGAAGGGAGTCAGCCAGCATAAAGATATTGAGAGGATGAAAAAAGAGCCAACTAATATTGATTTTTTTTATGTCACTGAAGAGAATGTCTACTTAACTATATCATAAATTACTGGTGCTCATTAAACTCTAGAACAGAAGTAGCATTTTCTCTAGTGATATTCACCCCATGGAACAAACTCTCCATGAAGGTTAGGAAAATATTTTTGTCATAAACTACACATTTATCTGTTTTCTAAGGATTTTACTCCGGTCTAGATTTTCTCCTTCAATCCTTACAATAGCCTCTTAAACAGTTTACTGTATAACCTGTTTGTATCCATATGTTCATTGTATTTATTATGTATATTTAATTATTTATTGTATCAGCTAACTGGAACCAAAATTACATACATAAATTAAACAGACAATATAACAATAAAATTTATTTTTAAGAAAAGAAAAGAAGGGGAAAGGAAAATGGGAAGGGAGACTGAAAATTTATTGGTGGTGCAAAATAATTCCAAAAAACATTGGTGTCCATCAATGACCTCACCACTAACTGTAATATACTATTATGTCTTGTTCTGTTCTATTTTAATGTTTTAATTTTTTAATTCTGGTCTGTGACCATAAATAATGGTTGATAGAAACATCAACTAAAATGCTAAAAAATCAGTTAGGATTTAAGATTTAAGTAACGGGTTTTTGGGGATAATGGCATAGTTATATAGATAGATATGAGGGAAATATTTGTTTAAAATATTGAGTAGTGTTAATTGAAAATAAGATTTGTTAATGATTTGTTTTAATTTGTGACCGGAGCAAAAGCTTCGTTTTGAAAAGATTTTTTGTTTTGTTTGTTTAAAAAATTTTTTAAAAAAATTATCCAAACAAAACCCCTAAAATGCTAAAAAATCCTTTTTCTTGTCCATATTTTAACTTAAATTGCTTTGTTATTTCTTTCAAAAAAAAAATGATAAAGAAATTGCTACATATTGAATAACAGAATTGGAAGGGATCTTTGGAGGTCTTCTAGTCCATCCCCCTGCCCAGGCAGGAAACCCTACACCACTTCAGACAAATGGTTATCCAACATCTTCTTAAAAACTTCCAGTGTTGGAGCATTCACAACTTCTGGAGGCAAGTTGTTCCACTGATTGATTGTTCTATTAATAGTTCATTCTATTATTGAATGAACTGCTTCTTTGATTGAAAAGATTCTTGAAGAACTTGGGAAATTTTTTCTACCAATCTTTTACAATAAATCCAGTATCAGTTCATAGCCCATATCTCCCTAATGCATATGAACTGATTCAACAATTAAGAAACTGATTCTTTGTTAGTGTGGACTGTTAGATTCATTGAAAAACTGGAACATATATCTCATTACTTTCATGGTATTACCATACCATGGTATGGTGACAAATTATATTTTTTTAAAAAACCTAACACAACCAAGTTAGAAATAAACTTACAATGAAGAATAAATTTAATCAAATTTGGTCACCTTTTATTAGCTGTATTGATATTTTCCATAATAGATTACCCTTGTTTGTAAAACTATCATCTTGGATCAATATACTAAATATGGAGGACATTTCTATTCCTCAAGCTCATATAGATATTTACAATTGTTATATATTTTTCTAACTTAGGCTGTGTAAAGAAATGAACATTCCCCTTTCTAATATTAAGAAAACCTGATGTAATGCCTTATAAAAACAACAGAATGAAGGTTAACAGTGGCATACTAGCAGATCTGCAAAAAAAAGCCCTATTTGAGCCTCTATGACCATGTTCTTATTTCTGGGTTTTTTTTAATGCAAAGGAATAACATTAATTAAAAAAGAAAACTCTTTCTGGAGCAGCTTCTACAGTTTTTGTCAGCACAAAGAGAAAAACAAAAACTGTGGCATTTCAATTTTTTTTTTTTAAATTATCTTATGTCTTCCCACCAGCTACCTACACAGAGTCTATTTTGGTTTTCATATACACATTATTAGTAAACATCCCAATTACATAAACGATTCATAGGAAGCCACCCAAGTATTTAGGCTCTGCATCATTTGTCTACAACGCAGAGTTGTCCATGCAACAAATTCAAGGTCTTGGCTGGGACAAGAATATTTGCTCTTCCTGAAGATGATAACTCCCTTTCTTGTTAGTTACTGGAAACATACTGTTGTGCAATAGTCTTCCTAAAAAAAATTGACAACATGGACCTCTTGGCATTAACGCTTTATTGAATTAAACTGACTCAATCATTATCAATCTCAAAAATAAATATTTACACGAGCTAACACAAAACTCCTCATTTCAGAAAGTCATGAATATCTTCTCCCCGCTGAAAAATCAGAATCCCTATACTTTAGGGATATATTTTTATTTTTATTTTTTAATTTGATTTATATGCCGCCCTTCTCCAGAGACTCAGGGCGGCTTACAATGCGCTAAGCAATAGCCTTCATACTTTTGTATATTTATACAAGGTCAGTTTATTGCCCCCACAAACTGGGTCCTCAATTTACCTACCTTAGAAAGGATGGAAGGCTGAGTCAACCTTGAGCCTGGGGAGATTCGAACTAGCAGTAATTGCAGGCAGCTGGATGATAATAACAGGCTATTAGTCTGTTGCGCCACCAGGCTCTTTTAATATTTCTTTTATATTTTAATATTTCTTTTTTTTTTCCTAGCATTTTTCCCCCAAGTGCCCAATCTATTTCAGGGGTATCAAACTCGATTTCATTAAGGGCCGCATAAGGATAGTGTTTGACCTTGGGGGGGGGGGGCAGCTTGACATCACTCGTGTCGGGGGTACCTGTGGTGGCCCGAGTGCTCTGCCAGCGAAAACAGGCTCCTGAGGTCTGTTTTCGGATGCGACGGCTTCCTGCAACCCTCTGCCAGTGAAAACGGAGTTTGGAAGCGCCACATGCTCTGTTTTCGCTGACAGAGGCACCACAGTCCGGTCCTTCGCTGTTTCCAGGTCAGCCCTGCAGGCCAGATCTAAGCACCCAGTGGGCCAGATCCGGCCCCCAGGCATTGAGTTTGACACCCCGGTCTACTTTTTTTAAATCAATTGAATGTTGATTCATTGGTTGTGAAAGGAATTGACCAACCAGCTTGTCGCCTGAGCCTGATGCTATGGGTTGAGAGAGAGGGAATTGGCCCAGTCACCCAGCCAGTTTTCATGCCAAAAGCAGGACTAGAACTCACAAACACTGTGTTTCTGGACCAACACCTTTAACACATTAGACCAAACTGGTTCTCTCCTTTAGGCCCTGTCACTGTCTCCTGTCATTATCCTTAAATTGCTCCCTTCCCCAGTTTCAAAACATGAGACAAATCCTTACATATGCAACAATTTAATGCAGCTGTACTGAAGTCTCGGCCCTAAAATAAATGTTTCGGCTTTTCAAGATTTTTTTTTTTCTGAGCTCACATGCGTGTGCTGGATTCTTAAGAATTCATAGAATTCATAATTCATGAATTACGATGAATGCTGACCACAAGATAAGAGCTGGGCCTGCAGAAGTCTATCAAAATTAGAAGGGTACTATCACTGGTTGGCTCTTGGGATTTCAGCAGTCATTCCCACAGCTATTATGTTCTCTGAGTCAAGCCAAGAAAAAATCATTTACCTTTTTACAGATAACAGCATGCTCTGCTATATTAACCATAGGAAGCACAGACTTCTATTGGAGTCGCTGAATCACATGCCAGTATCTCACTTTGCCACTGCTGGGCAACCCAAATGAATGCCAACACTTAGAAATACCCAGATAAGTTGTTGGGCATATGATTTAGACAAGGCACAAGGCATGCCAGACTCATTTAAAAAAAGGATTTACAAACAGCAGTTGCATATTAAATACAGTAAGCTCACAAAGAAATGTATCTGAAGACTTGGAACACACTTGCTGGCCTTAGAATACGCTGCACTATCATTCTCACCATCTCCAGTGTGGCCAGATGTCTAATACATCTAGAAGGTATCATATTGGCAATAATTCTTTCAAAAGGAAAGAATAGTGAGTTTCTGTAAATCACACATACCACCTTTCCTGCCACCTTAAAACCATCTGCATGCCTTTCTGTAGAAAACCTATGAAGAGAAAGCCACCAGAACGTTTAGGAGATAAGAGATCTACAGATTAACCCAAAACAGAGCCTTGGGTAACCTTTCTTCTTTCAGAGGACCTCCTAAAACTAATACCAAGAATCAAGAAAAAGATTGGCCTGGTCCAGCATCCTGTTCTCAGCCAGCAGCAAACTCTTATCTGGGGGTGCAGATAACTAACAACCTGAACTGGTCTCTCCATGCGTCATTCTTAGTAAAGCGTGCAAACCAGCGTCTGCATTTCCTGTGTCAGATGAGAAGAGCACATCTTTCTCTTTCTGTCCTGGCGACTTTTTACAGAGGCACGATTGAGAGCATTTTAACAAACGGCATCACTGTTTGGTTTGGTGGCAGCAGTGCCTCAGATAGAAAGTCCATACAGAGAGTGGTAAGGACAGCCGAGAAGATTATAGGAAGCTCTCTTCCTGTTATCCAGGATACTGCTTATAAGTGCTATGTGCTTAGAGCTCAAAGCATTGTTAGAGACCCCACACACCCACTTTACGGTCTGTTTCAGTTGCTCCCCTCTGGGAGGAAGTTTCGAAGTATTTCTAGTAACAGAAATACCAGATTCTGTAACAGCTTTGTTCCCTATGCCATCCGCCTGGTAAACTCACATGATTCGTTTTTCTCGCCATGTACATGTATACATCCGAACCAGACTGTGTTGTTTCTCTGTGTCATATGTTATATGTGGGTATATACATAATTTTGTATGTATGTACTGTATGTATGTATTTATTTATTCATTCATGTTTATGTAGTACATATTGGAGGTAGTCAACCTTTGAGAGTTGTATGCAACAAAATTTCATTTTAACGTATGCTGGTTAGTGTACATTCAAAGTGACAATAAAGATATTATTCTATTCTATTATTTAGAACAAATGTACTGTTTACATTGAGGGTCTACCACCACTGGTATTCAGAAACAGTAACTTTTACTATATACGGTACTTTTTACCTTTACTTTTAGCTGTAAAGGTCATGCAAAATAACACACAGGTTCTAAATTTAAGAACACCAAACAGCAATAATGGGTCAGATTAAAGGGCTTCTTTCCATCCTGCCTTGCAATGCCATAAGCAGGATGACAGCAACTCATGCAAATGTCATTTAATTGGCATAGCTATAACCAAAAATGTTTCTCTTTCATCTAGGTTAAAGCAGCATTAAAATGTGCTTTTCGCAAGCCAGCAAAATGATGAATATCAAGATCTTTCCCTCCTAAGCAAACCAGGCAAGGCAGATGGGGGGATTCTCCTCTTTCCACAAGTGCGTATAAGACACTTGAATACATAGGCGTATAATTGTGTATGCATGCCTGTCAGAAACAACTCTCTCAAAATGCCCAGAGCAAAATAAATACATAAATAATATTGGTATGAATTGGTATGCTGGTTTAACAGCAGCGGACAAGAAGGCACTACAGAGAGTGATTAATTCGGCATAAGAAACTATTGGTTGCCCCCAACACCACTGGATAACTTAGTAAAGTCATCATAAAACCAGGTGCATATTAACTTTTCGCCAATCAAAAATCAAACATGAAACACGTGGCACTCCTAAGTATATCTACTCAGATGTAAACAATACTGAATTCAATGCTGTGTTACCTGATGTTTAAATCCTGATTAAATTAATTTTAGTGCTTAATGATCCTGTCTGTTAAAAGCTGTCTAGGGACGTGGATGGATTGTGCCTACTATGCTTTAGATCAGCATCCATAAGTTTGCTTAATTACTTGCTTAATTGCTTCAAGGGGAGGAGCTTATTGTGTGTCCATGTACTTCTTTTATGAGCTAATAAGGTAACAGTAAGGGAAATGTTCAGTTAAAAAAAAAAGAGTGAAAATTAGAATTAAAATTAAAAACCCAATGCCAGCACAGCTCCAAAACAAGGCTAACTGAAGCAAGCAAGCAAGCAAGCAAGCAAGCAAGCAAGCAAGCAAGCAAGCAAGCGGGCAAGGAAGGAAGGAAGGAAGGAAGGAAGGAAGGAAGGAAGGAAGGAAGGAAGGAAGGAAGGAAGGAAGGAAGGAAGGAAGGAAGGAAGGAAGGTTGGTTCTACTTGGAACCAACCAACCAAGGGCATGATGCAAAGAGCAAAACTGAGCTGGGTTGATCATTGGGACTAACACAGTCGTGCCTATAGAAAGCAATACAAAATTGGTTTGTTATTGACGTCTTCTAAGATATTTTGTTTTATTTTCCAGTCTCGCCTATCAGGCACTCTCTGGAGGTGTCCCATTCAAGTATTAACTGGCATTGTTTAGCCTTTTGAGATCAGCCAGGTTAAGCAAGGGGCTGATAATAAGATTAATTCTTAATCTTGAATCGCTGCAATACAGCCACCCATCTCAACAACTGACTCTGGGCAATGTATATCCTAAAATATAAAAACAATTTAAGCAATTTTAAACAGTACAAAATAAATGTATTGGCACCGAGTAAAAATGATAGTATGGATACAGCCAGGAAGTGGGGCCCTTAATGTGATTGGGTCCCAGGCATTGGCATACAACCAAGTTTCCACAGCCTTGTGAAAGGTCAATAGGTTGGGATCATCCTGATATCTGAAGGGAGAATATTTCAGAGGCAAGGACTACGACAGGGAAGACACCTTTCTGCCAGCCGACATTCCTTGGCAGATGGGCTTGCAACACACCCAACCTGCCTGAACAAATTGGATGAGTAGAAACAACTTGGAGAAGACAATCCTTTAGCTAACCCAGCCTCAAGCCATGTAAGGCTTTAAGGGTTATAACCACCACTTTGAATTGTATCTGGAAACACACTGGCTCATGAAGGAATGATGTTACATATGTCAAATACCCAACACACTTTTACTACCTGTGTAGTCACATTCTGCACATGTTGAAGCTACTGAATGCTCTTCAAGGGCAGATCCATGTTGAGTGCATTGCAATAGTCTAGGTGAGAGACATCGAGGGCATGAGTGACTATGAGCAAATCTCCCAATCTACGAATGTTGCAAAAAAACTTGAAAAGATCGTACCTCCTTAATTTAAATTAAACAAACATTGACATTATCTTTTAACATGGTCTTAGAAGTCTACACAAAATGGTGAGTCTGAGGTTATTAAAAAGTGATGTAAGTGAATTACCAAAGACTTTCTAAACAGTAAAAGTGCAATTGCTATTTAAAAAAATGCTTTAGTGCATAACGTTGTTTTCCATAATTGAAAACATAAGGCCTTTTTTTTTTGCAGATTGCTTTTTTTTGTAACTGAAAGTATTAAGCAAATTCTGATAAAGCACTCTGCATGTGTATTCTACATGTGGGCACACCCTTTGTATATCTTGGAGATAATTTATCATTCCCCTTCAGCAAGAAACTGGGAAAAAATGTGACCCAAACCCCATACTAATTTATCAAAACGGCATCGCACTACAGACAAGTGTGATGGTGTGATGGAATGACCTTGGAAGATGGGAGAAGAGATGCTGCCTAGACAAGAATTGGATAAGAGAGGGCACAGCCTACAGCTGCATATTGGGCAGAGAAAGAGTCAGAAAAGAACTTGCCTAGTCTTCAAGTTGTAAAAAAGATAGCAATAGCACTTAGACTTATATACCGCTTTACAGCCCTCTCTAAGCGGTTTAGAGTCAGCTTATTGCTCCCAACAATCTGGGTCCTCATTTTACCCACCTCAGAAGGATGGAAGGCTGACTTCCGGTTTGCGAGCTTCGGCGACGGCGGTGATTTTCTAAAGACCGCCAGCCCCGCCGCCTGTAGAGCCGCCCCGCGAACGAGGAGCGGCTCGAAAACTCCGAAATCTTGAAGATTGCAGGAGCAGAGACAGCAGGGTACAGGTTGAGCCCCTGTAACCCCCCCAGGGAATCGCTTCTGGGGGTGAAAACAGGAGCGGCTCCCTTCCAACCTGCGGAGACTCCGGGCGGCGTGGGACGATTCTGCCTTCAGCAGAACAAGTCGATAGCAGCAAACTTTTAAAGTGAGAGGAACTAATTCTAATAAATAGCGGAAATATCAACTTGAATCCAGAAACCTGAAAATTGCAAGTATTAGTGCTTTATTGACTTTTTAAATCAAAGAGAAAGTGAGCGAGTGAAAGTGATTTGAAAAAATATGGCGTCCAGCACTTGAGTTAACGAGCTAGTGAACGAGCTAGTGAAAGTGATTTGCGAAGCCTCTCTGCTTTGCTACAAAGTTGAAAAGTTGCTACAAAGTTGTTCTACCTAAAGGAAAAAAATTTTTCTTGCTAAAATTTGACTTTGCTTTATTTCAGTTTTACTTGATCAAATCTGGGGGACTTTTTTAGAAGCTTCTGTGGAAGAGGGAAAGGAAAAAGAACTTCCCTCTTTAGAAAAACTAGCTTACGTGGCACGATGGCTTCAAAGAAGCAGGAAGGGAAGGCATCAGGGGGGGGATCCCCCACACACAAATATCAAACGCAACTTCCCCCTGCTCAACAGCTACAAACTCAGAAAAAAGAACTTGATGTGGGAGATTTAAAAGAATTTATTTCTAAAACTTTGGATGAAAAATTTCAAGAATCTCAACAGGAAATAGATCATAAACTTCAAAAATCACATGAGGAATTTTTGCAGGAAATTAATGAAGTTAAAGATATGGTGAAACAGAATCAAAATATGGTGACCAAAAAAATATCAGAAGTGGCGTCTGGCCTGGCAAATTTTATTGGGAAAGTTGATTTTAAAGTTGAAGAACTCAAATTAGAAGTTAATGTTAGGATGAAAGATAATGACTATAAAATTGAAGAAGCTGACAATAAAATGCAGAGAATTGAAGATGAGATTGTCATGATACAATTCCGGGCGATGGAATTTGCCATACGGCTTCGGGGAATTCGAGAGGAGGAGAGACAGGACTTGAGACAAGTTTGCTCTGAAGCCCTGGCTAAGATTTTACAAGTTAATCCTGATTTGGTATTTCACAAAATAGATAAAATTTACAGAGTGAACTCTTGGGTGGCCAGACAAAGACAACTGCCTAGAGATGTGGTCATATACTTTACTGAGAGAGAAATTAGAAATGAAATCCTCCAAAAATCTTTTCACACCTCTGTACAAGTGGGGGGCTCACGACTTGTAATTTTTAAAGAATTACCTCCTAAAATGTTGAAAGCTAGAAAAGAATTTGGTTTTCTTGTTAAGGAATTGAAAGATTTACAGGTACCCTTCCGGTGGGATGCACCAGCTGGGATAATTTTTAGATATAAGGGAGAAGGATATCGATTGAATACCGTGGAGAAGGCACAACATTTTTATAGTACTATTCTTAAGGAAAGAATACCATCTCCACGTACATCTACAGTTTTGGAGATTAAGGAGAGTGAAGAGAGGCAATTGGAAGAACAGTCTAAGCAGGAATTAGAAAATGTGCAAGGTGCAGAAGGAGGTTTTCTGAGTGAGCCCTTGCTGGATTCTTCTCCAATTTTGGATTTGATTCAGTTGACTGAAGTTAAAGATCAACGTATAACTAGAGCTCAATCCAAGCTACTTAAACAAAAGCAACAACAACAACAGGAAAGACAAGACAAGAAGGCAGCTAAGAGTACCCCACAAGAGAGTGGAGCTATGGGAGGAGCAAGATCGAAGCTCTTGGATGAACTTCAAATATTTTGCTCTGCGCTCCAGAAACAGGCTGATGACCCTTAAGTGTCTATCTTGGAATGTTAATGGGTTGAATTCAGCACAGAAAAGGAAGAAACTATTTACATATTTGAAACAATTTAATAATGATATAATATGTTTACAAGAAACGCATATTACAACTCAAGATCAGAAATATTTGATAAATCCAAAATTAGGAGTACATTATATATCTTCAACTTCGCAGAAAAAGAATGGTGTGGTTATTTATGTAAATAAAAAATTAACAGCAAAAGTTATAGAAGTAGATCAAGATGGTAGGTTTGTAGCAATTGAATTGCTCACAGCAAATGGTCAAATTCTTTTGATTGGAATTTATGCTCCCAACCAACAACAGGATTATTTTTACAAGATGTTACATACTAAAATATTGCAATGGGACTATAGATCTATTTTATTTATGGGAGATTGGAATGGAGTAATTGATTCTAAATTAGACAAAAAGAGCTTGGCAAAGTCTAGAATTAGACTACCGCAGACCTTTTTTGATATGAAAGAAGATATGGAACTAAAAGATGTTTGGAGAATACATAATCCAAATGAATTGGATTACACTTTCTTTTCCGATAGACATAGATCTTTTTCTAGGATTGATTTTATCCTGTTGTCAAATGATCTACTTGTTAAGACAAAAAGAACAAAGATTTTTCCAAGAACTTTGACTGACCATAGCCCTGTATGGATAGAAATTGAGATGGATAAGGTTGAGAGACGTTCTTGGAGATTAAATGAGAACTTGTTTAGATATGAAAAAAATACAATAGAACTTAAAAAGCATTTGAAAGAATTTTTTGAAATAAATTTGAATAAAGGTACCCCAATTGAAATTGTTTGGGACGCTAGTAAAGCTTATATGAGAGGGGTACTTATCTACATGAATTCTAAACATAGACTGTTCCGACAAAAGAAAAGATTTGAGTTGGAAATGGAAATAAAGAATAAAGAACAGTTACTTATTAAAAACCCAACAGATGAAAGAATACGAAGTGCTATAAAACTCTTGAAAGACCAATTTCAAATGCTTATGGCGGAACAAGTTGCAACAAGTTTACAATACGCGAAGCATAATACATTTTGCAATGCTAACAAACCGGGCAGATGGTTGGCTTACACACTGAGGAAAAAACAAAGTATACGGACTATTGATAGTATTGACATTGGAGGGAAAGAAATCTTTCAACAAAAATTAATTAAAGAAGCTTTTGTGGATTACTATACTAAATTATATGCCAAAGAAGAGGTGCAGAATGGACTTATAGAAAAATATTTGAAGGATAAGAGAGTTACAAAAATTACTGATCAACAAAAAGAAAGAATGAATTATCCTATAACAGAGGAGGAGATAATAGCAGCAATTAAGCAGCTAAAAACAGCCAAAGCTCCTGGCACGGATGGTTTGACTGCAGTGTATTACAAAACTTTACAAGCTGAAATGGTGGGACAACTTAGAGATTTATTTTGCAATATTCAACAAGGGGGTAAAATACCCCCATCTTGGACAACTGCTTATATATCTTTGATACCAAAGGAACAAGTTGGTCCTAAAAAACCAGAGAACTACAGACCAATATCTCTTTTGAACACAGATTATAAAATTTATGCGAAGGTATTAGCCAACAGGTTGATGCCAGTAATCCAAAAAGTGATTCATGAGGACCAAGCGGGATTTATTGAGGGCAGACACATGAAGGACAATGTAAGGCAAGTAATAGACTTATTGGAATATCTTGATAAGAATAAACAGATTTCTGCAGTGCTGGTTTTTTTGGATGCGGAGAAGGCCTTTGATAGAGTGGATTGGAACTTTCTACTAAAGACTTTAAAAAAGATGGGCTTTGGGGACCAATTTATACAGGCGATTTCAGCAATTTATCAAGAGCAAAAAGCACAGATTATTATTAATGGAAGTTTGACGACAGAGTTTAAAATTGAAAAAGGAACAAGACAGGGATGTCCGTTGTCCCCACTTTTATTTATTTTAACATTGGAAGTCTTGCTAAATACAATACGGGACTCAAAAATTTTGAAAGGTATAGTGATAAGGCAAGAGGATTACAGAATAAAGGCATTTGCAGATGATCTGGTTGTTACCCTATCACAACCAATGGAATCAATAATCCTGATGAACGACATTATACAAGACTATGGTAGAGTTTCAGGTTTTAAACTGAACTCAAAAAAGACTAAAATGATAGTTAAGAATATGACACAAGATCGTAAACATGAGCTTGAAAGGAGGGCAGGTTTTGAAATTGTACCTAAGGTAAAATATCTTGGAGTTCAGGTTGCAGAATCAAATATGAAATTGTTTCAAAATAATTATGAGGTGTTGTGGCGAGAGGTTCAGAAAGACATGGAGACTTGGAAAAAGCTGCAACTGTCTTTACTTGGAAGAATAGCAGCAGTTAAGATGAATATTTTGCCAAGATTTCTGTTTTTGTTTCAAATGATTCCGGTGCTTAAAAGTGATAAACAACTGAAAGTCTGGCAGTCTGGTGTGAATAAGTTTGTCTGGAACGAGAAAAAGCCGAGAGTGAAATTGAAAATTATGCAAGATGTTCCGGAAAGAGGAGGCCTTAAACTCCCAAACCTACAGTTATATTATGATGCAGCAGCTTTAACTTTAACAAGTGATTGGTTTGGAAATAAAAAGGCTGGAATATTGAATGCAGAAAGTTTTGATCTTGAATTAGGATGGCATGCTTACTTATTTTATGATGATAAAGTTGATAAAGTATTTAAAAGTCATATACTCAGAGATTCTTTGATGAGAGTTTGGAAGAAGCACCGACTCAAATGGGATTATAAAATACCGCTATGGCTGGATCTTGGTCATACCTTGTGGAATACAAATATAATGTCACTCGGGGGGTTTTTATACAAAGAGGTTCTTTTTACAGATGCGGGCAGATGGCAGCTGAAGACATTGCAGACACTGTTGGACGAAGGGATTAATTTAACCTGGTTACAATATAATCAATTACAAATGAGATGGAAAGAGGACCAAAAAATTGGTATTATACTGCATGAGGAAGAATTAGTTAGACATATAAGAGAGAAAGGTCCAATGCATATTAAAAGGCTTTATAATGTTTTGTTAGAAAGGGATTCAGAAACTGAATTAGTTAAAGATTGTATGATTAAGTGGGCATAAAATTTTGAAGAACCAGTGATGTTGGAAACATGGGAAAAAATTTGGGTTCAGAATGTTAAGTTCACACAGTCGCAGAATTTGAGGGAAAATTTTTATAAAATGTTTTATAGATGGCATTTGGATCCTAAAAAGTTGTCATGTATGTACCCTAATGTTCAGCCAAAATGTTGGAGATGTGAATGTTTGGATGCTACGTATTATCATGTATGGTGGACCTGTAGGAAAGTTAAGGCTTTTTGGATAAAAATTTGGTGGGTCATGCAGAATGTTTTGAAGAAAAAAATTCAATTTTCTCCACAATTGTTTTTATTGGGTATAGTTAAGGGTTTTACACGGGGTGAAATAAAACTAATATTGTATATGATAACAGCAGCAAGATTGTTGATAGGTAAATATTGGAAGAATGAAGCTTTGCCTACTATCGAGGAATGGACTTTGAAGATGGCCAGTTTTGCAGAGATGGCGAAGATTTCAGCGTATTTAAAAGATTGTTCACAAGAGACTTATGAATGGGAATGGAAAAGGTGGATAGAATATGTTCAGAACAAATACCAAACTAGAAAGTATCAAATAGCTTTTATTTGAAAATAATGTATTAGAAATATTTTAATGTAAAGAGACAAAGAGGAAAAATTATATAGGGGGAGGGATGGGTTCAGGTTTATATATTAGTGTTATTAGTTATGAGTATGTAATAGGGAAGTCTGGGGGGGGGGTTAGGGAGGGTTAGGGAGGATGGGAAGTTTGGGGAGGGAGGTGGGGGGGTGAAAAAAGGGGTGAAAATGTAATTGTAAAACTTTTGCAATAAAAAAAAAAAAAGAAGGATGGAAGGCTGAGTCAACCTTGAGCCTGGTGAGATTCGATCTGCCAAACTGCTGGTAGCCGATGATCAGCAGAAGTAGCCTGCAGTACTGCACTCTTAACCACTGCGCCACCGCGACTCTTGATGGGAGATTTGCAAGATTCTGTAAATGTAGCCTTACAATAAAGTAGAATAGAATAGATAGAATATAATTTTTTATATTCAAGTGGCCAAGTGTGATTGGACACACAAGGAATTTGTCTTGGTGCATATGCTCACAGTGTACATAAAAGAAAAGATACGTTCATCAAGAATAAAGTAGAATTAACTCATCAGGCAGTGTTTCCTGTCTAGGAAAATCTTGCAAGACATTTCTTCACTCCTATCTCCCAATTATATTACAGATGGACTTCTAAACAGGCAACTTGACAGTGCTAAGCTTGGGAAAGGTTGACATGGAACATAGTGTGGGTGAAAGAAGGGTGACTCAGAACATGGAGATGAAACATCTGCTACAGAAAAAGCATAGGAAAGAAAAGGGCAAAAGAAATAAATCTGATAAAGTTCAGCATGTAGATGAAAAAAAGGGTAAGCAGCAGTCTTCCGTTCAGAGTTGAAACATGAAACTCAGCAACAGACTGAAGAGCATCGAGGCAGCAAATTCTATTGGCAGAAATGATTTCATAAACGATAATTTGTGATGGTTCGTCAATGCGGTGACATGCATTGGGTTCACATGGCTATATTGAATGTTTAGACAAGGTTGTCACTGAGAATATAGAAATGGACATATATAAGTGAAAGAGGCTGTATCCTTGACTATGATTGTGTAATAGTTGTGAGAACTGGGTATGTCTATCTAATGAAAAACGATAGATGAGGCAAAGAAGAGGGGGTAAATTTATTCTCCAAAGCACCTGAGTGAGGACAAGAAGCAATGGATGAAAACTAATCAAGGAGAGCCAACTTAGAACTAAGGAGAAATGTCCTGCCGGTGAGAACAATTAAGTGGCTTTAGGAGCATGGAGCTTTAAGATCTGGGACTTTAATCCATCCTTAGTTCTGGATGGGTGGCACTACCTTAGACAGATCCTCAACCTAAGGGTTCTCTTGGCCTTGTGACTTCTGCTCAAAGAGCAGGTGGCAGTCGCAGTTGTCTTGTGCTCCAGGTGCAACCTTTCCTGGATCAGGAGTCCACGCGCTCAGTCCCTCAAGCTCTGGTCATCTCACATTTGGGTTACTGCAATGGGTTCCACGTGGGGCTACCCCAGAAGAGCATTCGGAAGCTGCAGCTGGACAGACAAGCAGTTCTGTGGTGGAGCCAGATCTTAGGGCTCTTGAAGTGGCCCATGTTACACCACTGTTTTGAGGGCTGCACTGGTTGCCAGTTCACTTTGGTGTACAGTTCAAGATGTTGGTTAACACCTTTAAAGCCCTGTATGGCATGGGTCCAGGTTATTTGAGGAAACATCTCAACCTGATGCAGCGGTGAAATTCAAAAAAATTTATTACCAGTTCTGTGGGCGTGGCTTCTTGGGTGTGATGTGGTTTGGTGGGCGTGGCAGGGGAAGGATACTGCAAAATCTCCATTCCCAGTGTTGTGACCCAGGCCCAAGTAAGTAGTAGGAAAATCAGTCAGTGAAAAAACAAACTTCATTCAAACAGCTGAGAATTACTTCATTCCCACCGTCGTTAAATTAAAGCAAATTCCTCCAACACAAATTCCTCAGTCCTATCGCAAATCTTGGTCCAATTAGGCAAACTGCCAAAGGCCTTTCTTAGCAAACGTTCAGAAGTCACAGATACAAAAATAAATACAAGATGTAGACGAAGAAGAAGACGAAGCTACCAACATTGTTTTCCGGCAAAGCCCAAACGCCGTGGCTGGTCTGTTTTAAGCCTTATGGGAGGGGCCAATCATCTCTTGGCCCTACTCCCGAGTTGTCCTCTTTTCTTGAGCTGCTCTTGCCTTCTGGCAGCTCTTCTCATCCGTGCATTAGGAACAGGCTCCTCCTGTTCCTCTGCCTCACTCCTATCAGTCTCTGGAGGCTCTGGAGTCCGCACCTCACTCCCCAATGGCCCTGGCCTCATCTCTGCCTCTGACGCAGAGCCCTCATCCGGGCCTTCTCCAGCCTCAAGGACTGGCCCATGTTCTTCCTCAGCCTCATCGTTGTCCGACTCCGCTGCCAGCTCCGCAGGCTGCTGGCGGACCACAACACCCAGTCCTGGGGGAAGGATATTGCAAAATCTCCATTCCCATCCCACTCTGGGGCCAGCGAGAGGTGGTATTTACCGGTTGTCCGAACTACTCAAAATTTACGCTACCGGTTTTCCAGAACCTGCTGAATTTCACCCCTGCCCAAATGGGACACAACCGCCCCACCCACACTGGTAAAGGGGGGATTACACAGATCCTGTCACTTAAGGAATTTCAACTGGTGGGGTACAGGAAAAGAGCTTATTCTGATGTGGCTCTTGTCCTTTGGCTCTTTCCCTCTGAGGTAAAATTGGCTCCCACAGTTCTGACCTTCTGCCAGAGCCTTTAAAAGCTGGTTCTGCCAGTTCGTTTGAAGCCCCAATGGGAGAACATCTCACTGGAGATGGTTGATTAATTAAGAGCTAATCCCCCCTCCCCCCTCATACATCCAGTTTCCTCCATCGTGGGACAATGATTTTATTTGGATTGTATTGTTATTTTTATGGGGTTAGGAATATTTATTTTTGATTATTTTAATGTTTTTACGCTGTAAACCACCCAAAATCGATGGGCAGCAAATAAATTTAATAATCAATAAACAAACCAACAAACCAGTACTTAATACCATCAAGAATAACTTTTATGGCTATAAGAAGAAAATGTAGTAATGACTTCATACCAGAAAACTGCAATATGCTAATACAAGTTTGTTTGTGAGAAGCCTGTGGTTGCATTTATCTCATTAGCATCTCAATCGAAAGTAACTGAATGCTATCCTGTAGTAAACTGCAATGAAGTAATACAATGAGATGGTTGTCTTATTTAAAAGAAATCCCAAATCTCCATAGAGTAATTTGGTGCAATTAAGTTTTTGCTTTACTCAGTACAAATTGCTCTTTGCACTAGAGCAATATATTACAATGCATGTGTTGTCTAATAAAGAAAATCTGGTAATGCTCTATCCCAGGGGTGTCAAACTCAATTTCATTGAGGGCCACATCATGATTGTGTTTGACCTCGGGGTGGTGGGCATGGCCAGGATAGGTGTGGCCAGCTCGATGTCACTCGTGTTGGGGGCACCTGTGGTTGCAGGAGGCTGTCACAGCCAAAAACTAAGGTCGAGAGGACTGTGCGTGGCCCTACTGGCCCTACTTTTCACTGGCACTGCCGGCCGGTCCTTCGCTGTTTCCAGGGCGGCCCCGTGGGCCAGATCTAAGCACCCCGTGGCCCAGATCTGGTTCGCGGGCCTTGAGTTTGATACCTCTGCTCTACCCCAACAACTACTCAAACTCTAGATTGAATGTCCTAAGCCCCTATCTTGCCTCTCTCTTCAAAAAACAATAAGGGCATAGGCTAGTTCTCACCCACTGCAATTACAGGACCGTGATCAACAAGCCAATTTCTCAATGCAAGAGATAGTTGCTTTGGCCTTATTCTCTGCAGGTATGGATTCCAGGAAATGAGCTGCATCCCACACAAGTTTCTTCTGTGCACCATCAGAACACTGAGAACACACATGATAATCAGTCTAGAAAGAGGGACACTGCAAGACTTGTGCCACATCAATTGCAGCCAAGCCATTTTCTACTTCATTTGTTTTTTTTTTATTGCAAAAGTTTTACAATTACATTTTCACCCCTTTTCCCCCCCCCCACCGCCCCCCCCCAAACTTCCCAACCTCCCTAACCCTCCCTAACCCTCCCCTCCCCCCAGACTTCCCTATAATATACTCATACTCATAAAGAACCCTAATATAACACTTATATGTAAACCTGAACCCCTCCCTCCCCTGTATAATTTTTCTCTTCATCTCATTACATTAAAAAATTTCTAATACATTATTTTCAAATAAAAGCTATTTGATACTTTCTAATTTGATATTTGTTCTGAACATATTCTATCCACCTTTTCCATTCCCATTCATAAGTCTCTTGTGAACAATCTTTTAAATATGCTGAAATCTTCGCCATCTCTGCAAAACTGGCCATCTTCAAAGTCCATTCCTCAATAGTGGGCAAGGCTTCATTCTTCCAGTATTTACCTATCAACAGTCTTGCTGCTGTTATCATATACAATATCAATTTTGTTTCACCCAATGTAAAACCCTTAACTATACCCAATAAAAACAGTTGTGGAGAAAATTGAATTTTTTTCTTCAAAACATTCTGCATGACCCACCAAATTTTTATCCAAAAAGCCTTAACTTTCCTACAGGTCCACCAAACATGATAATACGTAGCATCCAAACATTCACATCTCCAACATTTTGGCTGAACATTAGGGTACATACATGACAACTTTTTGTACTTCATTTGTGTTTATGCAAACCTACCAAGGGCAGAAGGTTGATTTTAGTGCAGAAAAAAAAAGCCTGCATTTGATTTGCAAAACAAAAAACCGAAAAAACCCCAAAGGATGTTGAAGTCTATTTGTTTTTAGCTTTAGAACATAAGCACTGTTCCAAAACATTCAAAACGGTATTAGTGAAATGAAGACTATTTTGGTATCTCTGCATGCTTGTGAATCAGTGGTTTCATCTGATTCTTGGACCCCAACTCCTAGAATCAGAATTTTCTGCTGGTTACATGTAGGTCTTTTACCTGAGGCTTCTAGACACTGGATTGTAATAAAAAAAATTAAATAGATTCCACCCGCCTGAAATTTGTCCAAGCACAGTGGAAGTGGATTTAATTATTGATGCAATGCAAAACTATTTCAGAAGAATTTATCTAAATTGTTCTTATTTGCAGGCTGTGTATTAAACCAAGCTTCTACCTAGGGGTTTGGGGTTTTTTTGCAACATTATCAAATGGAGAGATTAAAACAAACCTAAAACAACATTATAAAATGGAGAAATTAAAACAAAGTGAGAAGGAAGGGCTTACTATTACAAGACTAGACTCTATGTGTCTCTTTACGTGTCTCTTTCTTTTGTCCAATATACTGTAGCACCCACCCTCTCTCCTAGAAGAATGAAATATTTTGAGAAATATTAAAAAGGCAGAATATTATATTTCCCTGGATGAGAAATGGAGAAACATGCTTGGAAAGCAGACCCCAACTTTCTTAATAGCCCTCAGCTGATGTCAGCATTTAAGAGATAAAGAGATAGATAGCTCTATTCATAAGCAGATTCCCTGCAGCAAGGTCTGATTTATTTATTTAGCATATGGTTGGTCACACAAGGTGACAAGGTCTGAACAAAGGTAGGATTAACCCTCAGCCACAATAGGAATTGCTCAACGTCCCTTCATTGCATCAGCCCAAACTTCAACCAAACTCAGCTCAGACAAACTCCTAGGATTTGTACATGGCACCATGGGAGTCTGACAACAGCCATTAGAATACATGTTCTTGAACAGGAAGCTCAAGGAGCCTGGATAGCTCTGCAGACAAAGGCACTGTAATTTAACACCAGCTGTCTGCAATTAATGTAAGTTCGAATCTTGCCAGGCTCAAGGTTGACTCAGCCTTCCATCCTTTCTAAGGTAGGTAAATTGAGGACCCAGTTTGTGGGGGCAATAAGCTGACTTTGTATAAATATACAAAAGTATGAAGGCTATTGCTTAACGCACTGTAAGCCGCCCTGAGTCTCCGGAGAAGGGCGGCATATAAATCAAATTAAAAAAAAAAGTGCAAACCCCAGAAGAAGGTATAAATGTGGTCAGCTGCCCAGAATTACATGTGGTTCTGCTTCATCATTAAACCATCTTTCCAATCAGCCTCCACGTTTCCAATGTCCTTCTCCCAGCCTGGAACTGAACCAGATGGATATTTCTTCCAACAATACAATATGCAGGGCTTGAAGTTATTAAGAAAAATGCTACCCGGGAAGGAGATATGGCAGCAGAAACTAAACAATTACACACTTCTGTTATTTTGGTCACAATGGGACTCTAGGTTTAAAAGCACTTTTTTGGAAAGATTTTAGCACTTCTGGTTTCTTGGCACTGGTTTCCTACACCTCAAAGGATGGGGAACTATAACTGGATGCTAAAAACCAACAATTGGGATGTTACAGCCAATAACACCATTTGGTGAAAGAAAACAAAAAACCCATGCCATATGGAACAGCTGTAGCCGATAAAACAACAGTTCTTCCCAGCTCCTACATTACAGCACAGAACAAAAGAACAACAACACAGCAGGGTATCTTAACACCATTTTGCTGTAGAAAGATAAATTATAAAATAAGAACACCCTGACTCCTTTTTAGAAAAGAAGCCTGCAATTTTTGGACGGCCAAAGGTCAAATTTAATATTTGGGGAGGCAAGAATTACAGTGTGGGCGGGAACTGTGACAACTCCGTCAAATGCACAGTTGGGAATTTGGGGGGGGGGGGGAGAGGCCTTTGTTTTTAAGACTCAAAATGATGAAACAGTGGACTGTCCATTTTCAGCAAAAAATAGTCAGAGGCGGCACTGGAAGCCTTTAAAAGGTTTGGAAACTCTAAATGGCATTGGAATTATAAATTGAAGGCCCTACTCTAGAATAGATTTCTCTTTATTGGTTTAGACACGGTCACAAAAAACTTAACTCTAAATTGACTTTCCATGATCACCCACAGGTATTCATGTCTCAGTAGAAAAGATCAGCCCTGTCTCCTGTTTCATGCTACATTTAATTATTCATGTACCCATTTATTAGTTATATTCATATGCAGAAACACTCAAGGCAACAAACAAAATGAAGGCCATTAACGTCATTCCTCGAGCCCAGAGTTTCTTATAATGGTCAATATCAACTTCCAAGGGTCGATGGAAGTATACAAAGGGTCGAAAAATGTCTGGGGATTTGAAGGGGGTCAGTAAATGGCTGGGAGTGGGGGTCAATAGATAGTTGATAAATGATGGAAAGTCGATTGGGGTCAATTAAGCTTAGGGGTCTCTGCAGAGCTGCAGGTTAGTCTCTAGGTCCGAAAGATGAGGTAGCTGGTAGTATCCAAAGTTGGATAGTCATCCAGCAGCAAGAGCAGCCTTGAATTGTCTCTCTATCCTCCTCCTCATTAGTTAAAGTGATATTTATTACATTATTTTCATATAATAAATTGAGGGCTGATAAAGAATCTGAAACTTTATAAAGGGGTCAATGAGCTGAAGCGTTTGGGGACCTCTGCTCTAGCCATAATCCTTTCTAGAGCAACCCATAGGAGATGTAGGAGGAGGGGGAAAGTATTTTGGCTGAAGCTCTCAAGAACTTTCCCCCATTGGGCTAAAGTTGAATCCTCTAGTCTTCATCCCCAAATGAAACATTATCCTCTTTCCTTCCATTGTGTTCTTCACTACTTAGCTTTATATTGAAAGCTCTTTCTACAAATTGAGATTCATGACTCTAATTTTTATTTGTTAATAAAACTAAAAATGAATACTAACACACAAACACACAAAACTAAGTAAATTACTAACAAATCCAGCAGTGCAACTCTTCCCCCCTTTTAATTGGATATAAATATGGGTGACATCTGACCCATCCAATTAAAATTAAAATAGCACTCTTGTTTGTTGGCCAAGCTTGTAGTCAATCTCCTATCTACCTACTTAAAATATTAGCTGCCTTGCAAACATCATGTGAATTGTTCTGGCTCAGCCTTTAAGCTATTTTACACAAGAGAGATCACGCCAAACCAATTTCTTGGCCTTCTTTGTTAAAGGAAGAGGAACATGGAGCAATATATTTGCACAAATCACATACACTGACATCACATACAATTCTTTAGGAGATATCTACCTCTGTGAAGATTTAAGTCTGATCCAGGTAGGCCCATTGTTAAGCAACGATCAATAAGAAAAGGTAAACAACCAGTTCCAAATGGGAGGAAAGCTAAACTTAAGGGTTCCCTCAGGGAGCAAAATATCATCATTCCTTCAGTTCACTGAAGATAACAAAGTATAATTTTAAAGTACAGCCATTTAAGGATGTTTTTTTTTTTAATTTGATTTATATGCCACCCTTCTCCGGAGACTCAGGGCGGCTTACAATGCATTAAGCAATAGCCTTCATACTTTTGTATATTTATACAAAGTTGTCATTGTTCAGTCGCTAAGTCATGTCTGACTCTTCATGACTCCATGGACCATAGCACACCAGCCGCCCCCACTCCCGTCCTCCACTGTTTTCTGGAGTTTTCTCAAATTCACATCCATTGTGTCATTTATAGACAAACATAACACAAAAACGAATACATAATTGCCCTCTCTTTTTTAAAAAGTGCGCACTTGAATATTCCTCCAAACTAAATGACTACTTAACTTTTTAAAAAATGCCCCTTTCAATAGTATCTCCAAACCTCTGTCACATTATGTCCTACAGCGGTGTGTTTCACAACCGCAAAAGCGACTTTAAGACATGTGGCTAGGGAATTCTGGGACTTTTTTTTTTTTTAATTTGATTTATATGCCGCTCTTCCCCGGAGACTCAGGGCGGCTTACAATGAGTTAAGCAATAGCCTTCATACTTTTGTATATTTATACAAAGTCAGCCTATTGCCCCCACAAACTGGGTCCTCAATTTACCTACCTTAGAAAGGATGGAAGGCTGAGTCAACCTTGAGCCTGGGGAGATTGGAACATGCAGTAATTGCAGGCAGCTGGATGTTAATAACAGGCTATTAGTCTGCTGCGCCACCAGGCTCTTTCTTGAGATCCACACATCTTAAACTCACCAAAGCTGAGAAACACTACTCTAGAGTAATGATCACTGTTTCTCAGTTTTGGTGAGTTTGAAATGTGCAGACTTCCACTCCCAGAATTCCTCGGCCAACACACACCTACCTACACATATATCCATCCTAGGATCAGACAAGAAACCACAAGGCTCAGCATTCAGGTTCTAACTCTCATGAGGTTGGAAGCCCATACTGGCATTTTGAACTGAACTGGGGAAAGAATGTTACTTAAAACTTTTTTTCTCTCAAGAATCGTCCCACTTTTAAAGATTATGGAGGCCCCTAAAAGAGCTTTTGTCTATATGGGTTATATTTATTGATGTTTACTGTATTCAAAATTAAAATTGGTGCATTCCCTGCTGCTATGTCTCACAATTTGTTTGGTGGGATTTTAATATTCCACTTATTGCAAATTATTGTAAAATTGTAATGTATTTTTCAATGTAGATTGGCAAACAATTTTGATTTTATGAGCCTGGGTGGCGCAGTGGTTAGAGTGCAGTACTGCAGGCTACTTCTGCCTGCCTGCAATTTGGCAGTTCAAATCTCACCAGGCTCAAGGCTGACTCAGCCTTCCATCCTTCCAAGATGGGTAAAATGAAGATCCAGATTGTTGGGGGCAAGATGCTGATTCTGTAAAACCGCTTAGAGAGGGATGTAAAGCAGGGATGAAATCCAGCTGGTTCTATCCGGCTCGGGCAAACCGATAGCAGCAGCTGCAGGAGGCTCCGCCCACCTGTGCAGACATCATTTTTTTCCAACATTTTAAGCCTCTGTGCATGTGCAGAAGGCTTTGCACATGTGTGGACAACGTGCACGCGCTCCGCTCGCGCACTTCACACACACATTGGCGAACCGGTAGGGAAGGGAAGTAAATTTCACCCCGATATAAAGCACTGTGAATCGGTATATAAGTCTAAATGCTATTGGTAATTGCTATTTTGTGGATCCCTGAGGGGGTCTTGAAGGCCTCCTGAAGCCCTCTGTCCCACTTTTAAGAAGCATTGTCTTAAACAATCCAAATGTTCATAGGTCAGGAAAGTAACTTCAGTAGTACCATCTGAATAACAGCTTCTGCCACTGATTTTTAACTCTTCCTTCTCATCTTCTTCATCTAAGAGCTGCACACTGTCTGTGCACCTTTGTTGGCAGAAATGAAACTATTCCTCTGAACAAGTCTGCCACTTGCTGACAATTATAAAATGAGTCAACAATGCCAAGTCCTAAAAATCCTCATCACACTTGTGTCCCAATTTTCAACAGTAGCAGTATGTAACACTGTCTGAAGCTTGAAATATATATATGTATAGGGATTAAGTAATGAAAATTTATATATAAGTGCTATAAAGCACTTAATCCCTACAATTTCATATGATTATCTCTAAACCATCAATCTAAACACATGGATGGAGCTTTTGTTTCAACCAGTTTGACTTCAAATACTATGCTTCTCAATGAAATGGATTCATGCCTTTTAATAGACAGACGTCAAGCATTTGATTGTAGAAATGCAAATTATTTACATGCTTAGAAATCTACCCATAATTACAAATAGCTCATAGAAGAACAAACTGCTTACTACTTAATACAAAATGGCATGAAGGAATTGGTACGAGAGTTGATCAAATAGTTCAATCGGAAGCCCCCCTAAAAGAACAAGAAAATCTAATCCAATTCTAGTACTTGTCACACACACACACACACACACAAAAACACTCTATCAAACTGAATGCAACTCATCAAACTTAAAATTATCTGGAAGGGCTATTGAAGATACAAGAGCCGTGGTGTTGTAGTGGTTAGAATGCAGTACTGCAGGCTAACTCACTGCTCACTTCAGGTGTTCGATTCTGACCAGCTCAAGGTTGACTCAGCCTTCCATCCTTCTGAGGTGGGTAAAATAAGGACCTAAATTGTTGGGGGCCATATGCTGACTCTATAAACCACTTAGAGAGGGCTATAAAGCACTGAAAAGTGATTTATAAGTTTCATTGCTATTGCTACAAAGGAATTGAAAGCCTGGGTGCTGGGCTGTATTTTTATTTATTTATTATCCCATCTTTATTATTTTATACATAAAAGAAGATGGACTAACGTATCTTCCTCCTCCTATTTTTCCCACAAAAACAACCCTGAGAGATGGGCTGGCCTGAGACATGACCAGCCAAAATTCATCTGGATTGACCAGTCACAAGCAAAATGATTAAACGCTGGCCTCAATTTTCTGTGAGGCTGCCATTCATAATAAAATGGAAAGAGTATCGGTGATGTACAAAACAATGCTTCTACAACTGATGTGATTACCCAGGATGTAAAGTGGTTGTAGGGCTTGCTTCTGTATCAGCTGCCAAAGCATTCATTTTACTGTAAAAGCATGTACAGATGCAAAAGCCATTTAAATTTACCATGGGACAAAAGATAAGTGTTTTATGTAACAGACAGAAAAGCAGCCTGGCCTCAATTACCTTTTGTGAGAAACGGACACATCTCTTTTTTCACTTTGAAAAAACAAGCGTGGGTCCTCTTTTAATTACCTCTTCTCTAAATGTCTATGGAGATTCTTAGTCATCCAGGTCATGATTTCCCCAAAGGTGCTTTTTTCAAGAGGCAACTGGACTTCCTTGTTTTTCTTTGGAGAGGTGTTTTTTTTTTTCCTTTGAAGAGTTGAAGAAGCTTCTTGGATGAGAAGCGAGACATCTTCAAAGAAAAATAAGAAGCTCCAGATACTGAGACTCAAAGATGGAATTTACTGCATGCAATTCACATACAGCAAAACGCTGTATTCTTCTTTGCTCCATTTCTCTCTCTGTTCACTATTCTTGATCCATGGTAAAAAGGTAAAGGTAAAGCACATATGTGCTAGTGGTTCCTGACTCTAGGGGGTGATGCTCATCTTCGTTTCAAAGCAGAAGAGCCAGCTCTGTCCGAAGACTTCTCCGTGGTCATGTGGCCAGCATGACTAAACGCCAAAGGCGCATGGAACACTGTTACCTTCCCACCAAAGGTGCCCCCTATTTTTCTACTTGCATTTTTTACATGTTTTCTAACTGCTAAGGTTGGCAGAAGCTGGGACAAGTAATGGGAGCTCACCCTGTTACGTGGTACTACGGATTCGAACCGCTGAACTACCGACCTCTCGATTGCCAAGCTCAGGGTCTTAGCCACTGAGCCACCACGTCCCTATTCTATAATACAGACGTAATAATGGTTTGAAATAAGGCGACTTCGTGAAAATTGTTCCAAGGGGAGAACTCCGGGGTGCTTCACTCATCTCAACTGTACTGTTGCATTTGAAACAAAAACAATGCATCTGGACATTCATTGTCACAAACTTGCAATATCTCAACAGGCATCAATAAAGACAGATGTCTTTATTCCCACCCCACCCCACCCCCCCTTCATCCCTTAATTCCTGCAACAGTCAATATCTCTCTGATTGGATCAGGTTGCAGTTTCTCTCTTTCGTCTGCATGCATCTCTACCAGGCTCTTATGTAAGTGTCCATTTCTCCTTGACTTCTAACAAGAACAGAAGCTCAAACGAAAGGACAGCAAGGAATGCTAACAGCAGCAAGAAACCTCACATGATGAGGCCTGTGAAAGACAAGAGTCAGGATAAACAAACAAGTGAGAGGCAGCGGAGACTTCCAGGCCAGCTTCAATCAAGGTTTCTTCATGCTTTTTGTACACAAGAGTTTTAGACCATCCTTCGATCAACCTCCCAGATTCCCTCTCGGTTTATAGCACAAAAAGAACCTATGCGATGGGAATCATAGGTGTTTCACATTGGATACATGCACAATACCATTATATTACTACACAATATAGGAACATGGTGGCTCAGTGGCTAAGATGCTGAGCTTGTCGATTGAAAGGTCGGCAGTTCAGCGGTTCAAATCCCTAGTGCCGCATAACGGGGTGAGCTCCCGTTATTTGTCCCAGCTTCTGCCAACCTAGCAGTTCGAAAGCACATAAAAAAAATGCAAGTAGAAAAATAGGGACCACCTTTGGTGGGAAGATAACAGCGTTCCGTGCGCCTTTGGCATTTAGTCATGCCGGCCACATGACCACGGAGACGTCTTTGGACAGCGCTGGCTCTTCGGCTTTGAAATGGAGATGAGCACCAGCCCCTAGAGTTGGGAATGACTAGCACATATGTGCGAGGGGAACCTTTACCTTTACCTTACTACACAATAATGAAGGTTGAGGTTACACAATCTGCAGAATCAACATATCTCTAAGGGTGATACAGAATCACCGATTTTCACTTGAAGAAAATCTTTGCCAGGATGGTCCTTAACAATTTGAGACCAAATCCACCAGGATTTCTGTACTTCAGAGCAACATCATGTTTTCATGGCAATGATCCTTTTTTATCTTTGAGGGGCATGCAAGGGGGTACATTACAAATAGCAGGTAGAAGCAGGGGTGGGATTCTACCGGTTCAGACCGGTTCGGGCAAACCGGTAGCTCCGATGATCAGCTGGGAGCGAACCAGTTCACTCCGACGATCAAGTGGGCCTGTCCACCCTCCCCTGCATTTTACTGACCTATAACTTCACAGCTGATTCAAGCGGCAGAGCGAATTGCCGCACCTCAGCTGTGTTACTCCCCAGCAGTAACACGGAAGGCAAGTTTTTGTAAAACTGTGCACACATGTGCAGTGCGCGCACAAAGTGCGCAATCACCAAACCAGTTGTTAAACCAGCAGGATCCCACCACTGGGTAGAAGGAAAGTAAAAGTTCATTCTGATTCTATTTTTGGTTACGCTGAATTATAGTGAAATACACAAATCTGCAGAGCTGTTTCTCTCACTTTCAAGCTTGCATATGGGTTTCCCAGAAGCAACTAGTGGCCAGAACACAGAACATGATGGAGCTTTGGCCCAATTTCTTTGTTACATTTATATCCCATCCCCCTCCTCCCATTCGATCTCCATCAAAGGGTTTTTCCTCTGTTCTTCATCTTTCCCTGCTAAAGAGATGCATAAGACATGTGATATGAAAGAAGCAAGTAGGTTCTTCCCGAATGGACATGAAGTCCAACTTGAAGTATGACTTCAAAGGAATTTATTTGCTTCTTTTAACAAGCTTTTCACTTCTTCTTACTACCTGAACAAAAGTGTATGATAATATTTCATTTTAGCTGTACAGGTGAATGAGTCTAATTTTGGTTTCATAGGCCTTCCACAAACACTGTAAACAACCTGCCTAAATGCTTTTTCAAAAAGCAAAGCTTAGATAAGGGTGGGTGATGATTCTGTGTTTGACAAGAACTTGCTGCAGACAGTGGTTATTATGGAAATTATTACCATCAAAGCTTAATGGAAATCTGTTAAGAATATTATGCTAATCTCTAAAGTGCATTAAGCACACCATTACACTAGTCTAAGAAAAAGACATTACAAATGATGTCATCCATTCCTACTACAAAGTTAAAATCAAATTCTCTCCAGCAATGTAAAAGAAATGAATTGTTTTGTCTATAATCATACCAATACATTCAACAAGAGTAATAAATCAGACAGGGATTAATAATAAGCATTTATTGCATGATTATTCCAACTTGCTTCCAAGGAGACTAAAACATCATTGCGACAATAAAATAAGTTTGGCAAACCAATACCACATCTGTCTAACTCATTCTTCTTCAGATCTGAGCTGAGTTTTTCTACCGTGTTTCCCTGAAAATAAGACCTCCCTGGATAATAAGCCCTCCCCTGAAAATAAACCCTCCCCAAAAAATAAGCCCTCCCTGAAAATATTTAAACACATGCGCAGCCAGTCCCTGCCATTTCCTCTGGTTAGGGTTAGGGAGACAGAGCTGGAAATCAGGTAAGACGGCAAGAGGAGCCCCGTCTTGCTCCACGCACCCCAAAATAATAAGACCTCCTCAAAAATAAGGCCAAGTGCTTATTTCAGGGTTCAAAAAAATATAAGACAAGGTCTTATTTTTGGGGAAACACGGTAAATAAACCAGAAAAACTCCATTCTCAAGGGACAATGGCAGAAGAAAAAGCAGACCAAATACTATACCAAATCCCATAATCTGGTGCCTTCCAGAAAAACAACACTGCATTTATTTAATCTACCGTTTTTTGACTACTCTACATCTGGCAAGTTAATCCAACACATTAAGAAACCACATGATGATTTGGGATGCTGTTTGCACCAAGCCACTGAATCAGATTACTGGCCCATCAAACCAGTATTGCAGACACCTGGGCAATAGACTGTAGTTATAATTTTTCCTTCTATCTTGAGATGCTGAGGGTTGCATTTCAACATTTGTCTATCCAATGTTTGTTCTTTTGCCCTGCTGATAATAAAGTCTATCATATCTGCAAACCAGATTGGAGAATGCTGTTCTGTTTACCATTGATACCAGAAGTCTCCAATGTTTTTGTTAACAGCCAGCTCTCAGGAACTGTCTCTCATGACTAAAATAAAACAATTGCAATCTTCCACTTCATACCACTGGTTTCTGAAGCAAATGTAAGACATCTATTAGTTTAAAGGTAGAGCCTAGCAATCTGCAGTATTAAAATCTAAAGCAAGCAAGAATGCTTCGGTTGTAGCATGGGGTATCCTTGCTGTACCTGTAAGCAGGTCCTTCTAGGTTTAGGAAAATACACGTTGGAATTCAGGAGACAACAACAGGGAATGACATGTGATCGCATTCTGTCATGCCTTCATAAGATCTTTGAACACACACACACACACACGCCCAGAAAAGGGTGTGGCTTCTTTGAGGAGTTGCCAACACTTTGCCAGCACATTTTAGATCCAAACATCACACACACTATTTAAAAGTCAGGGCAATGCTTTAGATTGAGTCTCCGAAAGTTTCTTCATAGCAGAGGACTTGTATGAATAGAATAGAATAACAGAGTTGGAAGGGATCTTGGAGGTCTTCTAGTCCAACCCTCTGCTTAGGGAGGAAACCCTACACCACTTCAGACAAATGGTTATCCAACATCTTCTTAAAAACTTCCAGTGTTGGAGCATTCACAACTTCTGGAGGCGAGTTATTCCACTGATTAATTGTTCTATGCAACAGATTAAAGCCTAGGTGCCTCTTTTCAAGGTGCAGCCACTTTATTAGAGAAAGGCACTTCGTATATACTCCAAGACAGAATGTGAAAGCACAGCCCAACTCTACTAGCTAATAAATAAAATTCTGCTACCACATCTGCCAACCATGATGATCCTGTCTTCCCCAGTGCTGTTGTAACTTCAAATGAATGGTTGTAGGTTGAGGGTACTACAAATTATAACTGAAGACATGTTTCAGTGAGAGAAAACAAATAAGAGGTAGTTTGGTTCTTCCAGCAGCCGAGCTTAAATAACAAGCCGTCAGAGCCCCACCAAACCTAAAACATACAAAACTTTCCAAAAAGTAAACAGCCTCCTCAATAGCTCTATTTATTCACCAGTCCCAAGGACAATATTTAAAAGAAACTCACTTTTTCACACTTCTAGCCACCTCTTCCAAAAGAACCTTAATATTAACCTATGGGAAAGCAACTCACAGCAATCAGTAGCTGACCTTGGCTGATTTGATCCGATTAGTCCTTGGATAGGACACCACCAGGAAATCCTTCTGTCTGTTAAGGAGACTGGAAAATCAAGCACACACCTTCGGAGAAGGTAAATGACAAACTATTTCCATGCTGTCGCCAAGAAAACTACCTTGATGCCTACCTATAATTATCACAAGTTCGGGTCAAATCAGGGCACACAAGCAAGGAAACAATTTCCTCTATTTATGAAAGAATGCCGCAGCATGAGGAAGAAATGCAAGACAGAGCAATCATTTCAGGGTCAGAAAGTTCAGGGGCAAGTTTTGTCCCTCAATATTTTGTGGGCGGTGGAGAAACAACAACTAAGAGAAGGAAGGTTACCCGTGGAGAATAAAATGAGGTGAAAAAGAGGCCCCAAAAGTAACATTTTCCTCCCAAGGAATCCCTGGAACTTGCTGCTGCTCAGCCTCCATTCCTTCCAGTTGGCAAAGACATTCAGGATTTGGGGAGGGTGGGGGGGGTGTCTTCCTTTCCGGGGGGGAGGGGCATAGGAGAAGATCACCGCACGGGATTAGGGAGTGTGCCAAACAGGAGCCAAGGAAGGTGACTGGCTAGCTTGTCCATCAGAAAAGTCAGCAGTTCGGTGGTTCGAATCCCTAGTATAGGTCTCTTGCGTGAGCAAGGGGTTGGACCAGATCAGCGGTCACCAACCGGCGGTCCGTGAGAAAATTTTGGTGGCCCGCAGAAAAAAATTATTTGCATTTTTTTATATTGCACTAAATACTATTTCTCTTTTTTAAAAAAATTCTTATTCGTGGTCCGCGGGATTTCAAATTATGAATTTAGTGGTCCCTGAGGTCCGAAAGGTTGCCGACCCCCACCCACCCCCCACCCCGACTAGATGACCTCCAAGGTCCAACACTTGTTACTGTTCCTGAAGCTGAGAAACTTCAAAGGATCCGAAGTGGCAGCTGGGAATAAGCCCCCTGGGTTGATGGGGGGGTATGGGGGGGTGAAAGGTGTCCAAAACGTCCAAGGAACTTCCCAAAAAAAAAGAAAAGGAAAGAAAAAAAAAGGTTATTGCAATTTCTTGAAGGGGGGGAGGGGCAGAGGTGGGTTGCGGAGCGGGGGGGGGGCTGCTTTCCAAAAATCCCAGTGGAGGGCGGGGGACAACTCTCTCCAAGCAGGCAACAAAAAAAAGGGGGGGGGGAAGGAGTGGGTCAAGTTTTAAGCAAAAAGGGGATCCGAGACGGGACGGAGAGGGAAGGAAGTCCTTTCTCCATCGGGGAATGGGGTGGGGGGAGAGGATGGCCGAGGCCCAAAGCGAAGGCGAAGGGAAGCGAAGCTGGAAGAGAGTCGTTGTGCGGGGAAGGGGCTCCCGCGCTTCTCCGTGGGCCACGAGGAGGAGGAAGAGGCGGGCGACAAGGGCGGGCGTGGGGATGGCGGGGACGGCAGCAGGCTTTGTTCCTTACCCTGCACGGAATTCAGACCAAACTTTCATCCACGCTGCCAAGCCGGCGATGCCCTCGCTCACCTCCCTTTCTTCCACCGTCGCGATGCCCCGGGAATCCCTTCGTTGCCGCAGCTTCGGCCGGATTGCGCCACCGGCTTTTTTTCCGCTTTTCGTTTTCAACGCCGGACTCCCAAAGCCTCGGCGGGGCCGGCAGCAGCAGCAGCAGCAGCAGCAGGTGCTCCGGCCTCCAGGCAACCCCCCCTCCTCCCCCCCCCGCCCGCCTGCCTGCCTGCCTGCCTTGCCCGCCCGCCTGAACGCCTCAGCCAAGGCCGGTGACGAGAAACCCTGCGCAGCCGCCGCTGCCGTCACCGCTCTCGCCTTCCTTCAATCGCCGGCGTCGGCAGCATCCGAAGCGCGCAAAGGGGCCGGCCTCCGAAGCCGCTCAGCTCCGCCTGTTTCCATTTTGATGGGCAAGGCTTTTTTCGAGCCGGGAGCCGTCCGGGAGTCCCCGGCGGGGGAAAGGACGGAGGAGAGACGCTTCTTTTGGGCCCGCCGGCCGTCTGTGAGGGAGGGCGGACGGGCTTCGTTTTGCCCGCGCTCCCCTCAGGAGGAGGGCGCGGAGGAAGGAAGGATGAATCGTCGCGATTCGGACCGAACTCTCCGCGGGTTAATCGAACCAGATCGTTTGCGCAAGGAATAAAAAAAATATATATTTAAATTAATTAAACAGGAACTTAATTAATGTTGTTTAAACGCACCGGCGTGCCTCCCTGTCCTAATGTTTTCTTTTATTCGTATCCTTTTCATGTATTTATAATTATGTTTACACTTGTTATCTGTCATAAAATACATGCTTGACCAAAAATAGAAAATAAATAAAAAAATAAAATAAAATAGTAGCGCAGAATTTGCTCCCTTGAATTGGTCTTGAAATAAACCCTACCGTCCTCTGGACAGAATTGGTTTGTTACCTCTTTAGTTTTTTTTTGTTTTTTGGTTTATTTTTATTAACTTTAATCTGAGGCTTCCTCACGGCTTCCCATCCAAGTACAGGTAGTCCTATAATTTACAACAGAATATATATATTCTGTATATTCTGCTGTAAATTATAGGACTACCTGTACTTGGATGGGAGGCCGTGAGGAAGCCTCAGATTAAAGTTAATATATATATATATATACACACATACATACATATATATATACTGACAGCAAACAGCACTCACTAGCACTGATGATGTTACCTAGTTAGGGTAATGAAACGTCTGCAAGAAAACAAGTAAACTCAGCAAGAAGGACATCTCATTTCAACCCTGAGTTACAAACATTTTCCTTTATTGATTACAACGATTCATTTAGTGACCGACCGTTCAAAGTTACGTCACTGGAAAAAGCGGCTTATGACCATTTTTCACACGGCCATTGTAATGTTACCTGAATTACATCCGGATGTTTGACAATTAACTCACATTTATGACACTTCTGGTGTCCCAGAGTTATGCGATCACCTTTTGTGACCTGACAAGCAAAGTCAACGGGGAAACCGGATTCAATTAACAACCGTGTTCCTAATTTAACAACTGCAGTGATTCACTTAACAAATGTGGCAAAACTCACTTCATAAATTTCCCACTTAACAACATAAATTTTGGACTCAATTGTGGTCGTAAGTTGAGGACTACCTGTATTTGCTAGGTCCTGTCTTGTTTAGGTTTTTATTTTTTTTTTCCAGTCGTCTAAATGTTAACACCGGAGATAAAACAAATTTCAGAATGCAGGAATGGCACAGTATCATTTTAAGATTTAATATAAGTGTGAAAATAGCATGCAGTATGTAGGTTGGAGAAAAACAGCTTTTGTATTTCTTAGGCCAATCCTGCAGGAGCATCTAGAATGGAACATTGAATATGATTTCTATCTGCAAAAATATTTATTTTGTTTGCTGAAGCAGTACCTACAAGCGTAGCTGTCTAATATAAGTCATAATGATGTCATTGCACAAATGATGTACAGGTAGTCCTAATTCTCAATCAGCCCTCATTGTTTTGATAGGTGAGCAATAAGCCTCTTATTAGTGTTCCAGGTAAGTGAGGTCTTACCTACACGTGAAAGCTTTATGATCTTTTCTGTTAACCAAGATGATTTTCACAGATGTCCCACAGAAAGTTAATGTTGATTCTCAAATGCAGATTATTCTATTGTGCAGAGTTTACTCTAGAGAACATCTAACTCCTTAGTAAATTTCTTATACAGTAGTTAATTAAGTAATTGTATCATTTTGTTAAAAAATTGTTCTCCTTAGCCATCAGCTCTTGAAGTCCCCAACGCAACTTATTTTACAACAATTTCAGAACCCCAAAGTCTTTATATTCATGTATACATGTATGAGAAAACATTGCTCATATCACTATCTGCTTTTCTGTTGCTGTTCTATTTTTCTTTGTTCTGTTTTATTAAATATGTAATGATATATATGTGTGTGTGTGTGTATAGTATACACACACACACACACACACACACACATAGATATATATTGGTAGCAGTTAAAGCATGAGACAAGAAACAGAAACTGTGAGTTGTAGTTCTACCTTAGGCACAAAGACAGCTGGGTGATCTTGTACCAGCCCTAGGAAGGTGGTCAATCACTTCTGAAAACCTTGCCAGAAAAAATTGTCCAGGCATTGTCCAAAAGTCAGACATGATTGAACAAAAGAATATATATTCTGGGAGCTAAAATACTGTGCAGAAATCTTAAACTCCCAGACCTCTGGTAGAGGACTGAGAATGAGGAAGACAATATCACCCATAGGGGTAAGAAGGGATAAACACACACACACACACACACACACACACACACACACACACACATCAGTATATAGACATGTATATGTACAGGTATACATGTATGAAAAAACATTATTGCTCATATCACATGTATATGTATATATACAGTATATATACAATATAGATTAGGTAGGTAGGTAGGTAGAGAGAGAGAGAGAGATGATAGATAGATAGATAGATAGATAGATAGATAGATAGATAGATAGATAGATGATAGGTAGATAGATAGATAGATGATAGATAGATAGATAGATAGATAGATAGATAGATAGAATATGTATAAACTATATATAAACTTTATCATCAGCATGATCCTATATTAAGTTCCATAGAGTTCAATAGGCATAGTGCCCATTAATTTAGGATTTCACTAGATATCTTAGATTTATCACTTATGCAGTACAAATAGTCTAGATAAATCATACCTCATCATTTCAAACCAGCTTTAGCTACCATTCCCTGGTTCTGCTTGTCAGCTGAAGTGATGTTTCAGTGCCTTCATGAATGATCATGGATAGTTATTTTATATTTTTGGAACTTGGTAAAAGAGGTGTGCATATGCATTCACATGATGGTGAGTCAGATGTTCTGGGAAACTCTGGGAAACTCTTGGGTGCCCTACTATCAGAACCTTGTATCCATTCTTCATGTAAAATGTGTTTGTTATGAATCAAGGACTGGGGTACAATTCTTGTTAAGGTGTCAGCTAATCTGAGGAAAAAAGACACAATATTATCTTTTGGAGGAGTTTTTGTCTCATTTAGAAGTATGTTACCACTCTTTAAGAAAAAAGGGGAGGTTCCAAACAGCTGTGGCTCAGAGTTTGCGGTGGCGCAGTGGCTAAGACACTGAGCTTGTCGATCGAAAGGTCGGCAATTCAGCAGTTCGAATCCCTAGTGCCACGTAACACGGTGAGCTCCCGTTACTTGTCCCAGCTTCTGCCAACCTAGCAATTCGAAAGCACATAAAAAATGCAAGGAGAAAAATAGGGACCACCTTTGGTGGGAAGGAAACAGCATTCTGTGCGCCTTTAGCGTTTAGTCATGCCAGCCACATGACCACGGAGACGTCTTCGGACCGCGCTGGCTCTGGCTTTGAAACAGAGATGAGCGCCACCCCCTAGAGTCGGGAATGACTAGCACATATGTGCGAGGGGAACCTTTACTTTAAACAGCTGTACAAAGTGCAACAAGAAAATAATTCAAAATCAGTTTTGATATATTTTTGTCTTTCATTTAATTACCCATCAAAGAGAATTCTGCAATGTAGAAAAAGCCAACCAACCGTTTTTTTGTTGTTGTTTTTTTAAATGAAGCTGCCATTTGTTCTATAAAGGCTGATAAAACCCACTTTTATTAAAGCAGTCCAACCTTAAGACATTTGATTAAGCACTCTGAGGCTTTATTCCAGGCTCTTAGCTGTTTGACGGACAGGTTCTTAGCCATTCTTCACCTGACTTCCTTCTCATATTTCACTAAAGCTGCCCTTATTGTAAGAATCTGGCACAAAGGAAAAACTACCCACATCCTTTGCTTTTATTCTAACGACATACAGGAAAATTACAGCTTTGCATTCTGGTGCATGTACGCACCTGCACACACATAACCTCCTCTACGGGGGGTGGGAGGGGAGAACTATTTCCTGTGCTAACTGATTAGAATCATACAATCATAGGAATTGAAGGGACCTTAGAGGTCTTCTAATCCAGTGGCCATCAACCTTTTGGGCACCAGGAACCGGTTTCATGGAGAGAGGTTTTTCCACGAACCGGAGGGGGCATGATTTTATGTGCTGCCTGCATCCGGTGGATGGGGCTTCGCTTGTTTCCAAGGCCCGGTTTCTGGCATGCAGCGGATCAGTGCCAGTCCACAAACCAGGGATTGGGGGACCCCTATTCTAATCCAACTCTCTGCTCAAGGCAGGAGACCTCATACCATCCCTGACAAATGGATGGAGCACCCACAACTCCAGGGGGCAAGCTGTTCCATTGATTAATTGTTCTGTCAGGAAATTTCTCCTCACATCCAGGTTCGATTTCTCTTTAACAAGCTTCCACTTGTTGCGTCTTATGAATGTGTGGTTGACATTTGGGCTTTGTTACACAATTCCAATGCCAGCTTGACTTTTTGACACCCTCCTGGTGAACTGGGTGCTTATTTTACATTATAGGAAGCAGTGTTCACAAAATAGGTCAAAGCTAGAAAAATAGTAGACGTCGTGTTGTGATACAGGGCCTGCCTGTTTTGTATGAGTATACAGCATGCATATGAAAGAGACAGAGCTTCTATTGCAATGCTGCAGCCTCCATTTTGATTCCATCTGTCACAGATGACACTGCTCTAAAGGCTAGGGATGAGCAATCAACAGGTCTACAGTAATTGGTAGAAAAGCAACTCCATAGCACAAGATGACGTGACCTTCAAACATCAGCTACTCGCTATTACCAAGTTCATAAATTACACCAAGCCATGCTTTCTTTAATCATGCATTACTGAATAAATGCCACAATGACTGGATTGCTGGAGTGCTAACAAGATTATTACATAGCACTATGCGTGAACATACTGAATTTGTTACCGTACAGTCAAAATATGGTCAACAACTAGCCTGCTTCCAACTTAGTTATGCATCTGGGGTCCATTTTAATGATGAACAGAGGTAGAGCTGACTTGGAACCAAAAAGGCAACAGTGCAATCTTATCTTTTGACTTCCTCAGGTTGCTAGATTGTGACCTCAGTGCACCAGTGTAGTAGAAGTTACAAATTGATTTTTTATTTTATTTTTTTAGCTCAGCGGACTGTGGGGTCAGACATATCAGATAAAAGAATGGAGGAAGGAGGAGATGGGCTGAGAATCTTAGAATTATAAACATAGATAGGGCCAGGTTTTTTTCAGGAGGATTGGAAGAATCAGTCAACCTTGTTTCAGAATATGCTGGTGGTGAATCTAAAAGCACAGGATATATTGCTATTGCTGGATTGAAGTTTGGCAGTCTTAGTATACCCGTAAAAAAAATAAAACCAATTAAGGTTATGTTTCATAGTTCTAACTAACCAAAACCGGGAAAAAAAACCCTGATAAATATGACATACATATTATACATACACAGAGAGACAGACAGAGACAGACAGAGGTTTCTCAAGCATATATAGATTAATGTGTAACATAATAGTTTGAGTAAAAGATTACCATAGTCATTGTAAACTTCCATACATCATCTATATCTTTATTGCAAATAGCTATAAGTAATCCAGTGGAAACTGGGCCATAAATTTGTCGGTCCAATATTGAAGAACTATAAATCTCTTGGCTGTAATAAGGGCAGAGAGAGATTTTATTTCCACTGTTCAGCTATCACTTTCCAAACAATAGGTATGTAATTCAAAATAATGTCTGCCTCTAAAAATGTTATCCTTTGTCTTAAAGAGAAATTAATGTATGCAATTACCTCTTTCCAGAACATTGTGGGAGAGCTACGATGTTACTCATGTCACTGTTTCACAACCTTGGTGACTTTAAGATGTGTGGACTTCACCTCCCAGAATTCCCCAGCTTGCCAAGGATCCAGACCACACTGAGACTTCATCCTTAATAGTGGCAACACTTTGCATTAACGTGCCTTTAATGAACTTTTTCCATAGCAGTCTTTATGTGCAGTTTAAATTATGAAACCAACCAAAAATTATTAAAATATGATAAATCAACTATTCTATTCTTTGGTCTTTTCAAACTTCTGAAAATAACCTTTGAAAATATTGTTTCCTTCTTAAACCAAACCATACCAGTTCAAACATCTGATTATGGTAATCAATCCCAATTAAATATTACCTGCAGCTAGATGTCCAATATATACAGAGCAACAGTTTTATAACAATCTCATTTTCAGATCAAATGAAAACTAAATTTAAGTCAGTCTTGTACATATAAAGTAAAATTATTTTTAAAAGCCAATTATGTCCTTCAAGTAAATAGGAATAATTGTAAGCCTTTTCTAATATGCTTCTTAGATCCTAAGTAATTACACAATGGTGCATGATTGCATAACATGAAGACAAAGTTTAAGTTTTTGTTCCATATGTAACACATGCATGTAGAGAGCAATCTGCAGAACGAAGAAAAAAATAGAGCACCTTCCATGATGCCCAGAATTTAATCATTTTAGCTGTTTTCAAAAAGCTAAGCAGTATTGGACAAGCTTAGTACTTGTTTGGGAGATCACCAGGGCATCCTGAGATGAAGATTAGACTAGGAATTTGGGGGAAGGGGGGGGAATCTTAGAAAAAGGTAGGATAAAATCCTATTATTACCAAAAATTCATTCTCACAGCTATGAAGTCACCAGATGTTGAGCTCCATTTAAATTAAAAATAAACTCAACACTAAACAAATAGTAAACAGAGTAATATAACTGCAGTAGGAATACGTTTCTTTGGATGATTCAAGAGATTCAAGATACAAATATTGTACACGCAAGCTTGTCTACTTTTCTTCGCGTTTTCTAAATATCTAAAATACAAAATTGAACCTATTTCTTTTTTGCCAGCAAACATAACCATTTTCTTTTACTGGGCAATTAGTATTTTTTTTAAGTGCGGAAAGACTGATGCAGATACGAAACATGGGGATGGACAGGATTACAAAGGGAGCAAACAACAGGGAATCCATTTCCAATTGGCATGTCCCAAAGATGCTTTTTCAGGAGGCAGCTGGACTTCCTTTTTTTTTCTTTGAAGACGTTTCACTTCTCATCCAAGCAGCTTCTTCAGCTCTGACTAGATGGTGGGGGGATGGAAGGATTTATATTCCTTGCAGACAGCTGGTCATTTGCATCCTTTTAGAGGGTCATTGAAGCACTTGAACGTTTAGCTGTGTCCTTAGTCACCTGAGTTGTTGTTGTTAGTTGTGAAGTTGTGCCCCTTCACCACAACAAGGCAGTAAGTAATCCATGAAGGGGAGTCACCTGAGTAGTGCTCCTGATTCTTGTAGTCTGCAATTTTTTCTCCAGAAATCCATTCCTACTCCCTCTGAATGGTGCAGCAGCCCCATGATCATGTGATTTACATTCAGATGCTTGACTATTGGTTCATATTTATGACAGTTGCAGTATCCTAGGCAGTGGTGGGTTGCCCCGGTTCGGACCAGTTCGCAAGAACCGGTAGTAAAACCAGCAGGAGGCCCCGCCCATTGCCCCGGATGTTGTCATCAGTGATCTGCGCATGCGCAGAAGTGATCCCGGTGGTAAAGGTAAGTAGAACCCACCCCTGGTCCCAGGGTCATATGATCCCCTTTTACGACCTCCTGGCAAGCAAAGTCAATGGGAAAGCCAGATTCACTTAACAACTGTGTTACTAACTTAACAATTGCAGTGATTCACTTAACAAATATGGCAAGAAAAGTTGTAAAATGGGGCAAAACTCACTTAACAAATTTCTCACTTGGCAACATAAATTTTGGGCTCAATTGTAGTTGTAAGTCGAGGACTACCTGTATTTAATGATGATTGCATTTAAAATATAATTACAAAATGGATCTGAGGTTTATGTCTCCTGCTTTAGTTAATTTGGAATGCACAGCAGAACTAACTTCTAAGGGAAGTACAATAGGATTCTGCTGTATTGTTAAACAATTTGTTTTTTTAGACGTTTATCCCTAGATCTCAATTGACTGCTTGATGGCATTAAGCATTCATATAAATTAGTTTTCTTCTTATTGTATATGATAGCTTAAAATACTTGCTGGTGAACATAAGTGATATCTTTTTCATATGCATTATTGCATACAGTATATGAAATAGCCCTTATTTCATATGAAGAAATAAATATAGCATTGATGATAGATCAGCTAGGGAAACTTCCGGGAAAGATACGTGAAAAATTACAGTAAAAGATGGCAACAACTCACATGCTTTTGACTTCTTAACTAACATTAAATACGGACTAGTATGAATCATCAGTTCCTATGACCTATGCAGGGACCTCTAGTACATTCACCTCTATAAATAGAGTATCAGATGTCTTGTGCTAGGCAGATTAGCCAAGTTCCAGGTAATCTTCCCAGATCTCTCTTATACTACAAGCATATCTGGAGGTGCGAGGTCTCCTTTAGAGCTACTGTTTCAGGAGTGCAAAAGTGAGACAAGCGAGCCCTAGATAAAAGCAGATACAGAAAACTTGATGCCTTCTAAGCACTATTTGGAGTTTTTGCAGCCCAGATTCAGCAGCCTTCATCTCTTTTTTTAAAAAAAAACCAATATTTATTTCAATGTTTTCCTTCTCTGGTTCATACACAGCAATACACTTAGCCAGACATAAGCTTCATAAATAATAAATACAATTCATGAAGCTGTTCGAGGTTAGCATTTAAGAAAATGAACCACAGGATCATTGGATATTTTTTCTTCTTCCTTTGATTTTTTTTTTTAACCTCCTGGGAGGGGACTAAACATAATATGAGCCCCCCCCCCAAAGGACCACAAACATGTCTGGAGGGCTCCTGTGAGGATTTCTGTAGGTTAGCCCCGTTCCCAAACAACCAAAGAAGGGTGCCCATTGACTTCCATGGACTTGCAAGGGTGCCCATGGAAAACAAAGTCATTACATGGAGCTGGTTAGTTTGTGATTCATTGCGTTGTATAATTTTATACAAAATGTGGTTCTCTGTTTATGAGAGCCAGTTTGGTGTAAATGGTTAAGGCATCAAGCTAGATACCGGGAGACTATGAGGCCAGTCCCAACTTACACTCAAAGTCATCTGAGTAACCTTGGGCCAATCACTTTTTCTCAGCCCTAGAAAGGAGGCAATGGCAAATCATTTCTGAAAAATCTTGCTAACAAAAACTGCAGAGACTTATCCACACGGTCTCCAAGAATGGCACACAATGAAACAGAAGGGGGAAAAATGATCACCTCCGATAGAGTGTAATGAAGAAGACTTGAAGGAGATATGCATGCTCCATTGTTAAGGAGTAAAACATTGCAGGTATCCAACTAGTATTCAGAAGTGACTCAAACAGACATCTCCCCAATTGGCTGAATCAGAAGGTGGAAGAAGTAGCAATAGCACTTAGACTTATATACCGCTTTACAGCCCTCTCTAAGCGGTTTACAGAGTCAGCATATTGCCCTAAACAATCTGGGTCCTCATTTTACCCACCTCAGAAGGACGGGAGATTGAGTCAACCTTGATCCTGGTGAGATTTGAATTGCCAAATTGCAGGCAGCTGGCAGTCAGCTGAAGTAGCCTGCAGTACTACACTCTAACCACTGCACCACTGTGGCTCATGATACAATACAATGAGACACATAAACCTCGGATCCATTTTGTGATTATATTTCAAATACAATCATTAATCAACTTCCCTAAGTAGACCAGACTAGGAAAGCAACTCCACAAAAGTAGGCTACACCTACTTTTATTGAGACTGGCTTTAATAATAACAAAATCTTGCAAATTTGATTCCTTGCCCCTAAATCATGGGGTTAGGTGAGCCCACCTATGTGTGTTATTGTTTTTTTATGACTGGAGTTGGGCTTGCTTGCTCATATATTTTATTATACATGCTTGCTGAATTTTAACCATATGTAGTTCTCAGATTTACAACCACAATTGGAACTATTAATTGGTTTTAAATATGGAATTTTAAATTTGGGGTTTTATAATTGGGCCTATCATTTAATAATTTTAATTATTTTTAAATTTTGTCTGTCTTTGTGCTTTTAATCAGGCTGTACACCGCCCTGAGTCCTTGGGGAGAGGGGCGGTATAGAAATAAAATAAATAAATTGTTGCAATATTTTCAGGATCAGACTCAATAAAGATAATAGAAGTTATAGGTTTAAATATAATTCTCTTTAATCATAATAGGCATTCTATATTCGCTGAATATTCAAGATAGAAGCAAAGAAAATGGGGAGGATGGCTCCTTTTATATACAAGGGGCGGAGCCAGGAATGGGAGTGGTAAATTATGAATACATTAAAGCTCAAGTAATAAGTTAACCCCTGATGTTCCATATATACATTATTTACACATTAGAGAATAAGGCATTTACATCTGACAAATCCCCCTCTAAATGCCGGTTCGTTATACAACACCAGTTACATTCAGATTCAGGACAATATAATACATATAATTTAGAAGTTAAATATTTATGTTGTTTAGAAGGTAAGGGTTTTGTTAATATGTCAGCTAATTGTTCAGAAGTATCACAATGTATTGCTTTGATGAATCCGTCTTGAGATAGTTGTCTCACGTGCTTAAATTTTATATCAATATGCCTGGACCTTTGTCCAATTGCATCGGATCTAGAAATTTCAATGGCCGCTTTATTATCTTCATGCATAATAAAGGGTAAATTAGGTTTCTTCCAAACATCTGTGATCAAATCATTGAACCATACAAGGTTATTTGCAGCTTTAGACAAGCAAACATATTCTGCTTCTGTGGTAGAGGTGGCTACCAGTTCTTGTTTACCAGTATACCAGTAAACTGGACAATCGTTCAATAGAAAAACATAACCAGAGGTACTCTTTCTGCATGATGTATCACCGGCCCAATCTGCATCAGCATAACAAGTAATTTTTGGTTCTTTGTCATTATTGGGTTCCAATATTAAACAAAAATCTAATGTACTTTTCAGATATCTTAAAATTCTTTTGACAGCTTCCCAATGATACAAGGTTGGTTTGCTAACATATCTTGACAATAAATTGAGAGGTAATGCAATATCTGGCCTAGTCCAATTAGATATATAAAGGAGTGAACCTATAATTGATCTGTAAAATGTGTTGTCTTTAAACTCAGGGGAAGATTCATCATTGTTTCTAAGAAAATCAGTTTGCATAGGTGTGTCACATGTTTTGGCATTATTTAAGTTACATTTGTTTAGGAGTTCAATGATTTTATCTTTCTGAGTAAGTTTGAATCCCCTTTTTGTTTTGTTAATTTGTACACCAAGGTATTTATTCACTCTACCTAGTGATTTCAATGAGAAGTGTTCGTTTAACTTATTTACAAAGATTTCCCTGCTCTCTTTATGCTTTCCAATATATAAAATATCATCCACATAAATTAATACAAATTCAATATGATCATTACTCTTTTTTACAAAGAAACAGTTATCAGCAGTGGTGGCGTTGAAATCCATGGTCTTTAATACTTTTACCAAACAATCGTACCATCTTTTGCCAGATTGCTTCAATCCGTACAGACTCTTATTTAGTGACCAAATTTCGTTCTTATTAGTGTATTGACTGTGTGGTGCTCTTACATATATTTCCTTATCTAATTTTGCATGTAAGTATGCAGTCTGTATGTCATATTGAAACACGTCTAGATTGAGTGCAGATGCTACTACAAGAGCTGTTTTGACACTCTCTGTTCTCACTGTGGGTGAATATGTGTCAGTATAGTCTTCTGGATATTTTTGTGCATAACCTTGTGCAACTAGTCTGGCCTTGTATAAGGTATTACCTCCTTCTAAATTCTTAATTTTATAAATCCACCTGGTACCTATAATTGTTTTATCCTTAGGTGCGATCGCAGGTGTGAATACATTTAATCCTTGTAAACTTTTCATTTCTTTTTCCATAGCTAGTTCCCATTTTTCTCTTTCTTCACGGGGAAGTTTCAATACTTCCTCATATGTATTAGGTGTTATTTGTTCCCCATCCATATGCATAATATAATCTTTGTATTTATTTGGTATTTGGTTTCTATTATTTCTAATATTTCTTTCAGGTTTGCTATGGTTGTCATGCAAATATCTGGCTTCCTTTTTTGTTAATGTGTCTGTCTTTATTTTATGCTGACTATTTGTCCAAGTTTTGGTTTTGTTCTTACTTTTGCTAATATTTTGATTTTCTGTTGTTCCTTCCTCGCAAGGTATATTATCTTTGCTTTTATTAGGAAAAATTTCATTAAGGTGCAACTTAGACCAATTGGCCTGCTCATGAAACACAGCTGTTCTGGATACTATAAATTTGTTATTATTATCGATGAATCTGTACCCTTTGGTTCCAGTTTCGTATCCCATGAATCTTAATCTCCTGGATACGTTTTCTCCCTTTCTCCTCAATTGTTTAGGTATGTGCACGTCTGCAGTAACTCCAAATATGTGCATGTGTGCTAATTTAGGTTTTCTATTGTACATCACCTCATATGGTGTCTTATTCACAATACTGGACCATGTTCTATTTTGAGTGTAATTTGAATAATGTAAGGCTTCTGACCAAAATTGTTTGCCTAAACCAGCATCCTCTAATGTGCATCTAATCATGGTTTGTAGTGTGGAGTTCTTTCTCTCTGCAATCCCATTTTGAAAGGCAGAAAATGGATTGGACGTGAAATGTAGCATCCCTCTATCCTTTAACCATTGGGAGAATTCTTTAGACATGAATTCACATCCCCTATCTGTCATAATTTGTTTTATTCTGATATTATGTTGTGTTTCTATGCGTTTGTAGAATTCCTTAAATTTCTGAAAGGTTTCATCCTTGTGCTTTAATGTGTAAACAAAACCATAGCGACTGTAATCATCCACTATTGTTAGGAAGTAACGTTTTCTATAGGTAATTGATGGAGTTAATGGACCAACTAAGTCCATATGTACCAAATCAAAAATATTGTTAGTTGATCTGTTAGATTTTTTTGGTCTAGGACTGGTTTTTAGTTTGGTGGATTTACATACTGAGCATTCTAAATAATTTTCACAATTTTTTATTTTTACACCTTCTGCGTGTTCAGTCATTTTTTGTACTACAGGAAAGCTTGCATGTCCTAACTTCCTGTGTAAGATATGAGCACACTCATCATGAATTGGTTTACCTATTTTTGGTTTCTTCTCATTGTGTGTATTTTTGTTATCATGAGTTATTTTACATTCATCATTGTCACTGTTACTGACATTTTCATCATCTGCTTCAATACAATCTTCCATATTTGAATCAATGTTATGTAACCATCTTTCTTTGGTTATCAGATAGGGTAGACCCCCTTTTATCATCACAGTGCCTATATTTGTTTTGTTCTTTTCTATAGTTGCTTTCCCCTTTGAGAAAACTATATTGATGTCAGATTCTCTGCTTAGTTTTATAGCACTTAGTATGTTGTGAGGTATTTCTGGGATTAATAATACCCCCTCTATTTTCCCTAAACCAGGCAAGGTCACATTTCCTCTGCCTAATACTTGAACCTTTTCTTGATTAGCTACCTTTATCACAAACTTATCTTCTGTAAATGAAGATAATATACTTTTGTTATTAGTGGTGTGATTTGTTGCACCAGAATCAATAAGCCAATTATTGTTCTCATCTTGTTGTGTTTTGGTGCTGTCTTGTTTATTTAGCCCATTTAGTGACCCAGATTTTCTCTCTTTTGAATTTTCTCTACCCCCTCTACTTTCTCTGTAGTTTGGTGGGCTTCTATATTTGTGTCTATCTGTGGAAGATTGTCTGTAATTGTATTTGCTCCTATATTCTGGCCTATGTCTCTCCCTTGGGACTTTGGGACAGTCTCTTTTACTGTGTTCCCTGGATCCACAATTGTGGCATCTAAAGGCCTCATTATATTTATCTTGAAAGACTACTTTCCTAAAAGATTTGTGTTTTGTTTGGTTATTGGAACGATTTTTTCTTGAATTGTCTTCTGCTATCAATTTGTTAGATAGACTTTCTATTGATAAATATCCCAAATTAATGGTATCTAAGTGTGACATAAAGCTATCCCATGATGGATCAAGTGAATTGATAATAACACTTTTCATAGTTTGATCTGAAATCACTTCCCCCCTCAATTGCAGCTCAGCTCTTATTTTGTTTAGATTTATCAAATGTTCACTTATAGAAACCCCTGGTTTCACTCTAGAAGAAAAGAAATCCTTAGACATTCTTGTGGTTGTGGCTACGCTATCGCTGTGAAATAGATTAAACATGCATTGAATTATTTCTGATACAGTTAGGTTTGGTTTGATGCTATGATACATTGCAGGAGACACGCTAGAAATTATTATGAAAAATGCTCTATGATGTAAACAGTCTATTTTTAAAGTCCAAGGTCTTCTTGGAGGACTAGTTATAAAGAATAGTAAATTTTCTTTCATAAAAATAACCTGAAGCTGTTGGTACCACTCTTGTAAATTAATGCCATCAACTCTAAGTTTTGGGAAGTCACTGGGTAAGTTCCCCACATTATTCTGTCCATTACTTACAACCTGAGGCAGTCCGTGGTCTCTCAAGTGCAGGAAATTACAGAACGGCATTGGGATGCTTGTAACGAGTCTGCGCGGTTCTCTGGCCAGTTCAAGTCTTTCGGGGCCGTCTACGTAGTTTTGCACATGCGCGTTGCTCATTTCTTCTTTGGCGCCGTTGTGGAAGGTTCTCTCCATTTCAGCTCTCTCGATCCGCTCCTCTTCAGATGAGTCGGTCTCTGGCTCGGTTTTTGGGGCTTTGGTGATGGCGGCGGTTCTTCTCTTTCTCTTGTGTGTGCTGGCACTCGATTCTGTCTGCGGTGTAGGACGGAATCGGCATGGCTCTCTGGGCTCGGGTGTCGTAGTTTTCGAAGTCAGGATGGGAGCGTGCAGGTCTTGAGTTGTCGGTTTGATTGCTTGCTTCTTCGTTGATGTCTTAGAAATTTTCAATCTTGGCCCAAAAGCAGCAAAAAGTGTTTTCATTGCTGACTCTACTTGAGACTTTGTTAAATCGTCTTCACTTTCTGATTTTGGTTCATCTGAAGAGTTTGAGACTTCTTTTTCACTTTCTTCGTCTGATAGCGTTTTTCGCGCCAGAAATTTTGAACTGAGCGTTTTGATTGGCTCTGCTTCACTCTCTTTTGAAGTTCGTTGAAACCAAGATGGCTGCCGTTCAAAATTTCGCGCGGGGTCACATCTTTTCTTTTTTACAACTATTTTCTCAGTAGTCATTTCACTCACAGTTTTTTGATCTTTGGGTTTTTCTTTAATGATGTTTTTCTCTCTCGCTGCTCCGCTGTTCCTCAGCATCTCCTGGAGGTCCGCGATGAGGCTTTCATCATTCTTTTGGCTTTTTAGTATTTTTAATATTTCTGACCTGAGTTCGTTATTTTCTATCTCGATTTCTTCCTGGTCGTTATTTTCACTCATCAGTTCTTCTTCTTCAGTGGTGTATTCTTCGGATTCTCTCGAAATCGCATTAGTGGATTCGTTGATCATCTCTTGATCAGTTTCTATTTCTTTGCTGTAGGCCCTGGTGTTGGGCCTATCTTTCTTGGACATTTTTAACTACTTATTGAGTCAATTAACCATCCTCTGCTACCAGCTTGTTGCAATATTTTCAGGATCAGACTCAATAAAGATAATAGAAGTTATAGGTTTAAATATAATTCTCTTTAATCATAATAGGCATTCTATATTCGCTGAATATTCAAGATAGAAGCAAAGAAAATGGGGAGGATGGCTCCTTTTATATACAAGGGGCGGAGCCAGGAATGGGAGTGGTAAATTATGAATACATTAAAGCTCAAGTAATAAGTTAACCCCTGATGTTCCATATATACATTATTTACACATTAGAGAATAAGGCATTTACATCTGACATAAATAAATAAATAAAACTAGAATCTCGGTCAAGTGAAGCAGTTGTTGAGTGTGATATCATATGATGGCCCATATGCAGTGGAAGGGTTCAAGTAATTTAACAATCGGTTCTCTGCCCTAATGATTTCTTTGAACAACCAGTTTGCCAAACTGCTCAGAAAGTTAACAACCGGTTCTCCCGAAGTGGTGCGAACTGGCTGAATCCCACCACTGCCCATACAGTATGTGTGTTTTGCTAATGGGCCACATTCCTGACACTCTCAGTTGGGGTTGTTAAACAATCTTGTGGGTTGTTCATGAGAATGAAGGTGGAGGAATGGTAAAAAATGATGCACGGAAGGAAACTCCTTTAGTGGGGTGCAGGAAAAGAGCTCAAATTTTCAGAATTTGAGCTCCATTTCCGCACCCTGCCGAAGGAGTTCAACTCCCTTTGGCAGGCAGCTCTTTCAGCCAGCCCCCAGAGACAAGAGTCTTTTCGGCAGGCAGCAGCAGCTTGCAAACTTTCCTGCCGCTTCTTTCCCCATTTTCTGAGGAAGCCAACAGAGAAGATTGCAAGTGGCGATCATATTTGCAGGACTTTCTCCTGCCTGCCTCTCACCGTCCTGTTCGCTCACATAGGGCCGCTCTCCTCAGGATTCCGACGGTGAGCCAATGTCGTCTTGCTGTGCCCAGGGGTAGGGCGTTCTCTGTGGGTGCTCCCACCCTCTGGAATGAATTACCTACCGAGCTCCGGACGGCTCCTGATCTCCGTTCCTTCCGTCGGGACCTGAAGACTTGGCCGTTCAAGCAAATAGGCTGACTCTGATTCCGGGTTTTATTATTTACTATTAATTAGTTATTTGGTTTAAAATGGGATTTTATTGTACTTGTTTCTTAACTTGTGTTCGCCGCCCTGAGTCCTTTGGGAGAATGGCGGCATATAAATACATGTAATAAATAAATAAATAAATAAATATAATTATGGGACACTTGGCAACCAATTGTTGGAAGAAATTTCCATCTGATTCAGTTCCAAGCCGGGAGAAAGACACTGGAAATATGGAGGCTGCTTGGAAAGATGGTTTAATGGTGAAGCAGAACAGCAAGTACATGGTTCTGGGCAGCAGACCACATTGAGTTGAGGGGGGGGTTATACCTTCTCTTGGGCTTTGCACTTGAACTTCCTGTTCCTGTGCAAGAACATGTATTCTATTGGCTGGGGCTATGCAGGGGTCATAGCTGGCTCTGTAGGTTGTCTGAGAAGTTTGGTTGAAGTTTGGCTGATGCAATGAAGGGGCTTGTTGGGCAATTCCTATTGGGGCTGAGAGCTGATCTTACCTTTGTTCAGACCTTGCTGCAGGGAATTTGCTTATGAATAGAGCTAGCTATCTCTTTATCTCTTAAGTGCTGACATCTGCTGCCTGTGGGCTATTAAGAAAGGTGGGGGCTATTAAGAGTGAGTCTGCTTCCTGCCTGTAAAAAGAAACATGTTTCCAGGGAATATATAATAATCTGCCTTTTTAATATGTCTCTAAATATTTCATTCTTCTAGGAGAGGGGTGGGTGCTAACTTTCTACACCGTCATTAGTGTAAGCAGGTTGCCGAGAACCCCAGTCTTGATCCTATCACCATAGGGGTGGTAGTGCAACATTTGGCAATGGAGGGAAGTGGTTTCCTGGCTGTAAAGAACCATTTCCAAGCCTGTTGTAATTCCACACCATCATTAAATGAACAGTCATAAGTCTAGGACTAGCTGCCTTTTTATATTGCCCAAATCAGTGGTGGGTTCTAACCGGTGTTACTATGATCATGGAATGGGAAATCTGCCGCAGAATGGGAAAACGGCGCAGAAGGAGAAATCTGCCGCTGCGCGAAAGGGGAAATCTGCCGTGGCCGTGTTTGATCGCCACCCGAGTATGTGCTCATGACCCGATTCAAAAATTTTGTGAATTTTTTGGTCGGAACTCGATTTGGTCGTGGTCAGAAGCGTTCATGATCAGAGGTTCTACTGTACTGTATAGCTAAGTAGTGTAGTATTTGTACCTTACATGCCTTTACTAAGGGACCACATCATGTGCATCATTCTTAGCCTCTTCTATATGAGATGAGATTACAACCCAATATTCCCTAGTGGCATGAGTCTTAATCCAATTGTGGGAAGAAGAATATTTTGGGAAATATTAAAAAGGCAAAATATTATATTTCCCTAAAGGAGAAATGGAGAAACATGTTTTTAGAGGCAGAAAGCAGCCCTCAGTCTTTCTTAGTAGCCCACAGCAGATGCCAGCACTTAAGGGGATAAAGAGCTTATTGAAAGAGGAAGCCGACTATCTAGATGGCTCTATGCATAAGCAAAGCAAATACTGCCAGCAGAAGCCCATTCAAGACAGGCTATTTCAAAACTCCTTGCAGCAAAGTTTGACACCTAACAAAAGCAGAATGGTAGGATTAGAACAAGATCCCTCACCCAAGATCCAACACAGGGCAAAAGCCATTAGCCACAATAGGAATTGCCCAACACCCTTTCCGAACACAAGCCCCTTCATTGCACCTCCCCCAGAACTGTTCAAACTTCAAAGTCACAGAATCCTATAAAGATCCATCCACTCATTCAACCACTGGGTCAGCTGCCCCAGAACCACAAACCCTGGAGGTTCTGTTCATCAATAAGTGGACCTTCTTTCCAATCAGCCTCCAGCCTCTATGTTGTTTCCAGCATCTTTTCTCCCAGCTTGGAATTGAACCAGATGGATTTTCCTTCCTACACATTAAACGATAAACCACGGGTTTACAGATTACAATGTTTGAGACACAATACTTGTCGTGACTGCTTAGCATTTGTGAATTATGAAGTGAGTTCCTTCAACCCGATTGCCAAATCAATTTGCATAGGACTGCAGCCTCCAATTAACAGTGCATCTTCTACAGCTGGTGACCATACTGCAGTTGCTTAGAAATTCAGTTGCAAATAGAATTATTTGCAACTCCTATTTGGATGTTAAATAAAGGTTAATGTCCAGCATCTGTTGGTAGAAAACATTCACTGCGTAAGAAAAGGCTTAAGGGAATTCCAAGGTGTTGACTCATATCACCTATAATCCAGCTCGCAATCTGCTCCAATTCCTCACTGACCTAGAGTTAGTGGCGACAACTGCTGACTCATTAGTAGCTGTCATTCACATTTTCTGGAGGTCCCCCTTCCTTCCCTCCCTCCCTCCCTAACTCGTCTTCCCTCTAATCTATAGCAGCCAAACATTTCTGCAAAGAAACTAGAACGTCTGATCTGCATTGCAATTTGAGATCAGATCAGTTTCTTCAGGAAGAACCAGTTCTCAGAAGGATTGGGCTGTAGAACAACTGAGCCAATAAAAACCATTTCTACATACTAGAGAAAGAGAACTTTGCAATTGTATGTATTATATCCTCCCCTACTGTCAGAGTAGGGCAAAGCTTATATAAGTATTTATCTTACTTATTTTTTTAAAATGTATGCATTAGATTCTGGCTGAGCTCCTACTTGCTCAACTATAAAACAGGTTTTTTTTGGAGCCTCAAAAGCAGCTAATCCTGTGGATTTTAAATCTGGATATATTTTTTCTTCCTTTGTGGTACAAAATAATGTAGTCTTGTTAACAAATCAGAGATCATCTAGGCTAGGGGCCAGGGTGGATAAAAATCAATGATTTTTTTTTAAAAAAAATTTAAAATCAGATTTTTTTTTATTTAAATAGGATTTTTTTTTATTTTTATCGAATTTATTTTAATAAAAAACTTTTGGGGTAAAAATCTATCGTAAGATAGTTTTCTATTTAAGATACATAAATAATTTAGTTTATTCAGCACGAAATGGAGCTTAGTTATGTAGCATGAGGCTGTATATTCTGCAACACTGGGACTATCGGTGAGTTAACAGTGGGTCAAAGGAGTAGCAGAGATGATAGTTGCTCTTTAAAAATTATGATTTAAATTGAGTTAAATCGACTAGTAAAGCCTTTTTACTAGTGATTTAAATCATGATTTAAATCGTGATTTAAATCAACTCGATTTAAATCAAATCCACCCTGCTAGGGGCACAGCGCATTTCCTGATAACCTTGATGGAATTATAAAGGCAGAGTTCATTATGAGGAATATTGTGCAAATCCACATTTAGTTACTGTTATGTAAATGTATCTTACAATCAGGCTACTGATTGTATAAAAAGTAAGGGGGCTGATGACAGAAGTGCTAAAGCATTTAAAGAAATGCAGCTTTACAAGGCAGGGAGGCAAAAAAAAAAAAGAGTTATCCACTTAATTAGCCAAATAGTTTAAAAAGTAAGATCTCCTGCAAAACTAATTTGACTTATGATATTTTTGATATTGATATTTTTGATATTGATAGAATCAAGATCACATGAAGTGTTAATACTACTTTATAATGCCTTGGTGAGGCCACACTTGGAATACTGTATCCAATTTTCGTCCCCACGATGTAAAAAAACATGTGGAGACTCTAGAAAGAGTCCAGAAAAGAGCAACAAAGATGATTAGGGGACTGGAGGCTAAAACATATGAAGAACGGTTGCAGGAACTGGGTATGTCTAGTTTAATGAAAAGAAGGACTAGGGGAGACATGATAGCAGTGTTCCAATATCTCAGGGGCTGCCACAAAGAAGAGGGAGTCAAGCTATTCTCCAAAGCACCTGAGGGTAGGACAAGAAGCAATGGGTGGAAACTAATCAAGGAGAGAAGCAACTTAGAACTAAGGAGAAATTTCCTGACAGTTGGAACAATTAATCAGTGGAACAACTTGCCTCCAGAAGTTGTGAATGCTCCAACACTGGAAATTTTTAAGAAGATGTTGGATAACCATTTGTCTGAAGTGGTGTAGGGTTTCCTGCTTAGGCAGGGGGTTGGACTAGAAGTCCTTCAAGGTCCCTTCCAACTCTGTTATTCTGTTTTTCTGACTTCTGATGGCTTCGCGGACATGTCTATGTGGTAGTATCAATGCAGAAGTGGTTTGGCTATTAGCTTTGATGACAGTGGAATGGCTCTGAAGCCCTCTGCTGGGAAATAGTGGACTTCTTTGTGCAGCTGGTTGGCCAGTGTGAGAACAAACTGCTGGACTAGATTAGGGGTCGGCAACCTTAAACAATCAAAGAGCCACAAAAGTCCTAACTGGAAGCCCCCCATTCAATTCTGGAGCCAACCGGAAGTCCGGTTCTCCTACCATAGAGTCTCCTCCTAGCGTGGCAAGCTTTTCCCTCTGCCGACCGGAAGTCTAGTTCCCCCACCATAGAGCCTTGGTGGTGCAGCGGACTAAGTGCTGTTATGTAGCACTTAGCTGCCAGCTGCCTGCAATTAGTGCAAGTTCAAATCTCACCAGGCTCAAGGTTGACTCAGCCTTCCATCCTTCCGAGGTAGGTAAATTGAGTACCCAGATTGTGGGGGCAATAAGCTGACTTTGTAGAAACACCGCTTAAACACCGCCAAAAGCCCTAATAAGCAGGTATATACAAAAGAATGAAGGCTATTGCTATATGTGCATTGTAAGCCGCCCTGAGTCTTCAGAGGAGGGCGGCATATAAATTGAACTAATAAATAAATAAATAAATAAATAAATAAATAAATAAATAAATAAATAAAAAGTCTCCTCCTAGCACGGCATCCTTTTTCCTCTACCTATCCTAACCAAAAGCCCTATTAATTGTGGAGCTGACTGGCGACAGGGAACCTCAGCAGAGGAATGAAAGAGCCACATGTGGCTCCAGAGCCGCAGGTTGCTGACCCCTGGACTAGATGAACCAGGAGTTCAATCCATCAAGGCACTGATTGCTTTCCTTATATTGTCTTCTTCCAGAAGAAGACAACTTAAAAGAAAACCTACAGCCTTAGTATTTCCTGGCTAGCCTGTCACCCAAGTACTAATCACATCTGTCTGTGTTTAGCTTTTTAGATTTTTTTCATGTTGTGCTTGGGCAAATATGCATTTCCAATATGTACAGTGGGTTTTCAGAAAATCATTACTGGTCTTCAGCTCATGTGACACTGGAAAACAGCATCAACAGTGGCCTTCTTCATCAACGTTCTTAAATTTTCCCTAATTTTGATCCTTCAAAATGCATTAACTTGCAAATCCAAAAAATTGCCAGGCCGCATGGTAAAAACCATTGATGTTCGAGGAATCATGGAACAACACAAATTAGTTGTTGATCGTTTTTCTAATCCTAATCTTTCTATAAGCAATGACTTCAGAGCAAACGGTTGTGTAGGAGGGTCTGGAACTTCAAAAAGAAATGTCTTTGGAATTTCCCAAATCTCTGCTTGAAGACAGCTAATACAGTAAATTCCCCAGTTAGTACAAATTGTCTTCTGAGTCTACAACTAGATTTCATCAACTCTCTGAGTTAATCTGATCTGCTTTCCGAATGATTTTCTATTTAATCCTTAGTATCAGTATTGAATATGCTAATCTATTTTGTTTGCTTGTAAAATACATTGTGCTATAGTCCTACTGCAAACATAAAGTGTGATTTCTCTATACCCTTGACTTAAGTAAATTAAACTATCTGTTTTTCCCAAGGAATTATAACAATTGTTACTGTAATTGTTAGGGCTAAAATCAACACAATCGCCAGTAAAGCTCCAATATTCAGAATTGTTTCAGGAAGTAAGAAGCCCTATGTAAAGTAGAGTAGAGTAGAGTAGAGTAGAGTAGAGTAGAGTAGAGTAGAGTAGAATTCTTTATTGGCCAAGTGTGATTGGACACACAAGGAATTTGTCTTGGTGCATACGGTCTCAGAGTACATAAAAGAAAAGATACATTCGTCAAGAATCATAAGGTACAACACTTAATGATAGTCATAGGAAACAGTCAATATAAATCTTAAGGATACCAGCAACAAGGTTACAGTCATACAGTCATAAGTGGGAGAAGATGGGTGATAGGAACGATGAGAAGATTAATAGTAATGCAGACTTAGTAAATAGTTTGACAGCGTTGAGGGAATTATTTGTTTAGCAGAGTGATGGTGTTTAGGGAAAAAACTGTTCTTGTGTCTAGTTGTTCTGGTGTGCAGTGCTCTACAGCATCGTTTTGAGGGTAGAAGTTGAAACAGTTTATGTCCAGGATGCGAGGGATCTGTAAATATTTTCACAGCCCTCTTTTTGACTCGTGCAGTATACAGGTCCTCAATGAAAGGCAGGTTGGTAGCAGTTGTTTTTTTCTGCAGTTCTAGTTATCCATTGAAGTCTGTGTCTGTCTTGTTGGGTTGCAGAACCAAACCAGACAGTTATAGAGGTGCAGATGACAGACTCAATACTTCCTCTGTAGAACTGAATCAGCAGCTCCTTGGGCAATCTAAGCTTTCTGAGTTGGCACAGACAGAACATTCTTTGTTGTCCTTTTTTGATGACGTTTTTGATGTTGGGTGTCCAATGTAGGTCATGAGATATGGTAGAACCTAGAAATTTGAAGGTCTCTATATTTATGTTATATTTTATATATTATATTTATATTATATCTTTATCTATAGAATAAAGCCAATATACATGTGTGATATGTCTATACACTAAGCCATAATGTACTGTATTTCTTTGGTTTGTTTAGAGCTTTTGGTAAACCTAGCCATTTCTTCAGAGCAACCTGGTTTAGTTTCAGAAAACTAAACAGAGTTGAAACTGGTCAATACTTGGTTGGAACAACTTTGGGAAATCCCAGTATAATACAGTAATGTGGAAAGTAAAAAAAATCCCCAAAACTATAACACCAGCATTGAGACATTATCTCACTATTGCTATCAAATCATCAATGTGTCCATGAAGTCAAGTAACTCAGTGGCATCTCTAAAGTTTAACATGTTTGTCTAATGCAACCAATTGTGCTTTATTTTCAGCAAACCATAGTTAAACCCTGTCTTAACAGAATGTGCTACCCACCCAAGCAGGTTTCCACCATCTGTTATTGTCGCCAATAAGTGTTGAGGTTAAGCCTTTCAGAATGGCCAGCCGGAGTTGCATTTCCCACAAATTTTGGACGGCCGAAGGCTGAGAAAGCCTGCCATTGGGAATTTCTCATATGGGAGTTGATTCTTCCAAATATAAATGTTTAGCTAGCCCTGGATAGAGTCTGCTTTCGTAGGAAGGAGAACTTGAACAGCAAAAGCGGTTGCAATAAAAATAACTCTGTGCCTACAACAATATGAGCCTTTAATTTAATACTAATTGAATGCCAAATGCCAAATTCATAATGAAGGAAAGCTATTGCAGCCTTGACACGAATCCATGTCAGAAATTTAAAAAAAAAATCCTTTGGCAAGTCACCAACATCTATTTAGCAATCTGTTTCATATGGTTGCCATGACGGCCAATGCGTTACTGATTCTACAAGGTAGGAATTACCATGCTTGTTCATAACAGTGGCTGCTCAGGACGTGCCTCACCAAGATAATAACAGCCTCATGGTATCCGTCCCCTGCCAATTCATCATGATTATTAATTACTGATTACATCAAAGAACCCACATGGGAGAGAAGCATTTTGAAGCACTTGGAGCATCAAAATAACTTTAGTTGAAAAAAAAAAATCCTTTCTCATCAGCGGAAGCATGGAAATTTCCTCCTGATTTAAGATATTTGCAAAGAATTTATGGCTTGCTTCATTCTGCTGAGATCTTCTGACTGTAATAATAGTGGTTCACAAGAAATTCCCCACCCAATTTAGAAATGTCTTATGCCCATTTTCTTCCATGGGTCTGTAGAAAGTTAGCACCCATCCTTAGCACTCCTAGAAGAATGAAATATTTTGAGAAATATTAAAAAGGCAGGATATTATATTTCCGTGGATGAGAAATGGAGAAACATGCCTTCACCTTCCTTAATAACCCACAGCAGATGTCAGCACTTAAGAGATAAAGAGAGTTTTATTCATAAGCAAATTCCCTGCACCAAAGTCTAAAGGTAGGATTAGCCCTCAGCCACAATAGGAATTGCCCAACAAACCCCTTCATTGCATCAGCCAAACTTCAACCAAACCTGGGAGCTGAGACAACCTACAGAGCCAGCTATGACCCTTACAACAGCCAATAAAATAAATGTTCTTGCACAGGAATAGGAAGCTCAAGTTCAAAGCCCAAGAGAAAGTATTAAAAAACCCCATTCTCAACTCCATGTGGTCAGCTACCCAGAATCACTTATGCTTAGTGGTTCTGCTTCATCATTTAAACCATTTCCAATCAGCCTCCATGTTTCCAGTGTCTTGTTTCCAGTGTCTTTCTCCCAGATTGGAACTGAACCAAATGGATATTTCTCCGAAAAAGTCACACTCCTACCTTCATTCTGCTCACAGTGAATGAAATGATGGATCCCTCCCTTGGGTAGAAATCTGGACTTTAAGACCCCTTCAAATACTTGCATTCTATGATCCAGTGAGTAACCATACTTCTACAAGTTCATGTAATTCTGTTTGATGTTCCCCTACCCATTACCTCACCTGTCATAGCCAATAATCCAATTTTTGTAACCCATACAGAAATAAAGTAAAACCCTCCAGGACAGCTGCAGAACTAGTATCATACTAAAGTGAGACACTTAATAAAAGGAATTGGAAGAAAAGGTATTTGTGAAAAAAAGTATTGATTCTTTCATCATCCTCTTTTCTTTTCCTTTTACTTTGTTGCCAGAGATATAGTAACTGGATATGGAAACCCACTGGAGCAACAATCTCAATTGTTACGTTTCTGCTTCTATCGGGGCCTTTCACAACAGGAAATTCTGAGTCAATATTAACGTTGGCACCAAACCAATAGTGCTCTGTGGTTCCCTCCCCACTCCCCATCTCCTCTCCCCTCCACCCTTGTTCTGTACCCCTGGGAAACAGAGAAAGTTTAATGAGAAAGAAACTTTTCTTTTTCATAGCCAGTAAGCTGCAGTGGGAAGGGAAGTGCAAGGGCCTTAATAGGAAGGAAATCCTTAAAAGATCTACATTGTTGAACAGAGTATCCTGGGCAGCAGGCCAGGCATGGAGATTGTAACTGGATCACTTCACATCTGGGCAGAGAAGTTTTCCATTGAAAAGACAAAGATCAGCCATAGTGCTGGAAGGGATGAAATTTGCATTAAAATGCCATCTACTGTGCAAGGGTTTTAACCACATTAGCAATTCATTAGGGAGATTTTGCACTTCTTTTTCTCCATGCTGGGCATTTTGTACTCTTCACATAATAGCCATCTGATGACAAGGTTGTTCTTGAATAGTAATTCACAACCTTTTGCCTTATTTTAGTTTTTGAAGGCCCTAACTTTCCAGATGATCTTCTACACAGCCTCTGTTTTCCAGTCAATAGGAGACCACATCTGGAAGGAAGAATTCCAGCTCTTGACCCTTTTATGTTTTGTTTTGTTTTTTGCAAAATTAGGAATTGCAAAATTGCAAAATATTTCACATGTCCCATTTTTGGCACATCCAATCAATAATTTATCCTGCAACAAATTATCCTAGTCATGCTACAAAGTGACCTACCACAAATAATCTAACACCTTCTGAGCCAAGCATGTTACATGAATTAACAGCTTTTACAACAGGAAAATCAAAATCCTCTACCACCATATCCCTATTTAGTTCAGGTCTTATCCCCCTAGAGCAATAAAAAAGAATGTCTTGTGCACATTCCTAAAACACTTAATCTAAGTGATTTTTAAGGACAGACTACACTAAAATGTCATTCAATTTTTGCTTTACCTTTAGAGATGGAGAGACAATGGGAGAGAAAGGTAGAGAGGTGAGACCTTCAGCAGGTTTGCATACAGTTTCCCTAATTTTATAGACCAAGAGAAATATTTCAAAATTTTCTCCAAATTTATTTGTCATAAGATTCCTCAACATTTCACCGCTGTATCTGTGAGTATGAAGCTGAAGCTGAAATAGTAACATTAATCCTAACAGATATAGCAATGTTGAACTACGATAGATAGCAATGCTGTACATTTCTTGACTAAACTAGTAGATACACTATTTTTTTCATTGGTTTCTTTCTTTAAATAGAATCTATTGGAACACAATTTGTCTAAAAGTAATAAGTTTGGTTTTGGCTTCCTGCTTTTGCTCTATCTGGCTCTTATATTTCCATTGACAAAATTCTTCTGGACATTATACAACTAATTACTGGAACAATATTCAAGGTGAAGTCTGATGGAAAGAGAACTGATATTTAGGTTTTCTCATAAGGATTTGCATAATGGTGTATTTATAATTTCCTTTGTTTGGGGAACGCTATTGGAACAGCCATGTTAGTTTATGGCAGTGTTTCTTGGCAACTTTACGATGTGTGGACTTCAGCTCCCAGAATTTCCTAGCACGCATGCAGTGAGACTAAGAAATACTATTGAAAGGCACAAACTTTTCTGAGTTGCACTTACTTCATCAGTTGCAAAGGTGTGGCTAAAATAAGGTAGGATTTAATCTGTAATGAGACATGGGGAAAGACATATGGGAAAACAATTTTTTCAGACAATTTTTCAGACCATAAGATGCACTGGAGTAAGATGCACCAAGATTTCAAAGAGGTAAACAAGAAAAAAAAAAAAGGTTTTGCCCTCCCCAGTCCTCTGGAGCACTCTGCAGGCCTCCCAAACGCTCTGCCTGTCCTGTTTTTGCGAAAAACGGGCCCATTTTTCACAAAACAGGATGTGCAGAGTGGGATTTCAGGAGGCCAAAAATAGCTGTATTCTGTGTATAAGACACACCAACATTTCCACCCTCTTTTAGGGGGCGGAAATCCATCTTATACTCCAAAAAGTACGGTAGTTAAGTTACATGTGAGACCCATTACAAATAACTTATTAATTAACACTTGTTAATGTGTTAACTTGTTTCACAAATCCATTGTATTTGTGGAGACTGGCAGATAGTTCAAAATTGCTTGATGTATTTGTGTCAGCAATCCCTTACTCGATTATGCTGGCAAAGTTACTTTATTTCCAAGATGATTACTTTTAATAAAATGTGTTATTCTGGGAAGGTGCTGCCAGACTCCTGACTGTTGCCTTGGAAGGCATATCTTAGATCACTGTCAACTCCTGTTGCTAACTCACACAATGCCAACAATTTCTTGAATATTTTTGCACCTGAAATAAAAAGCTAATATTGCTCTATCATGCATACAGATGAGGTGCATTGCTTGGATACAGAAATCACAGATGCATATTTCTATTTAGCTAATAGAAAAGTGTTGCGCATATGCCTTGGCTGAGTCAGTTAATAAGTGAAAAGCAGAAAACAAAAACAAAACAAAAAACCCCACAAAGCAATCTTATAAATTATATATTATGAGCAATTTCCTCTATTAGTTGCAGTGGGTCTATCTGTACAACTGATGGAAAGCAACCGAATAATTTCTCTAGTTTTAATGCCCTACTGTTTAGGAATAAAAAATTATTTTAACTTTTCCTGCTGGCCTGGAGTCAAAAACACGAGCCTTGGTAGTACAGTGGTCTAAAGCACCCTGTTATTAAGACCAGCTGCCTGCAATTACTGCAGGTTTGAATCTCGCCAGGCTCAAGGTTGACTCAGCCTTCCATCCTTTCTAAGGTAGGTAAATTGAGGATCCAGTTGTGGGGGCAATAAGATGACTTTGTATAAATATACAAAAGGATGAAGGCTATTGCTTAGCACATTGTAAACCGCCCTGAGTCTCCGGAGAAGGGCGGCAAATAGATAAAAAATTTTAAAAAATGTACGAAGAACAATTGCAGGAATTGGGTACGGCTAGACTAGAGAGAAGAAGGACTAGGGATGACATGATAGCAGTAGTTGAGGGGCTGCCACAAAGAAGAGAGGGTCAACTTATTTTCCAAAGCACTAGGGCAAGGCTGTCAAATTCATGGCCCGTGGGCCAGCTGTGTCACATCCTGGCCACACCCATGCCTAATTTAGCGAAGGAGAAAAAAAGTCGCAATATGTCACGTGACGCCCCGAGTTTGCACTAGAGGGCAGGTTGAGAAACAATGGATGGAAACTAATCAAGGAGGGAAGCAAACTGGAATTAAGGAAAAACCTTCTAATAGTGAGGACAATTAACCAGTGGAACAGCTTGCCTTCAGAAGTTGTAGATGCTTCATCACTGGAGGTTTTAAGAAAAGACTGGGCAGCCACCTGTCTGAAAAGGTATATGGCTGTGATGGCGAACCTATGGCATGTATGCCACAGGTGGCACTCAAGGTGGCATTCTGTGGGCATGCGAGCCGTCGCCCCAGCTCGGCTCTGCCATGCATGCGTGCACACCTCCTGCCGGCTAGGTCTCTGCCACACATGTGCAGGGGCCGGAGCGCACACAGGGGTTTCACGTACATGCATGGGGGTGGGGCGCATGCACAGGGTCACACAGGGTTGCGGGTGCATGCACAGGGGGTGTGTGGGCGGGGTCACACGTGCATTGCATTATATGTGTGTGTGCACGTGCGCTCTTCCGGCACTCGGTGCCGAAAAGATTAGCCATCACTGGTATAGAGCCATGATGGTGAACCTATGGCACATGTGCCACAGCATTGCCCTAGCTCAGCTCCAGCATGTGGGAAATGGTCTGTTTCCGGCCTCCAGAGGGCCTCCAGGGGGTGGGGAAGGCCGTTTTCACCTTCCCCAGGTTCCTAGAAAGGCTCTGGAGCCTGGGGAGGGTGAAAAATGGGCCTACTAGGCCCACCGTGCCATCGCATGCCAAAAGCGGGGAGAGTGCGGGGGGTCGCACACGCGTGCGTGGGGGGGCGGGGCACATTGAATTATGGGTGTGGGCACGTGCACATGCAAACACCCCCCCACTCCCTCCGCTTTTGGCACGCGACGGCAAAAAGGTTAGCCATCCCTGGTATAGGGTCTCCTGTTTGAGCAGTGGGTTGGACTAGCAGACCTCCAAGGTCCCTTCCAGTTCTATTCTGATTGATTGGTTGATTGATTTCCCTCCCTGATAACCTCTAGAAAATACTAGACAGTAGTTCACGTTATCCACAGCCAGTATGGCTATTCATTTTTAATCCATTTAATTTGTTTGGCTTGTGTCCAACCTTTCTGTTCAATGGAATATTCCAGGCAGCCATGTAGAGTAGACAGTCTGGATTCCAGTAGTGAAGAGTTGTAATTCAACCCACCTGGGACACCAGCCAGAGAATCCTGCACATTGCAGATCACATCAGACAAATCCTGACTTCTAGTTAATTGCTTTTCCTATAGTATATGTCTGTCTGAAAACTAAATCAATGTACCCTTTTCTTTAAATGTTCTGGATGCAGAAGAGACAACTAGCATGATATACAGCCTTTGTTAATGTTCCCTTGTTAACAAATTGATTAAGTAATGAGATAAACCATGAGATGGCGGCTAAGTAAGCTTCACTGATTTATGGAGGACATACTCCCAGGTAAGTGGACTTGCAGACATCTAGTATTTCTATCCTTGCAGCTAACTGCATCGATGTGCGCAAACATCTATACTAATTTCATCAGGCTTTTCAGCCACGGAAGCTGTTTTCCAAGATGTTCTGCTTCTACCTAGTGGCAGAACGATGAACTGTGGGATACAAACGACCACATATTTGCTGTTCTTTAAAAAGTTGTTGGCACCAGTGTGCTTTAAGCTCTGCCAATTTGGAATTAAAAAAAAAAAAGTGTGAATACAGGCATAGCTACCAAGTCCTGTGAGAATATTTACCCTAGCAAGTGAAAAGCTATTTATCATAGCAAGTAAAAAAAAAAAAGGCCACTCTTCTGATCACCAATGGCTACAAAGAATAAAAAGAGAAAAGCTATAATTGTCTGGGCATTTCCTCTATAGAAATATAGATGGAATGTATGACTTAATCTTAATTGGATTTAAGATTTTCCAGGATTTATACTCTCAAAGATTACAGTGGAGTATTCTTAGATTTTGGAACATAATTGGCTTATGAAAAGAGTGTGATTGTGCGTCACTCTATTACATTATTAAAATATGGTAAACTGGCCCTGCAACATTTGATGGCTCTTTTCCCCATCTACTTAAGTTGCATGCATGCCCTTCTGTTTCTCATCTCTGTTCTTTCTTCATGACTTAGTTTAGTCGTGCTATTTTGACACATTAGAAAAGGAGAGTGGTCCTATCAATGGAATTTTTCTCTCTGATAATCTAGATGCAGTTCCTGAATCAGTTTCTGGGAACTCTTTTTTGTGGCTTACAGAAAGATCTGAGAACATTTGTGATTTATTTCCTCACTGGTTTATATTGGGAAACCGAATGTAGTATATTGGGTTATTATTATTATTCTCTTTTATTCATTAAAAATGAAACTCAGTCAACTGGACATTTAAAAATGTGTCACAAATACCATTGACTGGTGCTAATGGTTGATACAGGTTGCTGCCAGCATCCTAGGGATCAACCAAGTATCTTCTTAAAATATATGATGTTCCGAGTAGCGCAGTTTTTTGCAGTTCCTCTGGTGTTATTGCAGGAAGCTGCAATTTCTTGAAGTGTTTTGTAAAATTCTTGGACATGGTACCAAGTGCCCTGATGACAATGGGTATCACTGTGACATGTTTCATCCATAGCCGTGTAGTTTCTATGGCCAGGTCACGATATTTCATGATTTTTTCCAGTTCTTTTTCTTCGACTCTGGTGTCTCCTGGTACCGCGATGTCAATAAATTGCTGTTGTTGTTGTTGTTGTTGTTGTTGTTATTATTACTATTGGTTAATCTTTAGTGAGATTCACAACCTTTGAGGCTGGTTAATAGCTCAGCAGCTCGAGCCCTAACCAAGGACCTAGGAACTGTTAAGGTATCGTCGGAGGATGTAAGCTGTTCCGAGTAAGGTGGTTTTTTGTAGAGTCAAAATGTTCAAGTCCGGCAAATTTAGAATTTCTAAATAGTGGGGTAGCCCTTTGGGTATTGCTCCAAGGGCTCCAATTACAATCGGGATAATACACAATTTCTTTTTCCACAGTTGCTCAACTTCAATTTGCAAGTCCCGGTACTTTGTGATTTTTTTCTTGCTGCTTATCTTCAATCCGTGCATCACCAGGTATTGCAATGTCAATGAACCATACTTTTTTTCTTTTCAACTATTGTTATGTCAGGTGTGTTGTGGACCAAGTGCCTGTCAGTCTGAATTCTAAAGTCCCACAAGATATTGAGTAGTAGTTGTTGTTGTTGTTGTTGTTGTTGTTGTTATTATTATTATTATTATTATTATTATTATTGCTCTTGTGGCTAATTAATTAAGCATGCTCATGATCTAATATAGTTATTTGATGACCTTGAGCTGCTCTATGTGTTTTCATTCTTGCAGATTTAATGGAGTGCTTTTAAATTTTCAGGGAAAAAAAGCAGCACAAAAACTCATTTCTGAGTCAGGGTTGTTGTTTTTTTTCTTTGCTTTATCAATATAAATGGTATAAAAGAGAAAAAGAAAGATATTATATTAGCCCTAAAAGATAGACCAGCTCAAGAAACAAATGCTGCATTGGCCTAAAGCTACTTTTATTAGAATGGCTATAGCAACAGAAACTTGCAAATTTGAATATGTTTCCAACTCCCCCCTTTAGGGGTCTATATTGGGCATTGTCATAAATGTCTATCTTTAAACCTTAAACCACATTTGTCAGAAATGGTATAGGGTCTCCTGCTTGGGCAGCGGGGGTTGGACTAGATGACCTACAAGGTCCCTTCCAACTCTGTTAAGCTGTCTGCTGCTTTGGGGACAGAGTTTCCTTCTCTCTGTCAAACTATCCTCTCTACTCTAGTCTTTCTCAACCTTGGCAGCTCTAAAATGGGTGGACTTCAACTCCCAGAATTCTCCAGCTAGGCTTTTTTTTTTTTTTGGATTTTTTTTTATTTTTAAACAAAACTTAAAACATAAAACAATTATCATCCATTACAATTACAGAAAGTGTATTGATCGGTTACAAATCTTTTGTGCTTAATCCTCTATCCAACATTTTCTTATTTAACAGTTTATTACATTATTATTCTCATTTACCAATTATTTAACAGTAAATTGTCCTCTATAAGGGGGAAAAAATACCCCTTTATATGTTTTATTATCTTATCCATTTCATATTTCATTTCCATTCTTTCTTGTCTAACCATTGATAAAATAAATCCCATATCAAATAATATTGTTTATCTTCTTGTTCCCTAATTTCAAATGTCAATTTAAACTCATTTCGGCACCCTCCAAAATTTTCTTGATAACGTCGTCATCCGTGGGTATCTTCTCACCTTTCCAGTTTCTAGCAAATACAATTCTAGCCACCGTTAAAACAGTCACAATTAAAACATTCAGCTAGGCTTTGGGAGTTGAAGTCCACCCATTATAAAGCTGCCAAGGTTGAGAAACACTGCTCTACCCTTAAACCTTTCAACCTGTTTTGTGAAAACAGCAACTCCTTCTTTCTTGAAATTGCTTAGCAAATACACATTAAATATTGGGTGGGGGCAACTGTTTGCAGAACCTCCCTCAACTGCACATATATCATTCAGGCTTTTTAACCGAACTGATTTGGAGCTTCCCCCCCTTTTTTTTTTTTTTGGCCAATATTTTTTTACTTTAAAAAAAACAAAAAATAACAAAAATGGGAACATTTCCCAGATTATAATTGCCCATAATGACATAATTACAGATATACTGCAGAGCGCATATTTGAGAAACAACTCAGCAATACCTGTTCAAATAATTTATAATGGGAGGATTATTTCCCCTCTCTTTGTAAAACTATACTGAGTGATCCCTTTTAATGAAATTATACAGGTGTCTAAATGATCTGGCACTCAGCATCTCAGATAGCAAGTACAGACATTTAACCACAGAGTGATAATGCATATAATCCATTTATTGAATCTGTTGCAGATGCTTCAGGTGGAATTAATGCCTAGAGGCAATTTTTGAGGCCCATGTGAGTAGAGGCTACAGGAAGGGGTTCGCAACTTGGGCGTCCTCCTGAATTCACGGCTGTCTTTAGAAGAGCACTTGACCGGGAGGATTTTTCATCAGGTTCGCCTGATCCGCCAGTTGCGTCCCTTTCTAGATCGGGACTCTCTACACACAGTCACTCATGCCCTCGTCACCTCTCGTCTGGACTATTGTAACACTCCCTACATGGGGCTCCCTTTGAGGTGCACTCGGAGGCTCCAACTGGCGCAGAGTGCGGCCGCGCGGGTGGTTATGGGAGCGACGTGGAGTTCCCATGTAACACCTCTCCTGCGCGAGCTGCACTGGCTCCCGGTGGTCTTCCGAGTGCGCTTCAAGGTTCTGGTTATCACCTTTAAAGCGCTTCATGGCTTAGGACCTGGTTATCTACGGGACCGCCTGCTACCACCAATAGCCTCCCACCGGCCAGTATGCTCCCATAGAGAGGGGCTCCTCCGGGTGCCGTCGGCCAAACAATGTCAACTGGCGGCCCCTAGGGGGAGAGCCTTCTCTGTGGGGGCACCTACGATCTGGAACGAGCTCCCCCTAGAGATACGGAGGATCCCGGATCTGCGCACCTTCCGTCGCGCGCTTAAGACTTTTTTATTTCATCAAGCTGGCCTGGCCTAAATCTTCTCCCCTTTTTTTTAAGTGTAAATTTTAATTTGTTTTTAAATTATGGGGTATTTTAAATTCAGCCAAATTATTTAATTCATTTTTATTCTATTTTAAATTTTTGTACTTATGTGTTTTATCCTCTGGCTGTTCACCGCCCTGAGTCCTTCGGGAGTAGGGCGGTATAGAAATTTAAATAAATAAACATTGTCTTCTCTGAGAAAGCCCCACTTTCCCAATTCTTTATTTTCCAAAGTAAACTAAAATAATATTAGTAATTTACGCAAGTTAATAAGTTGTTTAATGCAGGAGTCCCCAACCCAAGGTCCATGGACTGGCACCAGGTTGCGGCCTGCCAGATAGCGGGCTGTGCAAACAAGTAATCCCCATCCATGGGATGCAAGCAGCATGCAAAACCATGTCCCTTCTGGTCCGTGGAAAAACCTCTCTCCATAGAACCAGTCCCTGGTGCCCAAAAGGTTGGGGACTGCTGGTTTTTTAATGTACTACCTGCTGATGAGTTGTCTGTTCGAATGATAAAAGGAATTTTTATTGCCGGATAGGACATGGAAGGCTCACTGAATTCTTACAAAGGAAATCTGCAACCAAATATTGCAGTATCTCATTGCTCTCTAATACTAATTTTTAACACCATCCCTTAGTCATGCCTTCCTCCACGACAAAATAGTCTCTCTGGGATTCAAAGAACCAGTCCTTCCTTTCCTTTTCCCACATGTTTCCTCAACAAATCATGATGATATCAAAATAGCAATGGCAATAGCACTTAGACTTATATACCACTTCATCATGCTTTATAGCACTCTCTAAGCAGTTTACAAATGTTAGCCTATTGCCCCCAACAATCTGGGTCCTAATTTTACTGACCTCGGGAAGGATGGAAAGTCGAGTTACCCTTGAGTGAGTCAGGATTGAACTCTTGGCAGTGGGCAGAGTCAGCCTGCAATACTGCATTCTAACCACAGGGCCACCACAACTCTTGATGGCATATAGGTCATAGTGTCTGTGTTGCAATATTTTCAGGATCAGACTCAATAAAGATAATAGAAGTTAGAGATTTAAATATATTTCTCTTTAATCATAATAGGCATTCTATATTCGCTGAATATTCAAGATAGAAGCAAGGAAAATGGGGAGGATGGCTCCTTATATATACAAGGGGTGGAGCCAGGAATGGGAGTGGTAAATTATGAATACATTAAAGTCCAAAGAATAAGTTAACCCCTGATGTTCCATATATACATTATTTACACATTAGAGAATAAGGCATTTACATCTGACAAATCCCCCTCTAAATGCCGGTTCGTTATACAACACCAGTTACATTCAGATTCAGGACAATATAATACATATAATTTAGAAGTTAAATATTTGTGTTGTTTAGAAGGTAAGGGTTTTGTTAATATGTCAGCTAATTGTTCAGAAGTATCACAATGTATTGCTTTGATGAATCCGTCTTGAGATAGTTGTCTCACGTGCTTAAATTTTATATCAATATGCCTGGACCTTTGTCCAATTGCATCGGATCTAGATATTTCAATGGCCGCTTTATTGTCTTCATGCATAATAAATGGTAAAGTAGGTTTCTTCCAAATATCTGTGATCAAATCATTGAACCATACAAGGTTATTTGCAGCTTTAGACAAGCAAACATATTCCGCTTCTGTGGTAGAAGTGGCTACCAGTTCTTGTTTACCAGTATACCAGTAAACTGGACAATCGTTCAATAGAAAAACATAACCAGAGGTACTCTTTCTGCATGATGTATCACCAGCCCAATCTGCATCAGCATAACAAGTAATTTTTGGTTCTTTGTCATTATTGGGTTCCAATATTAAACAAAAATCTAATGTACTTTTCAGATATCTTAAAATTCTTTTGACAGCTTCCCAATGATACAAGGTTGGTCTGCTAACATATCTTGACAATAAATTGAGAGGTAATGCAATATCTGGCCTAGTCCAATTAGATATATAAAGGAGTGAACCTATAACTGATCTGTAAAATGTGTTGTCTTTAAACTCAGGGGAAGATTCATCAATGTTTCTGAGAAAATCAGTTTGCATAGGTGTGTCACATGTTTTGGCATTATTTAAGTTACATTTGTTTAGGAGTTCAATGATTTTATCTTTCTGAGTAAGTTTGAATCCCCTTTTTGTTTTGTTAATTTGTACACCAAGGTATTTGTTCACTCTACCTAGTGATTTCAATGAGAAGTGTTCGTTTAACTTATTTACAAAGATTTCCCTGCTCTCTTTATGCTTTCCAATATATAAAATATCATCCACATAAATTAATACAAATTCAATATGATCATTACTCTTTTTTACAAAGAAACAGTTATCAGCAGTGGTGGCGTTGAAATCCATGGTTTTAAGTACTTTTACCAAACAATCGTACCATCTTTTGCCAGATTGCTTCAATCCGTACAGACTCTTATTTAATAACCAAATTTCGTTCTTATTAGTGTATTGACTGTGTGGTGCTCTTACATATATTTCCTTATCTAATTTTGCGTGTAAGTATGCAGTCTGTATGTCATATTGAAACACGTCCAGATTGAGTGCAGATGCTACTACAAGAGCTGTTTTGACACTCTCTGTTCTCACTGTTGGTGAATATGTGTCAGTATAGTCTTCTGGATATTTTTGTGCATAACCTTGTGCAACTAGTCTGGCCTTGTATAAGGTATTACCTCCTTCTAAATTCTTAATTTTATAAATCCACCTGGTACCTATAATTGTTTTATCCTTAGGTGCGATCGCAGGTGTGAATACATTTAATCCTTGTAAACTTTCCATCTCTTTTTCCATAGCTAGTTCCCATTTTTCTCTTTCTTCACGGGGAAGTTTCAATACTTCCTCATATGTATTAGGTGTTATTTGTTCTCTATCCATATGCATTATGTAATCTTTGTATTTATTTGGTATTTGGTTTCTATTGTTTCTAATATTTCTTTCAGGTTTGCTATGGTTGTCATGCAAATATCTAGCTTCCTTTTTTGTTAATGTGTCTGTCTTTATTTTATGCTGACTATTTGTCCAAGTTTTGGTTTTGTTCTTACTTTTGTCAATACTTTGATTTTCTGTTGTTCCTTCCTCGCAAGATATATTATCTTTGCTTTTATTAGGAAATATTTCATTAAGGTGCAATTTAGACCAATTGGCCTGCTCATGGAACACAGCTGTTCTGGATACTATAAATTTGTTATTATTATCAATGAATCTGTACCCTTTGGTTCCAGTTTCGTATCCCATGAATCTTAATCTCCTGGATACGTTTTCTCCCTTTCTCCTCAATTGTTTAGGTATGTGTACGTCTGCAGTAACTCCAAATATGTGCATGTGTGCTAATTTGGGTTTTCTATTGTACATCACCTCATATGGTGTCTTATTCACAATACTGGACCATGTCCTATTTTGAGTGTAATTTGAATAATGTAAGGCTTCTGACCAAAATTGTTTGCCTAAACCAGCATCCTCTAATGTGCATCTAATCATGGTTTGTAGTGTGGAATTCTTTCTCTCTGCAATCCCATTTTGAAATGCAGAAAATGGATTGGACGTGAAATGTAGCATCCCTCTATCCTTTAACCATTGGGAGAATTCTTTAGACATGAATTCACATCCCCTATCTGTCATAATTTGTTTTATTCTAATATTATGTTGTGTTTCTATGCGTTTGTAGAATTCCTTAAATTTCTGAAAGGTTTCATCCTTGTGCTTTAATGTGTAAACAAAACCATAGCGACTGTAATCATCCACTATTGTTAGGAAGTAACGTTTTCTATAGGTAATTGATGGAGTTAATGGACCAACTAAGTCCATATGTACCAAATCAAAAATATTGTTGGTTGATCTGTTAGATTTTTTTGGTCTGGGACTGGTTTTTAGTTTGGTGGATTTACATACTGAGCATTCCAAATAATTTTCACAATTTTTTATTTTGACACCTTCTGCGTGTTCAGTCATTTTTTGTACTACAGGAAAGCTTGCATGTCCTAACTTCCTATGTAAGATGTGAGCACACTCATCATGAATTGGTTTACCTATTTTTGGTTTCTTCTCATTGTGTGTATTTTTGTTATCATGAGTTATTTTACATTCATCATTGTCACTGTTACTGACATTTTCATCATCTGCTTCAATACAATCTTCCATATTTGAATCAATGTTATGTAACCATCTTTCTTTGGTTATCAGATAGGGTAGACCCCCTTTTATCATCACAGTGCCTACATTTGTTTTGTTCTTTTCTATAGTTGCTTTCCCCTTTGAGAAAACTATATTGATGTCAGATTCTCTGCATAGTTTTATAGCACTCAGTATGTTGTGAGGTATTTCTGGGATTAATAATACCCCCTCTATTTTCCCTAAACCAGGCAAGGTCACATTTCCTCTGCCTAATACTTGAACCTTTTCTTGATTAGCTACCTTTATCACAAACTTATCTTCTGTAAATGAAGATAATATACTTTTGTTGTTAGTGGTGTGATTTGTTGCACCAGAATCAATAAGCCAATTATTGTTCTCATCTTGTTGTGTTCTGGTGCTGTCTTGTTTATTTAGCCCATTTAGTGACCCAGATTTTCTCTCTTTTGAATTTTCTCTACCCCCTCTACTTTCTCTGTAATTTGGTGGACTTCTATATTTGTGTCTATCTGTGGAAGATTGTCTGTAATTGTATTTGCTCCTATATTCTGGCCTATGTCTCTCCCTTGGGACTTTGTGACAATCTCTTCTACTGTGTTCCCTGGATCCACAATTGTGGCATCTAAAGGCCTCATTATATTTATCTTGAAAGACTACTTTCCTAAAAGATTTGTGTTCTGTTTGGTTACTGAAACGATTTTTTCTTGAATTGTCTTCTGCTATCAATTTGTTAGATAGACTTTCTATTGATAAATATCCCAAATTAATGGTATCTAAGTGTGACATAAAGCTATCCCATGATGGATCAAGTGAATTGATAATAACACTTTTCATTGTTTGATCTGAAATCACTTCCCCCCTCAATTGCAGCTCAGCTCTTATTTTGTTTAGATTTATCAAATGCTCACTTATAGAAACCCCTGGTTTCACTCTAGAAGAAAAGAAATCCTTAGACATTCTTGTGGTTGTGGCTACGCTATCGCTGTGAAATAGATTAAACATGCATTGAATTATTTCTGATACAGTTAGGTTTGGTTTGATGCTATGATACATTGCAGGAGACACGCTAGAAATTATTATGAAAAATGCTCTATGATGTAAACAATCTATTTTTAAAGTCCAAGGTCTTCTTGGAGGACTAGTTATAAAGAATAGTAAATTTTCTTTCATAAAAATAACCTGAAGCTGTTGGTACCACTCTTGTAAATTAATGCCATCAACTCTAAGTTTTGGGAAGTCACTGGGTAAATTCCCCACATTATTTTGTCCATTACTTACAACCTGAGGCAGTCCGTGGTCTCTCAAGTGCAGGAAATTACAGAACGGCATTGGGATGCTTGTAACGAGTCTGCGCGGTTCTCTGGCCAGTTCAAGTCTTTCGGGGCCGTCTACGTAGTTTTGCACATGCGCGTTGCTCATTTCTTCTTTGGCGCCGTTGTGGAAGGTTCTCTCCATTTCAGCTCTCTCGATCCGCTCCTCTTCAGATGAGTCGGTCTCTGGCTCGGTTTTTGGGGCTTTGGTGATGGCGACGGTTCTTCTCTTTCTCTTGTGTGCGCTGGCACTCGATTCTGTCTGCGGTGTAGGACGGAATCGGCATGGCTCTCTGGGCTCGGGTGTCGTCGTTTTCGAAGTCAGGATGGGAGCGTGCAGGTCTTGAGTTGTCGGTTTGATTTCTTGCTTCTTTGTTGATGTCTTGGAAATTTTCAATCTTGGCCCAAAAGCAGCAAAAAGCGTTTTCATTGCTGACTTTACTTGAGACTTTGTTAAATCGTCTTCACTTTCTGATTTTGGTTCATCTGAAGAGTTTGAGACTTCTTTTTCACTTTCTTCGTCTGATAGCGTTTTTCGCGCCAGAAATTTTGAACTGAGCGTTTTGATTGGCTCTGCTTCACTCTCTTTTGAAGTTCGTTGAAACCAAGATGGCTGCCATTCAAAATTTCGCGCGATGTCACATCTTTTCTTTTTTACAACTATTTTCTCAGTAGTCATTTCACTCACAGTTTTTTGATCTTTGGGTTTTTCTTTAATGACGTTTTTCTCTCTCGCTGCTCCGCTGTTTCTCAGCATCTCCTGGAGGTCCGCGATGAGGCTTTCATCATTCTTTTGGCTTTTTAGTATCTTTAATATCTCTGACCTGAGTTCGTTATTTTCTATCTCGATTTCTTCCTGGTCGTTATTTTCACTCATCAGTTCTTCTTCTTCAGTGGTGTATTCTTCGGATTCTCTCGAAATCGCATTAGTGGATTCGTTGATTGTCTCTTGATCAGTTTCTATTTCTTTGCTGTAGGCCCTGGTGTTGGGCCTATCTTTCTTGGACATTTTTAATTACTTATTGAGTCAATTAACCATCCTCTGCTACCAGCTTGTTGCAATATTTTCAGGATCAGACTCAATAAAGATAATAGAAGTTAGAGATTTAAATATATTTCTCTTTAATCATAATAGGCATTCTATATTCGCTGAATATTCAAGATAGAAGCAAGGAAAATGGGGAGGATGGCTCCTTATATATACAAGGGGTGGAGCCAGGAATGGGAGTGGTAAATTATGAATACATTAAAGTCCAAAGAATAAGTTAACCCCTGATGTTCCATATATACATTATTTACACATTAGAGAATAAGGCATTTACATCTGACAGTCTGCAAGGAATCTTGTGCCTAATTTGATGCAAGTACATAAGTGAGTTGATTTGTATATTGATACCACAATGCAAACATTCTCATTTGCTCTCTCTTGTTGCACCACGGATGCCCCTCCCAGTTACAATTCCTACTGGTAGTTGTTTGCAGTTTCTAATCATTCCACATTTTTTTTTAAAGAACAACTCTTGCAAATGTTGGTTTTGGACCATGTTGATCTCTCTCTGCTTCAGTGTGAGTCCTGCTGCTCCTCATCCTTCAAACTGGCTTTTAATAGGAATGATTCACATTCCGTGATGATTTTTCACAGTTTATGGCTGCTAATATTATTTGCCAACTCAACTGCTAAAATTTCTGGCTTCCCAATAACATCCACAGCAATTTATGCATATATTCTTGCGGTAGAGAAAACTAGGAGATAGAGGTGAAAGAAGCTGTACATAGCTACTTCTGCTATGGCAATAGCAATAGCACTTAGCCCTCTCTAAGCAGTTTACAAAGTCAGCCTATTGCCCCCAACAATCTGGGTTCTCATTTTACCCACCTCAGCAGGACGGAAGGCTAAGTCAACCTTGAGCCTGGTAAGATTCGAACTGCCAAATTGCAGGCAGCCGGCAGGCAGCAGAGGTAGCCTGCAGTACTGCATTCCAGCCACCGCAGCTCATATAAGGGATCTTCCTCTGTTGGCCCTGATAGGAACATCTACTCCTAACATCCAAAACAGTAGAGAAGGCAGGCAAATTCAGCTGAATAACCTCGTCTGCTCCTTAATGCACGAATCGTGTTTTCTAATAAAACAATAAAAACAAAAATGGGAAAGTGCTCAAGTTTTAAAACTTTAAAAGTGTTTTCAAGTATTTTAAGCAACGTGTGTGCTTTCATATAGTACGTACATTTGTCTAGCTATTTTAAGGGTGTATAACATAATTCTACTACACATGTCTGTATAACAAGAAAGCCAAAGTACTCTGAGTAACTTTCTAGCTGCAATTCAAGGCTGAGACAGATTGAAAGTGCTTCTTGGAGTTGAAAGGCTAATGCATCAGTGGTGGGTTCCTCCCGGTTCGGCCCGATTCCGCCAAGCCGGTAGCGGTGACGATATGATATCACTGAACCGGTTCTCCACCCCCCCCATGTTATTCTTACCTTTTATTTGGCCCCACCCCCAATCTATTGCTGCCTCCTGAGTCCCAGCTGATGGGCTATAAGGAAAAACTGTTTAAACTCTTGCCGCGGGGCTTCAAAGGGCCGCCCTACAGCTGATCAGTGGTAAAAGGCAAAAATAAATGGGTAGACCAGTGCCTGCAAAAATAAATGGGTAGACCGATACAGCTCTGCAAGCAGTTAAAAGCCTGGTAGACCAGTACCTCTGCTAAATCCTAAAGAATTGTCACATGATCATCAAGCCATGCCCACAAAATAAGCCACGCCCACAGAACCGCTAGTAAACAAATTTAGAATCTACCCCTGTAATCAAACTCAATTCATTGGTGGCAGGGGGCAGGGCGGGTGTGGCCAGCTCAATATCACTCATGTCGGGGGTGCCTGTGGTGGCCTGAGCACTCTGCCAGCGAAAACAGAGCTGGGGAGGGCCACGTGCGGCCCTTCCAAGCTCCACTTTTGCTGGCAGAGGACTGCAGGACCTCTGTTTTTGCTGGCAGAGGAACCGCAGGCCAGTCCTTTGCTGTTTTCAGGGCAGCCCCGAGGGCCAGATCTAGGCACCCTGCGGGCCGCATCCGACCCACAGGCCTTGAGCTTGACACCCCTGGGCTAATGGATATAGAGATGAATATCCAGCCTGGAACGTCCTGATTTGTTGCCTGGATGCATTGCAGTTGTATTGTTGTTAACCTAGAGGACACAAGTATGTAAAAAACATGAATCTGATTTCAAATTTAACTGCAATACCCCACCATGCATCCGGTACTATTTTCCCTACACGATATCTCTATAGCTTCTGAACATATAATGTATTCTTTATGCAGAATAGACAATTAAAGTCAATCAATCAGTCAACATAGCCTAATAAACATGTACCCAAATTAACTATATATTCTGTTATATTCACACCCAAATCTATACATATATTTTGGTTCAGGAAATGTTTCTTTCTTTCTTTGCTTTCTGGTGACCTATTCTTAAAGCAAAAAAAAGAGAAAACCCCCTTAAATTCTAGATTCAATTTTCTGAGAGAAAGCCTCATTGGACTTGATGGCAATTTTTCTAAAAATACATGATTGCATAGTAGTTTGTATGCTTGGATAAAGCAATTTATGAATAATATACTCAAGTCAAATTAAAGTTGTTTTCTTTCATCAGATAATTTTGAGTTGTGTGACAGTACATTATTTTGATAACTATGCTTTCATAAAACAATACAATATCCTCCTAGACATGTACACAAACACACACAAACATACACAAAGACACACACACACACAAACAGACACACACACTGCCTCTATGGTTAAAATAATCCCATTATTCCTAAAATGTAAAGTTATTATAGGAATGCTACTGCCATTGTAACTATATGTAAATTAAAGAAGAAGCAGAACTGATAAAAGACAAACTATGCATGATAAATTGATAAATATTGTCAAATGAATCTTTAATACTTGTTAATCCCGCTGGAATCACAAAACCTGCTTCTGCATATAATTAGACTGTAAATTATACATATGCCATCTTCACAAGCCTTTGGGTGTTATATGCATACATTTTCCATTTGCTTTCTGTAAATAAAATATATTGCCGTTTTTTGGAAAAAAAATTAAAAATAGAAATTCCAGAAGAAACTTTGAAGTACAGAAACCAGGTAAAATTATTTTTAATAGACTCAATTAGATAGAAGGCATTTGCTGCATACTGCTCATTCATTGGAAGAGCCGTTGAACTGAGTCCATATGCTTTATTCCATTGTCCCTAATGGAGATTTTAGTACAGCAATACACTCAATACACACGCACACACGCATTTGCCTATATCCTACATGCATTTTTTATGTGCAATATTATAATCACCTGCTCAGTCCCATCTTCAGAAGGCTCCTCTTCCTCTCCTTTTACGCTTTTAAATGTTTATAAGACTTACTGACAAATGGACTGAATATGCATTAGTGAAATGATTAAGTTCTTAACCAATTGACTAATTCATCTATGGATTTTTCAAGAAAGTGCTGTAAGAATTACTCCAAATTAATACTGGTCAACAATGAAAAGCCATAAGAAATTCTGGCCACCAAGTCTCAGAAATAATGAGCATTGCTAATCTGGCTGCCTCTCTGACAGTATAGATCCGTGATGGCAGGTGAGTTGGCACGCTGCCCTGACGATAGAGCCATCGCGTCCTGATTGGCCGGATCATAACCCTTGTTTTGAATGGGAGTTTCCGCAGTTCCTGATTGGTTAAAGTGATCTGACAGCAGCTATATAAGAGCTGTCAGGGGAATCTTCTTTTGCCGACTGTTACGGAGTTGTGGTTATGGTTATACAATAAAGAGTGTTATCTGCAACTCATGTCACCTCAATAATTACCACCCTCATCAACATTATAATGGCGAACCTATGGCACATGTGCCACAGCACGCAGAGCCCTCTGCGGGCAAACGAGCTGTCGTCCAGCTAAGCTCCACTGCGCATGTGCGCGCGCATCTCCCGCCAACCAGCTGATTTTCGGGATTTGAGATGGGCAAGGCGCATGCGGGAGACACGTGGCATGTGCAGAGGGGTCACGCACACATGCGCGGGGGTGTGTGGCGCGCCCCGCCCACGGTCTGTTTTTGGCCAGGAGGCTGCAGGGAGGCCTGCTAGGCCCAAAATGGGGTGTGGGAGGGTCATAGGCGCATGCATGGAGGGACGTGGCGGGGTTGTGCACGCATGCACAGGCGGGGGGTCACATTTCATTATGGGTGCCAGCACATGCGCTCTCTCTCTCTCTCTCTCTCTCTCTCTCTCTCTCTCTCTCTCTCTCTCTCTCTCTCTCTCTCTCTCTCTCTTCCGGCACACGACAAGAAAAAGGTTAGCCATCCCTGGCATAGACACTTTACTCCAGACTTTTGAAAGAAGATTTTGAGTATCAGCCTCCAACAAAAATAAAAACAAAAGATAGTTCTTAACTTATGACCACAATTGTGTCTGGAACTTCCATCACTAAGCAATGAGTCACACCCGATTTTATGGTGTGTGGTTTTTTTGGCCATGGTTTTTAAGAGAATCATTCAGTCACTAAGCAAATTTGGTTTCCCCTATTGATTTTGCTTGTGTGAAAGCCCTTTGGAAAGTTACAAATGACCCTGGGATACTGCAACAGTCATAAAATTTGGGGCTTGGTAACTACAGGTCGGTTGCCAAGCACCCAAATTTTGATCACGTGGCTGTGGAAATGCTGCAATGATTGTAAATGTGAGATCAGGTCATAAATCACATTTCCCCCCCCAAACTCTTGTAACTTCAAACCGTTGCTAAACGATTGATACATTAAAACCTACAGATTTATATATTTATTAATATGAATCTCTATAATTCCATTTCCTAAGGTCCCAGGCCATGTTTTTTAAAAGTAAACTAGTCAGAAGTTAATGTTTGAAGCAGTAAGCAGTTTGAAAAGGGGAAATTCAGAAGTCTTCCTGTTTGCTACTTACATTGTGGACAAAATTATTTCCAGGTTATTAAGTTAATGAAGGATGACTGACAATTAGTAGGCCTTTCAATCTATTAATGGGAAATGGAGGAACTGATCTGATGCGACGGCACAGTGGTTAGAATGCAGTATTGTAGGCTAATTCTGCTGACTGCCAGAGGTTCGATCCTCACGGGCTCAAGATTGACTCAGACTTCCATCCTTCCAAGATCAGTAAAATGAGGACCTGGATTATTGGGACCAATATGCTGACTCTGTAAACCGCTTAGAAAGGGCTGAAAGCACTGTGAAGCGGTATACAAGTCTAAAGGCTATTGCTGTTGCTTTCTTCTAGCCCCAACTCTTACTCCATCAAGAGCTTTCCTCAAAGTTAAAGAATGAGCATGGGCGTTGGGAGACAGCATTATCAAGAGAAATTGAATATCTCATGCCATATCTATTGTTATTTTTCAAACCGCCATTGCCCATTCCAAAGTGCTCAAATTAAGCTACATTCCTGGGTTGCAAAATTCCAGATTAATACCAGGTGAAAACAAAACGTTAATTATCCCTTTCCTCCTTACTAATAGTCATTGGATTATTTTTTTTAAGCCCAGGTATTTTGGGTTCATATTATCGATCCTGTCAAATGCTACTAAATAATAATATGAAACAAAATAAGCTTTCTTTATGCCTTAATCACCATGCAAGAAAAATGCCCGATGTCTCATTCAAATTATAAATTTATTTTGATGAACTCGTAGAGAAAAGTTGCAGTGGTCCAGGTCAGGGGTGGGTTCTAAATTTTTTTACTACCGGTTCTGTGGGCGTGGCTTATTTTGTGTGTGTGGTTTGGAGGTCATGTGACTTGGTGGGCGTGGCTAGCTGGTCAGAGTCATTTCTGGAAGGTCCTCACACTTACGACCAGTCCTCGCACTTACGACCCGACTCATTTGTTTGCTTTTAACACTGATCAGCTGTAGGACGGCCCTTTGAAGCCCCGTGGCAAGAGTTTATCTAGTCATCAGCTGGGACTCAGGAGGCAGCAATAGATTGGGGGTGGGACCAAATAAAAGGTAAGAATAACGTGAGGGGGTGGGGGGGTGAGAAGGCGGGGGGGAGAACCGGTTCAGTGACATCATATCGTCACCGTTATCGGCTCGGCCGAACCGGACGGAACCGGGAGGAACCTACCACTGGTCCAGGTTTTATGTTCAGAAGATGTCATGCTTGCTACACTTTTCACTTCGCATTAAAAAATAATGAAAAATAGGTTTGGAAATGTTTTAATCAGAATGTCTATGGAGATTCTCAGTCATCCAGGTCATGGCTGTCCCAAAGGTGCTTTTTCAAGAATCAACTGGACTATCTGATTTTTCTTTGAAATCATTTCGCTTCTTAACCAAGAAGCTTCTTCAGAACAGCCCAGGTTCACGTGATCCTCTTTGCGGCCTTCTGACAAGCAAAGTCAGTGGGGAAGCCAGATTCACTTCACAACCACATTGCTAATTTAACAACTGCAACGATTCGCTTAACAAATGTGTTGAGAAAAGTCATAAAATGGGCCAAAACTCACTTAACCGATTTCTCACTTGGAGACAGAAATTCTGAGCTCAATTGTGGTTGTAAGTCGAGGACCACTTGTATTTCTTTCTTCACATCAGCTGCAAAAGCAAATCTGAACCCTCCACCACCACCACTACCCCGCCCAAAAACCAGACATGGGCATCTGGATAGCTGGCCAGGGCCTCTGGAGCTCTGCTTCCTTTGCAAGTCCCAGTTCTACCACACCTTACTTCACCTCACCTCACTTCCAAGCAATCTGTCGCCAGTTGTCCTCAGGGGTGCTATTCAGCAGGTTCTGACAGGTTCTGGAGAACCAGTAGCGGAAATTTTGAGTAATTCAGAGAACCGGCAAATACCACCTCTGGCTGGCTCCAGAGTGGGGAGGGATTTTGCAATATCCTTCCCGCAGGAGTGGGGTGGGAATGGAGATTTTGCAGTATCCTTCCCCTACCATGCCCACCAAGCCACACCATGCCCACCAAGCCACACCCACAGAACCGGTAGTAAAAAATTTTGAATTCCACCACTGGTGGTCCTCTTATTTGTCAGTAGTTTGCTCAATGCTCAGACTTGAGCAAACAGGCCTTTAAAGCAACAGTGGTGATTCTTGTAAAACACTGGAGACCATTTCTGAGTGAAGCAGCTCTGTAGGTATGTGTGTGGTGACCAGAGGTGGGTTTCAGCAGGTTCTGACCAGTTCTGGAGAACCAGTAGCGGAATTTTTGAGTAGTTCGGAGAACCGGTAAATACCACCTCTGACTGCTCTCTCTCCCCCCCCCATCTATTCTCTGCCTCCCGAGTCCCAGCTGATTGGTAGGTGGTAACCTTCCCCTGGAGTGGGGTGGGAATGGAGATTTTACAGTATCCTTCTCCTGCCACGCCCACCAAGCCACGCCCACCAAGCCAAGCCATGCCATGCCATGCCATGCCACGCCCACCAAGCCACGCCCACAGAACCGGTAGTAAAAAATTTTGAATCCCACCACTGCCTAGAACCCTTTCACAGTTACTACTGTTGAGTCAGGTACTGCATATTCTATACCTGTGCATTTGGTTAATTGCAGTAGCCAATGGTCAAATCTGTCAAGATCCTCCTGAATCCTGAGTCTATCCTCCAAGTATTGAACGCACCCACCCCCATCTATTCTCTGCCTCCTGAGTCCCAGCTGATCAGGAGGAAATGGGGATTTTGCAGTAACCTTCCCCTGGATTGGGGAGGGAATGGAGATTTTACAGATTAACAGAGTTGGAAGGGACCTTGCAGGTTATCTAGTCCAACCCCCTGCCCAAGCAGGGGTCTGATGGCTCAGCAGACTGATAGCATTGTGATTAACACCAGCTGTCTGCAATTACTGTAAGTTCGAATCTCCCCAGGCTCAAGGTTGACTCAGCCTTCCATCCTTTCTAAGGTAGGTAAATTGAGGACCCAGTTTGTGGGGGCAATAAGCTGAATTTGTATTAATATACAAAAGTATGAAAGCTATTGCTTAACGCATTGTAAGCTGCCCTGAGTCTCCGGAGAAGGGTGGCATATAAATCAAATTAAAAAAAAAAAAAAGCAGGAGACCCTACATATGGCTCTATCTAGGATCAAACTCACAACCTCCTGATTGTGAGGCAAGAGCTCTATCTCTAGGCCACCAGGTCTTGTATATACTTTCCCTGGAGTGGGGTGGGAATAGAGGTTTTACAGTATCCTTCCCATGCCATGCCCACCAAGCCATGCCCACCAAGCCTTGCCATGCCATGCCACGCCCACCAAGCCACGCCCACAGAACTGGTAGTAAAGATTTTCGAAACCCACCACTGGTGGTGACACAGTATCTGCCTGGGGCTCCTTATCCACCTATCCTGCTATTGTAGATAACTTAGGATCTCCCTTAGGGATGTGCGGTCAAACTCTCCAGCTGACCATAATTTATTTTATTTTATTTATTTTTTATTTTTTATTTTTATTTTATTTTATTTCCAATTTATATACCGCCCTTCTCCCTGAGGACTCAGGGCGGTGTACAGCCAGAATTAAGAACATGAAATACAAATATTAAAAAACAGTTTATTTTATTTTATTTAATTATTTTATTTAATATAATGGTCTTTTTGTTGCTTTGTAAGATGTGGGACCTACCTCCTGTTGGATTCCTCACCTCCACCCATCAAACTGTTTCTTTAATAGACCAGCAAGAACGGTTACCTTCTTCCTACTTCCATCTCTATTTTGCTGCCATTAAGTACTAAAAAAGGGTTAAGGCTGGAATAACCAAAGACAATAATGCCCTTTGGACACTGTCCATGCTAAATAGCTCTGCTAAATAGCTCTGGAAAGTTCTTTCCCTTTTGATATACAAATACAGACAATGCAAATTCTTGTCTGTTGTTTCTGCTTCTCCCTGCCAATTAATGTTTGCTGATGTTTAATAAATAAATGTACAATCTATATCAGTGAAGGCTAACCTTTTTGCTGTTGTGTGCCAAAAATGGGGAAGCATGGGGGGGTCACGCCCTTGTGTGCCCACACCCATAATTCCATGCCTCCCTGTGCCCCTCCATGCATGCATGCTTGACCCCTCCCCACATGCGCATGCGACCCGACTGCGTCCCACTGCGCCCCACTGCCCAGTAGGCCCGTTTTTTGCCCTCCTCAGGCTCCAGAGGCTTTCTTGGAGCCTGAGGAGGGTGAAAACAGCCTTCCCCATTCCCCTGGAGGCCCTCCAGAGGCTGGAAACGGCCCATTTCCCGACTTCCAGTGGACCTGGAAGGCCCGAAAATCAGCTGGCCGGTGCACACATGCATGATGGAGCTGAGCTAGGGCAATGCTCGTGTGCCCACAGATATGGCTCTGCGTGCCACCTACGCGTGCCATAGGTTCACCATCATGGGTCTATATCTTTGCTAGCGGTACTGAGTGATGAATGTGTTTCTCCTAATTTGGATAGGGACATTGGCTGCTAGTGAGGCAGAGGGAGGGGAGCAAATACACCTGAAATTATTCAGAATAATATTCCTCTGCCATCATAGATAAATATGGTAGACCAGCGGTGTCAAACTCAAGGCCCGGGGACCGGATGCGGCCCGCCGGGTGCTTAGATCTGGTCCATAGGGCCGCCCGGGAAACAGCAAAGGATCAGCCTGTAGTGCCTCTGCCAGCAAAAACTGAGCTGTTTCTGCTAGCAGAGGGCTGTAAGCTGCAAACGGGGCTCAGGAGCCTGTTTTCACTGGCAGAGCGCTTGGGTCACTACAGGTGCCATGAGTGATGTCAAGCCGGCTACATCCACCCCGGCCATGCCCCCTGGCCCCCCCAAGGTCAAACACACAACCCTGATGCAACCTTCAATGAAATAGAGTTCGACACCCCTGTGGTAGACGGTACTTGGAGAAACGTGGCTCCAGATTCACTCCCTCTGGCTGATCCCAGGTCAAATACTGTCCCAGAGAGCACCAAAGACCTCTAATTTCAACCCTGTCTTACAAATATTCTCCTTTATTGGCACTGTCCTCAGCACACTCCATGATAGTGATTTGCATAATGAAATGGAAAAATCTATATAAGCTATCAAGTGCATGTGAAAGTTCTTGATGGTCCAGATCAAAGGACGAAAACAGATCCAACCGCAGGCCAAAAATATCAATAAAGATAACTTTCTGCTGTCAGTGGGATTCTTATATAGCTGTGATGGCGAACCTATGGCATGCATGCCAGAAGTGACATGCAGTGCTCTCTCTGTGGGCATGCGAGCCGTCACCCCAGCTCAGTTCCACCGCGCATGTGCACGCGGCTCCCAGGCCAGCTGGTCTTCGGGTCTCTGCTGTGCATGGGGGGGGCAGTGGCCCATGCGGGGGCCCATGTGCATGCACGAGGGTAGGACGCATGCGGGGGGCATGCATGCATGGGGTGTCAAGTTTCCGAAAGATGCCCTAATTAATTCATGAGCCATGATCCAAACTTCAAAGGAAATATAGTCATTTATTAGGAGCAACATTCCGGCAATACTGGGATGCAGTTAGGACTGATCCCATGTAGATTTACGTTCCCCTATGACCCTGTCTCTCCCCTCCTCTCTGGCCATGTCATAAATCACATTCTCCAATTACCCACTTTGGCTGGCTGTGAATCCTAACACCCTCCTTCTGATTGCGGTCAGAAAAAATGTATGGAATTCACTTCAGTTCTCCCTCCCTCCTGCTCATGGCAACTTGAAAGCTTTGCAAGTTGACATGGGGTGCATGCAGGGGCTTGCACATGCACAGGAGCGGGGTGCATGTGGGGTGTGTGTGCATATGTGGGGGGCAGGGCACATGTGGGGGGTACAAGTGCATGTGTGGTGTGGTGGGGCGGGGCGGGGCGTATGTGGTGGGGCTGCACACACATTGCATTTTGGGGGTTCAGGTGCATGTGTATGCACGCTTTGGCCAATTGGTCCAGAAAAGTTAGCCATCACTGTTATATAGGAATCACCTAATTTAAATTAAATTGGAAGTTAAATTAAATTGTTAAATGTTGCATTGTTCCTCCAGGCATCAAGAACTGAGACCCTCATCCCAAAATTGATTCAAGGGGGGTTTTTTGGGGGGGGAGCTCAAACCTCTCCTAGAGACACAATTTAGTCTCTTGATGACAAGTATAAGTAGCTAAGAAAGGAAATAGATGCTTATTCACTTGAGTCAGCTTTTCAGAAGATCCAGACCGTTAAACAAATAGGAATTATGAGTCTCCACCAAATAAGGAAATGATCGGGCTGTCACAGAATTAATACCAATGTTGTCCTTGCAGACAAAGCTTTCTTCATTTTTAAACATGATTCCCCTGACATTTATTTCCAAAACAATAAGGGATCATATCAATGTCTCATGTAGTAGCAAAGAATTAAGCATAATTATACTTCGAAAGTATAATTCAAAACTGCACATTCTCTGTATTTAAAGCTGTTTTTCTTTCATGTACATGTGTGTGTATGTGTGTGTTTTCTGACATGGAGGGAAATGGCATTCAATTCACAGTTTGAAAAACTCAGAGGGAATGCGTGTTCAAGAGGAGACAAGCTCCAGAAGATAAATTCTCAATGTATGTCATTGGATGTAAAGGCATAAACAAGTTAATTACAGTGCAACCAATGGTTGCATTTACCTGTTATTTTTAAAAAACAGCAGCAAAGCTATTGGGTAAATCAAATCTACAGCTCAGGTGTTGTAACTTGTTTCTTTTTAGGTACAACAAAAGTGATTGATGTGCTGCCAGAACTTCTCATTCAAAAAGCACGGGGCTCAGGGCTGTTGAGAACATTCCTTCAGGCTTTCAAACAACAAGGATTTTTTTATGAACCATTTCCCAGGGGCAGACAAGATTAGAATGGTTTCTCCAACTTGGATAATGATCACTTTATTCTTTCTCAGACGCAAGCAGCAAAGTGAATATCCCTCTATCTATCCCAGGGTCTTTCAAGAAATAACATGGATCGTGTCTTAGTGTTACTGTGAGAATAAAATGGCATCAGTCCTCAAAGAGCAATGAAATGCTCTTTGGTTATCTACGGGACCGCCTACTACCACCAATAGCCTCCCACCGGCCAGTACGCTCTCATAGAGAGGGACTCCTCCGGGTGCCGTCAGCCAAACAGTGTCGACTGGCAGTCCCTAGGGGGAGAGCCTTCTCTGTGGGGGCACCTACCATCTGGAATGAGCTCCCCCCGGAGATACGGAGGATCCCGGATCTGTGCACCTTCCGCCGCGCTGTGAAGACCTTTTTATTCCATCAGGCGGGCTTGGCCTAATCTCTTCCCTTTTTTAAATATGTAAATTTTAATCTGTTTTTAAATTATTGGGGTGTTTTAATTTGTCTGGGCCAAAATGATTTAATTTGATTTTATCTGGTTTTTAAATTTTTTGTATCTATGTATTTTATTGTTGGCTGTTCACCGCCCTGAGTCCTTCGGGAGTAGGGCGGTATACAAATCAAATAAACTAAACTAAACTAAACTAAACTAAACTAAACTAAACTAAACTAAACTAAACTAAACTAAACTAAACTAAACTAAATAGGCCAAGAGAGTGTATTCTTTGTGCAGGAACCCCAGATTTCAACCTTGCTACCTTATACATTTATGTATTTATTATTTGAACTTTAAAATTTAATAAATGTGTGAAAAATAAATGTATAGAATTATGACTTCTGCACTTCTTTCCATCAAATAGTTATCAACTTAATCTTTCCCCTCCTTCTTTTTAACATTATAATTCCTTTCCTTTTTCTATTTGCTTTTAACCTGCTTAATCCCCAAATCCTATATAATCAATTCATTGTTTTCTTCTTTCAACAAAAAGTCTGTATAAAATTTCCAGACTTTAGAAAAAGTCTTTGTCATGTGGTCAGCTTCGTTATTTCCACAAATTCTGCCAATTTTATAATCCAGTATGTATTTTATTATCCTTCCATCTTAATGCAAACAGAAATCGTGTCACAGTTACCATATATAGAATTAATTTTTCATATTTGATTTCTAATTCCATGACCATAAGACCCAACAGAAACAATTTTGGTTTTATCGCAATATCATATGCATCAGTGTATGACTTGCACCAAGAATTTCTTTGCTTTTTCATGTGCGTAATAAAAAGTCCGGTCTTTCTTTTCATTCTTCCAACATTTTTGGGATAATCCTTTATAACTTTTTTACAGCTTAAGCTGCTTAACTGTCATATACCAACATCACATCATTTAATAAATTTTTTCTCTTAGATTAAAACAGAATATTACATTTGCTTCTCACATTTTCCCCCATGTATCCATATTTATATTATAATCAAAATCTGCAGTCCCAAATTTTATCTGTGCTGTCTCAAGCTACAGTACTTAGCTGGATGGATTGAGGATCTAATTTGACAGTGCACCTTTCTGTATTCATTTTGGGTGGGTGGGGATTCATAGTACAGAGAATCGTAAGGATAGATGGGATCTCAGAGGCCTTTTAGCTCAACCCCCAAGGGAAGAGCCCTTATACCATGCCAGTCAAATTGTTGTACAATCTATTCTTGAAAATCTTCAGCCATTGAATATCCACAATCCCGGGAAGCAATCTGTTCCATTAATTAATTGTTCTGTCAGGAAATTTCTCCTTACTTCTAGGTTGGATCTCTCTTTAACAAGCTTCCACTCATTACTTCTTACCCTGCCTTCTGGCGCTTTGGAGAATAAGTTGATCCCTCTGTGAGAATCGCTCAAGTACTGGAAGACCGCAATCATGTCACCCCCTAATCCTTCTCTTCAATAAGATAAACACATCTATCTTCCTCAACCATTAATCATACAATGAGGCCTCCAAAAACGCCTCATCAGCTTTGTTGCTCTATTTTGCAAATTTTCTAGGGCCTCAGCATCCTTTTTGTATGATGACAACAAGAGCTGGATACAGTATTCCAAGTGTGGCTTCACTATTTATTTTATTTATTTATTTATTAGTTTGATTAATATGCCGCCCTTCTCCGGAGACTCAGGGCGGTTTACAATGCTTGTAAGCAATAGCCTTCATACTTTTGTATATACCTGCTTAGTAGGGCTTTTGGCCCCCCCTAAGCGGTGTTCTATTTTATACGAAGTCAGCTTATTGCCCCCACAATCCGAGTCCTCATTTTACCTACCTCGGAAGGATGGAAGGCTGAGTCAACCTTGAGCCTGGTGAGAATTGAACTCGCAGTAATTGCAGGCAGCTGGCAGCTAAATACTACTTTAACAGTAGTTTAGTCTACTGCAGCACCAGGCTCTTTATACTTCACTAGTGAAGTATAAAGGGGTACCATCACTTTTATTGATCTAGATACTATCCTTCTGTTCATGCAGCCTAGGACTGTATTGGCTTTTTTTTTTTTTTTTTGGCAGCTGCAGCATGCTGCTGAGTCATACACAAATGGTGGTCCAGTAGAACCAGAGGTAAGTTTCAGCAGGTTCTGACCAGTTCTGGAGAACCGTTAGCAGAATTTTTGAGTAGTTCGGAGAACCGGTAAATACCACCTCTGACTGCTCTCTCCCCCCCATCTATTCTCTGCCTCCTGAGTCCCAGCTGATCGTGAGGTGGTAACCTTCCCCTGGAGTGGGGTGGGAATGGAGATTTTACAGTATCCTTCTCCTGCCACGCCCACCAAGCCAAGACATGTCACACCCACCAAGCCAAGCCATGTCATGCCATGCCACGCCCACCAAGCCACGCCCACAGAACCGGTAGTACAAAATTTTGAATCCCACCACTGCCTAGAACCCTTTCACAGTTACTACTGTTGAGTCAGGTACTGCATATTCTATACCTGTGCATTTGGTTAATTGCAGTAGCCAATGGTCAAATCTGTCAAGATCCTCCTGAATCCTGAGTCTATCCTCCAAGTATTGAACGCAAAACACAACCCTCAGGTACTCCACTGCATGCTTCCTTCCATTAAGGACTACATACTGAGTGTAGTCCAAATTCATCTGGTGGTGCTACTGTCTATTCTATCTTATCTAGTAGGCTGTGGTCTATTTTGTCAAAGACTAAAAGACCAAGTATATTATGTCCACAACATTTCCCTGATCCAGTAATTTCATCACTTTATCAAAGAAGGCAATAAGATTTGGGTGGCATGATCTGATTTGAACAAATCCATGCTGGCTTCTAGTAATCACCTTGTTTGTTTCTAGGTCTCACAAATGTGCCACTTGGTTACCTTTTCCGAGATTTTCCCAGGCGTTGATGTCAAGCTGATTGGCCTATAATTTCCTTGATCCATATTTCCCCCTTTTGAAAATTACAACCACATCAGTTCTTTTCCAGTTTTCTGGTAGTTCTCCTGTGCTACAGGAGCTTTGAAAGATTACATTTAGTAGCTCCAAGGTTATGTCTGCTGTGGCCTAGAGATGGAGCTCTTGCCTCACAATCAGGAGGTTGTGAGTTCGATCCTAGGTAGAAGCAGATGTAGAGTCTCCTGCTTGGGCAGAGGGTTGGACTAGATGACCTGCAAGGTCCCTTCCAAATCTGTTAATCTGTTAAATCTGCCAATTCCTTCAGAGCCTTGGGATGTAAATCATCTGATCCAGATGATTTGTACTCATCCAGGGTGGATAGGTATTCTGTTACTAATTCTTTGCCTATTTTGACTTACATTCTTCTTCTATCCCTCTTGGTGCAACAATTATAACTATTTGTTTCCATTCCAAATCTTGAGACGGTTCCTTGCACTTAATTTCAATCTTTCATATCTTCTTTCCAAACAAATACTCTCTATATTAGTGTTTCTCAACCTTGGTAGGTTGAAGATGGGTGGACTTCAATTCCCAGAAGGATTCTGGGTAGCTTGAAGATGGGTGGACTCTGGGAGTTTAAGCCCACCCATCTTCAAGCTACCAAGCTACCAAGGTTGAGAAACACTGCTCTATATTGTCTATAATATTGGTTGTAGCTGCCAGAGTTGATCATAGATTCAATTTAATGAATTGAAATATATTCATTTCATCAAACCCGATAGATTTTGTACAATATGTAGCATTGGCACAGTCCAAATAACTGTACATAATTATTTATAGTGATTTATTTATTTTATTTATATATTATATTTCACATTTTAGGCACCCTGGATGCAGTAAAAATATTAGCACATAAATAAAAATAATAATAATACACAGGCAAACAATAGATACAAACTCAAGGTAAACTGCTCTAAACTCGATTGCAGAAAATACGACTTCAGCAACAGAGTGGTCAATGCCTGGAATGCACTATCCGACTCCGTTGTTATATCCTCAAATTCCTTAAAACTTTAACCTTAAATTGTCTACTGTGGACCTCACACCATTTCTAAGAGGTCTGTAAGGGGTGTGCATAAATCTACCAGCATGCCTACCATCCAGTGGTGAAATCCAATTTTTTTAACTACTGGTTCTGTGGGTGTGGCTTGGTGGGTGTGGTGTGGCTTAGTGGGCATGGCAGGGGAAGGATACTGCAAAATCTCCATTCTCTCCCCACTCCTGGGGGAAGGATACTGCAAAATCTCCATTCCCACCCCACTCTGGGGCCAGCCAGAGGTGATATTTGCAGGTTCTCCAAACTATTCAAAATTTCTGCTACCAGTTCTCCAGAACCTGTCAGAACCTGCTGGATTTCACCCCTGCTACCATCCCTGTCCTACTGTCCCCATTTATTTGTACTCATTTCATGTGCTCATGTCCATGTTTATACTTCTACCCGTTATCTCATACATGTTTGACAAACTAAATAAAATAAAATAAAATCAATGGATATAAAGCCAAAAGAATGACAATAGTTACAACAAAACAAAACAAATTTAATCACACAATGTAGAAATCAGTAGCTTTGCTTCATTCCTTGCTAAATTTATCTAGAAGAGACTCATATACATTCAGTATGTCTGACTTCCAAATAAACATTCATTGAATTCATACTTTACGTTCAAGTGTGAGATTATTTTTGACTGGTTTTAATAAGAACTAAAGTTTTATTGATGTAAAATGAATCCAAACTCCACCTAAATATGTTTATCTTACATCTTAAGTGGTCCAAGACATGCTCAAACAGTTTTTCTAAGGATTATGCCTGCCAAACATCTGTGATTGAAGTATTATCTATTACTGCAGCTATAAAACAATCCAAAATGCAACCCTAAAATTAAATCAGAATACCTTGGTGGAAAAGCAATTCTCTTATTTGCCCCTGGAGGTCACTATGGCAGTTTAAAACTCATGCAGCATAAAATGCAACTAGAGAAGTCCAAAATGCCGTTTAAAGCATATATTGAATCTAAAAGTTTTCATGCATTTTGTGGAGGTACAAAAATGCAAGACTTCAACTGAACAACAATTATGTTACATTGCAATGCTGTGTCATTAGTAATAACATTTTAGATAGCTGTTTGCTGAATTTTAACGTTTTGTAGAAGGATGAAATTAAATCAAAATTTAATTAGAAGAACCTGAGAAAAAAGACCTGGGATTTCAGTACAGGGAGCTAAAGGAAGAACAGATAGAAAAATATTCTAAACAGGATCCCAAATCTTGTGCAACGCTCAGTTCCCCAGTCTTGTCAAATTAAGGCTGCCAATTCAACTTCTCAATAAATCTGGGCATATATCGCTCTTTTCCGTGTAATATATACTAGTGGCAGGAGCCATGCTCCAAAATGAGGCCATAGCAAAACATTTGTTCTGGCCACTAATTATAGTAGACATTTGGTCACTTTTTCCAGCATTTAAAGTAGTTTGACAGATCTGATCCTTATTGGGTAGAAAGGTTAAGCTTTATTTTATTTTTCTCTCACAAGAAACTGACACTTTAGATCAGGGGTCTGCAACCTTAAACACTCAAAGAGCCATTTGGACCCATTTCCCATAGAAAAGAAAACACCGGGAGCCACAAAACCCTTCCCGTGCCTGACTATTTCTTGAGTAGCCACAAAACTAGCATATGTAGTTGAACTAAACGTTCTGTTTTCTTCTGAAACTTTTTTCTTTTCTTGGATTTATTCATGGTTAGCCTACCGGGGGGTTGAAAAACTCAATAAATCGCATGCCATCAGTTGTCACACATTGGTGGTTGTGTGATGCATATTTTGAGTGACAGGGAGTGTGACAGAGCCACATGCGGCTCCAGAGCCACAGGTTGCTAACCCCTGCTTTAGAGTACCATAATTCCTGTTTGAAAATAGCAGGTAATAACATTTTCTGGAAAAGTGAATTCAGAATAGAATGATAACTCTCAAATTACATTTGTTGGAAATATAAACAAGATCAGGGTACTTTCTTCCATACCTGGTGGCTTTGCCCGGAAATCAAGAAATATTGGAGGAAAATAAAAACATGGATAGTAGAAATAATAGACCAAGAAATTGAATTAGAACCAGAAATCTTTTTATTAGGCATGATCAAAGGAACATTAGACAGGATATAAAATACTTAACACTACATATAATTATGGCGGCTAGACTGACACTAGCACAATTGTGGAAAACAGATCGTTTGCCAACGGATCAGGAGGTAATTCAAAAAATTTATGCATGTGCAAAAATGGATAAATTAACCTTAAAATTAAAAGACAAGGAAGACTCAAAATATTTCAAAGTATGGAATAGATGGTACAAGTGGATAAATCAAAAGAAAAAAGGGTAATGCCGGCCACATGACCACGGAGTCGTCTTCGGACAGTGCTGGTTCTTCGGCTTAGAAAGGGAGATGAGCACCACCCCCTAGAGTCAGGAATGACTAGCATATATGTGCGAGGGGAACCTTTACCTTTACCTTGATACATAACAATTTAGTCAATAAAGATAAAGGTCAAAGAAATTCAAATGACACTTTTAAGTGCCTGCTCTTATCCTACATGGGACCAACAACTATTGCTAAGAAACGCAATCATAAAAAGCAATGTCACATAATTGCACCAACTTACACAGCAGTTTTAGCATTCCCAGTTGCTGTCTTTAGGCAAATCCCACACAATCGCGCCCAATGGCCTCGTGATCACTATTTGCAACCTTCTTGCCAGCTTCCTCATTGACTTTGCTTGTTGGAAGCCAACAATGAAGGCCACAATCACGTGATATGGGAGATTGTGACTGTTGTAATTATAAGTTGGTTGCCAAGCACCCAAATCACAATCATGTGACTGCACAGACACCATATTGACTGTAACTACAAGGATCGTAATTTAGCAACAGCATAGCTTCAAATGGTTGCTGAACAAGTGAGCATTACCTATACTATCTGGGAATACTAGATACTGGTAGATTTGCTTTTTTTTGGTACCACAAACACTGTGGCCCTTAATGCAAACACTGTGGAAAAGTAAAGATTTACTTTCCAGTACCACAGATACTGCTTTAATGGCCATAGAGCAGTGATGGCAAAGAGTTTGCACTCAGTATGTCAAAAATTCAGAAAATGCCTATCTTGATTATGTTGGCATGTCACACACACACCCTTCCCAGACACAAGAGGCCTCTTCGGATCTCCTCACAAGACTCTCTTCTCCTTTCCTCTCCTGATTCTCCAGAACTTGCACAAGAGAGCTCTCCTCAAACAGGGTCTCTGGCACCTCAGAAATGTGCATGAAAATGCTTGCACAATTTTCTCAGAGGCTGCGTGAGACCAAGGCTTTCCAATGCAGGGGTCTCCAACCTTGGCAACTTTAAGACTTGTGGACTTCAACTCCCAGAATTCCTCAGCCAGCAAAGCTGAGGAATTCTGGGAGTTGAAGTCCACAAGTCTTAAAGTTGCCAAGGTTGGAGATCCCCTGTTCTAGTGAGGATCCAGAACAGAGGTGAAATGCTCCCGGTGTTACTTAACACCAGCTGGATAGGAGCCTGGATAGCTCCGCAGACTAATGCATTGTAATTGAACACCAGCTGTCTGCAATTAAAGTAAGTTCGAATCTTACCAGGCTCAAGGTCGACTCAGCCTTCCATCCTTTCTAAGGTAGGTTAAATGAGGACCCAGTTTGTGGGGGCAATAAGCTGACTTTGTAAAAATATACAAAAATATGAAGGCTATTGCTTAACGCATTGTAAGCCGCCCTGAGTCTCTGGAGAAGGGCGGCATATAAATCAAATTAAAAAAAAAACCAGTGCTTTAGTCTGCAGCACCACCAAGGTTCTTGGTTTTTCCTTTGGGGGAAATATAATCTTCTGACTCGTTTAATATCCACCAAAATATTTCATTCTCGGGGGGGGGGGGGGGGGAGAAGGGGAGGCTTCCCACATTACCGTTTGATTGATCGCCACCATCCCTGCCACCAAGCTCGACTTCTGCCCGTCCTTGCAGATCCAGAATGCGGCCGCGCGGGTGGTTATGGGCGCAACTCGTTGTGCCCGCGTGACGCCCCTCCTGCGCGAGCTGCACTGGCTCCCAGTGGTCTTCCGGGTGCGATTCTAGGTGTTGGTTACCACCTTTAAAGCGCTCCATGGCATAGGACCCAAGTACCTTCAAGACCGTCTTCTGCCACCAAAAGCCTCCCACCGGCCAGTTCACTCTCACAGAGGGTCTCCTCAAGGTGCCATCAGCCAAGTTATGTCAGCTGGCGACACCCAGGGGGAGGGCCTTCTCTGTGGGAGCCCCAGCCCTGTGGAATGAACTGCCCCCAGAAATACGTAAGATCTCCAACCTCCGGGTGTTCCGCTGCGCACTGAAGACCCTGTTGTTCCGCCAGGCAGGGCTGTCAATATAATAATTTTAAATTGGGGTATTTTAATTTTTAGGGTTTTAAATCGGCCAAATCTATTTAATTATTTTAATTTTTAATTATTGTTGTGTCTTGTGTTTTTAAATTGGCTGTACACAGCCCTGAGTCCTTCGGAAGAAATAAAATTATTATTATTATTATTATTATTATTATTATTATTATTATTATTATTATTATTATTATTATTATTATTATTATTATTATTATTATCCCGGGCCAACAGAGAGCGCTCTGTGACCAGCCTCGCCAGGAAAGTTAAAGCGGCATCAGGAAGCCGCTTCTTTCGCCAACAGGGAGCTCCCGGGCGGCTTGTGCGCTCCTTGAACGCTCCGCTCTGCAGACACTCCCCGTCCCATTCCACCTCGCCAGACACACCTCTCTGCCCCCGCCCTCCAAGCGCCGCCGCCGCCGCCGCCGCCCTGTTTTGGTGCGTGCAGGTTGGGTTGCCCAGGAAGGCAGGCAGGCAGGCAACTTTGGCTGCGCCGCGTTCTCAAGTCCTTTTGGGGACCCATCTGCGGTCTCCATAGAGACTTTTTGAGCAAGCAGATCCTTTCAGGTTTGGTGACAAATAGGCGAGAGAGAGCAGAAGGGGAGGAGGAGCCGGAGGGAGAGGCGAAGAAAAAGCAAGCCGCAAGGGAAAACGCAGCTCCCACGCCGGGCAAACTTTCCCAAAGACGAGGCGCTACGCGCGCTTCCCGGATCCGTCCCGACTCTCGCCTAAAAAGCCCAACTTTCTCAGCCCTCCGATTGAGAACCCAGAAGAGCCCGGCCGGGGGAAAAAAAAACCGTCGCGGGAAAGTTGCGCTCCTTTGGGAAGGCATAACTTTGAGCCCGGAGAAGAAGGGACGCGTGCGCCGGGCTTCTGGTCGGGGGAGAAAAGGAAAAGAGGCGCGTCCCCGGAGGGGAGCCGCTGGATCTGCGCCACGCCGGATCTCTCTTCAACCTGCCGTCGGGCTTCGGGGGCATCTGGACTCAGCAACCTGAGGGGGAGATCGGGCGAAGAAGCCGCGGCGTTCGCAGCGCTATAATGGCGAAGCCGGGATCCGCTTTGGGCAGCTGCCGTCCAGGGTGAGCGGCCGGTTGGGAAGCCAGCTTGGGTGGCGAGGAGCCATTTTGAGCGCCGTTTCGACGAAACCTCGACGCAGCCAACTTTGAAGGTGGGCGAAAAGTTCGGCCTCCCCCGCGCCGGAGGGGAAGGGGGGTAGCCTCACCCCCCCCCCCGCCCGCCTTTTTCCAGGCTCCCCAGCAGCTGCTTGATGGACGAGGCCGGATGAGCAGCTCAGGGGGGTGGATGGATTTTGTAGCCCTTCGGCCGTCCTCCCTGCTTCCTAAGCCTCGGAGATGCTCCGTTTGCCGGGGGCCGCCTGCCTGTCGTGGATCTCGCTGCTGGCGCTCGCGACGGCGGGCTGGGAGCTGCATCTCCTGTGCGGCGGCAACGGCGGCAACAACGGCAACCCGGGCCGCTTGCTTTTGGACCTGTCGCTGGGGCCGGAGTGGCTCTGCGCTCTGGACGAGACTCGGACGCCCCGTCAGCTGAGGGACGCCGTGGAAGCCACGAGCGACGGGCTGTTGAAGACGACGGAGGCGCCGGTGGAGTGCGCGGGCCTGAGGAGAAATCCGCTCCCGCTCCATTTGCGCCTGGCTTCTCCGGCCGGCGGCGTCTTTCTCGCGCTCCGCCTGCCTGTTTACCTGCACGGCTGGGGCTCCCCCGGCCGTTCCCCCCGCGTTGCCACCCTGCCTCGCCTGGCCGTTTCTCCAGCTCTTCCCCAAGGGCGGCGTTTGGCTTCTCTGCTGTGCTTCCCTCCTCCCTCCGGGCAGCAGGTGCTTCCCAAAGTGAGGGAGGCGAAAGCAGGAGCCCTGCTCTGGGCTCTCATGACCCTGACCAGTTTCCCACAGTGTGTCTGCCCCGATGGTCGGCCTTGGGGGGAAGTTGGGGAGAAACCACTAGACTGCCGTCTTCCCCAAGGCAGCTGTCCCCTGCAGCTTCTTTGTCACTTGAAGACGACCCAACAGAATGTTCTGGTAGATCTGGGAAGGCCTAGGCATTGGGGAGTGGAACAGCCAGTAGGGGGTAAATTGGAGGTGAATAGAAGCAGGCAAGAGGTCTCCCCACCATTGGCGACTCAGGGTGGTGGCAGTTGGGATTCTGGCCCTCGAGGACCTCGGAGGATGAGGAGTGTGAACAGCCCACCTCAGTTCAAACTGCCCAATTACCAAGTTTCAATTGCTGAGAACCAGCCTGCGGGTACCCCGGTCATCACCCTAGAAGCCCATGACCCAGATGAAGGGGAGGCAGGCCGATTGACCTATTCTATGGAAGCCTTTTTTGACAAGAGATCCAACGATTACTTCTCCGTCGATTCTAAGACGGGAGCAATAGTCACCAGCCGTAAGCTGGATCGAGAGACAAAAGACACCCACGTGCTTCAGGTGACGGCGACGGATCATGGGTCTCCACGGCATCGCTCGGCAATCACCTTCCTGACTGTGACGGTCAGTGACACCAATGACCACGATCCTGTGTTTGAACAGCCGGAGTATCGAGAGACCATTAGAGAGAACCTGGAGGTAGGTTACGAGGTGCTAACTATTCGTGCCACAGATGAGGATGCTCCGGACAATGCTAATTTGCTCTATCGTATCCTAGAACCAGGCTCTGGGGAAGGGATTTTTGAGATTGACCCATATTCTGGTGTTGTGAGAACCTGTGCCACTGTGGATAGAGAGGAAGTCTCAGAATACCATCTTGTGGTCGAAGCCAATGACCAAGGGAAAGATCCAGGTCCACGAAGCGCCACAGTTACGGTGCATATCACAGTGGAAGATGAGAATGACAATTCCCCACAATTCAGCGAGAAACGTTACTTGGTACAAATACCAGAGGATACTCCAATCAACAGTCAAGTTTTGCAAGTAAAAGCCACTGACCGAGACCGGGGCAACAATGCCCAGGTCCATTATAGCATCGTCAGTGGCAACCTGAAAGGCCAATTTTATATCCATTCTTTCTCTGGCTCTATTGACTTGATCAATCCCCTGGACTATGAGAGCATTCGAGAGTATACCCTCAGGATCAAGGCACAGGATGGAGGGAGGCCTCCACAGATCAATTCGAGTGGGATGGTGTCCATCCAAGTGTTAGACGTCAACGACAATGCCCCTATTTTTGTGAGCACTCCCTTTCAAGCCACTGTGCTAGAAAATGTCCCCATAGGATATTCCGTGTTACACATTCAGGCAGTAGATGCTGACTCTGGGGACAATGCTCGCTTGGAATACAAAATCTTTGAGCTCTCCCATCTTCCTGCCTTGGCATCTTCAATACAGGGGAATACAGGGTTTCCATTCCAGATCAACAATAGTACAGGTTGGATTACAGTGTCAACTGAGCTCGACCGAGAGACTACAGAGAATTATCATTTTGGGGTGGAGGCCAGAGACCAGGGAGTCCCTGTCATGTCTTCCTCTGCCAGCGTGTCTATCACGGTCCTTGATGTCAACGATAACAGTCCTACTTTCACTGAAAAAGTATATCAACTCAGGCTGAATGAGGATGCGGCAGTAGGCAGCAGTGTCTTGACCCTGACTGCAATGGACAAAGATGTCAACAGTGTAGTAACCTACCAGATCACGAGTGGCAACACAAGGAATCGCTTTGCCATTACTAGTCAGAGCGGTGGTGGTCTGATCACTCTGGCCTTGCCCCTTGATTATAAGCAGGAAAGGCAGTATGTGTTGACCGTCACGGCTTCAGATGGAACTCTGTTTGATACAGTGCAAGTCTTCATCAATGTCACAGACGCCAATACACACCGACCAGTTTTCCAAAGTTCACACTATACCGTGAGTGTCAGTGAGGACAAGCCCATTGGAACATCCATTGTCACCATCAGTGCCACGGATGAAGATACTGGAGAGAATGCCAGAATTACTTACATCTTGGAAGACAACATCCCTCAGTTCCGCATTGATCCTGACACAGGAACAATCACTACCTTGATGGAATTAGACTACGAGGACCAAGCTTCTTACACATTAGCCATCACGGCCCAGGACAATGGGATCCCCCAGAAGTCTGATACCACCTATGTAGAGATCCTCATTCTAGATGCCAATGACAATGCACCTCGTTTTCTTCGAGATCGGTATCTGGGCTCTGTTTTTGAAGATGTACCTCTGTCCACCAGTGTTTTGCAGGTGTCCGCTGTAGACCGTGACTCGGGTCCCAATGGCCGCCTGGTTTATACTTTCCAGGGTGGGGATGATGGTGATGGAGATTTTTACATTGAAGCCACATCAGGGGTGATACGGACCTTGCGCAAGCTGGATCGTGAAAACGTGGCGGTCTACAGCTTGCGTGCTTTTGCTGTGGATAGGGGTAGCCCACCTCTCAAGGCATCCGTTGATATCCAAGTTACTGTACTGGATATCAATGATAACCCCCCTGTGTTTGAACAAGACGAATTTGACATCTTCATTGAGGAGAACAGTCCTGTTGGTTCAATCGTGGCCAGGATTAGTGCAGTAGATCCTGATGAAGGAACCAATGCGCAGATCATGTATCAGATTGTAGAGGGGAATATTCCTGAGGTCTTCCAGCTTGACCTTCTTAATGGAGACCTTACAGCCCTGATGGACCTGGATTACGAGAGCCAGACAGAGTACGTAATTGTGGTACAAGCTACATCAGCCCCACTTGTGAGCCGAGCTACTGTGCACATACGCCTGCTGGATCAAAACGACAACCCTCCTGTGTTGCATGACTTTCAGATCCTGTTCAACAATTATGTCACCAACAAATCTAATAGCTTTCCTTCTGGAGTGATTGGCAAGATCCCTGCCCATGATCCTGATGTATCTGACCAGCTTGACTATACCTTTGTCCAAGGCAATGAATTAAACCTGCTGGTTTTGGATTCTGCTACTGGAGAACTGAAGCTCAGCCGAGATTTGGATAACAACAGACCCCTTGAGGCCATCATGAAAGTATCCGTTTCTGGTAAGTGTATTTCTTTTGGAGTTTGTGAAGTCAGATAATGGTAGCTGCACTCCATTTATTTATTGGATTGACAATATAGGCAAATGGGAACTTTATACATTTTGATTTTTAATTTTCTGTACTGGCTGAGCAATTCTGGGAGTTAGTTCATGGATCTTAAAACTGCTGAGGTTGAGAAACACAGTTCTATACTCATGTGTTTTGGTAAGAAAGCTGAAAGCAGACAAGGAAAACTTCAAAATTGTTGAACGAAGTCATGCTTAGTTTTGATACCCTTTAGGAAGATTTAGCTAGTCATGTTGTGATCCACAGAAACTTGAATAATACAAGGTAAATCAAGGTATAATGGTACTGTCTATTTCTGCTGGTGAGCTGTTACCCATGTTTAAATCATTCAAATGTTGAACATATATTAAAAATAAGCTAATAATAAATCAGTAATAAGCTGGATCCTTCAAAATAAGATGTAGTTTCTGTTTCCATACCTTCAGAGCTTAATCCTAAACACTAGTAGTATTAGGAAATTTGTCTTAGTTCAGATGAGTTCTAACTGCCTATATTGGATAATTCTTTATAATTATAATGAATATGTCTGTAGGAGCAAGTGCTCAACAAACACCTTATTTGTGAGACCATAACGATGTATGATGTATTTATCTAGAATATTTAAGTAATTTAACTATTTTACATGCTTAGCATTTTAAGGCCAAAGTTCATTAATGTAAATGCAGGAGATGGCAACAGTAGTAGTAATAACCTTAAAGCAACCAGAAGCCTGAGACTTGGCAAGCCAGGATTCCTTCTTTTTGTATGTATCTATTGTCATTATTTCCAGACATATTTTAGTAGGAGTAGAACACTTTAAGGGCAAATTCCATAGCATCCTGTTTGATGATTAACATAATAGATTTTGCCTAGCCAAGATAAATCCAAATGCATTTGCAGTATCAACAAGGATTAGTTTGATATTGTTGTTGGTGTAGGAAGAACAATGTATCACTTATCTCTAAAGTAGAAAAAAAAAAAGATTTCCACATACCCATTAATATGATGCTCCCAAAATATGGGGTAATATTTTGGCTGTAAGAGGCAATATTATGGGGGATGTAGTTTTTATGGACTTTTTGTCCACATTTCGTGGACAAACGTTAGGCATGTAAAAGCAGATTTACAAACCCTCTGAAATTAAAGGAATTTAGGCTAGATTTTATCTTCTAATAAATTTATTTTGGCATCAATTTTCATAGGCAAGACTGGCTCCATCATTTGTATTTGACTCTATGAAGAGTTTAACAAGTTAAAAGAGTTTAAAAACACTTGTATTGAATCTGACTAAATGGCTTTAAGTGCTCTTGAATACTATTTCATTATTATTTTGTAAGCAACTTTGAAAAATATTAGGAAATTAAGAATTGTAGAAGCAATCTCATTCATTATAGTACATGTCTAGTTGCTGCCTGCAGTAGTTAGTTGCACACCAGGTAGTTAGTGTTAAACAAAATTTACACTGGATCTTATTTGGCAAGGTGATTCATATATGTTTAAATGTACCAGGTTTTGTTTTCTAACAAACTTTAATACATTCTACTGGCTATCGCTAATCATTTCTTATGTTAAAATGGCTTTAAAATGTTCAAATAGTTTACGTGCTTAATAGATACTGCAGTCAATTTTACTATAGATTTATACCTGAAAAACACATAAAGCACATTTTGTAGGGAATAATCAGCTCTTGCATATGGACTGTCATTCAAACTGTGCCATTGCTCTTTATAATTATAGCATCAGTGTGGCCAAGTCTAGCCTTTTCCAGTTTCATTCTTCTGGGTTTTTTGTTTTTTTGCAAGCCTCTCAACCAGCTGCAACTCTTGTTGACCTTTTGAGCCTTATTGTGAACTGTATCTTGTTAGGGATGCTTTTCACTCCCGATGGTCTTTTCGCTTTTGTGTGAAATGGCTTCAGCGTGTGTATTAAATTTGGAAGGTGTTTTTCCTTGCCCTCTTTGTGCTGAAATGTTACTCAAATTAGTCTGATTCTGTCAGCACTTAATTAGAATGTAGTGCCAAGGAGAGAAGTCAAGTCAGTGCAACAGTAGTGTGCTCTGTCATGCTTACACAACTAGTGCTAACACTCATTGTTAGCCAAAGCATCAATAATAATACTCACTGTTAAAATTGATGACTTTATTCAACTTATCCTTTCTTTATTTCATTAGATTTAGATGCCAGTTTATTCTGGGTGGTTTGCAATTTAAACAAAAGAAAATTATTCCATATGTATTATGGGGGGGAAAAATCAACTTCTGTCAAGACAGTATACTAAGTACCCTTGATAATTGAGTAAGATTTCATCCAGATCTTTACCAGTAATTAATTGCAGTTAACATAGTCATTACTTCTGTGTTAGGTAGAGATTTCCAGAGATAATATCTGAGTTGACTTGATTATCTTGGCTTGTAGTGACTTGTTTTTGGATTATGCCTATGGTCATAGTCAAGCTGAATCAACTGATAACAGTATAATAATATCTAATGTTGAAAGATAAAAGGACATGTCATAAAACAAACCTCAAACTGTACTACATGATTTGATAAAGTTCAACACAGAAGGAAAGGAGTATCTAAGTTTGGATTTTCACTATAATCATCCTAAAGATTCCAGTGGATGTAATCAGGTTGATTATATCTAAAAAAATGAATTGAACATGTTAACGTTTCAAGTACCATTGTGTGTGTTTATTGTCTTCAAGTTATTGTTTGGGGAACTAAGCGTCAATCTAAAACAACTCCTTCATTCAGACCAAAATTTAAGCTCTCTCAAATATGATAATGACTGCCTTAGTTGAAGGAACAAAATAAAACACATAATTATTTATAAAGTTATACACAGGGGTATTTTGTATGTTTGGGAATTTATAGTGGTATAAGTATTATTTTTACTGTAGCTGTAAATATATTACAGTGTATATTGGTTTTATTGCTTCTGGGCAATTTTAACTCTAGTTAGTTTTTACTTCTTAATTTTAACTGCGGCTGGATCAAACCTTGATCCTGCGGTGGCATGGTATAAACACAGGTAGTCCTTGACTTATGACCACAACTGAGACTGGAATTTCCATTGCTAAGCGATGCAACCATTAAGTGGGTCACACCAATTTAATTAGCAATAGCACTTAGACTTATATACCGCTTTACAGTGCTTTTACAGCCCTCTTTAAGCGGGTTTCAGAGTCAGCCTATTGCCCCCAACAATCTGGGTCCTCATTTTACCGACCTCGGAAGGATGGAAAGCTGAGTCAACCTTCAGCCTGGTGAGATTTGATCTGGCAAATTGCAGGCAGCCAGCAGGCAGCAGAAGTAACCTGCTGTACTGCATTCTAACCACTGTGCCACCGCAAAAAAAAAAGAAGAAGCCTTTTTTGTCATGATCGTTCAGCAAATCATTCCGGTCATTAAATAAATTGGGAAGTCCTTAAACCAGTTTGGCTTCCTCCTTTGGAAAACCCCTGGGAAGGTTGGAAATGGTAATCACATGACACTAGTATCCTGCAACTGTCATAAATCCATCATGGTTGTCAAGCACCTGAATTTTGGAGGCATAGCAATGGTCATAAGCAGGGGTGAAATCCAGAAGGTTCTGACAGGTTCTGGAGAACTGGTAGCAGAAATTTTGAGTAGTTCAGAGAACCGGCAAATACTACTTCTGGCTGGCCCCAGAGTGGGGTGGGAATGAAGATTTTGCAATATTCTTCCCCCAGGAGTGGGGAGGGAATGGGGATTTTGCAGTATCCTTTCCCTGCCACGTTCACCAAGCCACACCACGCCCACCAAGCCATGCCCACAGAACTGGTAGTAAAAAAAATGGATTTCACTATTGGTCATATGTAAGTGGACTATATGTAAGTCACTTTTTTTAGCACTGTTATTAATTGTTAAATAGTTGTAAGTTGAGGACTATCTGTAGACTTTATGTTTCTTATATTACACCCTCAGTATAAATTTGAAGGGTTAAAATTGTCAGGAAATTTTAAATTGTGAGATATAGAATAGTTTAGTTGTAAAGTGGATATTACCTATAACTGTAAAAAACATTAATTATATGAGAGATGAAACTGAATAATACTAATACATTTGATGAGATTTTGGCCATTGAATTAAAAACTTCATCAAGGTGAAACTTTTCTACAATATTGTTGCAATAATTCAAAATGTAGCCAAATTATGAAGAAGTTACTGAAGATAAAAAGAGGCTGGAAGCTAATTTTTTTAAAAAAAGTTTGATATCATCATTGCAGATCACATTCATTTATGATATTTTAAATATTCTTGTAATATTTAACTTCCTTACTTGTTTCTTGATTTTAATGGAGGAACCCATTAAATTCATCTACCTGCAGGGAAAAACATACACAAACAGCTGTTTGCTGGATCCATAGTAGAACCTTGAAAGTGGTACTTTAAGTGACAAAGAAAATGTTACGTATCTACAGTATTTGACAAGTAATCTCTTTTTAATTAGAGTAATGCATGGAAAAAAATAAGATATCTACTGGTAATGCTTGCAGCAGAAACAGTTTATGCTACTATAGAAAATTCAAATTGAATTTAATAAATAGGAATGGAAATGGAAACTTGGTTAAATCGATATTTCAACATCATCTATAAAATAATGTAACACAAAGATAAATATAAGAGGTATATTGTGTTTGCATACATGGATATTTATGTCTATGCTGAAAGGCAGACATAGTAGACATCACAGCCTATTGATGTAGATATCAGTCAATCCAAAGAAAATATTCAAAATCCTATTTTACAATGGCTTCAGAACTAGGTGTCTCTTCTAGTGGAACAGGTTTTCTGGAAGCACTTTTGCATTCAAGCACACTCTTGAATCTATACTTTAAAAAGTCTGGTTTCTATGCAAATTAGTGGTGGTTGAATTCAAATACTTACTGAATTGCTCTCTGAATACCATTGTAATGTGAAACAACTTAGTTAAGTATGTAAACTTTTCAGAAATGGATTAATATGAACTGAGATAAGACTAGATGCTTTCCTGTTACCCCTGTTCATACACATGCGGATATCCCTCATATGTTTTTTATAATTGCACTGATTTTTTTTCTTTATAATAGTAAATGTAAAGGTTCCCCACGCACATATGTGCTAGTCGTTCCTGACTCTAGGGGGTGTTGCTCATCTCTGTTTCAAAGCCGAAGAGCCAGCGCTGTCCAAAGACATCTTCGTGGTCATGTGGCCGGCATGACTAAATGCCAAAGGAGCACGGAATGCTGTTACCTTCCCACCAAAGGTGGTCCCTATTTTTCTACTTGCATTTTTTACGTGCTTTCGAACTGCTAGGTTGGCAGAAGCTGGGACAAGTAACGGGAGCTCACCCCATTATGCGGCACCAGGGATTCAAACCGCTGGACTGCTGACCTTTCTATCGACAAGTTCAGTGTCTTAGCCACTGAGCCACCGCATCCCTTTTTATACAGTTTTTAATGTTTTTATATAACATTTATAACAGTGGTTCTGCTTTATTTAAGACCTTGCAATTGCAGGCCACTGTCTCATACAGGTGCTGAATTTTGTTAGAATTATGCAGAGTGAGCTGTTCTTTTATTTACTGCTGTTTTTATATACTTTTGCAAAGGCTTATTTCAAAATTTGGCTGTCACCTTGTTGCACAGGAAAAGAAAGAGCTGCTTTAGTTGCCATCAAAGAATGGATTAAGACATGAACTGTCTTAGTAGCCTCTCCTCTGTCGCTAGGGAATTAAATTCCATTAATGTAAAATGTTGCTGTCATGATATCCTTTTAGGTCAAACAATTATCTGATTGTCCCTTTCTATTGAAAGCAGGATATAATTTATTCTGATTATGAATCACTTGTTTTGATATGATTGTTAGATAAAGTTGTTCTCCGTACAGAAAGAAGCACTCACCTATCATCTGCCATATACTAAATACAGTAAGAAATAAAAATTTAATGTATTCTGAAATGTGATGAGGCTTGGTGCCTGTACGTGTTAGTTTAAGGATAATTTGAATTACAGAGTGACTTCATATACAACAGCAATTCTTATGAATCCAGTTCTTGGATTCATAAGAACTCTTAGGAAACCATATTGCCTATATAAGAAGAGATTTTCTTCTGAAATAAATTCTACTGAATTGAATTCCACTATGGAGAATTCTTAAACATCAAGTGTATGTTCCTAATATGACAGTGAGAAAAGGAAATGAGAAAAGTTGTGCTTTATGAACAAAATTCCATTCAAAATCCTTAGGATTCATAATGTTCTTATTGTGGTTAGAAAGTGTGCTGTTGTGTCTGTTCTTGCCTACAAATGTTTCCTTTTTAACCATGATGTTTCATTAGGTTCCTTGATTTTGAAAACTATATTTAGGTGTATTCTGGGGGAATAATCTGATTTGCAAAACCAATATAATTAATTGTTATTTATTGAGGACATTGCTGAAAATCTAATTCAGAAGAGGCAAGGCAAAGCGATTTTAGATTAGTGGAATGTTCAAGATATTCCTGTGTCATGTTGGATGTTATACCTTTTTTCATATTGGCTAGAAAAGATATTGCTAAATGAATGAATGCCTTTTCTGGAGTTACTTGTATGTTACTGATAAATTGGCTGTGTTTGTGTGCGTGAGAGAGTGTGTTTCAGTGTTACTGATTTGATTGCATGGTATAGTACAGGGGTCAGCAACCCGCGGCTCTGGAGCCGCATGTGGCTCTTTCATCCCTCTGCTGCAGCTCCTTGTTGCTGGTCGGCTCCACAATTGATAGAGTTTTCAGTTAGGACAGGTAGAGGAAAAAGGATGCCGCGCTAGGAGGAAACTCTATGGTGGGAAAACCGAATTCTAGTCGGCAGAGGAAAAAGGATGCCATGCTAGGAGGAGACTCTATGGTGGGGGAACCGGACTTCCGGTCAGCAGAAGAAAAAGGATGCCACGCTAGGAGGAGACTATGATGGGGGAACCGGACTTCTGGTCGGCTCCAGAATTGAACGGGGGCTTCCGGTTAGGACGTTTGTGGCTCTTTGAGTGTTTAAGGTTGCCGACCCCTGGTATAGTATATGTTCAAGTTTCCATGTGTTGAAGTTTCACTGAAAATAATCCAGTTCATATGCAATAGAATTGTAAATTCCCAAATCTTCCATCTCACCATTGCATCTATTGGGGCTTAGTTCTATGTATTAGTTCGTGCCCTGAGTATATCTCTTTACATTTTGAGAACTCCATGATTTGTATGTACGTTCAGGACTGCTGGATAAAAGTGCTGATAGCAGCTATAAATGTTTTAACAGGCAGTTACTATTTATCCACATAGAAGAGAAGCCAATGATTCCTGTAAGACTGTGCATGTTCTGACATTTATATGCACAGTCTAAGGGAGGGGAGGAACATGCAAAGTAAATTTATGCAATATTCAGAATATCATGGTTTTCACTCTTTTTTCTGCCAATTGATTTGAGAAAGAAAAACATTTCACATTGAACTACATTCAGATGATACCAGCATTTTCAACTAAACTACAAATCAGTCAAGTAGATTTCAACATTTATTTTCAAAGCATTTGCTTGTTCAAGTTTTATTAATTCGGTTGCTCTGAGAGTAGCTAACAATCCATTTGCCTATACAAGGACAGTGAATGTGTATAAACGAACTTGTTTATAATGACTGTACTTTGTCACTTAAAAAGGCAAGCACTAAATAGCAATGACATGGAAAGTGAGATCTCGCTCACTGCTGACATATGTAATTATAAACATACAGCTCTTATCATCTACAAAGCATGTGATGGGGAGCCAAACTGTTTTCAGCACTGTTTGGGAAAGCCTGATAGATCCCCTTGGTATAGCTTTGAAACTGCAGATAGCAACTGAGAAACTGTCCAAAATATTTCAGCGGTAGAAATAAGAGGATCTGTCAGTGAATAACAGCTGACCAACTGGGTAGTTGTGGTATTCTAGGAAATCTGTTGTGTAAATGGAGTCCCATAACTTTAGCTGGTTCTCTTGATAAAGGGAGGAAACGAATGACACCCGGAAGAATGAATAGTTGTGGTGTCAACCGTTTGCTTCATTTAAAATCTGTGCTGCATAAATAGAATCACTTTCAGTCCCAATGAAAAGAAATGCTTATATCAGCATTAAAGAAGACATATGCCTGCAACAGGAAGGGTTCCTGCCAACCTAAGAAGATAAAAGAAAACTAAACGATAGATGCATTAACTTATCTAATGTGGGAAGCCCCCCCCCCCCCCCCGCCACGCCGAAGAATGAAATATTTTGGGAAATATTAAAAAAGGCAGAATACTATATTTCTCCAAAAGGAGAAATGGAGAAACATGGGCTTTTTTTTGAGGCAGAAAGCAGCTCCCACTTTTTCTTAATAGCCCACAACAGATGTCAACACTTAAAAGATAAAAGAGCTTATTGAAAGAGGAAGACAGGTATCTAGATAGCTCCATTCATAAGCAAAGCAAATAGGGAGAAATCCATTCAAGACAGGATATTTTGAAACTCCCTGCAGCAAAGTCTGAACAAAGGCAGAATGGTAGGATTAGAAGCAGCCCCGTACCCAAGATCCAACACAGGGCAAAAGCCATTAAGCCATAATAGGAATTGCCCAACACACTTTTAGAAGACAAGCCTCTTCATTGCACCATCCCAGAGCAGTCCAAACTTCAAACCTCAGATAAGCAATAAGCCAGAGGTTGACCAGATTAGCTCAAACAAGCACCTAGGATTTGCATTTTCTCTTTTGCCTATAGAGCCAGCTATGACCCCTGCATAGCTCCATGGGAGTCTGACAACAACCAATAGAATACATGTTCTTGCACAGGAACAGGAAGCTCAAATACAAAGCCCAAAGAAGGTATAAAAAGCCCTCGTCCTCAACTCCATTTTGTCAGCTGCACCAGAACAATAAACACTGGTGGTTCTGTTCATCATTAAACCATCTTTCCAATCAGCCTCCATGTTTCCAATGTCTTTCTCCCAGCTTGGCACTGAACCAGATGGGTTTTCCTTCCAATACTGATAAATATGTATTTGCATGCATGTATACATACATGCATTGATACCATTTAACGTATGTACAAATTTTTAATTTAGTGGAAAAAAAAAGGAAAGAAAAAAATCAACGGAAGGAATAACCATTAGTATTAAAATGTTTAATACATACAGAATATGGTACACATTAATAGCCAAGTATTTTTTGTGTGTGTGTAGAATAAAATACATATCAATAGTAACATGATCCAGGTGTCTTTTCCTATTAACTTGTCTTTTCTCAGGAGTGGATATAATTTCCTCATTATTCTTATAATTGTTTTATCGCCTGAGCTTTTATGGGAAATTTTTTAAAGCATCAGGTTCCCTCTTTGCAGTATAGTTATCCTCCTCTATTGAAGCAAAATTGCTTCGCTTCGTTTCTAGAGGTCTCTTACTTTGCAAACAAAAGACCATCTGCCTTTTATCCTAATTTAAACTTTGAGAGCTAAAGCCACTGTGAAGTGTTAAATGTCTATCTCACAATGATCTTTATTAATGAATTTGAATGGTTGTCAATAACTCTGTATTAGTGTTGGTCACAGAAAGCCCTCCATAATGTTTATTCAGAGACTACTCATCAGAGTTGGCTTTCTGCCTAATTTATTATTTATAGCAGAAAAATAAACAATTATTTGAAAGACAAAATCTAATAGTTTGATTCACAGTTTGTTACAGAGTGAAAAGGAGGGTTTTTTTTCTATTGGTAATCCTTGTCGAAATGGTTGGACTTAAGTAGTTTGCTTTCCACTTCTTGACTTTTTTTAGAACAAACATGTTTTTAGCAATTTTCCTGCTGATACTTAATGGGTATTAAGAATGCTGAAGATTTCATTTAATATTGACTTAAGTAGAAGCATCATAGGGGCAAATGACTAATATGTGGTCACACAAATATTTTAAAATACAGATATAAAGAAATGGTAAAGCTTCATTAAAATGATGAATTGCTTATCCCATTCCTTTGAGGACCTGTTTTATACAAATAGAGCAAGCACATAAATTGCTCATTCTCTTTCTCTCAGTTAAGCTATTAATATTTTGGCCTTGTTTCCTGCAGGAAAATATGTTTGATAACTAAAGTCTTGTGTCTGAATCAGGGGTGCATTCTACTTACCTTTACTACCGGTTTGCAACGGGAGCGTCTGTGCATGAAACTTCTGAGCATGCGCAGAAGCCCCTTGATGACGTTGGGGCAGGTGGGCGGAGCCTCCCACCGGTTTTACTACTGGTTTTATAGAACCGGACAGAACTGGGAGCAACACACCAGTGGTCTGAATAGAAAGGTTTACCATTAGTTCAATGTGTTGGAAGAAACATCCTTCTAGGTTCTGCTCCAAGTGGGGAAAACAGACACTGGAAACATGGAGACTGCTTGGAAAGATGGTTTAATGGAGGACAGGATCACATAGCTTGAGTTCCTGAACAGAAAAAAGGGGCAGATACAGTAAATCCTCGGGTTTTTATGCTCTCTCTGGCTCTGCATTTCTTGGGGCCCCAAAAGAGTATCCTGATTGGTTGTCAGACTCCCAGGGGGTGGGGGCCTTGCTGGCTGATGGTCACATGTGCTTCCCAGGTCACATGTGGTGAGTTTCTGCTGCTATTGTGTAGAGGGCTAATCCCATCTTTGGCAATTCCTACTATGGCTCTGCCTGAAGGAGGCAGATCTTTGTTATGTAGAATAGACTGGCCCAGGCCTTAATGGCCCATTGACAAAGGGTGGGGGGCAGGAAGGTGGGAGCTGCTTTGTCTGTAAAATATGCTTCTCATATTTCTCATCCAGGGAAATATAATATTCTGCCTTTTTCATATTTCCTAAAATATTTCACTCTTCCAGGAAAGGGGTGGGTGCTAACTTCCTACAAATGATTGAATTTAATGACGAGGCAGCTTATTTTTATTTTATATTAAGTGAAGCAGCTTGCCTTATTGGTTATTGTGATTGTGAACTGAAATCTATTTTTCAGTGGGCCTTTATAATTTCTTTGAGAATTATAGAAACTTTGACTTCAGTAACAAAATGGCCTGTTTCCCTTTTTAAAATATTGACATATGTGATATCTGATGTAACTCTATGCATTCTTCCTTGTTGTGATTAACTTTGTGCAATATGAAGTTTATTACATGAAGGCAAGAGCATGAAACTTGGTTGTGGGTGATGCTATTGGATACTACTATAAAATGGCAAAATATTCAGGGATTTCTTGAGGAAATGTTTTTTAAAAGTTTAGAAAACTAACCCTTAAGGTTTAACCTAGATCAACTGTGGAGTTCTTGAGGCAAGATATAAAGCATTTGAATAATTTTATCTTACTATCAGTAATGGTTTAGCCTCAGTGCCTTTGTTTGTTGTGGTAATTCTTTCATTACAGATAGCATCACTTCTTCTGATGTGGTGTAAATGACTGGCTTATTGTTCCTGTTCTGTGTTGTCAGACTAGACCATAACTTTTCAAAGTCCCAGTTTAGGGCCTCCAGGGCTAGTTAAGTGACAGCATTTCCTGCTGTGCCTGATTTTAAAATCTTACCTCAGGCCTAATTATTACATGTGTTGATACAATAAACATTTCTGGAAATATCTGTAAACCGGTTTTTTCTATAAAATGATAGGACTTGTAGTGTTGGAAGATGTTTTTGGTGAATATTATTCTTTTTTTAAAAAAATAGTTTTTATTGAATATTTTACACTTTTAAAACCAAAAACATCATAGAAAAAGATGAAAAAATGAAAAAAAAGTCAACCCCTCCCCCAAAAAACACACACATACACCAAATAGTAAAATACAAAACATAAATAACAACATTACATAATAATAATATAAATGTTTTATAGATGGCATTTAGCACCAGCAAGATTGACAAAAATGTATTCCAACCTATCACCTAAATGTTGGAGATGCGGCCATAAATTAGGAACATACTACTACATGTGGTGGATGTGCCCAAGTGTTAAAAAATTTTGGTATAAAATCAGAAGGTGGTTAGAAGAGATTACACTCCAAAATACTGATTTCAAACCGGAGTTGTTTCTTCTAGGAATGATTGATAAGAAAAGTTTGTACTACATAACTTTGCATATGCTAACGGCGGCCAGAATTGCTCTGGCGCAAAACAATACACATCTGAAGAAATAGTAATTAAAAAGATCCTCGAATGTGCTAAAATGGATAAAATGACAATGGAGATTAAAGAAACAAATGATTCGGACTACTATAAAGTGTGGAATAGATTCTATACGTGGCTAGAAAATAGAAATCAAAACAAGAAATAAGAATGTAAATCGAAATTTGACCAATTGGAATCTAAGAATATTGAATACTGGTAAGGATAAAATATTGACTATGTTAATAAATAGAATGTAAGTATATATAACAATTTAGTTTATAAGAATGTTATACAAGAATAAGAGAATGATTAGGATGATTGAATTTAAAAATAAAGATAATTGTTGATGCAGAAAGTTGTAAAATATTATATAATGTTGTTGAATATTATTCTATTATAATAATTATCATATTATATTATTCTCATGAATAATAATAAGTGTGCAATATTTCTTTCTCTGGAATTTTAGAAGATTGTGCAAACTGTAACAGTAAATGAATAAAGTATATAGTGATATTCAGACAAATTAGTGAAAAAATATTATATAGAGTTATGCTTAAATGTGAGATTTTTAGCAAACACGAAATAAGTTAATTCTGAATTGTATGATTGGATCACACTGCATTCTGTTTATAATCGGGTGAAGATATGAATCCATATTTGAGTGGGAAAATATTAACATCAGAAAATAATAATCGATCCCTGGGTGACAAAACATCCTTTCACACAAAGATGGATAAATGTCATTAGCAAGCAATGAAAAAGTATGCTTCATCTTAATCAATTCTCCCTGTACTACAATATGTCTTGCATTGTGATCATAGCATTTGGGAGGTAAGCCTGCTCTGGATAGGATTACATAACTCCTTAAGCAACAAGAATTAGAGCTGATGCCAGACAATCTTGGAAGTTCAGGAGAACCTTTACCACTTTTACATGATGAGGTAAGGACTTCTGAACAGAAGGACTTGCATTGGAGCATTGATGTGCTAATTACAGAGGAATTATTGAGTCTGTCATCTGCACCATTATACCTGTCTGGTTTGGTTCTGCAACCCAACAAGACAGACCCAGACTTCAGAGGATAATTAGAACTGCATAAAAAACAATTACTACCAACCTGCCTTCCATTGAGGACCCGTATACTGCACAAGTCAAAAAGAGGGCTGTGAAAATATTTACAAACCCCTCACATCCTGGACATAAACTGTTTCAACTCCTACCCTCAAAACGACGCTATAGAGCACTGCACACCAAGACAACTAGACACAAGAACAGTTTTTGCCCGTATGCCATCACTTTGCTTAACAACTAATTCCCATAACACTGTCAAACTAGTTACTAAGTCTGCATTACTATTAATCTCATCGTTCCTATCACCCATCTCCTGTATGATTGTAACATTGTTGCTGGTATCCTTAAGATTTATATTGACTGTTTCCCTATGACTATGTATGTGTTGTACCTTATGATTCTTGACGAACGTATCTTTTCTTTTATGTACTTTGAGAGCATATGCACTAAGAAAAATTCCTTGTGTGTCCAATCACACTTGGCCAATAAAGAATTCTATTCTATTCTATTCTATTCTAGTCTAGTCTAGTCTAGTCTAGTCTAGTCTAGTCTAGTCTAGTCTAGTCTAGTCTAGTCTAGTCTAGTCTAGTCTAGTCTAATCTCCCATGAGATGTTACAATTTGAATGGATTTACAGTAATGTTTTTGCTGTCTTTTGTAAATTGCTCAAAGCTGTTACCATGTACAATATATAAAATGTGTAAATAATTGTCTGTCAAGTGTATCACTAATATATAACTGTATAGCATACTGGTTCATTTGTCTATTAAACTTAGTCAGGTGATATCTGAGCTGCAAAAATCCAGACAGATGCAGAAAAACTCTTTGCCGATGTCTACCACAATGTTTAAAATGGGTGGACTTCAACTCCCAGAATTCCCTAACTAGCATGAATCTTAAAGCTGCTATGATTGACCAACTCTGGTCTATAAGGAGTTTCTTGGATTTTTGCAATCCAAATCGAAATACATTCACCAGGCTTCCAGTATTAATGTTCTTATTTCAGTGCAAAGCAAGAAGGAATTGAAAGCTGACCCACTCTCAAACTCAGAACATAAACTACCTGTGCTACTCAAGCAAGGTCAAAGATCAAAGCTTTTTAAAAAAATCTGCAGTACTGTAGGGCAATGAACATTTATTAAGCTATCTGCCAGGGAGAGGGGCCTCTAGTTGTAGGATATATGGAACATGTATTCTTTGCTTTGATGCCTTGTTTCAGCAACCAATCTTTGTCAGCCTTGCATAGTGTAGATCACTATAGTCTGAGCTCTAAGCCCAATAGATGCTTCATTAAAACTGCAGAGTAATTCAATCGTTTTGGGAAAGCAAGATACTCAATAATTGAAAGACACGAACAAAGCAATCTTTTTTCACCCTTTGGGGCATACATTGCATTTTCAAAAACTTAACTGAAATTTTATCCTATTTCATTTGGTTCTTTTAACAGTTTACAGATTAGATTTTTTTAAAAAAATATTGATTATGTGGCTACCATCTCGGAACTTCCCATTGTCAAATTGCACCAAGAGGAAAATAAGATTTCTGCTTTTGCGTCAGACTTTAAATATTATTAAAAATAAAGACAAATGGAGAAGTTTTAATACTACTTATTTTAATGAAAAAAAAAGTTTTATGTAGAATCTCTAGGATCCATTGAGGACAGCAAACTTTGAAAGGATGTTTGTAGATAAATAATGAAATTAAAAGATTAATTAAACTTACAGATCACAATTGGAAAGAGGCAACAATTGGTAACAAGATGTGGATGAAACAATACAAATGTGATAAGGATCTATCGATTCTGAAATGTGATAGAGTGCTATAGATTTCCTTCCCACTTTATTCTTGGAGTTTTGTACTTCAGTTCTCACATAGGAGTGGCAGTCATGCTCTGGCGGTCACATTGAGGAAGAAAAATGGAGAGGGTGAGAATAATAAATCTATCTGAGATTAGAGTAGACTTTTATTTTTCAAACATTTTCAGGTGCACGGTGAATTCCTGGTTTAAGTTAATACCTCATACCTTGTGGTATTTATATTAGCTGATGAGTAAACTTCCTTCTTTTATTTTCAAAAGAAATGGGTGTGCTGTGCTGATAGGTAAATAACAGAATAATCTATTTTAGTATGTTCTGTGATTGGGGTTCGCTTATTTCTGTTGCAACAGGCTGCGTAGATTTATGCTGCCTTTCTGATTAAGTGTGTCTGACTGGAAAGTCTACAAAAGTATGATTTTAAAGGCAAAAGTAGTCAAAGCTGTGATGGCACAAATTGTGATTCATGCATTAACAATACTTACAGGAAATTAGTATTGAAGTGTATATGCATATACTGTACATGTGTATACATGAGAATGAGTGTATAGAGGTTAGTTGGTTAATAATCGTGTTGTATTAAATTAGCCTCCAAGCACTGGCACATTAGAATTTTGTGACAGGGGAAAAAAAGAGTTGTTTCAGTCCTAAATACTTACTTATAAAATCAAATGAAAAAACTTTCTCATTGATTGGTTTGGTTCAGCATTAGTATAAATTTACCTCCTTTAACTTGATGATGTCCATGTATATCCTCTTCAGCTCATATAATTCATCTGTTAATTATGTTGCTGCGGGTAATGATTTTTGAAACCGTTCATCTGGCCAACATCAGTTTCAGAAGCACTAGCAAGAAGTCATTGAGTATATGAAAACTTTTCCTTCTCTTGCTCTTCATTTCCTCAAAGATACATTAGGATTGTGCAGTTTCCCAGGAAGTGGGTGGCCATAAAATTGAAGTACTAAAATAATAAACTTCAGATTTGAAATTTGAAAGCAAAAAGAGCTTTCTAAGTACATGGAGGCATTCCTATTGCATCTGTTGGCAATTCTTTAAAGTCATTGTATTATTACTATTTTTTTACAGAGTGCTCAACTACTGTATGCAGGTACAGTGCAAGGAAATGATGTGTTTGGCTTAAGGAGTTGCTGACAAGTGCTAATCTTCATAAGGGTAGCTAAACTGAAGATCCGCTCCCTAAAATAGAATTTGGTTGAAAGAAATAAAGGAAGTCCAAATGTTTTATCTTTGCTGCTCAGCGTGGGTAGCATTGTGATGATTTTCCAATAGACACAGATTCTTCAGTATATGTAATGGAAAAGTGGAGTTCCCAAAATATTTTAGAATGCCTAATGATTGGAAAAGGTAATTTGAAGGAATAATAACCTGCAGGCATTGATACCATCTGGGCAGACGTGTTGAGACAACTGGTGTGAAGGAAAATGAAACATGCTTTGGGATCTTCAAAACAATATAAGACAATGAAGTCAAGTCTTTACCTCCAAACCAAATTTCTGCTACCACTGGGATGGTGTGAAGTGAAACTTTAAACCATGTTTCCTTGGTATTACCCTGCCTGCCTATCAGATGTATTTTGCAATAAAGCTGAGGTCCCAAACTTGGTGCCCTTGGATATCTTCCTTGGGCATGCCCATCTGATGTTTTGCTTTGTGGTGGCAGTTATTTGTAAATGAGGAAGCATCCATCCCATTATAATCAAAGCATTTACACCGTGCTCTCAAAAACAGATTATAAAAATCTGTATTAAATATCAGTTTTAAAGTAGATTAGTAATGCCTATTGTTTTTGAATTATTTATTTGAGTGATTCCTTCATTATTCAGGATCATTTTCAGCTTGTAAATCTGGACTCTTGATGTGATCAGCCATGGTATTCTTCTGGATCACCTGATGAGTTAAGGACCCTCTGTTTTACAGAAGTTTCATCCTTTCTCTTGGAGCATATCCAAAAGAGGGTGCTGGTTGCTACAGATTACTTGCTACTAATCAAGTAATCTGTAGTATCCCCAAGAGTTCCATTTTGTCCCAATACCGTTTAACTTCTATGTTAAACTGCTGGAAGTAATCTTCTATATTGGAACTTCACCCTATTTAGTTTTTCTTGTGAACCAAAGAAGCAATTGTTTGAATGTCATATAAATTGAGTCGTGTCCTGAATGAGGGAGAACAAACTGAAATTAAATCCAGACAAGATGGAGGCACTACTGGGATTCAGGATTTCAAATTCAACTTAGATAATATTTTTTCCTTGGGAAGGAACAGGTTTCCAATACAGGTGATCCTCAATTTATGACCACAATTGAGCTCAAAATCTTCTGTTGTTAAGTTTAGACATTTGGTAAGTGAATTTTGCCCCATTTTATGACCTTACTTGCCACAGTGGTTAAGTGCAACATTGCAGTTGATAATTTAGTAACCCGGTTGTTAAGTGAGTCTTGCTTCCCCGTTGACTTTGCTTGTCAGAAGGTCGCAAAAGGGGATCACATGATCTTGGGACACAGTGACAGTCATAAACATGAACCAGTTGTCAAGCATATGAATTTTGATCACATGATCATAGGGATGTTGCAAAGGTCATAACTTTGAATGGTCATTAAACAAACTGTTATAAGTCTGTAGGTAAGTATTCCCCAAACTTCTTGGTATTCCCAAATATTCTTTGTTATAGCCACCACCTGTGATTCCAGTTGGTCATTGAATTCATAGATAGTGACTATAACAAAAGAATGTTTTTACACAATTATGTTCTGCTGGATCAATTCATCTTCATGATCCAGTTGGATCTGTCAGTGATCATCCATGCCTTGGCTACTGTATATCCCAATTTGATTACTATATTGTATCTGTGTCTATCCATGAAAAGTATCCTGAAGTTAAGCTGATGGAAAATGTGGCAGCTGGGCTAATCATTGCTAATCATATGGGGATTATATGGTGTGTGTACTAAAGATCTGTATTAGTTGCCTGTTCTTTACTAGACACAACTTAAAAGGGTTTTCATTGCCTGTTAAAGCCATAAATATCTTAGGACCTGTCTAAGGCCCTGTCACCTCTTCTCTTAGAATCTGTTAAAATCAATAGAAGCCTTTGCTTCACTTTCTAAAACATTTCTTCTACAATTTTAACATGACTAGTTTTTATTGTAATTTTATTGTTTATAGCTTTGATTTTATTTATAGAATATTGTTAGATTTTTTTTGATTAGTTAGCAGATGACAATGAAAAATTACATATTTTTAAAAATCACCATATAAAAACTAAATTTTGTATAGTTATTACTACACAAAGTATGTTGTGTAGACATACTGGACAAGAATAATTTTCAGAGCAACATTTTTATTTCTTCTTGTTTACTTAGCACGATTAAATTCTTTCTCTAAATTCTTTCTCTTTCTCTAAATGATATATAGTAACTAATATATAAAATATATTGCAGTTATGGTGTCAAACTCAATTTCATTGAGGGCCGCATTAGGGGTGGGCGTGGCCAGCTCAATGTCACTCGTGTCACGGATGCCCGTGGTGGCCCAAGTGCTCTGCCAGAAAAAACAGGCTCCCAAAATCCATTATCAGCTGCGCCGGCTTCCTGCAACCCTCTGCCAGCGAAAACAGACCTTGGAAGGGCCGTTTTCGCTGGCAGAAGCACTGCGGGCCAGTCCTTCGCTGTTTCCAGGGCAGCTCTGCAGGCCGGATCTAAGTATCCCGTGAGCCAAAACTGACCCCCGGGCCTTGAGTTTGACACCCCGATGTAAATAACGTTGCAGATATTTGTCTGTAACAAAATCTGTAACTTGTCTGATGCAAGTACATAAGTCACAGCTTTGGTGTGATATCACCAAGAGTATGTTTTCATTTCCTTCCTGGTTGCCAATCCCATGGATACTAAGGATATTGGGTTTATAGAAATCATTCTAACTCAAAAACACCACACCTTTACATGCTTGCTAAAAAGAGATTATTTATAACTAAAAGTTAAATACCAGTGTATTGTACAGATCAGTATCCAATGCAATCTCAGCTTTTTCAAAAGCAAATTTCATTTTAATCAGTAGTAGAACCCATTTCCAGGTACATATATGTTAAGGATTTTTTTTATTTTTTTTTAGTGTGGCAGTGACAATAACAGATACATTTGAGAACTTTTCCTGCAGATAAAAATAATCCTTAGTGGAAACTTTTGCTTGTGTTTTCTGAGATTGCACTTTTAAAAAAAAATCCACTCTATCATTACTTTTTATAAGGCAGCCATGACTCTCAGCATTAACATTACAGTCAAGATTTGAGTTTTGCCAAATAAGAGACCTCATAGATTCGCTTCTCTTCATAAATGCTTGGAGACCATTTTGGCAGTCTTGTAACATGCTCCTTTTCAAGAAAGAATTGTTTGGGCTAGAAAAAGCGTTGGCGCGAGAAAGAAGTGTTGTCATGGTGACTGAAACCTACACTTAGCTATCCCTCAAGAAAAGTAAGCTGCAAGGCACATGTTTGTTGTGGGCTTTTGAAAGTAAGGGACCCTTTAAATTGAAGAGCCCGTTTTATTGTCCCAATGCAGATTTCTGTCACTCGCAGGAGAATAGAACTCTGGAGTATGGTTTGTGTATCAATGCTTATTTTAATCACTTTTCAAACAGAAATGTTTAATGACAATGAGAGACCCCTTTTTGTAGTTCTGCGAGCCTCAGATGCTGGGGGGACTGAGCTTCAGATCGCAGCTTGGTTTCCTAGAGTTACGGAGAGAGCTCTTAAAAGCTAGCATAGAGCCTTGAATAGCAATGATAAGCTTGAAAAGCACAGCTTGGGAAATTTCCTGGGAAGGGATTTTTTCCCCCAACATTTATGTAACAACACTGCCCGTTAATGGCTGGGGATGTTTCTGCTTCTACCCTGTGATATGTGAAATGGTTGTACTGGTTTTTCTGGTACACATACATTGAAGAAATGCCATTATGGAGAATTGCAGTTGGCACTGGATTCTTAATTGTGTTCCATCATTGTGTTTCATAAGACTTGTAACTGCTTTTTTTGTACTATGGGAATGTGTACTATTTTTATTAGATTCCGGTCCTAAATTTTGGACAGTAGCTAATGATGGCATATATACTGCTCTCTTTTCCTCTTTCTTCACTTCAAAAGAACAAGTTAGGTGAGGGTGAGATAAAAGTAACTGACCTCAAAGTCACTTGATAATGACCAAGGGTAGACTAGAACCAAAATTTCTCTGTTCTTAGTTCAGCATCTTAGCCACTAATTCAAAGGCTAGCAAACTATAGGCAACCTCAACTTATAACAGTTCATTTAGTGGACCGTTTGAAGTTACAACAGCACTGGAAAAAGGGACCTATGACCATTTTTCAAACTTACGACCATTGCAACATCCCTGTCATGTGATTTACATTCGGATGCTTGACAACTGACTTAGATTTATGATGCTTGCAGTATCCCATGGTTGTATGGCAGAGCCATAAGTCAATGGGGAAACCAAATTCACTTAACAACTAAATTCACTTAACCAAGGTTACTAATTTAACACTGCAGTGATTTACTGAACAAATGTGGCAAGAAAAGTCGTAAAATGGGGGCAAACTCAACACATTTTCTCACTTCGCAACATAAATTTTGGGCTCAATTGTGGTTGTAAGTTGAGGACTACCTGTACAACCCACAAGTTAAATCTGGCCTGCTGTCTGTATTTATGTGGCCCTCAAGCTAAGAACTAGCTGGTGAGTGGGTGTCATATTGCAACACCTGAGCTCCCAAGGCTAGAAATAATGGCCTATCGATGGCCTCTTTGCTAGCAGGTTGGTCCAATGGCTGTCACTCTCCTTGGCTTGCAGACCTACTAATTGTGCTTGCAGAAGTGGTGTCAGCCCTCCGAGTTGGTCTAGCCAAGAAGCCAAACCATGAGTACTAACACTACCGTTATTGTAAGGTTTCAGTAACAGAATCTTGCAAGTCTGAACATGCTTCTCCCCTCCTTTGTGTTTATTTCCCAAAGAAATAGGGAGTGTCCTTTTTGAGATTCTTTCCATGCTCCCATTGCTTCTGTGGGCTGAGATTTCTCTTTTCTGACAGCTGTCTTGTCTGTGGCTCCTCCTCCTATGTCCCAAAGATGCTTTTTTCAGGAAGCAACTGGACTTTCTTGTTTTTTCTGTGAAGACATTTCGCTTCTCATCCAAGAAGCTTCTTCAGCTCTGAGAGGATAGTGGCAAATGGAAGGATTAATATTCCTTGCAGACAGCTGGTCATTTGCAGCTTTTCAGAGCAGGGGTGTTAAACTCATGGCCCGTGGGCTGGATGCGTCACACGCTGGCCAAGCCCACCCCCGATTTAGCAAAGGGAAAAAAAATCACATGACAACAACATATCGCCGTGAGTTTGACACCCCTGTTTTATAGAGTCATTGAATGACCAACTGTCTGCAAGGAATATAAATCCTTCCATTCCCCACCATCCAGTCAGAGCTGAAGAAGCTTCTTGGATGACAAGCAAAACGTCTTCAAAGAAAAAACAAGAAAGTCCAGTTGCCTCCTGAAAAAGCACCTTTGGGATAACCGTGACCTGGATGACTGAGAATCTCTACAGATTCCTCCTACTATACATTAGTAAGTAGGTTATTCTCACAGCCCATAATAGGAGGGATGGGATGAGGCCCTTTACAGAAAAAAAATGCTTACCCTCGTATTATTATTGGTTTTCTGGTGTATTTTTATGTGATCCAATATAATATAAAAAGCTTCTTTCAATTAAAAAGTGTCTATGATGGACATTGTCAGCCACAGAGTATCTTTAGGCCACATTCTGGGATGTTGAGAATTGTCCTCCAATCAGTATCATGAAAGAGTTCTTAGAATAGGTCCTACAACATGCAAATCAACATCCGGTGTGCCACAAATTTTGGTGATGCCGGCAGCTGGAGCTCTAATGTAGGCTGTCTTTCAATATTAGCACCCCAGCGGTACATGCAAATAATTACATCATCAATGAATATCGAACCGGTGCCTGTATATATGCTAGTTTGAGCTAGCGTTTTTCTACATGCGGTAACTTTCTGTGGACTTCAGCTCTCAGAATTCCCCAGCCAACGTGGGAATGCTGGGAGCTGAAGTCTTAAGGTTACCAAATTTGAATAACTTATATAAAGCAACATAGTGCTTGATTTTTGCATAACTGTTAAAACAATCTTATTCCAATGGACTTTTGACATGGAAAGTAGACCTTAATAATGAATTTTTGTGGGTTTGATGCTGCCGATTGTTTTATATTGTTAATAGCATAACAGCATTTGACAAATCCAAGTACAATATTCCCCCAGAGATCCTGGCATTATATACCTGATTATTTTGCCAGGCCTTACATCTGAGAGTGGTATGAGCCACTGGAGGTGATTTTTCTCAGCACTTTATGTATCGATATATTTCCATTTTGGTTTATGGTTTTTATGCTTGTATTTTATGTGGTTTTTAAGGAATTTATTGTTATTTGATGATAATACACCAAGTTGTGTGCTAAACAATCAGTTATATAAATTATGTAAATAAATACTAAATGGTTGCTTGACTAGATATATCCATGGTAAATATTTTGGTCAACTCTCCCACTTAATTCTTTGTATTCAGAGGATGAATCTGTTGCCCTGCATATCATGATGTCTTTTTTGTTTTTTTACAGTTCAGACCAACTTTGCAATGAGCCACTTAAAATTGTGATCTAAGTTTCATTTTCTCTAGTATTAAGGACAGATGCTATTTGTTTGTGGGAATGCATTGTTCATACTGTACTTTCCTTGCTATACTTTCCTTTTCTTTTTAAAACACAGCCTAGAATCTTATTTGCCAAACGTTAACTTAAAATGAATGTTTACCCACATTAGTACTTCAAGTGTTATTTATTAAGAGAAAAAAAATCAATTATTTGATAAGAGCTGCTGACATTCTGCAGATAGTACTGAAAGCTTTCTCATCAAATACTATTTTCAACAGGTGCCCAGTAGAAAAAAAGATCTGAATGACTTTACACGGAAAGTCAACTATCCATTTGTTTTTTCTCTAGCGCTTTGAAAAACCTTTCCATGCTGCAGTGTTTATGCCACTTTTTGTGAGATTCTTTATAAATTCAAATCAACAAACAAAAAACAAACAAACAAATAAAACAATTAATTCAGTATGTGGTGACCCCTGTCTGTTTCCATTTGTGCCTTGCTCAGATGAGAAATGTTTAGAAATAATGCACATCCTATTAAAAGGATCAACCTGCAAGATAGATAGATTCATTTTAACGTAACATTAAAGCTACTATAAGCAGCAGGTATTCCGGCCTGTACCTAATATAAACCGCCTGCATTCCTATATACTTTTGTCAGCCATCATTCTTTGCTTCCTTTTCTGTTCCCCTTAGCTTGTCCGGCATGTGGTAATTTGAACAAGCATTCAGAGAATATCATTGTTCCCCTTAGTTACTCATAAACAGGCTGACTGGCAGAAGTGTGAAACTCAAAAAGACCAAGTCTTTCAGAGGACTCCCCTTGTTGCCGGGGCAACCAGAGAACTGGGCTTCATTTGTAAATGTGATCTTTGACCATTTTGCATGGATTTTCGCAGCTCCAAGGGACAAAAAATTCCAACAGGAGCAATGTATAAGGTTATCTGATAAAAACCAGTGGAAAAAAGTCTCTGAGAACAGCATCTACTTTTTTTTTTCCCTGTAGTGAGAGAAAGTTTTCTTCTCTTACCTCACCGTCTCCTCGAGTGATATTTTTTTGTATTTATAACTTGAACAACCAGTTTAAAGGATAGAGGGTGCTCTTTGAACTGGTGAGCCAAATATCAAAAGTGTAGAGATAGAAACAGTGGTGGGATCCTGTCGGTTTAACAACCGGTTCGGTGATTGTGTGCTTTGTGCATGTGTGCTGCGCTTTGTATGTGCGCACTGTGCTTTGTGCATGCACACACCTGATGTGCACTGTGCGCATATGCACAGTTTTATGAAAACTTACCTTCTGTGTTACTGCTGGGGAGTAACACAGCTGAGGCACAGCAATCCGCTCTGCCACGCGAATCGGCTGAGAAGGTATAGGTCAGTAAAGCGCAGGGCTGGGCGGGCAACGATCACCTGATCGTCGAAGCGAACCGGTTCATTCCCAGCTGATCGTCGGAGCTACCGGTTCGCCTGAACCGGTCCAAATCGGTAAAATCCCACCCCTGAGTAGAAAATTCTTTCTCTGTTTTTTGCTGAGTACCCAGAAACTTAATACATGTGTTTCTTTTGATATAAACCGGGTGTACCTTTGCTCTGATAGGAACTATCAAGGCTTCTGTATAATTAACATATCAAATACCATGAATCTGAGAATTGTCTCTCATTCATTGCATACTTAGTTCGCCCTCAGATAAAGTTGATATGCAATGTGTAGTTACTGGAGGGAGGACAACCAAGCTTGATTCCTATCTTCTTTTCTTGGTTTGGATAAAATTAAATGTATCATATAATCAATAATCACTACCATGTAACCAGGTTTTAAACAGTATCTAGAAAAGATAACCACAGCTCCCCCCCATACAATTTCTAGAACAAACTTTTTATAAACAGACCAGCCAGCAACTTTTATTTTTTGTTGGCTGTTCCCATTTTTCATGTTCCAGTCTGGAAACAACAGCCAAAATAATGGTTTCCCCCCCTTAAAGATTACTTCTGGGAAATGCAAACCCGGTTTGAGCTGCCATTGTCCCATTTCAATTTTTTCCCCCTGAGCTCAGTGGTGTAAGACTGTACTAGAAATATGCAGTCAGAAATTGCAAAGGGTATCTTGGAGGAATAGTTAAACAAAACAATTCACTTTATAAATCACCTAGGTTCCAAAAATGTCATGAAACAGGAGCAAGAGGAACAGATTGCGCAAGCAGTTGGAAGAAAGAGGAGAGTAACTGAGAGTTGCAAGCAAGTGCAGAAAGTTATCAAACCACCGAGGCTATTGCACAAGTATTTGACAATGCAGGGGACTTAACTGTGATTTTGGAATATAAATTTGACACCAACAGTACCTATTATGAAGAAGGTTTGATTACAAGTCCCTCAGTGAAATTAAAAGAAGAGTTGCAAGTAAGTCTACAATCCTCAAAGAGATCCCAAACCTGAATGAATGGAAATTGACAATATTGACATATTTGTTTTAAAAATCATATTGAAGAATCTCTGGAGAAAAGAATAGTTTATGATTATTGAGTAGACATTCCAAAGAAGAAGAAAAAACTTATTTTATGAGCTCAAGCTGGAGGGAATGACTTAAATTTAATAATTTAATTGGAGTTACGATGGGATTTCTATTGGTTTGTCATGTATTAAAAGAAAGTTCCAATGCATTGTTTTGTGCTGATAAAGTGGGTTTGAAAATGGATTGGGTTTTTTTTTTCTTTTTCTTTTCTTTCTTTTTTATATATAATTGGGTAATTTGTAAAGTTGGGAAAAGGTTAAAAATACAAATGAAGAAAAAAATGAAAAGATTAAAAAAACTTGGAAGAGTATAGTGATTTTTGTTAATATAAATAATGATAGATTGTTAATGTCTATAAGCCACTAGTGTCACCTTTGGCGAAATGGGTAGCATGCAAGTTTGATAGATAAATAAATAAATAATTTAGAAAAATTAAGTGTAAATACAAATACATGCCACCACCCACAATAAGAAATAAATGGATTTGGTTAAGATGGCAATGTAAACTGGTTTAAACAAAGAGATTGTGCTTGAAATAGAAAAAAATGAAATTCAGAATTTAGTTTGAAGATTTAATAATTGTGCAGTTATAACTGGCTTGTAATAATTATAGGTAATATAAAAAATTGAGGTCATAACAGTATTAGTCAACACCTTTTTCTTTTGTTTGTAGTTATGTGCCCCCTTTTTTTCTTAATCTTTATTTTTATTGTATTTTATGCTATAATAAACCTCAGTAGAAAAAAACCAAAAAAGAAATGCTGTTTTTCCAGTAATGTCTGGCAAAATTTCTCTCTCTTTTCTCTCCTTCCCTCCCTCCCTCCCTCCCTCCCTCCCTTCCTTCCATCCATCCATCCATCCATCTATCTATCCCATCCCTACCCATAAGCCAATCTTAGAGCACTACCACATAGCCCAGTTTTCGCTCAGTTTCCATCCCTAATGGAAATCTCTGAAGCCAAGCCTCATTGAAGCCAAACTTCAAATCGTTTTCACTTTCTCCATGCCAAGAACAGCCTGAAAATATTAGGAACAAATCTCTTTTCCCTCCAAATGGCCTATACGAATTTGTTCTTCCATGAGTTGACCAATAGGAATGTTCAACTAATGGTACTCAAATATTTGCTTTGGAGTAAGACAAATTTTCTTATTTAGAGAAAGAAAAGTTATACGGTGAAGATACCCTGCTGCAAGGATGTTTGTTTGTTAATTTGTTTATTATTTCAAGGCTAACCAGCTCCATAGCAACTCTGAGTGGCTTACAGATAAAAGTTGAAAGAAAAAAGGAGAGTTGACTGGAAGGTCAAACCTCAAAGCAGCCAATAACAAACTAAACAACCAGGTATTAAGAAGTTTGCAGAAAGTCAGAAGGATAGGACCAGTACACATCTCAGGGGTATCATCCTATATATCTGATAAACTGGAAATAAAGCACAATATCATTTTTTAAACCTATAGCTTTTTACAGTAATTCTAACCATGGTTGCAATTTGTAGTGTAAACTTCTATATAAGGTACAGGTCAGTGTTTCAAATTTTTTTACTACCGGTTCTGTGGGCGTGGCTTGGTGGGCGTGGCAGGGGAAGGATACTGTAAAATATCCATTCCCTGCCCAATCCAGGGGGAGATTACTGCAAAATCCCCATTTCCTCCCAATCAGCTGAGACTTGGAAGGCAGAGAATAGATGGGGGTGGGGCCAGTCAGAATTTTTAATACTGGTTCTCTGAATTACTCAAAATTTCTGCTACCGGTTCTCCAGAACTGGTCAGAACCTGCTGAAACTCACCTCTGATACAGGTGGGGACACTGAAAGTATAATGGCTTACTTGAATCCAGAAGCTGGAAGAGAAGAGCCTTTGGTTTTTCTGCATCAGTCAATCATTTGAGATTTGATTTCCATAAGATAAAAGCATAACAAATGCAAAAGTAGTTGCCAGATTAACAGTTTATACTTTATACCTCTGAAACGGCCAGGGCCTGTGGCTCTGGAGGTAATAGTTATAAGGAGCATGCTGCTTTATCAAGCTGGGTAGTTTTTATATAGGATTGTGAAACTGATTAGAAACTACAGTATTAAGTTTGGGTTCCCTGTTGATGTTACTTGACCTCTTTCCCTAGTAATTAGGTTGGAATGAGCACTCTGTATTCCATATGTCAAGGTGCTGAGAATGGAATGAAAAATAGGACAGCCAACAGAAAAACAGATTACTCTCAAGCTCTTAGGTTGCCAACATTTTTTGAAGTTCAGTTTTGCTCTGCTTCCAAAAAAACTGGTACAGAGCCAGAAAAATATGGCGATGGATAGATCTGCAGTCAAACCAGGAGGTGTTTTTAGAAAAAAAATGTTGCCTGCTATTTGTTTGGAACTACATTTATCTACCCAGAAAAAAAACAACAAACACCCAAATTTCAGTTTACCCATTGAGCTCCCCAAATTGCCAATAATAACAACAGTTTAATAAAGTAAAAGTCTTAATTGTAACTACTGTTTGCGCTGATATTTTTATACAGTAGTAATGTTATCCTAAGTGCTGGGTGTTTTATACAATGAAATAGAAAAATAATCTTCTTGCCTACAGTTGCTATAGTCATAATCTGTACTCTCTCTAGTGATTTTTTTTAAAGCAGCCCAAATAAGAAGTTACCAAGATGTTTTTATTATGAAGTATTGAATCAAGAGGACACTTATTTATTATAAAAATGAAGTGCTTCTTTATACAGCACTTCAAATTCAAACGATAAACGGTGTTTTAGAGTGAGCAGAAATGCGTGGTACCAGTTGTTAATATATATTCTGGCCACAGTATTTTGAATGCAGTGGACTTTTTCATTATTTCATTTCACTACCCAGAATCCCTCTATGTCTATTTCATCTAACGTCCACCACATGGCTTTCCAATGCTGACAGCCTATGCATTCAGTGCGGAAGAATCCATAGCTTAGTTTGTAAAATATAAACTGTTCAGTATCTAAAACTTACATGTATTATATTGCTGGTGACAAAGAAGACAACCATCTGTAGCAGAGGTGTCAAACTCGATTTCATTGAGGGCCGCATCAGGGTTGTTTTTGACCTCGGAGGGCCATGGTGGGCATGGCCATCTCCACGTCACTCGTGTTCGGGGGCGACTGTGCTGGCCCAAGTGCTCTGCCAGCAAAAATGGGCTCCTGACCTCCGTTTTCGGCAGAGATGTCCTCCTGCAGCCCTCTGCCAGTGAAAATGGATCTCGGGGGGGCCACCTGCAGCCCTCCTGAGCTCCATTTTTGGCTGTGATGGCCTCCTGCAACCCTCCATTTTCGCTGGCAGACGCAACGCAGGCGGGCCCTTCGCTGTTTCCAGGCCAGCTCTGTGGGCCAGATCTAAGCACCCCGCAGGCCGGATCCGGCCCCCAGGCCTTGAATTTGACACCCTGATCTATAATATTTGCCACATCTAAATAGAATATTTCCTGGCAATCTTCATTAAAAAAATATTCTTATCAAAGAATGCCCTAGCACACCAACTGGTTGGCAGCAGTTCTGAACATTAATGGTTTTATTTAATTTCTGTGTTTGCTTATCCTTATAAATCATAGCAAATAGTATTTATGCTCTAATGCTGTTCTTGGCACATTACAGTATTTCATTTCCTTTTCTGTGCCCAAGTTAATGTTCAGTTCTTTTCTTTGTTCGCCGAATGATAAAAGCAGGGACAGGTCAGTATTTGGAAGTTTTGGAAGCACAGGATGGGCCCTCTCACCAAATGACTGACATGGGGAGAGGTTGCCTATTCACAAGTACAGACATGAAAAGCAGGGTCACTAAAAAAAAAAAAAAAAAACATTTACCAGAAAACAAACAAATGAGATTGCTCGTCTTTTATCACCCTGCAAGATGCAATTAGAATCCAATCAGTGTAACAGAGGCTAAACTGTTATTAACAAAAATGATGCTGGAAACGCTAAGGTGTTTCAAAAACATTAATGAAGTTGCACAGGGTAAGCAGAGCCAAGTAAATTTCCATTAGTGGTCAGAAGGCTCCACCCAAGTTCAAGATGACTAATTTATGCCTTGCTTTCTGCCTTGGCCCAGGAGTGTTATTTCTTTTGATTGGAAACAGCCTCTGAAGTCTCCACAAAGGTCTATCCCAAATCTGTGGTCAAATATGCCAGCTTGCCATCAAAAGAAATAAGAGAAATCCTATGAGTGCTGACTAAGTTCAGTATGGTTTATTCCAAAGATATATGCACAGTGTCACCTAAATTTTTTACAGGATCCTTCTTAAATGTAGCAGGCAGAGTCCAGTGTCCAGATTTCTTTTTTTAATAGTGGTTGGATTTTTAACAGATACCAGAGTTGGAAGGAACCTTGTAGGTCATCCAGTCCACCCCCCTGCCCCCCAAGCAGGAGACCCTACACCAGTGATGGCTAACCTTTTTGCCATCGCGTCCAAAAGCGGGGGAGTGCGGGGGGTTCACTCATAAGTGCCCACACCCATAATTCAATGTACCCTGCCCCACCCCCACGCATGTGCGTGTGACCCCCCGCACTCCCCCCCCGCTTTTGGCACGTGATGGCAAAAAGGTTGCTGGTGGGCCCGTTAGGCCCGTTTTTCGCCCTTTCCAGGCTCCAGAGGCTTTCTTGGAGCCTGGGGAGGGTGAAAATTGCCTCCCGCCCCGAGGCCCTCCGGAGGCCAGAAACGGCCCGTTTCCTGACTTTCGGTGGGCCCAGAAGGCCCGAAAATCAGCTGGCCAGTGCATGCTGGAGCTGACCTAGGGCAACACTTGTGTGCCCACAGATATGGCTCTGTGTGCCACCTGTGGCCCGTGTGCCATAGGTTCGCCATCACGGCCCTATACCATTTCTGACAAATGGCAGTACAATCTCTTCTTTTCCTACTTTCTACTTTCCTCTTTCTCTCCTCCCCCCAAAAGAAAGCAAGAATAAAACCTGTCTCTTTTTCTTAACACACGATATTGAATTCCTTCCTTTGGTTCCTAAAGTGGTTTGTGCCTCTGCCTCCTTCTAAGCTTACGTGTCTTTTGCTCTAAAGAAACACATATATTTGTAATTTAACTAAACACTATCATGCTGATCTTCTAGTCTAAGATGAAAATAATTATGTATACATATAATGTTAGATAACTATAATCATGAGGAGACACTAAAGGCCAAATATAGGGTGTGTTACACACTTACAGCTGGCGCACACTTCCTCAGCTTGGTACCCTTCAGTTGTGCTTCCTCTGTCTGAGTGATGTTAGGAATTTTTAAATTAACACATGCAGTTCTTTCACATTTTTCTATTGATATCTTATGTTGAAGCATTTTATTTTTCACTGTCTGTCACTTCAATACTCCTTATTCTGTCTAAAATTTATAGGCAAAAAAATAAAAATAAAAGGTGACTATTGCCTGTGAGCTTGCCATGCCACTGTATAATGCTTGAATAAATCAATTATTTTTCAGAATTATGCTATATATTCTTTTTCCAAATGATGTGACATATAAGGCATCTGAATCTGAATATATTGTATTTGTTTTTGATGTCTTCAGTAGTATGTATGTATGTATATATATATATTTATTTATTTATTTTAATCCCACCTTTATTATTTTTATAAATAACTCAAGGCAGCAAACATGCCTAATACTCCTTGGGCCTTCTCTGCTGTTGCTCCTGTCCCTTTGGAGCATCTTGTTTGCATTGGTTATTCTCTCTCAGCTGTAACTGACAGTTAAGTATGCTCATTTATTTCAAGACAAGAGTACTCATTTAATTCAAGTTAAACAGAGCCGTATTGAATAAAAACATAGAAACCTGATGGCAGGAAAAGATCTAGAGGTTCATCGAGTTTGCCCTTTGAGTTTATTTTCTCTTTAATCTATATCATTTATAATTTTTATTATAATTTTTATATTTTAATAATATTTATTTTATTTTTAATTTTTGTCAGATGATGGATATTGCGAGCATTAGGGTTCAATTCAGAATATATAAAATCTTCTTCAAGTTAAACTTGATTTCTGGCAATTTTATCAACACATCCAAGAGGTTTCCTTGCAACAATATAGAAGTGATTTTTTTAAATTGCCTTCTTCTATTATATTGTTGTTGTTTACTTCTCAGTCAAGCCTACCATCCTGGTACTTCTTAAATGATTGATTGTGTAATTTCAAGCTGATGTCATCTCTTAGCAACCATATAGCTAGATTTTCTTCAGGATAGTCTGTACACTAGAACTACTACTATTTCAAACCTCTTTAATTCTGGAAAAGGAAATTCTGTCTAGGAGTTTTCCAAATTGTAGCTTATTTCATGTGTTCTATTTGCTACTTAAAGTAATATAGATATGTTTGGGCAAGGTTGCAATGGAGATGTTCAGGAACCCTTAAAATACATACATTTTCATCCTTCTCTGTCTCCAAGAGTTGGATACACTCCCAACTTAATTAAAATTTCAAATAATGCCTTGGTATCCCTAGCCTCAGTAAGTATTTTTTTTTCCAATATTTTATTAAGTTTATGAAAATACATTACATTTTCATACATTTCATATACATTTCATACATTTCATACATTTACAAAATACATTAAATATCATTTCTAAAATACTCAGTAAGTATTTTAATCTTGTTCTAACCTTCGGTTTTTTTAAAAAAATAATGCGAATTCTTTTTTGTATGGTTATCACATTAAATTGCTTATGTGTTCACATCATAGAAACCTGATGGATTGTATATAAATATGCAAGTATAAAAGAAAAAGAAAACTTTACTTGGATTTGTGCCCAATCTCTAGTCAGGCTTACTTACCTCCATTGACACAGAAATTGTTCTATTGTTATTTTCTGCGCAAAGCAGAAATCCCAAGAGTTATAGGCAATTAAGCAGAGTTCTGGTCATGTTAAATTTCCAACTGATATTTGAAAGTATGTCAGTAAATAAAATCGCTATTGAATTACAAACAACAGGGGACATTTAGGCACGATAAATTTCAATTCTTTGAAGTCCCCGTTGACCGGTTTAAACGACAAGAGGCATCAGACCAAATATATTTTAATTCGGTGTCTTCCTCTTTATGACAAGACGTAATCCACAAGCAGCATAAATCATTTTAATTTCTGTAATGTCATTTTGAAAAAAATGCAAGTAGGAACATGTCAGATTCAAGAACTTGCAGACTTTTGCAATGTGAACAAGTACAGCAAGCAAATGCACTGAACTGGCTGCTTCCCCCCCCCCCCCCGGCCGAACATACCAAATGTATTGTCCATTTTTTGGCATGCTATACAATTCGTGAATAAATACAGTTCCAAAAATAGCCTTCCTTAATTTCCAAAAACCTTTCAGTTTGGGTTTAAATAACATGACTTGCTTTAAAGTTGATTGGCAACAAATCTTGCAGACTCTTATTGAAGTACTTGTGTGACATATGCACCTGTTTAACTTGAGGGAAAGATTCCTTCTTCATTGACTTAGTGGGAGGGGAAACTGTTGGCAGTAAACTTTAGAAGCTCAGTATTGTGCAGAGGGGCCCTGTAGAATTGAGTGCTACTTTTCCACCGGGTATTGTGTCTGTGGAATGAAAATGCTGTCTGTGAAAATCGTGGGATCTGATAGACCAAGTTGCTTGCTAGCATGACAAAAGGTATTTGGCTTTTTTGGAACGTGTACTGAGGAAATTACAAATGAAGACAAAAAGGATTAACTTTGATTTTGTGGGGAAATGGTGAAAAGCTAATTAATGCCTTTAAAAATTGACATTGTATAAGAATAACATTGCTACATTAGGTTTGCAATATTAGCAATATACTGAGTGCTTTAGCAATAACAATAGCACTTAAGATTTATATACCACCTCACAGTGCTTTACAGCCCTCTCTAAGCAGTTAACAGAGTCAGTTCCCAACAATCTGGGTCCTCATTTTACTGATCTTGGAAGGATGGAAGGCTGAGTCAACCTTGAGCCGCTGAGGATCGAACCCCTGGCAGTCAGCAGAATTAGCCTGCAATACTGCATTCTAACCACTTCCAATAGATTAAAAAGGCAAATCTTTCTACGTTTTCTCACTTTAAAACACAATTGATTAGTCTAGGACAGAAAAAACAATCAATTTGAGAGTGGGATAACACTTTTTGTAGATGTCTTTGCTTATAACTCTGTATGTAAAATGCATCTATTTTATTTTCACAAAAAAGGTAAGATTAGATTTGATGTGTTCATGGCTGAATGTATGATCAAAATTCTCAGTTCAATTCAGCCTTGCAACCTGCTTAGTAGATACCAAGCTGTTGGTAACTCAATTCAACAGAAAGTAAGGTTCTTCCAGAGTTTCTTATTGAAAGAAAACAGTATAAGGTTATGGAAATTTCAGCAACTGGATAGCGTTTAGGTCTTCACCAAGTTTATCTCTCTGACTGTTAGTCTTTTAATATCAACTTCTGTGTAAATTGGGAAGGAGATTACTCTCTGAACTGATAACAGGGGTATTTGTGAATCTCTTTCAGCCTGTATATGAATCTCTTTCAGCCCGTGAACTATTTCAGTAGAAAGCTAGACAATTTGTGCTAGCACAGGCTTTTATTACAATTGTGGAGCCTGAAGTGGTCCTTGTTGCCTGAAGACCCAGAAGAATTGAGAAAGAAGTTAGCAATGGCCCAGAGAAGGAAGTTGTTAATAGTGTCCATCAACAGATTGGCAACCATATTTGGTGGCAGTGAAGAACCAGCAGAAGGGATGGCAATGCAGAGGTTAGAATTTGGCAAGCCTTTGAAACAGACTGGGTACTGTGCTATTTGCCTATCTCTCCTCACATCCCTCATTGCAACAACTCCAACTGGTAGTATTGCTGTTGCAAAGAAAGTCAAATGGATGTATCTCACAAAAGGGTTTGAAGTTGCTGACAAGCGACTGTCTGGCAAGAAAGCAAATGGACAGCTCTAAAAAGAGTCAGTTAAGGGAAAGTAAAAGTAAAAATCTCTTAAGGGACTAATTAGGAAAAGGAAGTGGGGGAAAAGGAAAAGAGAAATGCTTAGAATTAGAATTAAGAGATCAACAAGAAAAATACCAATAAGGAGTAAGGCTGTTGGATGAAAAAGAATAATGACATAACATCACTACAGCAAAGCAACCTAACATTAGTCTTACAACACAAGAGTAACTTAGGAAATAGTAACAATTAGGATAAAACCAGCTAAGGGAAATAGGTTATGATAAAGAACTAAACAATATTTAAGAGGTATAATAAAGTCCCTATAAATAACAATTCACACACTAGTTAAAGGTTTAAGCAAGAACATTTTTGTAAGCCACCATTTTGCTAATAAAATACTGAATTGACTGAGGTTATCACTGTCCCAAATCCCATGACAGGAAATAGGGAATGAGACATTAAGCTGCTGAATTTTATTGAATCACAATATTTGCACTAGCCTTATTCGGATTGCAGCTATGGTGATTAGCATCAAATCACTTGGGTTCATAGATTGTGCTAAAGTGGTTTATAATATTGGTTGCTTAATTTTAATTTGGCATTCATGAAACTAGCCATTGTGGTTTGTAAATCATAATTTATGGCTTATTGCTTTTTATGAATAGGATGTGTATGAGTAAATCAAGTAACCTATGACATAAAAGCATTTCTTAGAACCGTGTACAATATTCAGCCTTTATGTACAATACAGTAGTTTAGTCTTAATTATCTGAACTGTAATTATGAAAACTGATGTATTGTTAATTATTCTGTAAATTAATGCCCACAAATCCTAACTGCCAAACCTACTAAATTCATTTTCTTTTGTTCTCCAACACAGTTGAATAAACAGGAAATTTAATTTTGGTAGTAAATGATATGTAACTTTCAAAACAAACATTTTAAAACAATACAAGCAATAATAAATGATCATTACAAAAAAATACTGTTAAGAGATAGCTTTGTTAATTTTGGTACCCTACCGATTGTCATATTTAATTTGGCATAATCTTTTATTAATAAAAATCTGCATAATCTGATATATGTAAACATGCACTTTCTTGTAGTTATTATTTTTTGCAGTGCAAAATTCTGCTTAGAGCTATAATTTTGCACTGCTTACAATTTTGAAATGGAAGTATATTCATTTAAATAATTTCTTGATTCCACAATTTGGCCCCACATGCATTAGATCTAAAACTACTGAACTATATCAGTATTGGAAAGTGTTTTTGATTTGTGTGTGTGTATGTAACAGTTGCAATGATAGCTTTTTGCAAGAACTCTGGAATAAAGAATTGGAATATCCCATATTAACAAATCAAGAGCTTAGAATCTTAAACAATATTAACTACATATTTCTTATTATCTTAAAGTGAGACTACAGTTCTATTACCAAAAATGTGTACAGGATTATATAGGATACACAAAAGCTTTATAAGATTGGCTTGAAATCATTATGAGAGTGCAGATAAAAGCACTTGTCTACAGCATCTTAAACTAGTTGTATCTTTTTCTGTTAGGATGTAATATCTGTGGAGGGAAATCATGTGATCCTATAAAAAGATGCTGTTGCATTGTTGCATTGTGATCTGGAATTATGTTCTGCTTGATTCAAAATAACTTTGGGGGACTAATCCGAACTGCTATATAGTTTTGTTGTGAATATTTATCAAATCATTTCTTGAACTGGATATATGATAAATATAACTTATTTGGCAGTATGGCTATATGCATACAATCCTCTTTCCATTTAAAAAAAGATGGATTTTACACAATTTTAAATGACAGTGAGTTTGAAAAATATGCTTTCAAACCAGTTTAATTGTGTTAGCAATTTTTACAAAATTGTTTATCAATGATCTTTGGTGAATAAAAATTGTTTTCCAGTGATTAGGTGAAAAGCTAGGTATGTTTCTTTTCAAAGTTTGGGATTAAAAATGACTCTTTTATACTGTGTGGAAATACAGGGATGGTAACATTTTCAGAAGAGTATTGAATGTTACCTTTTTATTTTATTAGGCTAGCCTTCCCCTTTTTACATATAGAAGAAAAGATTCTTTGGATTTGTTTAAAAGTTTGTGCTAACAGTAAATGGTCAGTCAGGTGTAAAAATAACCATTATATTTACTTTCGTCTTTCTATTATAAGTCAGCAACTGAATTTTCAAAGGTAGCTCTACCTGATACTGGTATTTTATTTTCCTTCTCCCAAGTTCACATGCATGAATGAAATCAAGCTATAATATTACAATGCCGTTTTAATTTCATGCCTTTGTTCAGCAATCTTTCACTCTGATCTATAGAAACAAGGAAATATTCTCTCTGAAGTTCATTTCACCCTTAAAATGTAAGACTGTTCATTTTAACCAAAGTAGTCTAATCTGTTGCTAACACTGAATACAAATCTAGAAAGCGGAAAAATTCTTGTTAATAAATGTTTTTGAGGTGGCTTGAGAGACTGACCAAATATTCTTGTATGGTAAGTTAATGTATTTTGTTGTTGTTGTTGTTCTATATAAAAATGATAGTACTTTCAGCTCTCAAAATAGACACAGTTTTAGTCCTATCTAGGAAAGCTCTGAAGTAAGTTTTCTAATGAAATACCCATGATGGTACAACTAAAATTTTCTAATAATAGAGGAGAGATTCTAAAGAGATGTGCAGCCACATACCTAGGTCACTGAATGTCAACTTTGGGCAACTTTCCTGACACCGGTGCCTTTACACGAGTAGCAGTATACCTTCAAATCTCATAGTTATTAATTATGTCGATGGAAATAATGGGAGCTAAAGTCCAGCTCATGTGGAATTTGGGGAAGGAAGGCCTAAAGCCTATCCATTATTAGTATGAACATAAGGCATCTTAAACTTGTCAAGAGTACAGTGATGATTAAAAGTTTCTGAACTCTTTAGAATTTTCAATATTTCTACATAAGTAAAGGTAAAGGTTTCCCTTGTATATAACTGCTAGTCGTTCCTGACTCTAGGGGGTGGTGCTCATCTCCGTTTCAAAGCCGAAGAGCCAGCGCTGTCCGAAGACGTCACCGTGGTCATGTGGCCGGCATGACTAAATGCCAAAGATGCACAGAACATTGTTACCTTCCCAACAAAGGTGGTCCCTATTTTTCTACTTACATTTTTTTTGTGCTTTTGAACTGCTAGGTTGGCAGAAGCTGGGGCAAGTAATGGGAGTTCATCCCATTACGCGGCACTAGGGATTCGAACTACTGAACTGCCGACCTTTTGATCAACAAGTTAGCGTCTTAGCCACTGAGCCACCGTGTCCCCTAATTTCTGCATACATCTGACCTAAGACTAGATAAAAGAAAACTCAGCTAAACAAAAGATCAGGCATAGCATATATTGTATTTTCTTTTGTTCCCTTGCTGTTGGTTAAAAGTGTGAAGACAGAATGAAAACTCTCAATTGGAATGTACTGTTGGAAGGATATGAACTGTTCAAAAGAAACAGACCTAACAAAAGAGGAGGAGGAGTTGCATTATATGTAAAAAAAGAAAAAATCACTACACCTCTACAGAAATGCATAAAAGCAAAGATGAAAGCCTCCTTGAATGCATATGGGTTAAAATAAAAGGAAAAAAGTATGACACTGTCATAGGGGTTACTATAGGTCACCAGCCATTTAAATATATCACAATGCTTCAAAACAGTATTGTTACAAGGTGCCTTTTAAAAAAGATAAATTTATACATGGACCAGCAATATATATTAACATTTCATCTAAATTAGTAATACACAATAAAATATAGATGTTTAAAAGATCTATGTTCAAATACCAATGTCCAGACTATCAAACTATTGAAGCGTAGCATCATTTATATGAAAAAAAAAAGATATTGGATCAGTATATGCCCTCAATTTACGGCCGATCACGATGTAATCTACAGTTTAACGTGGGACCCCGCACTCACACTGAGGGGAGGATACTATGCCCAATTTATACAGAAAGTCTTGGCAGACAATGTGTGAGATGTGAATCCTATTCAGGATTGTCCATAGTTCAAAGTCTGGCCCCCTTTTTGTGAGGTCATTTATATGTCTTCCTATGTCTGAGCATTCAAAAAGAAAGATAAATGTTTTTGGTTTATTACTAGCTTGCATAGATTGCAGTCTCGTACTGTGAACATATCATGTTGGCATAACCAAACACTGACAATCACAAGATTCTCCATAGTGTAGAAATGGGAGGTGCCAGTCTGGGTATTCCCTGCTCTAGCTCTATGTCCTGAGCTGAAAACTTCTGAAGATCCGCCTCCCTGGTGACGTCTCTTCAGTTTTTTTCAGCTCAGCACAGCTCTGGCTGCAATTTTTAGCTCCTGAGCTTGAGCTAGCTAAACTGTGATTTTAGTTCCCTGGATTTTCTTTGTTTTTTTATTTTATTTGGACTTGGTTTCTGTTTCTTCTCAACTTCTCTTTACTGGATTACAGGTATTGGTAATGGGGCGCTCTCCGGTTCTGGATCGAGCGTGGGGGGGGGTGGCTGTTGTTCTTCCCCAACCTCCCCTATCTGTGGGCGGCTGTGAGGGGCTAGCCGGCTGGCTTTCGCCCCGGTCCCTCCAGATCCTCTTCGGAAGCCTCCCAGGCTTCCCAAACAGCCGCGGGAGCCGCGCGCGCCATTTTGGCTGCCGCGGCGTCCCTTTTGATCACCGCTCGTCAGCTGTGAAGCGGAGCGGCGTTTTTCTTGCTTCTTTGCCTTGGGGAGCTTGCTGCAGCCTTGCAAGCCGGAACTGGCTATTTAAATGAAAAAAAAAAAAAAAAAAAAAAGGCAGTTTTCAATGAAAGATGGCGATGGCTGAAGAGTCTGGGCATGGCCATAGGGCCACGCTGCGCCCTTGTTTGTAATGGCGGTTTGTAAGTCGCGGCGGCTTTCGTTCCCGCGCATTCTTGGCGCCACTTAGTCCAGGCGGCTTTGATCCCCTGGCAACCTTTGGGCACAGCGTTGCTGCTTTTACTCTTGTAAGCAGTGAAGAGCGTGAATCTCTAACCAGTGTATTTTATATCTGCGGGTTTGCTGGCTGGCCTGACCTGATATTGATTCTAATTTTTAAAGAGGGCCTTTCTTTTTACTGTGGCAGTTGAAGAGCGGCCATTTTGAGACCTGGGAGCCATTTTGTTTTGCATTCAAGGCCTGTATAATTATATATACCTATATATATTTTCTCTCTTTTGTTATCTATTACAGAGTCTTTGGATTTTGGTTTCCCTGTGATTGACAACTGACTTATATCATGGGGGATGCTGACAGGCAATCTTCCTTCTCTGCTGAGGGCTCCTGGTCTCCTCTTCCTGACAGGGGCAGGGCTTCTAGGCCTCGAACTGCCAGCATTGCTGCAGCTAATAAAATTAAGGCCAAGGCTAGAGCTCGCCCCGGGCGTTCCAAGGCTGAGGAAAAGACAGCTCAAGTTAGACAACGTGCCTTGGACAGAGAGTTTGCAAGGGCTGCTGCCATTAATATGGCTGCTGACACCCCTCAAGATACTGTGCCTGCGCTTCAGACTTCAGTTCAGACTGTGGAAGTTCCTGTCCCTCTGACTGTCCATTCTCCTACCTTGGCTGGGCCATCCAGGGCATGGTCTCCAGAGATGCAAGATGAGTCCCATCAGCGTCCTGGGCCTTCTGGGGCCATTAATCGCCCTGAAGCCACATTTACCCCCACGGCGGCTGGCCTTCGTCAGGAAGGGGGGGGGAACTGGATGCCCAGAATTCCATGAAGTCCTGGATGGAGCAGGCAATTAGGCAGGGTATCGCAGAAGGGATGCAGCTTCAGTCACAGATGTTTGCTCAAATGTATGCCCTTAGACCCGAGGTGGAGTCCCAGGGCCTTATTGCCCCTTCTGAGGATTTCCATGGGCAGGTTTCCCCTTCTTCCTCTGAACTAGTTGACTATGCAGAAGACTGTTTGGAAGAGGGAGAGATTTCGGATGGGGATCAGGTGCAACCACCCAGGCCAGCCTTCAAGGGCTTATTTAACCCCGCCCTTTTGAAGCCACTTCTGACTAAGGCCAGGGCCACTGCTCGATTGGGCCCTGACCCAGCACTCTCTGGTACCTCGGGTACTGGGGAGCAGGATGATTATCTTTTCACAGAGCAGGCGGTGGAGGCAGATACCATTCCCATTCCGGGAATGTTTCTGGACATGATCCGTAGACAGTGGGCGGCCCCAGCTCTACCCTCCCGGGCCTCAGGGCTGGACAACCAGTTGTTTACGGTAGATGCGGACATGCTTGCCTTGTTGGAGGTTCCAAAGGTGGATGCTCCGGTAGCGGCTCTCACATCTTCTTCTGTTTTACCACCTGATGCAGAGGACGCCTTAAAGGCAGAGGATAGGCGAGAGGAGACGGCACTTCGTCGCGCGCACCAGGCGGATGCCTGGGCTGTAAGAGCATCTTCGGCAGCGTCCTTCCTCACCAGAGCGTCGGTCAGATGGCTCCGCCAGCTACAAGGCCATTTAGCACCAGATGATGTTCGAGCACACCAGGACCTTTCTAAGATTTTAGCTGCAGCGGAATACACGGCAGATGCTACCTTGGCCGCTGCCAGGTTCTCCGCCAGAGCCATGGCCTCGTCAGTCACCGCTAGACGTATGCTTTGGCTGCGTCATTGGCGTATGGACGGGAAGAATAAGTGGAAGTTAGCTTCAGCTCCCTTTGAGGGGGGGTTTCTCTTTGGTCGAGCCTTAGATCCTCTACTCATAGAAACGAGGGATAAGAGGAAGGTCCTCCCGTCCCAGAGCAGGCGATCGGATTTCCGTTCTTCCCCTTACTATAGGCGGCCCTCCTTCCGTCAGGGGGGAGCCGGGCCAAGCTTTCCCCGTCAGCAACGGCCCTTCCACTTCTCTAGACCTACTTACCAGACAGATAGATCAGCCTTCCCCCGGGGCCGCCAACAGGCGTCCAACAAGCCCTTCAGGGGCTCTGGGGGCAGAGGGGCCAGGAGATCCAAGTGACTGTCCGTCTTCGGACCCTCTTGGAGGCAGGCTCAGCCTGTTTGCAGACCGCTGGGACGACCTAACAACAGACAATTGGGTGAGGGAGACAGTAAGAGCAGGGCTCTCCCTCGAATTCCTTTCCCCTCCTCCGAGGCGTTTCCTCTCCTGCCCCGTTTCTGGAGACCCGGTCAGGCGGGGACTCATGGAATCGGCTATCCAGCACTTGGTGGATATTCGGGCCATCCAGCCAGTTCCACTGGGGCAGAGGGGGTGCGGGTTTTATTCCATCCTATTTGTCATCCCAAAGGCCTCGGGGGGGTGGAGGGCAATTCTAAATTTAAGAGGTTTGAACGGGTTCCTCGTCTACCGGAGGTTCAAAATGCACTCCCTGCATTCCATCTTGGCGGGAATCAGGGAGGGAGACTTTCTAGCCTCCATCGATTTGACCGAAGCATACCTCCACATACCAATTCGGCCGGAGCATCGTCAATACCTGAGGTTTTGCTATTCAGGCCGTCACTACCAATACCTTGCCCTGCCGTTCGGGCTGGCTTCCGCCCCCCGGACGTTTACCAAGGTTCTTTCTGTTTTGGCGGCGTATCTCAGGTCTCTTCCCATCAGAATTCAATGCTACCTCGACGATCTGCTCCTACAAGCGTCCTCCCAGCAGCGAGCGGAGCAGGATTTGGCCACTACTATACAGGTATTGAGGGACCACGGGTTCTCGGTGAATCTGGCAAAGTGTCATCTGATACCTTCCACAAGGTTAGTGCACCTAGGAGCCCTGATAGACACACAAGCGGGGCAGGTTTTCCTGTCCCCGGACAGACAGGACAGTATAAGGGCACTAATTCTATCACTTCAAGGGTCCCAGACAGTTCGAGTAGACCAACTATCCCACCTGCTGGGGAAAATGATATCTTGCCTGAACATTGTTCCCTGGGCCAGGTTCCATGCAAGACCACTACAGTGGTTCTTGCTTCCCTTTCAGAAGGCAGGGACGAGCTCGTCCAAGATCAGAGTTCAAGTTCCGTTACGGGTTCTGCGTTCCCTGACCTGGTGGACGTCCGAGGCCATCCAGAAGGGGTGTTACTTCAGGGAGCCTCACAGGGTGGTAGTAACGTCAGATGCCAGTCTTCTGGGCTGGGGGGGTCATTGCGGAGCCCAGGTGGCCCAGGGCCGATGGTCACACCTCGAGATGTCTCACCAGATCAATTGGCTGGAACTCCGAGCTGCCCGTCTGTCTCTCCAGAACTTTCTGCCGCAGGTGAGGGGGCAGCATGTGCTCCTTCTCACGGACAATACAACAACGAAAGCCCATATCAACAGGCAAGGGGGAACTCGCTCCCAGACTCTCATGCGGGAGGCGGAGGCCCTTTGCCTTTGGGCAGAGACTCACCTTTTGTCTCTGTCAGCGGACCACATCGCCGGGACGGACAACGTCGAGGCCGACTGGCTGAGCCGAGCTACTGTGGACCCCTCGGAGTGGAGGCTCCATCCCAACCTCTTTGCGGAGATAGTCGACCGGTTCAGTCGCCCGGTGGTGGACCTCTTCGCCTCTCCAGCGAACTCGCAACTTCCTCTTTTCTTCTCCCGCTTTCCAGCCCTGGGGGCGGCGGGGGTGGACGCTCTGCGGACCCCGTGGCCCAGGGGCCTCCTATATGCCTTTCCTCCCCTACCCTTGATCCCAGCCGTCATTCGGAAGTTGTTGTTGGAGGGGGCAGAGATGGTGTTAGTGGCCCCGCACTGGCCCAGGCGGCCTTGGTTCGCCGACCTCGTCGACCTGTCAGTCGCCAGGCCCTGGCGGATTCCCCCAGACAGAGTCATCCTCAGCCAAGGTCCGGTGCAGCACCCGGACCCACAGAGACTACAGTTAGCCGTGTGGAGGTTGAGCGGGGGCTCTTGAGGAGGGAGAACTTTCCGGCCAGGGTCATCAGGACGATGCAGGCGGCCAGGCGGCCCTCCACCACGCGCATTTACGAGGCCACATGGAACAGGTTTGCGGTGTGGTGTGCCTCTAGACATTTGAGTCCAACTTCGGCTTCCGTGGTGGAGGTGCTCGAGTTCCTTCAGGACGGGTTGGACATGGGACTTTCCACTAACACTCTACGACGACAGGTGGCTGCGCTAGGCACTGTCTTGACACTTGGGAAGTGGGGTTCCCTCGCTAACCATCCAAGGGTGAAGATTTTTCTGCGTGGGGCGGCTAATTTAAAACCACCGCCTATTCACCGTTTTCCCACTTGGGACCTCGCTAAGGTCCTTCAGGCGTTAACAAAGGCACCTTTCGAACCCTTGAGGGAGGCTAGTCTCCGTCTCCTATCGTGTAAAGTAGCTTTCCTTGTGGCCGTCACGTCTGCCCGACGGATCTCGGAGTTGGCGGCTTTATCGGTGCGGAAAGACCTGTGTATTTTTCACTCCAACAGGGTGGTTCTGCGGCTGGACCCTGCCTTCCTTCCTAAGGTCAACTCCTTGTTTCACCGAGCACAGGAGTTGGTCCTGCCAGACTTCTGTCCTCGGCCTAGGCATGCCTTGGAGCAGACCTGGCACACCTTGGATGTGAGGAGGGCCCTCCGTATTTACATTTTTAGGACCTCTTCTTTCCGAAAGACGGAGGCTCTTTTTGTCTCTTTTCAGCCGTCGACTCTTGGCCACAGGGTGACCTCTTCCACGGTGGGGCGCTGGCTTAGGACGTGCATCTCATCGGCCTATGAGCTTCAGGCTCTCCCGGTGCCTCAGGGGATAACGGCCCACTCCACCCGCAGTGCTGCCACAACTGCGGCCTGGTCTACTCAGGCGTCAGTGGAGGACATTTGTAGAGCGGCCACGTGGACTACTCCCACTCCCTTCATCCGTCACTATAGACTTGACTCCTTCGCTTCGGCGGAGGCAGCATTTGGGAGAAGAGTACTGCAGCGGGTTCATGAAGATCCGGGGTCGTCGGCCCAGGACAGTTCCCACCCTTAGGGCTGACCAGTCTTTGGTATATCCCAGACTGGCACCTCCCATTTCTACACTATGGAGAAGGGACGTTGGTCTTACCGTGATACGTTCCTTCTCGTAGTGTAAAATGGGAGGTGCCAGCCCCACCCTGTCTGTGGCTGCCTGGCCCGGCTCCCTTGGTGGAGCATGTTGTTTCTATCTTTCAGACTGCGTACCATTCGCTTTGGCTTCGCTGGCAAAAACTGAAGAGACGTCACCAGGGAGGCGGATCTTCAGAAGTTTTCAGCTCAGGACATAGAGCTAGAGCAGGGAATACCCAGACTGGCACCTCCCATTTTACACTACGAGAAGGAACGTATCACGGTAAGACCAACGTCCCTTCAAGAAATAATTTACATAGTAGTTGTCATTTAATGTAACTAAAAATAGCAATCTAACTCTGTAACATAATAGAGTCATATAAAATAATATGTATATGTCTCTTTAAAACGTAAGATATCTATTCAGTTTGTAATAAACCTTATTTCTATAACAAAGGGTTGATCTGAGATACAGAAGAAACAATTTATGATTTATGCTCCAGACAGTATGTCAGGGGCATGAGGGAGAACTATTTATCTAGTAAAAAGTTTGCAAATAAAAGAATAAAGAATAAAAGTATTAAAAACTTGAAATAAAAGTTGATGCTGTTCACCCACTCTGAATATTTATATATGGTCCAGGAAAACATCTGGATTTTTTGACTTGAGTCTGTCCATATGACGTTTGCTATTCTTCACTTTATAAAAGGTCTTATGTCTTAATCTCATTTCAAATTCTTTTCTTAAACATATATGGAACTCAAGAGTTTCCCTGCATGGAAACCAGCGGTCTCTGTTGGCAAGAATTTGTGGACCATTCCATTACTAGATAATAAATCATGCCTTTTGTCTTATTCTTTGGTCTATCACACCAAAAGAAAGCAGTGCACAGTTCAAGTCTCCAGTTTGCATATATCTAAAGAAAAGCTTTTGCAGTCAGTGCTTGATTGATAAGTATTCAATCGTCTCTATAATATAAGTACTAATAGCGTTTATATTTGTGTGGGCTTGTGCACATTTATATATACACATGAATATTATCATATGAAGAATTATATAAAAATTTCAGATAATTTCTTGTTGGCTGGCACCTTTGAAATTAGAAGAATATAGTGTTTCAGTGAGAAAATAAACAGAATATTGTCACTGTGTATTGGTTTTATTCATTTTTATTGTATACCTCTGATGGATTTTCCTCTCTGTTTTTAAAAGCAAAATAGTCATTATGGGAAAATGATTTCTTTTTTTTTTTTTTTAATAAAAAAGTTTTTATTTTCTGATCAAACAAGTATACAATATAAACAATCATTCAAACTATCATCAGAAAAAAAGAAAAAAAAATCAATTTGGTAAACTCAATCTTCAACCCCTCCTCACCACCCCCCACCCCCGACTTCCCAGAACAAAAACAGGGCATAGATTTCACCAAACATTCGCTAAAATAAACTAGCTAAGTGCAAGATTTAATAACTCCCAAGACCCCTTAACTCCCCTTTTACAATTTCATCAACCTCCCTTTATATAGACACAAAGTAACATGTAATCCAATAACTCTAAGAATTTTAAAACCATTAACAAATATTAAACATTCAAACCTAAAAACATTTTTCTCCCTCCTACTTTTCTCAAAGTTCAGATATTTTGAAATCTCATAACAAAAAATAAACCTTAGATATTCACTAATTAAATTTCTACATTTTTATAATTAACCATTAGTACATTAACTAGAAAACCAAAAAAGATTAATCAACCATTAATACATCATATTTAAAAATCAATATTCAACTTTATACTTTTTCCCCCTTGAAAATCATTTCTTGAAAATGATTTCAATGATGTTTCGTTTGCATTAAATTCAGAGGTAGAAATTCATTGTAATTTAAATAAATAGTTTTTACAACCATTGTGCAAACTGCTAACACGATTGGTGAATTACTTACAATTCTTGGAATGGTAGCCCAAACAATAGTGTATGTAAGAACACAGCAACAAATGCACAAAATGTTCCCAGCCAAATACTTATTTAAAAAAAGGGATTAATACAGGGCTGTCAAACTCCTGGCCCATGGGTCAGATGCAATATACCCATATATGAACTGAGTTCCAGAGTTCTTGGAAACTGTTCCACATATTATAGTTTTTTCTTTCCCTTTGGACACTTCCATCTTATTTTTTTTTTATAAGAAAGCAGAACAAATTTTCCTTGAAATTGAGTCATTTTCTCTAACCATTTATTAAATGTAATTCCAATATCTCATTATTTACACTGTGCATTGTATATTCTCCTATTTAGGTTTATGCTTGGAATGCTGAAGAGATACTAAACTTGAAATAGAGACTTATGCCCCCCTATTTAAATAGATATGTATGTCCCATGAAGAAAGGCCTTCTCCTGTGTTACCCTTCATCTTATGGAATTAATACATTTGGAAGTATGCTTAACCTCCACTATTCCTCCATATTTTTAAAAAATAATTCAGCAGACCTTCAAGTAGGCATTTTGAGTTGAACTTGATGGGAGAGGGGATCTGGTGACTGGTTGTAAGTCAAGGACTACCAGTGGTATCTCAAATTCCCTGAGAGGAAAGTTAGGATATAAAAGACATACAAAAAATATATAGTCACAATACACCGAAGAACCTTATATACGTTAGAAAACTGAAGAAATTTAGCTGGTTCATACACAGTTGTTTGTATTACATGTATGAATGTCCCATAGCTAGAGCTTTTATATTACTCATCATGCACTACTTCTAATAGATGTGATTCCTGTATTACACGGGTGTCAAATTCGATTGCGTCATGTGACATACCGTGTCTTTTGTCTTTGCAGATCCGGGGTGGGCGTGGCCCAGGGGTGAAATGCTTCCGGTTCGGACCGGATCGCCTGATCCGGTAGCGATGGAGGCGGGTGATTCAGAGAACCCGTAGCAAAAATCCCTGCCCCTCCCATGCCCAGCTGAGCCGCGCAATCATCAGAGGCTTTTTTAAAATTTTTAAAAGCATTTTTTCTAGAACCTCTTTGACCGAAAAAATGCTTTTAAAAGTAAAAAAAAAAGCCTCTGATATTCACGCGGCTCAGCTGGGATCATCAGAGGCTTTTAAAAGCATTTTTTCTACAACTTCTTCGGCCGAAGTGGTTATAGGAAAAATGTTTTTAAAAAGAAAAAAAGGCTCTGCCGATCAGGCAAGTCAGCTGAGATTGTCAGAGGCTTTTTTTTTTTTAAAAAAAGCTGCCAATCAGGCAAGTCAGCTGGGATCGTCAGAGGCTTTAAAAGCATTTTTTTTCAGCTGAAGAGGTTGTAGAAAAAATGGTTTTAAAAGTAAAAAAAAAAAAGTTGGCCACCCCCACTCAGTCATATTACCACCACCACCACCAAGCCACACCCACAGAACCGGTAGTAACAAATTTTATATTTCACCACTGGTGTGGCCCGTGTATAACACATCCGGCCTCCGGGCCACCAGTTTCACAGGCCTGCTCTATTATATACTGAATATAATAGCTGATCTACAATTTCAGTCTAACTTAGTAGTAAATAGATGCTATTACTAATAGTAAAAAATGCATACCAGAAAGAAAACGATGTGTGCTTAGAATGCTCCTGCGGAAAGTCCTATTTGAATGATAATCCCGTACGTCCATGTTCCTCACCCCACGTAGTCCTAGCTAGAAGACCTCCGGCATCTCTGAAGTAATTGCAGATCAAAGGTCAGTCGATGGAAACACAGGACAGGGCTCTGACAATGAGAAGAGGTTTTAAAGCCTGCACCTTGTTTAACACTCCAGTGAGAAAACTCTTTTGACCGAGTGAGGCGGCTGCTTTCTGACAGGTCAGCAGGAGGCAAAGGCTGTAAACCCAGAATGACAGTGGCTAAAAGAGTTAATGGGAAGGAGCTGTTGTTATGCTGGCAGCTGCAGTTAGAACAGCAACAGAAGGGCTCTGGAATGCTGCCCCTTGCAAGCCACTTCTATATAACCATAAGAAAGAAATTGGGAGGTCAGGAGAATGAAAACAGCCGAGATATGTTCCTGTTGATAGGATGGGCCTACCCTTATCACCACATGCTTTAGGAGTAGCTAAGGTGGCGAAGAATGCAGCATTGCATTGACCAAGAAAGTATTGTGATATGGCCTGTTGTTACGAGAATAATATCCATGGCATGAATGCTATGAATTGTTGTTATTGTTTGGGTGAGTTAGTTTGCACTAGGACAAAGTGAGCAAGGAAAGTGATGTGTAGATAAACCTTTTGCTGTATCTACTCCAATAATACACTGTAGGGAAACCACTAGGTTATTGGTTATTTCTGAATAGCAATCTGATTATCCAGAGGAAAGATGGTTTTTTATGAAGGGATGCCTTAATAAGGATAATACTCATCAACTTTGTTCTTGTAGCAAGACTTACTACTTTTAATGTGATAATGTTTACTCTCCTATTTAGGGGGAACATTCTTGTTTGGAGATCACAACGTTCAATGTTCATACTAGCAGGATGTGCTTCCAGTAGTTTGATGGACTGCCTAACGCATTTGTCTCAAAATACATGTCTTCTTCACCATAGTGATGTATATAACAACTGTGTCAGGGGTGAAATGTAAACTGGTTCTGTGGGCATGGCTTGGGGGGGGTAACATGACTGGGTGGGCGTGGCCAACTTTTTTTTTAAAAAAACTTTTCAAAGCATTTTTTCTAATGGTTTGAAAAGCCTCTGCCGATCAGGCAACTCAGCTGGGATCGTCAGAGAGGCTTTTTAAAAAATGCCTCTCTGCTGATCAGGCAACTCAGCTGGGATCATCAAGAGACTTTTCAAAGCATTTTTTTTACCACCTCTTCAGCCACGAGGTTGCAGAAAAAAATGCTTTGAAAAGCCTCTGACGATCCCAGCTGAGCTGCACGATCATCAGAGGCTTTTTTTTTACTTTTAAAAGCATTTTTTCGTGGGAAGAGGTTGTAGAAAAAATGCTTTTAAAAGTAAAAAAAAAACCTCTGATGATCCTGCGACTCAGCTGGGCATGGTGGCAGGGGGAGGGCGCAGGGATTTTTGCTACTGGTTCCCCGAACCACCCACTGCCATCGCTACCGGATCAGGTGATCTGGTCCGAACCGGGAACATTTCACCCCTGAACTGTGTCTAACCCTTGCACTGCTTAGTCATTCCCCTTTAGTGTTGAACCCACAATCAGCCACACAGTTTATGGATTGCAATAATTATATAGTCAGACCATGGACACTGGATTTTATTATAGATTTAGCTTCTAGCTTTAAACTAGAAGTCTTAAGTGTGTATATACTGAGTGCTTTTATTTGTTTCTGGTCTAAGACTGTAATAATAAAATTAATGCATTTGTATCAAATGGCCACTCCTGGGGTTCATCAGAAGTATATTTTTAAGATTTGTAGTAGGAGGTTTTTTTTATGAAGTGTGTTTTGTCACCACACCGTTAACAATTTTATTGTGTAGTGTAGAACTACAGGATAACTGTAAAGTAAAATGGGATCTAACAATCCTCTAAATCAGCTTTCTGTGGGAACTAGTTTTTCTAGCATGTATGTTTCTAGCAATAAACAGGATATTTAGGCAGATATGCATATATTCACAGAAAAATAAGGGTCAAAAATTATTTTATAGGGCATGAACATTATGCAATATGCCCCAGTTATGTTCTCAGATATAAAAAGATCTTAGATTAATTATTGATTGAGTGCCATCAAGTTGGTGTTGACTTTTAATGACTACACATAGATTTTCTGCAGGATGATTTACCCTTTGATTGGTCTTCAGGTCCTCCAAAGGTACACATATTTGCATTATAAACAAGCCCTTCCACCTTGCTACCCTAGTACAGGTCTCCTGCGTGAGCAGGGGATTGGACTAGATGACCTCGAAGGTCCTTTCCAACTCTGTTACTGTTACTGTTTGTCAGGACTTAAATATGTTCACTGTTAATTGTAAATCGGTTGCTGTGTCTGGGGTCACTTCGTTTTCTTTCATCTTAGTCCCAATTTGCTCACTGTACTTCTGTACTTTCATTTCTAGAGCTTCCAGATCCTTTGCATTTTAAGTTGTCAAACATGTACCATCAGCATAGTACAAGTTATTGATGTTTCTTCCTCTGATTTTTACAGTCATGCACATCTTCATCCAGCCTCCTTGTAGTGAATAAAGAGGGTGGCCTTGAAAGACAGAGGGGAGGATTCAGTATCAAGGAAACGATCAAATAGATCAGGGGTCTCCAACCTGGGCAACTTTAAGCCTGGCGGACTTCAACTCCCAGAATTTCCCAGCCAGCTTTGAAATAAATAAAACTTGAGCTCAGGGCAAGAAAGTGGCTTGCAAAATTACATCAATATCACGCACACACTTTCCCAGTTCATGAAGATGAAAGAGGGAAGAAAGGAAGCATATTCAGACTTGAAAGATTAAGATACTTCAGTATAGCAGTTTTACCCTATGACTATCATTAAGTGATTCTTGATGAACGTTTCTTTTCTTTTATGTGCACTGAGAGCATATGCACCAAGACAAATTCCTTGTGTGTCCAATCACATTTGGCCAATAAAAAATTCTATTCTATTCTATTCTATTCATTGGTGAATGAAAATAATGTAAAATCTTTGCAGTGGCATACTGTTCAGTTTAATCGTGTTTTTTTTTTAAATTAGATTTATATGCCGCCCTTCTCCGGAGACTCAGGGCGGCTTACAATGTGTTAAGCAATAGCCTTCATACTTTTGTATATTTTATACAAAGTCAGCTTATTGCCCCCACAACTGGGTCCTCAATTTACCTACCTTAGAAAGGATGGAAGGCTGAGTCAACCTTGAGCCTGGGGAGATTCAAACATGCAATAATTGCAGACAGCTGAATGTTAATAACAGGCTTTTAGTCTGTTGAGCTATCCAGGCTCAATATCAATAGCAGTGGACAGTCCTCTTCACAATCAGTTAAATCGAGTTTCACTTTTAGTAGCAAACTGAGGTTTGCAAAAATGAGGAGAGAAGGGAGGAAATAGAAGGAAGCAAAGGAGCATGAGGTGTAAGCTGCATTAATTAGATTTTGCTTAAGCAAATTTGCCAATTTGCTTAAGCATGGTTTGTCGAGCAATTCACTTAGTTCTCACACATAATGCTAATCAGAATTGTTAAATGCATAAAGAATAAAGCATATGTTTAATACCTAGAAGAAAGTGAAAGCTATTTAAATATCAAAACCAGAATTTAAAATGCATATTCTCTATTCAAGCAACATCATTTTTTTTTCAGATAACAGCTGGAGTAGAATGGGGAGGGATTGTTCTTTTAAATCAAATTCCAAATTTGTAGATAGGTGGACTTTTGCATCTATATCTGTCTACTCTTCTATATAGATTACATTTTCCAAAGAACATAGTATTCCATTGGTGAAAAGGTGTGTTTATTTTAGTAAAAAAAGGGTGAGAATGCAGCAGAGACGTAAAAGCAGTGATGATTTTCATGTAGCTTATATTTCCTGTCTATGGCAAAGAAACTGACTTCTGCCCTTTTTTTTCAGAGTTTAGGAAATATAGTTCTTGTTCCAAATATTTTTTTTCCCCTTAAATGAGGTCATATTCTTAATTTAGTAACATTATTCATTATTCCACAGAGTGGTATCTTTAACAGCTCCAAACGGTTCAAAACTTGTCTCTATTGTAATAAAGGCTTTGTAGATCTCTGCTATAGTCCCTAAAGAGGAAGATAATTTTCTTTTTTAAAACATTATTTAATAGACAGTGCTTGTTACGAATGGTGACAAAATAGCTTCCTTGTGATTTACATAAATGGAACCAAGTATAGAAATGAGATAAACATATTCACAGGGATATATATGTCTGCATTCATAGATAAATATTAAGATAGGATTTGTACACTACTGTTGAATATGTCCCAATAGCTGGGGGGATGCAGATGCAACTTCTACTCAGTGTTGACTTTTGCCTACTGCCTGAACTTGTCCCTGCAGTTTTCTTGGCATGTTTTCCAGAAAAGGTTTGCCACTGCCTTCTTCCTAAAGTTGAGAGAGAACTGGCTCAAAATCACCCAGCTGACTTTATGCCTCAGGCAGGACTAAAACTCATGTCTCCCTGTTTCTAGCTTGGTGCCTTAACCACTGCAGTCATTACAATGTGTACTGCATATTTTATATTTCTGTTCTATTTACTTTGCATTCAGGTATATGTTTTCTATCCCTGAAAACTCAAAAATAGTTAAATTTAGCAAGATCAAACTGTCAGGGGTTTCTGTATTTCACATGAATCAGAATTGTCTCTTTCTTAAATGAAGCTTCAATATTTCCTTTACTTAATGTAACATTAAAATAGGTTACTAAACATAGCACTTGAAAGTCAGCAATCTCTGTAATTTTTCTGCTCTCTCTTTTAAAGAAATTCTGCTTTGAAAGTTTGCTTACCAAAATGCTACCCTGTATTTCTCCCTCCATTAAATCAAACCCACATCACAGAATCGGCTTTTGATTTGGCCTTATGTGAGAAAACACTTTATTTTGGTTGAAGGTCCTGTATTTCAAACTTCTAATTAATCTAAATATGCTGTGCACTATTATTTCAGTACTGCAAACAGAGAATATTTGGAGGAGTGAATAAGGTATCTGCTTGCATTAATCAGCTCTTCAAAAAGAATGGGTTTTATTGTCTAAATTTGATAGTGATTATTTTTTTAGCATCTAGATCAGGGGTTTCACTCGATTTCAATAAGGGCCACATCAGGGTTGCGTTTGACCTCGGGGGCCAGGGTGGGTGTGGCTGGGGTGGGCATGGCCAGATCGACGTCACTTGTGTAAGGGGTGCCTGTGGTGGCCTGAGCACTCTGCCAATGAAAACGGGCTCCCGAGCTCCGTTTTCGGCTGCGATGGCCTCCTGCAACCCTCTGCCAGAGAAAACGGAGCTCGAGAGGGCCGCATGCAGCTCTCCCGAGCTCTATTTTCACTGGCAGAGGCACTGCGGGCTGGTCCTTTGCTGTTTCCAGGACAGCCCCACGGGCCAGATCTAAGCACCCCGTGGGCTGAATCCACCCCCCCCCCCGGCAATGAGTTTGTCATTCCTGATCTAGATAGGCAGTGCTAATTGTAATGAGAATAAGGAATCTATCTAGCAGCTATGGAGCACTTTGAAGAATTCAAACTATGCAACTGGTTTGTATTCACATTTCAGAATGTTCAGTGCTAAAACATGTGAAAGGCACTATTGATTACTTGACAAGCTCCTTGATAAGGACCTTTCAAAATAGGCCTATCTCTAATGAGTAATAAATATTTAATATTCAAGGTTCCTATCTTAGTCTGAAATGCTTCTTTTCTGAAGGTACTCAGCTTTCAATTTTTAAAACAGTTGCAAAATATAAATAAAATGTTAACTCTGCTTGCATTTAAGGAGACTTAACAGAAAAACAGAATAATGCAGTTGGAAGGGACCTTGGAATTCCTCTAGTCCAAGGGTGTCAAACTCAATTTCATTGAGGGCTGCATCAGGGTTGGGTTTGACCTGTGGGGGCGTGGCCAAGTTCACATCACTTGTGTGGGGACGCCTGTGGTGGCCCAAACACTCTGCCAGAAAAAACAGGCTCTTGAGGTCTGTTTTCAGGTGCAACGGCCTCCTGCAACCCTCTGCCAGAGAAATGGAGCTCGGGAGGGCTGTGTGTTTTCACTAGCAGAGGCACCGCGGGCCAGTCCTTCACTGTTTCCAGGGCATTTGACACCCCTGCTCTAGTCCAACCTCCAGAACAAACAGGAGACCCTATATGATTCTGGACAAATAACTAACCCATCTCTTCTTAAAAACCTCTAGTGATAGAGCACCCACAACTTCGGAAGACAAGTTGTTCCGCTGGTTAATTTCACTATCAGGAAATTTCATTTTAGTTCTAGCTTGGTTCTTTCCTTAAATAGTTTCCATCCATTGCTTCTTATCCTGCCTTCTGGTGCTTTGGAAAATAGATGGTACCCACCCATTTTCCTTTTCTTTGTGGCAGCCCCTCAAATATTGGAGTCCGTTTAGATTTTTCTGGATTTTGAGCCTATCTTCTGGGGTGTTGGCTATTCTTGCCAGCTTGGTATCATTTGCAAAATTGACGAGTTCCCTTCTATTCACTCATCTACCTTGTCAAATGCTCTACTGAAATCCAAGTATACTATGTCCACAGCATTTCGCTGGTCCATTAATTTAGTCACTTTGTCAAAGAATGAAAAAAAATTGTTTGGCATGATCTGTTTTTGACAAGCCTGTGTTGGCTTCTGGTTATTACTTTGCTTGCTTCTAGGAGTTTGCAGATGCGTTGCTTGATTATCTTTTCTAGGATCTTCCCAGGTATTGATGTCAGGCTGATTGGTCTGTAGTTTCCTCAATCCATTCCTCCCCCCCCCCTTTTTTTTTTTTTTTGAAGATGGGAACCACATCAGCTCTTTTTCAGTCTTTTGATAGTTGTCCATGTTCCAGGATCTTTGAAAAATACGATACAATGCTTCTGAGATCACGTCTGTCAGCTCCTTCAGACTCTGGGATGTAATCCATCTGGTCCTGGTGATTTGAATTTGTCTAGAGCGGACAGGTGTTCTCTTATCATTTTCTTGCCTATATTAATTTGTTTTCCTAGTCTGTCTTTTATGGTTATGTTTTTGGTACCAAATTGTGCTATTATTTCCTTTTGTGTGAAAACAGATAAAAAGAATGAATTAAACAGCTCTGCTTTCTCCCTGCTACCTGTCACTTCCTTTCCATCTTCTACCATTAGTAGACCAATTGTTTTGTTGACTTTTTTCTTGTTTTTTTTACAAAATTTTTTTTGTTTATTATTTTTGACATTTGTACATCCTGAGCCTTAGCTTTCCTGATTTCATTTTTGCAGATTCGGGATATGTGCTGGTTTCTGCCTTACTTATACTGTCCCTCTTTCCATTTTTTATACTTATCCTTTTTGTCTTTCAGTTTATCAGAGAGTTCTGTATGCAGCCATGCTGGTTTCATCTATTTCTTAGTTGTGTGTCCTGTAGTATATCCCTATGGCAATGTCATTCTTTTTTCCTCTTGTTCCCTATGCAATTGAGGACCCAGTTTGTGGGGGCAATAAGCTGACTTTGTAAAAATATACAAAGGTATGAAGGCTATTGCTTAATGCATTGTAAGCCGCCCTGAGTCGCCGGAGAAGGGCAACATATAAATCAAATTTAAAAAAAAAAATCAAGGAGGCTTTCATCTTCGGTTTTATGCATTTTTGTAGAGGTGTAATGATTTTTTTAACTTATAATTCACCTCCACTTTCTCTGTTGTTAGGTCTGTTTCAGTTTATGTCCTTCTGGCAGTACATTCCAGTGGTGAGTTTCATCCCACCATTTAGCAATTACATGCATTCTATGACTCAGGTTTGTACGTAATTTGCATGTAATTTTTCTAAGGTGTTATGTACCAGTATTTCCCCATAGCAGTAGATCAATTATTTTACAAATTTCCCAAATTTGTATTATTCTCTTCTGCTTTTGCATGCTGGAAATGTAATCAGAAAAGCAATAGTTATAATTAAAAACAAGATTGCTTATTTATTTAATGTATTAGATTAACTTATATTTCACTTTCCACTATGGAATCTAAAGCAATTAAGAATATCCAGAGATGACGCAAAATCAAAATCACTAAACAATTTTTAAAAAAAGTTATATCCATTGAAACATTGGATTTTAAAATAAATAAGTTTGAAATTTCCAGAAACATCTTGGATTAGTAATGCAGAGATAAAGCAATGGAGAATTTAAGTAATCCTTGTTTTTAAACATGAACCTCTGATTTATTTACTATTTTTCACTTCCCTATTTGTATATTGGTGTCCATTTGTATGTTTGACAAGAAATGACGACATTCATTACTTCTCAATTTTGAAGGGAAAACCCTGGACTTCCTTGTTTTTCTTTGAAGATGTTTTGCTTCTTATCTAAGAAGCTTCTTCAGCTCAGAAACAAGAAAGTCCAGTTGCCTCTTGAAAAAGCACCTTTGGGACAACTATGTCCTGGATCAGGGGTCTCCAACCTTGGCAACTTTAAGCCTGGCAGACTTCAACTCCCAGAATTCCCCAGCCAGAAAAGTTGGCTGGGGAATTCTGGAAGTTGAAGTCCGCCAGGCTTAAAGTTGCCAAGGTTGGAGACCCCTGGCCTGGATGACTGAGAATCTCCATAGTCATTTTGAGGGGAAAGTTTCCATTTTTCTTTCAACTCCCCTGCCAAAAGAATTGCTCTAGCTGGAATGATAAAAAAATAGTAAAGATTCCTTAGTTTCTCATATGACACAGGATGCTGCTTTCAAGAATCAATAGGAAAGAAACTCCTGGAAAAACACTTGCAAAGAGTTGAAAAAGGTGAAATCACACTTTGTGCAACCCTGGCTAGTGTCACTTTGGAGGGATTTTGAAGCAATAAGTACGGTACCTTCAGTGCCTCTTGCTCCTGTTTAGAATCCCTGTTAATTAGTAATAATTATGCTATTGCTTAGCACTTCTCTGCAACATCTGGAGTCTTCCTTCTAGTTCTAGTTTCTTGAAATTAAGCCTCCTGCCAATTGTTGTTGAAAGGGATACCATCATAACTTGCATTATAACGTTCTTATGTTGTGCTGTATGTGGCTGCTCTTATCTAAAGCTCTAGATCCGTAATGGTGAATCTATGGCAGGTGTGCCACAGGTGGCACGCGTAGCCATATCTGTGGGTATGCAAGTGTTGCCCTAGATGAGCTCCAGCACGCATGTGCATGCTGGCCAGCTGATTTTCGGGCTTTCCAGGCCCACCGGAAGTTGGGAAATGGGCTGTTTCTGGCCTCCGGAGGGCCTCCGGGTGGGGGGAGGCTGTTTTCACTCTCCCCAGGCTCCAAGAAAGCCTCTGAAGCTTGGGGAGGGTGAAAAATGGGCCTACCGGGCCCACTAGTAATCTTTTTGCCATCGCGTGCCAAAAGCGGGGAGAGCGTGGGGGGGTCGCATGCGCATGCACGGGGGTGAGTGGGAAGGCATTGAATTGTCGGTGTGGGCACACGGGCACGCAACCACCCCATGCTCCCCCCGCTTTTGCATGCAACGGCAAAAAGGTTAGCCATCACTGCTCTAGATGATGATACCAGCATGGAAATGTTGTCTGAGCTACATATTAATTCTGTGGGGTTTAATCTTTCATAGAACAGGGAAAAATAGAACTGAACTCGGAACAAAATTTCAAAATTTAGAAACATTCAAAATGTCTGTTTCAAGTTCAAAAAGTTTTATACCCCGCCTTGGATGGAGAGCTTCCTGGTTTTTCATATGCCTCTTTGAAAGTTTTTTCCCGAACGCCATCACTCTGCTAAACAAATAATTCCTTCAACACTGTCAAACTATTTACTAAGGCTGCACTACTATTAATTTTCTCATTGTTCCCACCACCCATCTCCGTTTAGGTATAATGTGGTCCTGTGTTAGAGTGTTTTTGTGTGTGTGTATTTCATAGATCACTTTGGAAAATTCTTTGGGTTTTTATAAATGACTACTTTCTTGTTCAAAAAACAGATTTTGGAAATAAACAGGTTAATGGGAAAGAACATTTCATGCATTTATGATAGCAAAAAAAATGCTTCAAGGTTACAGGATCTTCTTTTCTGTCAGTTATACAATGGTCTGAAGAAAGATTATGTCTTTCTATATTTCAACGACTTATTGTTGAAGCTTTACAATAAATCTGGACTATCTGTAGCAGCTTATTTAATTTCTCATTTTTACATACTATTGAATAAACTGACACATTTAGTGAATTTTATGAGTATGAATGAGATTGGTGTTTATAGTTTTTTCTTCTTTTGCATTTGAAATATTTGCCAATGACATAAAAAATAGATTTTTTTTTATAAAGGGCAGGAAGCAATGGGTGGAAACTAATCCAGGAGAGAAGCAACCTAGAACTAAGGAGAAATTTCTTGACAGTTAGAACAATTAATCAGTGGAACAACTTGCCTCCAGAAATTGTAAATGCTCCAACACTGGAAGTTTTTTAAGATGTTGGATTACCATTTGTTTTAAGTGGTATAGAGTTTCCTGCCTAAGCAGAGGTTGGACTAGAAAACCTCCAAGGTCCCTTCCAACTATTCTATTCTATTCTATTCTATTCTATTCTATTCTATTCTATTCTATTCTATTCTATTCTATTCTATTCTATTCTATTCTATTCTACTCTACTCTACTCTACTCTACTCTACTCTACTCTACTCTATGTTGCAGTATATGATTGAAATTTGTGTGCTCATTTCAGTACAGAGCAGCCTAAATGACTTTTTAAGTTAGCACTCTGTTTACCTTACCTGACTGCACATTGCCTGATTTAACAATTGTGTATTACCGGATGTTTAGGAGAAAATGCATGAAGTTGGTTTTGGGGTCCTCTTTAATCCTTCTCTCTTTTACCCTATAGACGGTATCCACAGTGTTACAGCATATTGCACCTTAAGGGTTACCATCATCACTGATGACATGCTTACAAACAGTATCACGGTACGGCTGGAAAACATGTCCCAAGAGAAGTTTCTCTCCCCTCTGCTGGCTCTCTTTGTGGAAGGCGTGGCTACTGTACTGTCAACAACCAAGGAGGGCATTTTTGTCTTCAACATTCAAAACGACACAGATGTTAGCTCCAATATCCTGAATGTGACATTTTCTGCCCTACTTCCCGGTGGCATTCGAAACAAATTCTTCCCCTCTGAAGACCTTCAGGAGCAGATATACCTCAACCGGACACTGCTGACGCTGATATCTACTCAACGAGTATTGCCTTTTGATGATAACATTTGCCTGCGGGAACCTTGCGAAAACTACATGAAATGTGTATCTGTACTGAAGTTTGACAGCTCCGCACCGTTTATCAGTTCAAATACTGTGCTTTTCCGACCCATACACCCTATCAACGGCCTGAGGTGTCGCTGCCCCCCTGGGTTTACTGGTGACTATTGTGAAACGGAGATTGACCTCTGCTATTCTAACCCATGTGGAAACAATGGCCTTTGTCGAAGTCGAGAGGGAGGCTATACCTGTGAATGTTATGAAGACTACACTGGTAAGTTATTCCTTGGTGCCTTAAATATTGAGCATGCTTTATGAATTTAGGAAAGGGCACTCTTTTGCTTTCTCAATTAATCATAATTGTCTAATGGTCGTGTAACATTAGATAAATTTGAACTTTATTTATAAATACAATTATAGGAAAGGCCATAGTCAGAAAATACAACTTTCATAGACACCATGTTGCTTCCATTTGGTCACTCCCAGCCCCAAGTCTCGGTAAGGTAAGGAATGACCTCCTCTTGAACTCCTCCTACCTGCTTATCTCTCTTCCCTATCTTTGTCCTTTTGGGTGCAATGGGGGCATTGCTGAGACTGAAGTAGAAGCTCTGGACTTTCAACAGTCTCAGCTGGCCATGCAATGGTGGCGTTGCTCTGCAATGGTGGCATTGCTGAGACTGAAGTAGAAGTTCTGGACCTTCAATAGTCTCAGCTGGCCGTCTATGCCCTGGGCCTCAATGAGATATCTCATTGTATATAAAATATATGGTGGGGAATCCAGTGTAGCGCAGTTCCCAAGGCAAAATATGCTACAGACAAGCTGTAATCCTGGAGATAATTTCTAGGAAGAGCTTTATGTTTAGGTAAAACTTGTCCATGATTGTATTTTAAGTATAGAAAGCAAGATTCTGAATGGAAACTCTAGCACAGAGTGTAAGATAAATTGATCTAAATCCGATCTGCATTTCCCATCTCAAAACTTCCTGAGGTAAAATTCAAGTTAACATTCTTTATTCCGAATCACAGTTAATGGAATGTGTTTAAAGTGAGAAATAGAACATTACAGGTAATTCTCAACTTACAAATGGTCATTTAATGACGGTTTGAAGTTATGGTCTGTAAAGCACTTCTGGCCATCTTAAAACATTATACCACCCTCACTCCTCTCATACTTATGACTGGTTGTCAAGCACTTTGTGATCACCATCAAGAGCCGTGGTAGTATAGTAGTTAGAATACAATATTGCAGGCTAATTCTGCTGACTGCCAACTGCCAGCAGTTCGGCAGTTCGATTCACCAGCTCAAGGTTGACTCAGACTTCCATCCTTCTGAGGTCAATAAAAAGAGGACCCAGATTGTTGGGGGAAATATAAACTGCTCTGTAAACTGCTTAGAGAAGGCTGTAAAGCAGTATATAACTCTAAGTGATATTGCTGTTGCCATGTGATTGTCATTTGCAAGCTTCTCTGCCAGCTTCCCCAGAAAGTCAGTGGGGCAGGTAGCAGGAAAGGCTGCAAGTTATTGCCGCCTGCCAAAGGATTTCCACTCTCCTCCATGCATGAGGTAGGATGGGAGTGGAAAATCTTTGTTGAGTTGCAGAAACAAAGCTAAGGTCTTTAGGATCCCTGCTTCATCTCTCCAGGCCAGCACAGGAGTTCCTCTCCCCTCTGTGTGTGGAAGGGAACTTGTGCACTAGACAGAAGAGATAAAGCAGGGATTGTGAAGATTCTTTTCCCATCCAGCACAGCACTTCCTGTCTCCTCCATCAGCAGATCCCTATCTTTTCTCTCCATCCCAGCACAGAAGTTCCCTTCTGAACACAGAGGGGTGCTGCCTGCCCTCCTTTGGCAGGCAGCTCTTTCACTCCATCTGCTTAACAATCCATGCAATCAATTAATGATTGCAATTTGGAGAGCCAAGATTGCAATCATTGAGTGAAGCGATCGTGTGAGCATCCCACTCAACGAGCCCATCACTCAACAACCTAGGATTCCAGGCCCTATTGTAGTTGTAAATTGAGGACTACCTATGCTTTCCTACTGAATGGTTTCTCTGAACCAAAAATAGATTGACATTTCCTGCTATTGAGTGTGGTCTTACCCCTTGTTGGTATTAATGGTGTAGGAGCAGGCACATTATCTGCTGGATCCAACTTACATTATTTCTTTGAACAAAGCTGATTAGGCATGTTACCTACAACAGTCAGGGAAACAGCACGGATTGTCCACCTTCCCTTAAAGAGCCGAGGTGGTGAAGTGGTTAGAGTGCAGTATTGCAGGCTATTTCAGCTGACTGCTAGCTGCAGTTCAGCAGATCAAATTTCATTGGCTCAAGGTTGACTAGAATAGAATAGAATAGAATAGAATAGAATAGAATAGAATAGAATAGAATAGAATAGAATAGAATAGAATAGAATAGAATAGAATAGAATAGAATTTTTTATTGGCCAAGTGTGATTGGACACCCAAGGAATTTGTCTTTGGTGCATATGCTCTCAGTGTACATAAAAGATACGTTCAAGAATCATAAGGTACAATACTTAATGATAGTCATAAGGTACAAATAAGCAATCAGGAACAATATCAGTATAAATCGTAAGGATACAAGCAACAAAGTTACAGTCATACAGTCATAAGTAGGAGGAGATGGGTGGTGGGAACGACGAGAAGGTGAGAAGATTAATAGTAGTGCAGCCTTAGTAAATAGTTTGACAGTGTTGAGGGAATTATTTGTTTAGCAGAGTGATGGCGTTCGGGAAAAAACTGTTCTTGTGTCTAGTTGTTCTGGTGTGCAGTGCTGTATAGTGTCATTTTGAGGGTAGGAGTTGAAACACTTTATGCCCAGGATATGAGGGGTCTGTAAATATTTTCACAGCCTTCCATCCTTCCTAGGTGGGTAAAAGGAGGAGCCAGATTTTTGGGGGCAATATACTGATTCTGTAAACCGTTTAGAGAGGGCTGTAAAAGCACTATGAAGCCGTATATGTGCTATTGCTATTGCTAAATGGTATCAGTTGAGGGAACTGTAAATATGTAGCTCTGCCAGTCCATAATTGTCATTTTTGTCTTGTTGTTTGTCTTTGGGGTTTCTATACTATACAACATCTACCTTTGTAGGTGCTTTATCTTCACTGAGAGATTGAGAGCTTATGTTTAAATATGGGTTATTTGAAGCTGGAAAAGATAACATGGTAATTGAAAGATAGTGCCAAAATAGTAAATAGGGCACATTGTGTAATGAAAAGGCTGTGGCCTTAAAGATTGCTTTTCAGATGATCCCTGCAGATAGAAAAATCTGCCCATGAACCATGCAAACTTACATGTGGATGTGGGGTGAGTGATTCACCAAGGAAGCATAATCTTTGGAAACAGACCAATCTGATGGGCATCGCTCCAGAAATAGTTCACTGTGATTCAATACTTAAATCAGGATTGAGAATCTGAAAAACAGAATTCCGTAGTCTAATAAGAGAAAAGCACAGAGTGCTGTCATTTGTTTCAGAAACATTATGCCTTAATAAGCAGGTAACATATATCACATTTTTGTATGAACTGGTACGTTGATTTTGAGCTGCAATCCTGTAAAATCTGGAGTTTTAAATAGCGAGTTTGGGACAGAATGTGATGAAATTTGCAGTGAGAGAGGTCAGTGTTGCAGGAACAGCATATAGACAGAAAGAATTTTGTGCAAAAGAAATGGTTGATCGTAAGGAATAGTAATAAAAACTCATTTAAAAAATGTGGTGGCGTTGATTCTGGATTTTGAGACAGAAATAAAGGAAGATTTACCTGCTGATCTTTGCCATTTACTCCTGTTGCCATGACATTGTGAGAATTATTTTTTAGAAATTCTATATTAGAGTTGCGTCTAAAGAATATAATAGATTACCCATGTGGATAAATAAAATACCAGTGTAGCAGTGGTGGGTTGCCCCTGGTTTGGACTGGTTCTATAGAACTGGTAGTAAAACCGGAGGGAGACTCCGCCCACTGACCCTGATGAAGCGATCTGTGCATGCATGCAGAAGGCTCGTGCGCAAGCAGAGCGAGCGTGCACGCGCAATCCTATTGGCAACCCGTAATAAAGGTAAGTAGAACCCACCCCTGCAGTGTAGGTAGTCCTCAACTTACAACATTTTATTTAGTGACTGTTCAAAGTTACAACGGCACTGAAAAAAGTGACTTATGACCGTTTTTCATACTTACAACCATTGCAATACCCTCATGATCATGTGATCAAAATTCATAAGCTTGGCAACAGACTCATTAATGACGGTTGCAATGTCCCAAGGTCATATGATCCCCTTTTGCGAACTTCTGATAAGCAAAGTCAATGGGGAAGCCAGATTCACTTAACAACCATGTTACTAACTTAACTACTGTGATTCACTTAACAACTCTGGCAAAAACAAAAAGTTGTAAAGTCGCAAAACTCACTTCACAGATGTTTCACTTAGCAACAGAAATTTTGGCCTCAATTGTGGTCGTACATCAAGGACTACCTATACGCGAACATCAGCATAATCTGAGATTTGGCCAAATTTAGTCTATTCCTGTAATATTTAAATAAGATGCTCAAAGGCCATTGAGAATGTAAGAAATATGTAGTGATATCACATACCAGAGCCTTCCTATTCTTCTTTTTTAATGTTGTCATTGACTTAAAAGATTGAGTTATCCATGTTGAAATGGTACTACACCAAAGAATGCAGCATTTTTTGGAAGATCTAAAATCTCACTTTATCCCTTTAAGAAATGTACTTGACAAATAATCAAAAAAATATTTTCAAAATAGAAATAAAAATTTCCAGCTCTTTGCCACGATATAATGCTGACTTATAAAGGAAATATATTTTTTTATCCCTGAACATTTTGAGTTTCTCTAGAACACAATTATGTCCCAATAAAAACCCTCCTTTTCTCTCTTGTTTCCATTTTCGCTAATGGCCTGAAGCTTTTCATTGTTGGATGTAATTTATACATGATGAAAGTTTCTCAGTTTTCAGGATTCTTCTGTTTCAAGGAGTAAAGTATACAGAGGTTTTTACAAGGCTATTTGTGAAATGGAAATACCCCCTAATTATAATTATCTGGAGCAACTGCACTTCCTATGATACAAGGAGGTGAGTGATAAGGACACATAATATTTGTGGGTTTAAATCAGATCTGGAACAACATTTTTTCAGGCTATCAGGCACCATCTAGCTACGTGCTAAGAAGAACAAGGTAAAATTTCCAGGAGGATGTTTTTTTTTTTCTGTCTCTTAAGTAGAAAGCAAGGCCTAAATTTCTTTAGCTTTGGTTTAATGCGATCCATGAAAATACTGTATATGTTTTGCTGTAGTATACCCATGAAACATTTAAAATCATGACCCTTGGCTTCATTTTTTTTTCTGATTTCAAGTTAGAACTGTTAACCTGACACATTTTTCTCAAAGATAGCACATGGTCTTTGAAACGTACTGGGGCAATATGTTATTAAAAGTACACATAGAGCTGAGACCAACCCCCCCCCACCACCATTTTATTTAATTCCATTAACAATTTCTTTATTTAAAAGATTTGCATGGCACCCATCTTGAAACATCTTTTTGACTTGTGTAGTATACAGGTCCTCAATGGAAGGTAGGTTGGTAGCCATTGTTTTTTCTGCAGTTCTAATTATCCTCTGAAGTCTGTGTCTGTCTTGTTGGGTTGCAGAACCAAACCAGAGAGTCATAGAGATGCAGATGACAGACTTAATAATTCCTCTGTAGAACTGTATCAGCAGCTCCTTGGGAAGTTTCAGCTTTCTGAATTGGCGCAGAAAGAACATTCTTTGTTGTGCTTTTTTGATGATGTTTTTGATGTTAGCTGTCCATTTTAGATCTTGCGATATGGTAGAACCTAGAAATTTGAAGCCAGGTCTTGATGGCCTTCTGCAAGGCAAAGGGTGGGGGGGACTGCTGGATCACTGGGGAGGGGGGAAGGTATTCCATAAATTGTGGCAGTCACAGACAAGGCATACTTCCAAGTTCTCCCTAAGCGGCAAAGTTTCATGGAAGACAATCTCATTGTACACGTGTTGTGCTTTGACAATAAAGGTTGAATTGAATTGAAGGGACTTGGAGCGGGGTTACCCTATCCAAAGTGGTAGGATGGGAAGATACTCTCAGGGAAGAGGTGGTCCCACAAATAATCTGATGATCTTTAAATCTTTAAAGTTGATAATCAGCACGTTGAATTACACTTGAAAGGAAACTGGAAGTTTGTGCAAGAGAGGTGTAACATGGGCAAAGCTACAAATTGCAGGATGCCAATCTGGGTCAGTCACCGGGACCAGGGGTTTTGTCTTCCGAGCTTTTGGACTCGTGCTGGTGCCCATCTCCGGAGAACTTCTCTCTAGCAGTTGCTAGAGATTGGATACTGCAACATTATCCCGGGACACCTACATTTGCCTTCATTTGTGAAAGTTCCTAGATTGCGCATGCTGCTATTTATTTGTTTGTTTGTTTGTTTGTTTGTTTGTTTGTTTGTTTGTTCAATTTATATGCCGCCCTCCTCCGAAGACTCAGGGCGGCTTACAATGCACTTATAGCAATAGCCTTCATTCTTTTGTATATACCTGCTTATTAAGGCTTTTGGCCCCCGCAAGCGGTGTTTCTACAAAGTCAGCTTATTGCCCCCACAATCCGAGTCCTCAATTTACCTACCTCGGAAGGATGGAAGGCTGAGTCAACCTTGAGCCTGGTGAGATTTTAACTCGCACTAATTGCAGGCAGCTGGCAGCTAAGTGCTACATAACAGCATTTAGTCTGCTGCACCACCAAGGCTACATTCTGGACCAGTTGTAGTTACTACAACTGGTCTTCAAGGGCAGACCTATGTTAAGTGCATAGCAGTAATCCGATAGGAAGTGACTAAGGCAGGAGTAACCATAACGAAAAAGTCCTGGAACAATGGTACAATTGGCATCCAAGATACCGTATTTCTTGGAGTATAAGACCTTTTTCCCCCCAAAAAGAGGGTGAAAATCTGGGTGCATCTTATACTCTGAATGAAGGAAACAGGATACATGTCTTCCTGGAAGGAGCGCTTTCCATATAAATTTGGTCAATTCCCATGATCCCCCAGCCATATTGGCTGGCAGGCAATAGGAGCTGAAGCCATCATATTGAAGAAAGAAGGTTGGGAAAAATGGTTGTTGAACACTGCTAGATTTTTATCTCTTTTCACTCAGTGAGTCAACTTGAGCCAAGGGCTCTCTATAATCTGAGAATTGTTGTGAGAATACACTAAAAAAAAGAACAAGGTGCACTGCCTTAACCTCTGCAGATGAGTCAGGTTTTAAATAAAGGAGTAAACCTATTTCTAATGAGTAAAATAAAACATTTTTTATTTGGAAGCCAAAGTGTTACAGTAACTGAAAAATTAATATATATATATTTTAAATATGTGATAATTTTATAGAACACCTTGTTTCCCCACCATCAGCTTAATGAGAAGTATTTGATTTCGGGGAGTGGGGGGTGGAGGGATTTGTGTCAAAGGACTGTTAATGGTTTCTCAGAGAGGGCCTCCTCACGGTGCCGTCGGTCAAGCAATGTCGGCTGGCGGCCCCCAGGGGGAGGGCCTTCTCTGTGGGAGCACCTGCCCTCTGGAACGAGCTACCTCCCGGAATACGGCTGATTCCGGATCTCCGCACTTTCCGTAAGGCCCTGAAGACGTTTTTATTTCAGCAAGCCGGCCTGGCCTGAATAGGTTTTAGGGGTTTTTAATTGTATTGCTAGGGGTTTTAAATTGGGGTGGCCGTTTAATTTAATTTATTCTTAATTATTTTAACTTTTATATTGCATGTTATTTTAATTCTCGGCTGTTCACCGCCCTGAGTCCCTTTGGGGAGAAGGGCGGGATATAAATTTAATAAATAAATAAATAAATTACTCATTCTGCCAAGATATTATTAAGTGAGAGTCAGGGGTGGGTTCTACTTATCTTTACTACCGGTTTGCAATGGGATCGTGCACACGCGATTGCTTCGCTCACGCACACGCCTTGCTTCTGCACACACGCAGGTCGCTTCTGGTGACATCAGGGCCAGTGGGTGGAGCCTCCTGCTTGTTTTACAACCAGTTCTATACAACCAGTCCAAACCGGGGGCAACCCACCACTGGTGAGAGTGTGTATCTATGTATCTGTGTGCACAAACATACATATACACACAGAAAGAGAGAGAGAGAGATTATGGAATGCTGCTATTAAAAAAAAACACATATTTTTCCTTTAGTCTCGGCTACTGAATTCTGAGCTGTCTCACTGCTTCTATTTGTCTATTACGGTTTTCGGAGGGCATCATCAGTTGACCTATTCCTAAGAGCCCCAGGTGCCATGCCATCATCCCAACATCTTCTGCACTCTCCCACCCCTAACCTTCCATCTGGGTTTTTTTGCCTGCAGAAATATTTTCAGAGATCAAAGTCTTGGACTGTCTCTTGAAGTCTAGTCCAGAGATTCAGTGTTCTTGTTTGTTGGTTTTTGGGTTTTTTTTTTTAATTAGTTTTCAGGTGGTTTGACAGGATTTCTGATGTTACAAAAGCCGTTTAAAGTGCTGGAATTAAGGAAGCTTTGTGTGTGAAAGTGATACGCCTAATGTCAATATAATCGCCATATTTTCCAATCTTCATCCACAGGACGGATTTTAGTGTTTCGGCTTGGTAACATGCTGCCATCGTGGGCAGGAAAAAGCCATTGCTGTTGAGAACATAATCATGCGTTTATGATTATGTTCCAGGATAAGGGGGGGAAAATGGCTTTCTGTAACACATTGTGAATACAGATAGGAAAATGAAGACTGTGGGGATAAACATGAATGAAGGCAGGGGTGGTATTCACTTACCTTTGCTACCAGTTCGCAAATGCGAGCGCGCGCAGGGCCTTTCTGTGCATGTGCAGATAATAAAAAACGGGACGCGATCACATCCGGGCGGGTGGGCAGAGCCTCCCGCAGCCACCGCTACCAGTTTGCCCGAACCAGATAGAACCAGCTGAATACCACCACTGAACTAAGGATTATATTTTCGGAATGCAAAGGGTTCCAGGTATAAGAAGAAAAGGGCTGATTCCATCTCATTCAAAACAAGAACATTGCTACAGTAATCTTATTAACTAAAGGATCTCTGTAAACTTTGAAGTCCAGTTTATTTGCTCATTTCAGTCTGTTCAAATTGCCTTTTAAATGAACTACTGTAGATGACTCCAAAGAATATTATAAATAAATAAATAAATACATACATAGGTACATACATACATACATACATACATACATACATACATACATTTATTGTCATTGTACATGTATACACAGTATACCCATACAACGAAATTCACTTAACACCCAAAGACCAGGTCCAACACACACAACAATCTCCAAACACACTCCCACCCACCGCAATTCTCCACCCCTAAACCACCCAAACATCCACACAACAGACCAAGTAATACTGTCCAACAGCTCACTGATGGTGACCCTTTAGTTCATTGTTGAGTGCAATTATAGCTCTGGGATAATTATCAAATATTGTATTCCACAAAACCCACAAGAAGAAGAATATAACAGTATTATAGTAGCAATCCCATACGTACAGTATGTTCATCAACTTTTGAATGGGAAAAGCATTGTGACATAATGTATGGTTGCATCCTTATACTCGCCTGGTTCTCAGTGGCAAAAAAACCCACTACCTTACATCTAATGTTTACACAAAAAAGAAAAAAAACAGACAAGCTCTAAAGAAAATGAATAATGTTCCTATTAAATAGTTAAACTAGGAGTTAATAAGTTAGCAGTAATCTGTGCTGCAATACTGCTTTTATCAAATTACACTTTCCCACTTGTGTGAGTAGTAAACAGTAACTCAACAAGTTAGATTTCTTTGCAGTTAAAAATTTTTCAGTTTTCTAAAAGTAACTTTTTCTTATTAGAGGCCAGGTGTTGGTACAGGGCTGTTGCCTTACTTTGGAGATAGGTCTAAAAACCACACACACACACAAATAAAGAGAAGTTTTTAAACACCATAGAGCCATTCCTCCTCCAGTCTCATTTTTCTTGATGCATTCCTTAAAGAAGTCTTTTATGAAGTAGGGAAACAGTGCAGGTTATGAGTGTTCTTCTTATATGATGAAGAGAATTGTTACATAAGACAAGAGTTGTTTAAAATAGCATGTGTACAGTATTGTTGTGGTCCGCCAGCAACCTGTGGAGCTGGCAGCGGAGTCGGACAGCAATGAGGCTGAGGAAGAACATGGGCCAGTCCTGGAGGCTGGGGAGCCCGGATGAGGGCTCTGCATCGGAGGCAGAGATGGGGCCAGGGCCATCGGGGAGTGATGTGCGGACTCCGGAGCCTCCAGAGGCTGACAGTAGAGAGGCAGAGAAACAGGAGGAGCCTGTTCCTAGTGCATGTATGAGAAGAGCTGCCAGAAGGCAAGAGCAGCTAAAGCAAAGAGGATGTCTCGGGAGTAGGGCCAAGAGATGATTGGTCCCTCCCATAAGTCTTAAAAGACCAGCAACGGCTCTTGGGCTCTTTGTCGGAAAACAACATTGATAGACTTTTTCTTGTCTTCCTGCATTTATCTCTTGTCAGTGTCTTCTGCTTCTGAACTTTTGCCAAGAAAAGCCTTTGGCAGTTTGCCTAATTATACCAAGGTTGGTGATTAGACTGAAGAATTTGTGTTATGAAGACTTTGTTTTGATTTAGTTTGGACTAAGCTGAGAATGAGTTAATTCTCAGCTGTTCTAATAAAGTCTGTTTGTTTTGGAACTGTTGCATAAGTCCCCTACTACAGTATTCTGTAGTCTTTGGAGCTGAACTTAAAGTCTAGGAAGTATCAGAGGTTTTTTGCTGAGTAGCAGGGGTGCTTATTCAGCAGGTTCTGACAGGTTCTGGAGAACCGGTAGCGGAAATTTTGAGTAGTTCAGAGAACTGGCAAATACCACCTCTGGCTGGCCCTAGGAGTGGGGAGGGAATGGGGATTTTGCAGTATCCTTCCCCTGCCACGCCCACTAAGCTATGCCCACAGAACTGGTAGTAAAAAAAAAATTGACTTTCACCACTGCTGAGTAGTAGTATTATTTACATTAAACTTCCAGGATATTCTAGAAACAGTCAAACAGACCCTGTATAGGTCATTCTCATGCTGTCGTCGAGGAATTTCTTGTGACTAATTGCTCACAAAGAAGACTATTTATTGACACGATGGTGCATCAAAGAATTCTGCATATTTTGGGCATTTGTTGCTCTGTAAGAGACAATGTTATGTCTGTAGCAATATATTAAAAACTGAAGGCTTACGAAGTGGTTTAGCTAGACTAAAAATGGCTATTTTGTACACAGCCATATCTGCAGTTTGACTTGTTTCCTGTTTTATATCAAATGCATTTTGGGAATACAGAAGAATTTGGGAGCCTATATTAGCAGTACTTCAATGAGGCTGATTTTCTAGATGAAGTATAAACCGTGGGTACGTTTTATTGTTTTAAACTACCCAGAAGCTAGATTTCTCTTAGCTGCTTATTCTGGCCTGCATTCTTCTTTTCACTGTGACCTTGAAAAGATGGGGAGTTTCCGTCTCCCACCTTTCAGAAGAGAAGTGCAAAAAGGAATAAGAATTAACTGTCTCCCATTAGGTTCCCTTTGTAGATCAAGGTAGTTTCCCAATAATTTTAGAGAAAAAAACCCGTGTATTTTGAAGTACACTTTCAGCAAAATGTTTGGATTGGAGTACAGAATAATTTATCTGCTTTCAGACCTGGTAACCAAGGGAGATTTGAATGAGGCATTGCTCAAGAGAAAGGGTAACCCCTGGTGTTTTTTTTACTCTGTCTTGAACAGTGGTAGATCTTTCTCCTGTCACTAATTTTATTTATCTTTGCTTCTCTTTTTTCATTTTGTTTCTTTTGATAATCTGGTAAATTACTATGACTAGACTGTACCAGTTCACTTCAAGATAAATAGTTATTTAGTTATCCTTGGAAGTTATTTTTTATTATTGTTCAATGACTGAACATATTTACCCAGAGGCATTCTATAGAAATCAAGGCTATGGTTTTCCCAGTTACAATGTATGGCTGTGAAAGTTGGACCATAAGAAAGGCTGAGCGCCAAAGAATTGAGGCCTTTAAACTCTGGTGCTGGAGAAGACTCCTGTGAGTCCCTTGGATGCAAGACGATCAAACCGGTCAGTCCTAGAGAAGATCAACCCTGACTGCTCTTTAGAAGGCCAGATCCTGAAGATGAAACTTAAATACTTTGGCCACCTAATGAGAAGGAAGGACTCGCTGGAGAAGAGCTTAATGCTGGGAAAGATTGAGGGCTAAAGAAGAAGGGGACGACAGAGAATGAGGTGGCTGGATGGAGTCACTGAAGCAGTCGGCGTGAGCTTAAATGGACTCCAGAGGATGGTAGAGGACAGGAAAGCCTGGAGGAACCTTGTCCATGGGGTTGCAATGGGTTGGACACAACTTTGCAACTAGCAACAACAAAGTGGCCCCCAACCTTTTTGGGCACCAAGGACTTGTTCCTTTGAGAGACGCTTTTCCATGGACCACAGGTGGCGTGGTTTTGCATGCTGCCTGCATCCTGCGGATGGGGCTTTGCTTCTTTGCGTGGCCCGGTTTCTGGAATGCCACAGCCTGGTGGCGATCCACAGACCGGGGGTTGGGGACCCCTTCCTTAGTAAATAACGTATTATTTATTCAGTGATTTCTCACATTTATATCCTACTTTTTATCTAGGAGTTCAAGATAACTTACAAGGGGGTCTGTCTGAATTTTTTATTTTTTATTTTTATTTTTTAATTTGATTTATATGCCGCCCTTCTCCGGAGACTCAGGGCGGCTTACAATGCGTTAAGCAATAGCCTTCATACTTTTGTATATTTACACAAAGTCAGCTTATTGCCCCCACAATCCGGGTCCTCATTTATAACAGTGGCTCTGGGATATTGACTGGATTTAGAGAAAGTGGCAGGCAATGCATTTGCACAATCTGTAGTTGTGTAGTAGTTTTGACTACGAAATCATGCCAAAGTATTGAGATACTCTGACTCAGAAAACTATATTAAAGATATACTATATGAACAGAAAATGACTTCAAATATACTATATAATCCCCAAAATTATATTTGCTTTCTTTTCTTGAAAGCACACCAAGTTTATTTGTACTCTGAGTTGAGAATAAGCTACAGTTTTTCATTTGCACATTGTTCACAACTTAGAAACAATAGGGTGCTTATTTGCATCAGTTATTAGGAGATGAACATGACTGTAAGCTGCCAAAGGCTAAACAACGTGTATCAACATACTGCATTCCTGGTTCGAAGCACACTCATTTTGTACTTCTGAGAGGTACGGAAGGGTGTGTGCAAATAATTGAGTTACAGTAGGTTTAGTGAGGCTTGGATTTTCTATTATAGCTTCTGGCTAAACTGTTAGCCCTTCTTCCTCGCTCCTCAGATTCATCTTATGCTCTATCCATTTCTTTAGACTTTAGATCACAAGAATTAATAACCCTGAATTTACATACTTACACATATACATACATGAATGGATGAAACAAGAATCCACAAATAAGGAAATAAATAAATAACATATTTTGTAATGCTCTTGTTAGTTCATAACATTAGTTATGATTAAGTTATTAGATTAATAACTTAATCTAATTCATAGATTAAGAATCCTGAACAGCCTTTTTATAATTAGACAATGATTTTGAGAATGTATTTGTAATTTTTGCAGAATGGAAGAGATTCTTTCATGAGCATTTGTGTCCTAAAATCTCCTAACCCTAAGAATGATATTTCACTTCTTTCATTTTTTTTCTAGTATAAATAAGAAAAAGAAAATCATAGGTGCTTGTTCTGTACTGTGATACCTAATGAGGAAAATGAGAAGGAAAAGAGAACGGGGAAAAATTTGTGTACCTTTGCTTATTAAGAGAAGCTTGACTACAAGACTTTAAAATTTTTTGTTTTCATTTAAATTCACTAGTATTCACCATGAACTTTCTGTATTAACCACAAAAATGGTTGAACTTAACTGTGATCTGTTTCAAAAGAAAATAACTCCACTGCCCATGGCTTGAAGTGAGCTTTTTTCAAATAAGCCATAAAGATTAATTACAGGTTGGAGATTAACTGTCATGTAAGGATCAGTCAAAAAGTAAACAAAAGATTCCATTCCTCACAACCACACTGGGAAAGAACAAAACTAAGAAATTATTAACTATAGTTTATTGTGATATCTGAACCAGCCATTAAGGTTACCAATCCCCTTTAAACCTCGGGCTGTTTTAAAAACGGTGAGCTAAGCAGGAGTTTACTGAATTGAAATGTAAATTTAGCTGGATTCTGAAAATTCTGAGGCAAGCATTTGCTTTAATTAAGGGAATTTATGTGAATTATCAAATGTGAACTGTCTTCTTTGACTGACATTCTATTGCTATTGTTCTATTGCTGACATTCATTGTTACATTATTCTATGAGAGAGAGAGAGAGAGGGAGAGAGAGAGAGAGGGAGGGAGGGAGGGAGAGAGAGAGGGAGGGAGGGAGGGAGAGAGAGAGAGGGAGAGATAATTTTCCAATTCTGCCTCTTTTTTGAGGCAAGATAAATGTCCCTTCTCCAAACTTAGCTCATATTTCAGTATTTGCAAAGGGTAATCTTTAACATCCTAAACGCTTTCACTAGCTTATCTATCTACAACTCCAGAGTTTCACTCCTGCACCAGTGGCATACCATCACGGTGACACATTCTTTCCAAAGGAGTCATTTGCAAGCCATACCGTCTTATCTGATGATTGAAAAAATAATGCCTTCTGGTATACATGCTTTAGGGTTAGTTCATTGACGACATCTTTGATAAATTTATGTTAGCTTTACTTATAATTTACTTATGTGTTTTACTTGTCTTCCCAGTAAGGCTCAAATTTGTGTGATCACTTTCAGTACTGGAAAAACAACTAAATTCTTACAGTATTTAGTGTAAAACCAAGAACTCGGTGGGATCTTAAGGAACTGTGAAGCTGAATCCACAAGACTTAATTGTGTTGCTGAAATAGTTTAATGCTCCCCCATGGTATTCTTTAGTACATACCATGAGAAAGTACTGATTCATTCATGGATTCATCATAGTATAAGCGTTTAATTCAAGACCTTAGATTGTTATATGAACTTTTGTAAATTGTAGCCAATTTACATGCCTGTGGATCCAGAGATTATCATGCCATTGTTATCATGAGATAACAAGTCTAGGCCATACCATCAAGGAATCCACATGCTATTGAGTCTCGTAGACTTTTCACAGTTCAGTGTACTCTCCAGTCAATTTAGTGTTCAACCAACCACTTCATCCCAATTATATTGCTTGCAAAGAATGAGCAAAAGTTCTCAAGATAGCTCAGTAAATTGAAGCTTCAGCTGAGGCCAGGAGGTAAAGTTTAAGAATAATTACTGTGTTCCCCCCAAAATAAGACCCTGTCTTATATTTTTTTGACCCTGAAATAAGCGCTTGGCCTTATTGCCGTGCGCTCAAAAGCCCAATTGGGCTTATTATCAGGGGATGTCTTATTTTGGGGGAAACAGGGTATTGTGTAAATGCACCCTCAGCAAAATAAAGCCTGCTTCTTGTTTAATTTATTAGTCCCCTTTTCAATTATAATTCAATTACAATTGGATTCATATATCAATATCAGATTAATGACAGTTTAAGTGAAGAAACAATAGTCAGGAAAATGTAGTCTATGTTGCTAAGTTACATGCTGTATTTTTGACGGCTGAAATTTTGCAAACTCACACAAATGATTATTTGCTATTTTTATTAGGGGAAGTATGGCCTTTCACCGAATGGCTAAGGCTTTTAGATAACTAAGATGTGCATCAAATGTGACAGCGTTTATTGTTGTTTTTTTATAGTTTTTGTTTTGTTTTTTTGTGGCTTTGAGTCGGTAGTGACTCCTGGCAACCGCCAGGACATATCTCTGCAGTTTTCTTGGCAAGATTTCAGAAGTGATTTGCCATTGCCTTCTTCCTACCGTAGGTTGAAAGGAAGTGACTGGTCCAAAGTTACCCAGCTAGCTTTGTGTCTAAGATGAGACTTGAGCTCACTTCTTGGTTCCTAGCCTGATGCCTTAACCACTACATCAAAACTGGCTGTCTTCTAGTATTGTTATAATGCATTGTACTCTATCTGTATTTTGAATACACTTAGAATTTTGGGTTCGAGGCCATTTATAAATCTCCTGGCTGTGAGCTACAACCCATTTAGGAGGCAAACAAAAGATTTCAGCATAAAACTGATTATATCAGTTAGATTGGGGTCCCCCAATCTCCAATCTATGGACTGGCACTGGTCTGCGGCATTCCAGAAACCAGGCCATGCAAATAAGCGGAGGCCCATCCACGGGACGCAGGCAGTATACAAAACCATAACCCCTCCGGTCCGCAGAAAAACATCCCTCCGCAGAACTGGTCCCTGATGCTCAAAATGTTGTTGGCCATTGAGTTAGATCACTTAGATAGAAAAACTCAACATGGAACTAAGATGAAAATTTCCTGACCATGAGAACAACTAACCCAATGGAACAGCTTTCCTCCTGGAGTTGTGGGTACTACTACATTGATGGAGGTTTTCAAGAAAAGATTGTACAACCTTTTGTCTGAGCAGGGGGTCACTAGAAGATTTCCAAGATCCCTTCAAGCCCTGTGATTCTGTGTTTTAATTTCAGGCCGCAGCTGTGATCCTGGGGAAGGATTCTAATCAACTAATTAAGATCACAGTGCTGAACTTTTTAATTCACAGATGGCACTTTTTAGCACTTTTTATGCAGTGCTGTGGTCAAAAAAAGGCAGCTTTTTTAAGGCAATCTCTGTGCTCTGCGGGGTAGGAGAAAAAAAAGTGGCTCAGGCACAGAATAATATAAATTAGGTCATACATGTATGGTTGTAAATTCGTACATTGGTCACAAAGTTACTTTTTCATCACTGTCATCATGCAAGCAATTGTTCTCCAAGTTGTCACTAATTGAGGACTACTGGTATCTTTTTATTATAATCGTATGATTTTATAATTATTTATAATAGCGTGCCATCTGTCAGAAATAGTGTAGGGCCGTGATGGCGAACCTATGGCATGGCTGCCACAGGTGGCACGCAGAGCCATATCGGTGGGCACACGACCTCAGCTCTGGCACCCATGCGTGCGCCAGCCAGCTGATTTTCGGGCCTTCTGGGCCCACCAGAAGTCAGGAAACACACTGTTTCTGGCCTCCGGAGGGCCTCTGTGGGTTGGTGGGGAAGGCCGTTTTTGCCCTCCCCAGGCTCCTAGAAAGGCTCTGGAGCATGGGGAGAGCAAAAAACGGGCCTACCAGGCCCACCGTGCCATCACGTGCCAAAAGCGGGGGGAGCACGGGGGGGCGGGGCGCATAGAATTATGGATGTGGGCACGTGTGTGTGTGACCCCAGCGCGCTCTCCCCACTTTTGGCACGTGATGGCAAAAAGGTTAGCCATCACTGGTGTAGGGTCTCCTGCCTTGGCGGGAGGTTGGACTAGATGACCTACAAGGTCCCTTCCAACTCGGTTAATTTGTAATACTGTAATAAAATGTCATTATTTCAACGATACATGGTATTTGTAATTTTGATTTTGATTGCAATTTTACAGCTATGCTTTAAGATGGATATTCATTTTGACTTTAAACTATCTTGGTTGGCTAGTTACACGACTGGAATGGTGAGATACAAAGCCAATAGTGGCGATGATTGATGTAATAATAATTGCAAATCGTATAAAGCTGTGTTTGTTAAATTCAGATGAATTTATACATTCATTTCTCAAATCATATGTATTTTTATATACTTTTCACTTTTTGCCAGTCATTTTTTTTTTGCCCCTATTTGTGTGTGTGTGTGTGTGTGTGTGTGTGTGTGTGTGTATGGTCCTATCCATGTTCTGTTGTCATCAGTTGCCTTTTATAAGACAACTGGAACACATTTCTTCAAACAGAAGTCTGGGTTTTCTCAGTAGACAAGCACTTTCAATTTAACTATGACAACTCTTTACTTAGCCCTTGAATTTAGCTTTAGCTGTCTTCATTGATTCAGAAGATTGTGCAAAAACAAGCTTGAGAGAGACTTACGATGATGACTAGATACCATTAATATTAGCTTTGATTAGATAACATAACTGAAGCTCTTCTTGAAAGATGTGTAGAAAACCCTTTTGTCATTAAAGGGTTTTAATGATAGTTTTATAAAACTGTTGACTGTTTTGGGGTGGAGGAAGTCAATTAAATGTAATTTACATGTTTCTTTTTTGCTTCCTTATTTCCATTGTCTACAACAAGGCCAATTGCTTTCTTAAAAATGAATTATTTTGAAGAACGTGACATAGTGACATCTCAAGTCTGATTGAAGAATAGAGACATAGTTTTTTTTTTCCCAGCTGATTCATAAGGCCAGGATTGGCAACATTCTTTAATGGAATTATACATAAACATTTAGCCCACATCCCACTGATAACGTCTGTTTTAGTTCAGCCAAGATTATATAATGAGTTAATTTGATTTTGAATCATTAGCTGTTTTGGAGGTACAGAATTATTTTCTCATAACTGGTGAGCCTTGCTATTTTTACTTTTAGGAGAATATTGTGAAGTGAATGCTCGCTCAGGACGCTGTGCACCCGGAGTCTGCAAGAACGGGGGTACCTGTGTTAACCTGCTCATTGGCGGCTTCAAATGTGAATGCCCTCCTGGTGAATATGAGAGACCTTATTGTGAGATGACCACAAGAAGTTTCCCTCCAGAGTCATTTGTCACCTTCAAGGGATTAAGGCAGCGCTTCCATTTCACTGTATCTCTCATGTAAGTATCGCTTCTTCCAGTGTTGTATGAAAAATTTGCAAGTCGTTGCAAATTTGTATTGACCTCAAAACACAACGTAAGCATCTTAAAAGTCATTGTTTTTGCAATGTCTACCTAATAAAAAGGTTTGTTGCCATTTTTTAATACTAAATGATTCCCTTACTTTTATACTTATTTTTCCACAGTTGGGGAATTCTTTGAGGTTGACCAAGAACTGAGATTGAGCTTGTCAACGGTTTTAAGAGTATAGCTTTATGCTCAAATTGGCATCTTCTTTTAACCTGACAGTCCCTTGAATATCAGGGGCTTGAAGATTTTATCTAATTAATTGCACCTTTCTTGACTGCAGTTTGTATTTTTTAAAAACATCACATGTCCACAAAACGTGTAGATAAGTAATAAAATTTTCTAGCTCATGAATTATATATGTTTACAGATGTCATATAGGTAAAAAAAAACATATTGTAAAAATGGCTGAGAAAAAAGAGACACTACAGAATCCTGTACTTGTCCAGTACAACCTGTCTCATTTCTCTGTTAAGCTACTTATCACATTTATGCATCAACTCTCAAGTTGACTAATGTCTCTTTTAAGTTTTTCTCTCCTCCTTTTCCTTTCTGTCTTCCTTTTACCAAACTTAATTTTAAATTTAATTTAATTTAATTTAAATGTCAGCATAAATCTTTCTAGGTGAGATTTCAGTTACATGTCTATGAGGGTTAAAGGGTCATTGCAATATATAAGGCAGAGCTTGTTCAAGAAGGTTTTCTTTGTGTGACCAAATTTTAGGTCTACATTACTAAAAAGAGGTTCCTAGGCTCTGCGATTTCAGTTGGAAACCCATTTTCTTTAAGTAAGAACCAGAGATAACACTGAGCACTATTTTATTTGTTTTTAAATTTGTTTTTAGCTCATCTTCAGGAGTGCAATATTCTTAAGGCTGCTCATGTAGTGATAAAAAAGGAAGTTTTTATTCTTTTGGTATCTACTGGACTTTAAAGCTCTTTAGAGCAGTGATGGTGAACCTTTTCAGCACCAAGTGCCCAAACCGGAATGCGCTCCCGCGCCACAGCCCCGGAAACTCAGAGACCAGCTGGCCAATGCACATGCGCTCACCAGCCACCTTGTTTTCTGGTTTCCGGCGCATGCATGCGCACCAGCCAGCTGCTCTTCACGTGTGCCAGAGCCCTGGAAACCCGAAGACCAGCTGGTCAGTGTGCATGCACTGGAAACCAGAAGAGTAGCTGGCGACAGCGCACATCAGAGGTGAAATCCAGCAGGTTTTGATAGGTTCTGGAGAACCGGTAGTGGAAATTTTGAGCAGTTCGGAGAACCGGTAGCAGAAATTTTGAGTAGTTCAGAGAACCAGCAAATATCACCTCTGGCTGGCCCCAGAGTGGGTGGGAATGGAGATTGTGCAGTATCCTTCCCCTGCCACACCCACCAAGCCATACCATGCCCACCAAGCCACACCCACAGAACCAGTAGTAAAAAAAAATTGGATTTCACCACTGGCGCACGTACCCGCAGAGAGGGCTCTGCGTGCCACCTCTGGCACTTGTGCCATAGGTTCACCATCACAGCTTTAGAGTATGCTGAAAGTAATGCACTCTTAAATGATAGTGCTAGGAAAGTAACATGGATAGGGAACCTGTCTATTTCTCAAAGGTGGGCTCTCAAGATTCCATTGCTCAGATAATTCTCTATAAGTAAAGATTCAGGATGGATCTCCACACATGGGAACATTTCTTTAAAGGCAGTAATGTCACCATGGACCAGAGAAGAGTTTAGTTCACGCAATGGTGAACCATAGTTTAAGGATATAGAACATGTTTTCACTGTAGGAAGATCTATGTTTAAATCTTGGTATCTTCATATCAAAAGATCTAATACAGAGGTCTTCAAACTTGGCAGCTTTAAGACTTGTGGACTTCAGCTCCCAGAATTCTCCAGCCAACTATGCTGGCTAGAGAATTCTGGGAGTTGAAGTCCACAAGTCTTAAAGCTGTCAAGTTTGAAGACCTCTGATCTAATAGCTGAAAATGTGAAAGACCCCTGCCTGCGATTCGAGATATTTGGACCTGCTATAATGCTACTTTCAATCATATTTTATTTCATATAAATAACAAGGGCAGAGGTGAAGTCACTGGTTAATTCTTTCAACCTGGAAGCGCCTTGATGCTTCTGACATGAGTGCAAAATAAATAAGTAATAAATTGACATTCTCTTTGTTAGATTCTTGGAAGCTGAAATGTTGATGCCACTGGTAAGAGGATCTCCAAGTGAAGCAAATATGAGGAGGAAGGTTCCTCCTCTCCTGTTCCTCAAATACACTATCTACAATAAATATCACACCTTTTGTTAGATACTCTCTCTCTTTCTTTCTTTCTCTCTTTCCTGTCCCCATATTAGACAGCCAATGACAGTTTGATGTATTGCAGGGGTGTCAAACTTGATTTCATTGAGGGCTGCATCAGGGTTATGTTTGACCTCGGTGGGAGAGGTGGCGAGCATGGCCAGGGTGGGCATGGCCAGCTCGACATCACTCATGCCAGAGGGCATCTGTGGTGGCCCAGGCAGGGCTGGGGGGGATTCATCGTCTCAAACGGAGAAGGCGAGACCAGGGAGAGAGCCAAATCCTTGTCCACCAGAGGAGCCTTGCCGTCTGCTGGTGGCCAAGTACTAAGGCAGGACTTCCCTCCCTCCCTCCCTTCCTCCCTTCCTTCTCTTTTTTCCTTCCCTCTTCATTCACCTTTCTTCTTCCTTCCCCTCTTTCCTTCATTTTCCTTCCTTGCTTTCCTCCCATCTTCCCATCTTTTTCTTTGTCTTTCCTTTTTTCTTTTTTCTTTTTTCTTTTTTTTGATTTGATTTATATGCCGCCCTTCTCTGGAGACTCAGGGCGGCTTACAATGCGTTAAGCAATAGCCTTCATACTTTTGTATATTTATACAAAGTCAGTTTATTGCCCCCACAATCCGGGTCCTCATTTTACCTACCTTAGAAAGGATGGAAGCCTGAGTCAACCTTGAGCCTGGTGAGATTTGAACTTGCAGTAATTGCAGGCAGCTGATGTTAATAACGGTGCTTTAGTCTGCTGCACCACCAGGGTTCTTTCCCTTTCTCCTTTCCTGTCCGTTCTTGGATGCTCAAATGCAAAAGGGGAAACATTTCTCCTTTTGTTTTGTTTTGCTTTTAATTTGTTTTGCTAGCCCTCTGCCAGTGAAATCAGAGCTCAGGGGGCTGCACACGATCCCCCGAGCTCCATTTTCGCTGGCAGAGGGCTGCAGGAGGCCATCCAAGCTGAAAATGGGACCTGGGAGGGCCGCACACACCCTTCCCGAGCTCCATTTTTGCTGGCAGAGGCACCGCGGGCTGGGCCTTTGCTGCTTCCAGGGCGGCCCCACAGGCCAGATCTAAGCACCCCATGGGCTGAATCCAGCCTGCGGGCCTTGAGTTTGACACCCCTGATGTAGTAGTTAAGGCACCAGACTAGAATCTGTGACACTGAGTTCTAGTTCTGCCTTAGGCACAAAGCCAGCTGGTTACTTGGCACCAGTCATTCTCTCTTAGGCCTCAGAAGGAGAAGGTAAGGGCAAACCACTTCTGAAGATCTTATCAAGAAGACAGCAGGGGCTAGTGCAGGCAGTCATCAGGCATCAGCGCTGACTCAAAAACACACACACACTCAAATCTCCACAATGGTAGCATGTCTAGCAAAACTTACTTAATTTGTTTGACTGGAGAAGGTTTCTGTGTGACATGTTGTTGTTCCTTTCTAACGTAGGTTTGCAACAAGGGAAAGGAATGCTTTACTTCTCTATAATGGACGTTTTAATGAGAAACATGATTTTATTGCTCTTGAGATCATTGAAGAACAGATCCAGCTAACATTTTCTGCAGGTAAGATACTTGGCAATGACTGGAACTCTTTACTGAATAAAACGTATTTCTAAATTTTCCGCCGTGCTTTGAAGACACTCCTATTCCAGCAAGCCGGCCTGGCCTAATTTTCTCCCCTTCTTTTAAATTTTTAAACTGAAATTTTAATTCGTTTTAAATTATTGGGAGTTTTAAATTGTCTCGGGCAAAAATTATTTAATTGGGTTTTAATCATGTTTTAACTTTTGTATTTATGTGTTTTATTTTGTGCCTGTTCACCGCCCTGAGTCCTTCGGGAGTAGGGCGGTATACAAATTTAATAAAATGAAAATGAAATGAATGAAAAAATATTCATGATGTTCTATCATGATATTCATGATGCAATTTATTTCCTAAGGCCACCGCCCTGTACATATCCTTGGAGAAAATAAAATTTCATTTCAAATGCTTTGTTTTCAAGATTCATGTTGTTGGAAATCTTGTCTTATGGAGCCCTATATTAAGTGTAATCACTGATTATTCTTTGTTATATTTTTTTAAAATTAAATATCACTGATCCTATACTGCTAAATTATGGCCCAATTAATCCATGCATACGTGTGCTAGAACAGTGCCATACTTCAGATTACAAAGTAAAAAAATGTTTTGGAATGTGTATGACCACTCAGAAGGCATCTGTCTGCAACTTCTTAAACTAAAGATATATTTACTTGGGGTTATAACAGGCAGCTGTAATGTCATGGGAAAAGATGCTTATACCAACTGCTATGTGATTGTCCACATATGTTTCAACACTGAATCTGAAATGTGTCCAGTCTCACATTCGTGCCCATATTTCTGTTGTCCAGGATGTATCAAAATTACAGATTTGCTATTCACTATTATGGTATTGTTACTCTCTGCTGTTAGGTTAGGTTAGGTTAGGTTAGGATAGGATAGGATAGGATAGGATAGGATAGGATAGGATAGGATAGGATAGGATAGGATAGGATAGGATAGGATAGGATAGGATAGGATTCTTTATTGGCCAAGTGTGATTGAACACACAAGGAATTTGTCTTTGGTGCATATGCTCTCGAAGTTCATAAAAAGACAAGATACATTTGTCAATAATCATAAGGTACAACACTTAGTGATACTCATAGGGTACAAATAAGCAATCAAATCATACTAGGAAACAATCAATATAAATCATAAGGATACAGCAAAAAGTCACAGTCATACAATCATAAGTGGGAGGAGTTGGGTGATAGGAATGATGAGAAGATTAATAGTAGTGCAGACTTAGTAAATAGTTTGACAGTGTTGAGGGAGTTATATGTTTAGCAGAGTGATGGCGTTTGGGAAAAAACTGTTCTTGTGTCTAGTTGTTCTGGTGTGCAGTACTCTATAGCGTCATTTTGAGGGTAGGAGTTGGAAGAATTTATGTCCAGGATGCGAGGGGTCTATAAATATTTTCAACAGCCTTCTTTTTGACTGGTGCAGTATACAGGTGCTCAATGGAAGGCAGGTTGGTAGCAATTGTTTTTTCTGCAGTTATTGAGTTACAAGTACTCCATTTTGTAAAGTATGGAAACTCCTAATTTTCTTTAGGAGTCCATTGAAAACCCAAGTGCTTGGAAGGTTCATGTACCTGAACCAGAAGTGTGAATCTTAAATTATTCACTCTGCCTTGAAAAGAGAATGTGTGACAAAACGTAATCTATTTTACTTTATGTGAAAACATAGATAGCAGCCTAATTTCGTGCATGTAAATTCAGAACAAACCCTGTTTTGTTTAAGGGCTCAGATTGCAGCTCTGTGGACACTGTCCTATAAATAAACCTTAGATTCACTTTCAAGTAAAAATACATTCATGATAAATTATCCCAAAAGAGAATTTAAAACTTGTTAATACTGAAATTAGTGCTTGACAAAATTATTTAAAGATTCGTGTTTTGTAAATAAAATTACTAATCTCCCTTTGTTAGAGTCCCCCTTTACAATTACATGTATGTTTAATTTAGAAAAGAAGGAAGGGAAGGGGAGAGGGAGTGGGAAAAGAAAAGGTAGATAGATAGATAGATAGATAGATAGATAGATAGATAAGATAGATAGATAGATGGATGGATGGATGGATGGATGGATGGATGGATGGATGGATGGATGGAAGCAAAAGAGAAAAAAAGAGAAGAAAAAAAGAAAAATGAAAAATTGTTAGAAAATACCGGAACCTGATTCAGGAAAGTAGTTTTCAGATTATTTTTACACCATGAAGCTGAAATGATGTAAATATAGAGAATCTGCCATGTATAAACATTTATGATAAATCCTCAACAGTAAATATGATTATGAATATGATTATATTCTGAATATATTTTTAATAGGACTTTTTTGTGTGATTATTCTGTAGATCATAGCACATTGAAAAGTTCAGAGTTCAAGTTCTTAAATGCAACAGTTAAATTTAGATTTAAAGCTTTTGCCCAAAGCAATACTTTTCTATTTACTAAGTTTAATTGCAAATCAAGATAAAATATACAGTAGCTGGAGAAGATTTCTGTCTAGATTGTATCAACTGTTTGTTATGTCTGTAACCTGCAAACTCCTTCTTATCTAGAGAAGGAGAAATGCTAAGGTAGAACAATAATCCTGCAAGAACATCTTTGTTTAAAACTTTAGTAGCCAGATGCAATTTGCAAAAGATTTATGGCAAAAAACAACAGAGCAATTGAATATTCCTACACTCATTTTTCTAAATTGTATTGGATCTTCAAGATATTAAATGATATATGTGCATTTACAGTCCACAGAATATTTGAGTTCATTGAATAAATGTCTGTTTTATGAAAAATTCTGTTTATGAAATAATACACAAGTTAGAAAAAAAAACATACCTTACCTCTGGAATGAAATAAATGTTCTGATCAGAAGATAAATTTAGAAATAATAACCATAGTCCAGAGTTTATATCACATCAAAGTGGTAGCATCTAACTTACTGTGGCTTATTTCAAGAAGCAAACCTAGGTCAGATCAGAGAAATTCTTTGAGACATTGGTATGAAGCAATGGCAAAGTGCTGTTCTACTGTTATCGAGAAAGCAAGTTGAATTTGTCTGTGAAATTGCCAACAACTGCAATTGAGAGTGTCTTTATTTGACTCTACTACAGTAATACTTTCAACCATCATAGATGGAGAGGATATTTCCATGCACATTGCAGTATTTGTTCCAGCTGCATTTAATTGCTTTTTTAAAACATGGATACCATTGTTCATACTCACATATCAGCAACTACTATAATCTATTACTTAAGGTGATTTAGGAGTGTTTTTTTCTCCTTAATTACTCATTGAGAAAATGTGTGGCATACTATACATATTTACTTTTAATTTAAGTGCAAATATAGATTAAAAATCCAACTCCATGTTTGGTCTTGTTTAGTTTTTGCTAGTTTTTCTTCTGTTGAAGTTTGTATCATAACTTTGGAAATAAAGTAAAATTTATTTTCAAAAAATCCAACTCAGTGGTAAGCAAGAGATTATTTGTATGAAAATGAAACATATTTTAGACTCAATTCTGTACAATTCTGACAATCGCTTCTATAGGCTCGCAAGTGCAACATGTTGCATTTGAATAATTACATCTGCAAATAGGCATTCAGACATTAAACAGATGTAGGAGAAAGAAACATGTTTTTGTGAGGCAGTATTAAGTGGGACGCGGTGGCTCAGTGGCTAAAACCCTGAGCTTGTCGATTGAAAGTTTGGCAGTTCAGCGGTTCGAATCCCTAGTGCCACGTAACGGGGTGAGCTCCCATTACTTGTCCCAGCTTCTGCCAACCTAGCAGTTCGAAAGCAGGTAAAAAATGCAAGTAGAAAAATAGGGACCACCTTTGGTGGGAAAGTAACAGCGTTCCGTGCGCCTTTGGCATTTAGTCATGCCGGCCACATGACCATGGAGACATCTCCGGAAAGCGCTGGCTCTTTGGCTTTGAAACGGAGATGAGCATTACCACATAGAGTCGTGAACAACTAGCACATATGTGCGTGGGGAACCTTTACCTATTAAGGAATATTAAAGTTTTCTCTTTTGCAAGTAATTTCACTTCTATTCAGATCCAAAATGCTTCTCAAAAAAGAATAGTGGGTGTTCCTCTTGAAATGCTCATAAAAACAACACAGAAGTATATTCACCATCTTTAGCGAAAGGCAATATTTGTGTTCCTTTCTCAGTTGAACACCTTTCTGTATGACCCAAGCAGGTGTGTGTGTCAAACTGAGGTAAATGTTTGCATTTGAATAGAATACTGGGGAAATACAGAGAGGTTTATTGTATACGTTGTTGGTCTTAAGTCTTAACCATTTTTTTTTCTTATTCTTCTTTAGTGGAAACTTTTATCCAGCTAGTCACTCATGATAAACCCAACCTGCCCATTTTGACAGGTCCTTGTGTACTTTTCCTGCAGATATTTGTTTTGCTATTACCTCAGAGAAGCAGTGAATAGTCACTGGGCTGGTTGTACTAGTCTGCATAACTTATCTGGCAGTTTGTTCTTTATCAAATCCAATCTTTAAAAGACATTTCAATGTGAAAGAAAGGAAGCCATGACATTCAGGGCAGGGATAGAACTTCTGTAATTTTCTGGGAAGAAAAATGTTTTCTTTGTTCCCCCAACACCTTATCTGACATTCTTGTTAGATTCCAGCCTGAAGAAAACACACAGAAATTCCTATATCTTTTGTCAGTTTGCAGTTGTTTTCACTTTCTTGGTTTATCTTAAATATTTACTTTTTGCATATGATTTGTTTTCATTCCTTTTCTAAGTGTTTGATGAAGAACAATTGCTACAGCACAAAGACACCTTAGAAATATACAATATACATTTGTATGGATATATACTTATAGTTGCCATAAGTTGTTTGTTGTTGCCGTTAACATTGTTTATGCCACTCTACATCTAATGTTATTGTTATCATTAATTGTAAGTGACAATTTGAGTGGCAACAAATGCTTTTCTAAATGTAATTTTATATGCTTGCTAATGTCTTGTATTTACATTCCTCCGATTGTAATCAGTATGTAACAGTCCCCTTGGAAAAGAGATTTGTAGGTTGGAAGTACTTCTAAATTCACATTTGACCCTATAAGCTCTTTTAAGAGCCTCTAATTGTTTTTGTCCAGTTTACGCTAATATACCTGATTTTGTCCATTTAAAAAGAAGTCACAATTGTATATACACAAAATTGGAAACAAGTAGAAGTCCCAACTCAAGATAGAATAGTATCTAAAATTATGGAATGTGCTGAGATGGATAGACTCACCAAGGAAATTCAAGGAAAGGAAGAATCTGAATATTATTTGGTCTGGCAAAGGTGGTATCAATGGTTAGAGGAAAAAAAGAAAAAGAAAGAAAGGAAAATCAAATAAAAGGAAGATCTCAAAAGAGTAAAATAAATTTCTATATCAAATGAAATTTAATAAAGAAATACCAGATATCAATAAAATAATATCATTATATAAGGTGAGAGAAAGAATATATACTGAAGAATATAGGTTATTGATATTGTAATAATTCAGACATTACATTTAGATGTCATTAAGATGATGCTTGTTGTATATTGTTTTACTTGTATTTATAAATGTATTTTTTGGTTTCTTAAATTAATAAAAGTGTACAAATTTAAAAAAAAAGACAGCGGTATCAATAAAATGAATGTTTGTGAGCTTCGTAAAAAAAAAGAAAAGAAAAGAAGTCACAATGTGATATGAGATGTGGGACTGTGTTTGAAACTTCAGCTGGAAAGACATATAGCTGCAAAGGTATTAGTATACATTCATTACTGGGAAGTTACTAAATTTCCACTCCAGTACAGATGAATTGGCAGAGTTTTGCATATTTAGCTTTATATGGGTTGGTGGCTCCTGGATATCCAAAGCAGGATTTTTCAAACTGTTCCATGAAGTCACTAGAACAGGAGGGGAAAAAAACTTCACTCACAGTCTATTTTCTATCTTTACTAACTTTACTTTCTTCCATTTACCATAGCAGCGTTTATAACTCAAAAAACTTTGAAAACGCCTAAATAATCTCCTATCATGTACAATGCTGTCTGTATCTTCTCTAAATCTTCATTTCTGGAGACCCACAACACTTCATTCTCTGTTATTTTGAAAGTGATGAAGATGGCTAGCAGTCAGGAAAAGGTCACACCAAAACTTGAGCTTTCTCTGCTAAATGCCTCTTTTTGTTTCAACAGATCTTTAATCTGCCAGATTCAGCATCGTTTTCAAACTGCTTTTATCTATGTAAATTGTTCTCTTTATTATTATTTTTCTACATACCCTTTCTAATCCAAGTATTTAACTTAATTTAAGTATTTAACCCTAACCTTGAAAAACATGGTTCTGTTGAAAGACTTTGTTATATGTTGTCTTAATTCATAAGTATATTGAGGGAACAATGTACAGTACAGATAGTCTTCAACTTACAACAGTTCATTTAGTGATTCAAAGTTACAACGGCACTGAAAAAAGTGACAGGATCGTTTTCACACTTAGACCATTGCAGCATCCCCATGGTCATGTAATCAAAATTCAGATGCTTGGCACCTAACTTGCATTATGACGGTTGTGACCTTCTGACAAGCAAAGTCAGTGTGGAAGCCAGATTCACTTAACAACTGTGTTATTAATTTAACTGCAATGATTCACTTACCAACAGTAGCAAGAAAAGTTGTAAAATGGGGCAAAACTCACTTAACAGCTATCTCATTTAACAACAGAAATTTTGGGCTCAATTGTGGGTCGTAAGTTGAGGCCTACCTGTATATGCATACATATGTACAATGGATTTATCTTTAAAATCTTTGGTATTAATCTACTTAATATTTTGTTTAATACATTTTGCTGCTGATTGTACCAAATACGATTAACGTCTTTGTTAATTGCAGAAAATGAATGTTTTCAAAAATCGAACTTTTAAGTTGAACACTTTCTTCTTCTCTCTCTCTTCCATGCTATTTCTCAGGAGAAACCACCACAACAGTTGCTCCATTTGTTCCAGGAGGGGTTAGTGATGGGCAGTGGCATTCTGTCCAAGTGCAGTATTATAACAAGGTAAGGAATGCTCTTTTAGTGATATTCTCTATAAGTTCAATGGATTGGACCAGTTTCTCTGTTAACATAAACCAAGGAAGTCCTTATGGTTGAAAGCCATGCAGGAATGGAAAACTTGCTTTGGGGCTGATGCATTTTTTAATATTGCAATAGGTTAATTGGATATATTCCATAATGATGAATGAGTATTTTTGAACCATTTGTGACTATTCTTCACAAAGGCCACACTTGGAATATTGCATTCAGTTTTGGTCGCCATGATGTAAAAAAGATGTTGAGACTCTAGAAAGAGCGCAGAGAAGAGTAACAAAGATGATTAGGGGACTGGAGGCTAAAACATATGAAGAACGGTTGCAGGAACTGGGTATGTCTAGTTTAATGTCTAGTTTCAATGTAAACTTAAAAGAGTTTTTGAATCAGAATGCTTGGAGGATGGACCTTTGGCCACAATAGAGAGACCTGGCTGAAAATAACACTAAATATATATAGTTCAGGATAATAAGGATGAGCCCTCCCCTCCCAAAAAGGCAGAGGGTAATATTTTTATATCATAACAAAACAGTAAATAACTTAATATTCATACCAGAATATTGGGGAACATCTCTTTCTGTTGTAAATGAAGTTGTCATATGGACCTGGAATATAGGAATGAAAACGTTACTGAAAATTACGATTAAGTTAAAATGGAGCTAAATTTCTAAAGTTTCTCACGGCACCATTGTTGTCGGAATATGTGAGCCTGAGGCTGACTGCAGCTCATCCTCATAAAGCTTGTCTCTGTTTACTTCTACATGTCATGAGGTCATTGCCCTGAGTTCTTTATGAAAGACATCATTCTTTCTTATTCCTTTATCTTTTATTTTAACATTACTGGGAGAGGATAGCTATTTGCAGCTTATTTAAGTACCTACTTAGTCTTTGCCATAAATTTTCTTGCAATCTGCAGCTTACACCCTTGCATTTGGTTGTTACAGTTCAGTTGCTTTCGTTGAAAAAACACTGATAAAATGACAGATGATAGAGTAATCCATAGTTCTTTTACTGGAGTCATTGGTTCATGTTGGCCAAGAATCCTGGGAAAAAGCTTATATATCAGCAAAAGTCTGGGTTTCATAGTGTGGTTGTTGGTTTAGAATTTTAAGCAGCTGCCAAAAAGATAACGACTTGACATTGCTCCAGGGTATTCTTTAAAAAGAAAAGGGATCCCACACATTAGTTAAAAATAAAGTTTTGCCTCACTTCAGGATCCCAAGTTCGTTCAAGTAATAAAGCAGTTTTCTAACAATATGATTATTTACGGACAAGAAAAATCATTTTGTGTATAGACAACACTGCTTATAAAAACACAAATTCCACCTCTTAGAACTCAGTAAACCAGTTTACTGGTTTAATAATGGCACCGGCATAAAATTTTGCAGGCCTGTTTGCCATCTCAAATCAATAGTTGACTTTTTGCCTTATTTATTCGCTTGTTTAATTTATATTCCACACTTCAGTAGGTTCCCAGAACAGTTTCCAAGAAGTTAAAACTACAGCAAATAGAAATTTAGAAAATGTAAATAAGAACATAAAAATACCATAGCATGAAAGCAATGAAAGAACTTGTACGATAAAGATTCCCTTGAGTCAGGCACAATTCTTAATTATAAGGACACACCCATGTAATTTTCTTGGCAGTAATGTACAAGTGATTTGCCATGGTTGCCTTTTGGGGCAGTTTTTCTATCTCCCTATCTATCCTACAGCCCTGACGTTTTCTGGTGATGTTCTATCCAAATTGGGATTATTGAGATACTGTGATTATACAAGGATATGTAACCAACACTAAGAAACAAGGCTAAGCCAGTGTCTGCATTTCCTGTGTCGGATGAGGAGAGCACATCTTTTTCCTTCTGTCCTGGCTACTTTTTACAGAGGCCTGATTGAGAGCATTTTAACAAACAGCATCACTGTTTGGTTTGGTGGCAGCAGTGCCTCATATAGAAAGTCCATACAGAGAGTGGTAAGGACAACCAAGAAGATTATAGGAAGCTCTCTTCCTGTTATCCAGGATACTGCTTATAAGCGCTATGTGCTTAGAGCTCAAAGCATTGTTAGAGACCCCACACACCCACTTTACGGTCTGTTTCTGTTGTTCCCCTCTGGGAGGAGGTTTCAAAGTATTTCTAGCAGGACTACCAGATTCTGTAACAGCTTTGTTCCCTATGCCATCCGTCTGGTAAACTCGCAAGATTCGTTTTTCTCACCATGTGCATGTATACATCCGAATTTGACTGTGCTATTTCTCCATGTCATATAATATATGTGGGTATAGGCATATTCATTCATTCGTTCATTCATTTGTTTATTTATTTATTCATGTTTATGTCGTGTATATTGGAGGTGGTGACCCTTTGAGAGCTGTGTGCAACAAAATTTCATTTTAATGTATGCCGATTAGTGTACGTTCAAAGTGACAATGAAGTTATTCCTTCTCCTTCTCCTTCTCCTTCTCCTTCTCCTTCTCCTTCTCCTTTTCCTTTTCCTTTTCCTTTTCCTTTTCTTTTTCCTTCTCCTTCTCCTTCTTAAATCTAAAGACATAGTGGTAGGTGACCTAAATGCTACATTGAAAGGAAATATTATTTTTTATTATTATTACATATTACACAGTTTATATTATGCAGTTCACATTTTGGAGGCCCATAAGAAGTATAGATTTCCCCTAAGTGATAGCAGGGTGGAGAAGGATTATATTGAAATAACAGCTTGTGGTATCTAGATAATAACAAGAAACACAACTCCTTTTTCTTTTTGAAATAAGAGAAGCCTCATCAACTCTTAGCACCCAATAAGAAGGGAGACATATTTCTGTTGGGGATCATACCAGAAAAATATAATAAAGGGACTATGTATTTCCTATTACATGTGTTAACAGCAGCCAGAATTGTATTTGCACAACATTGGAAATGTGTGGAGATGAGAAGATAATAATTAAAAAAAAAAAAACCTAGAATGTGCAGAAATGGATAGATTAACACTTGAAATTAAAGAGAAGGAAGATACGGAATATTTTGAAATATGGGATTCATTTTATCTATGGTTAAATAACAGAAACAGAAGTTAGAATATTTAAAATTATAAGCGAAGGATTAATTTTACTATGAGGGTTTATTATGATACGTTTATTATCAATATGATTTAGCATTAACAATTAAATACCCTGTTTCCCCCAAAATAAGACATCCCCTGATAATAAGCCCAATCAGGCTTTTGAGCGCATGGCAATAAGGCCAAGTGCTTATTTCAGGGTTCAAAAAAATGTAAGACAGTGTCTTATTTTCAGGGAAACATGGTATTAATATTATGTGGAGAAAATACTGTTATTATACGATCACTACTAATGAACATTATGATGATGACGATGATGAAGAAGAAGAAGAAGACTATAGCTCAAATTAACTGTAACCAGGGGTGGGCTGTTGGGGGTTTGCAGAGGTTCGGGAGAACCTCTAGCTAAGATTCTGTGCAGTTCGGAAAACCCCCAAATCCCACTCCTGGATGACCCTGCCCCTCCCCTCCCAGGAGTCCCCACACAGCCCATTTTGGATGCAGGTAAGTGCAGGGCATGTGTGGAGGCTCGGGGAGGGCGAAAAACGGGCCTACCGGAAGTTTGGGAAGGGAACGAGAAAGGCCTGTTTCCGGCCTCCAGAGGGCCTCCAGAGCCTGGAGAGGCCATTTTCGCCTTCCCGGATGCTCAAGAAAAGCCTCTGGAGCCCGGGGAGGGCAAAAACACCCCCCCCCCCGCTGTGCAGGAGGCTGACTAGCCCACACCCACCATGGCCATGCCCACCCAGCAACCGGGCAGAGAACCCCTTGCTAAAATTTTTGAAGCGCACCCCTGACTAACCAGACAATACACTGTTTATATAGACATTGAAATGGTTGCTTTTTCTTTATATAGTAAAAAATAAAAAAATATATTTGAGGAAAAAAGAAGGGAGATATTGCACAAGTTCAGCTTAATTTGCCTGTGTTGGATTGTTGGGTACTGCAAGCAAAGCTAAACCACAAGCTTGCCTTGTTGTGCTCCCTTTTCCCTTAAGGCTTCCTTTCCAAATTCTACAGAACTAGAAATCAAGACTTGCCTGTAAGCAATATATGTTTGGAGGCAGTTTATTGGTAAGCTCTTGTTTTAACAAGGTCTTAAAGTACCACAGAAAGGTAATTTAAAAATTTTGGGCTGTGCCAATAAATATATGGGATGTTGTGTCTAAACTTGATGCAGCACTGATATGTCAAAATCATCCAGGTGCATTGCATCACTTAAATTACATGCAGATAGCAGATTTGAAATCAAGGTACTGGCTGTTATGCCAATAGCATATTTTACCACGTTGCTGTGTAGCTGCTGCAAATCAGCCAAATTTGATACTTTACGATATGAATGCTTGATAATTTTATGACACTCCAAACATCAATCGTTCATTGTATAAACTTCTATACATCTCTCATATATTCCTTTATGAATTCCAACTTGTAACCTGGACTTCGCCATATATAAATATAAATGAGAAAATTCAGGAATAGATTTTTCCCATGCAATATGAAATGATACCTTTGCTGTTGTCTCTAAAGTGACTCTCTGCCTCCGGCATTCTCCCAATATCATTGTTATCTGATATAGCTGCCTGCTTGATTTGACATTTACAGCAGTGGACCACTGGTGATCTGTGAGAAAATTTTGGTGGTCCACAGAAAAATTATTTGCATTTTTTATATCGCACTAAATACTATTTAACTTTTTTTTAAAATCATATTAGTGGTCTGCGGGATTTAAAATTATGAATTTAGTGGTCCCTGAGGTCCGAAAGGTTGGTGACCCCTGATCTACAGGATAACTTTGGGTAACCTTGCCTGAATTTGATGTGCATTCCCAACATTCTTCACTCATTCTTACCAGGACCTCCCCCCACCCCCCACCCCCCCCCGCACAATAAGGCACCATTAAAAGACTTGGGAGGGGGGCGGACTATTTCTAAGTGATCCTTAATAGCTATAGATAGGCTGATGCTTACATTCAATTTTGTAGTTTCTGTGTGAGACGATATGCATGCTTACTTTCCTGTTTATTGCTAAAATCTAGATTTCTCAAGTCAATTGGTTTCTCCTAATCTATTTACCAATTGTATTCATGTATCAACATATTTCTTGGGAAGCTTCCTTTACTTTTTGTTTCTTAAACATTTATTTTTTAAAATCTTCAAATGAAAGGTATTTTCACATTTGGCTTCAATTTATTGGGCTTCGTATATACGAGTAAAACTATATTTATTTATTCATTCTGCAAAATGGCTTTATAAATCAGTTGTCTTTGTGTACATATGTATAATGTATAAACTCCAGTTTATACCTTGGAGAAGGTAGCAGTCGCCTTAATTAATATTTGATTGATAAAAGTAGTAATAGTAATAGTACGATACACACCACTTTCATATTTCTGAAGCTCTTCACAGAGCCTCCAAGACCCTCTTAGTTGTTTTCCATATAATTGTTGTTAGGGAACTAAATCTGAGTGGTTTATATAAGGTCAAGTTATGAATTCAAAGCAGAAAGAAAGAACTAGAGATTTAATTTATAGTTCATTTTCCAGTTTTTGCCAGAAAATATTTTTTAAAATGTAGAATTGAAAAAAGCTATCTATGGTATTGAATCAGTCCTGAACTACTGCCATTTTAATGAATTAGTGATTCATAGAAGTACATAATTGTTTCAGTAAGAGTGGATGGACGGTGATCCGATAGTTAATGCACCCGTGTATTTTGCTCATGTATTCCTAAGAAATAAAATCTTCCAGAACTTAAACATGGATGACACCTCAAATATTTTTTTCAGCAGCAAATTGGGAATTACAGGTAGTCCTTGATTTACAACCATTCAGCTACCGTTCAAAGTTGCAAACAGCACTGAAAAAAAGTGACCATTTACAACTGGTCTTCGCACTTACAACTATTGCAACATCCCCACAGTCATGTGATCAGATTCAGTTGTTTGGGAATCAGCATGTATTTATGAGAGTTGCAATGTCCTATGGTCATGTGTTCACCATTTGTAGCCTTCCCAGCCAGCTTCCAACAAAGTTAATTCGGTAAGCCACATTTGCTTAACAATTGAATGATTCACTTGACAACTGCACAATTTGCTTAACAACCATGGCAAAAAAGAAAGTAAATCAGGTATGATTTTCTTTAACAATCGCCTTGTTTGGCAATGGAAATTCTGGTCCCAATTTTGGTCATAAGTCAAGGACCACCTATACTTTCTTCTTCCAGGTTGATTGGTTGGTTGGTTGGTTTTACTTCCCAAGTTTACAGAACTCCCAATGCTTTTAACTCACTATGTCTCTTTTTATCTTTGTAATATTCCGAAGAGAAAATTGTGACATCTTGTTATCCTTCAGGGTGCTTGATGTAGGTAAAATACCATAATTATTAAAGTCCATTAGTCATAAACGCAGCTTCACAAATCCTTGTTTTTTTTTAACAAAGCAATTTTAAAATAGGAATGTATTTCCTTATTAAAGAATAGGAAGTATTTCTAAATTCCAGTTTTATTAGTAGTTTGGATGAGTTATGGGGTACAGTTTTAAGGCTGCATATGTCTTTAACTTATTACACCACCTGTAAAGAGTCTTAAAGGGAAAACAGGATTTTGACTGATTTTATAAAGTTGAGAGTTTTGAAATTAAAATCTTTGAAGCGTTTCCAAGTTCCCTTGCTGTAAAATATGCTATCTTTAATCTACTAATTAAATTACCTTTTTTCTTTAAATATATAATGAAGCTTTATCCAAAATTAAATGAAGCATGTTTTCATGGGAAATGCCAGATCAAGTTACACAATAAAATACTAACATATTTTACATTTCTAATTCTATATTATGTGTGAGGATCAACAGGATTATTTATCTAGTTTTTCTCTTGTGAGTATGTTGAGGAGTAGTTGAAATAGTTTGGCATTGTTTGAAAACAGTATTAAAAATATAACTCTATCTCTGCAATCTCTGATGAACAAATGGAAGCACCATTTGTAGCTGGTTGTCTGCGCAGCTGAAAGATTGATTATCTAATTTCCTGAGGGGAAAACAGGTTTTGTATGATGATAGAAGTCACCTGACATAATCAGCTTTAGGCTGGTGTAAAGCTGTATACCACCGTCTTCCTCTGGAAAACGAAGCTAATTTCCAATTTAATTCTTTCATTTTGTTTCTAGTGCTATTTATACAGATATTCCCATTTTGAAATTAAAATATATTCAAAGAAAAATGGTTTTATTCCAGATAAATAAAATTGTAAAATGTGCAAGGGACATTTCTTTTAAAATTTGGCTCAAAATGTAATAGTAATATTGATTGATTGATTGGTTCGATTTATATGACACCCTTCTCTGGAGACTCAGGGCGGCTTACAATGCGTTAAGCAATAGCCTTCATACTTTTGTATATACCTGCTTAGTAGGGCTTTTGACCCCACCCCAAGTGGTGTTCTTTTTTATACAAAGTCATCTTATTGCCCCCACAAACTGGGTCATTTTACCTACCTCGGAAGGATGGAAGGCTGAGTCAACCTTGAGCCTGGTGAGATTTGAACTCGCAGTAATTGCAGGCAGCTGGCAGCTAAGTGCTACTTTAACAGCACTTTAGTCCACTGTACCACCAAGGCTCTTATGTGATCTGAAGTTAGATCTGTGACCAGCCTCTCATAAAACATCATCTTATTTCTTAATATGCACCAGTAACGATGAAGACAAAACAAGACTGCGGCGCAGGCTTTAACTCAGGGGTGAAATACTACCGGTTTGGGTCTGTTCGCCTGAACTGGTAGTAAAAAATGCTACTGGTTTGCCGAACCGGTAGTAAAAAAATGTAAAAAAAAAAAAAGTTCTGACGATCAGCTGAGCGACGCGAGATCGTTGGAACTTTTTTTAAAAAAACTTTTTAAATATTTTTCTACTACCAGTTCGGGTGAATTGGTAGTAAAGAAATGCTTTAAAAAAATAATTAAAAAAAAAGGTTCCGACGATCGCGCGGCACAGCTGTGATTTTTAAAGCATCTGTGCAGAAGGTTTTGCACATGCGCATATGATGGCACACATGCAGACGACGGCTCGCAGGCAAAGCGAGCACGCATGCAGTGTATGCACATCAGCAAACTGATAGGAAAGGTAAGTACATTTCACCCCCTGCCGAGGATTATCTATAGATTTTTTTGTATGGATGTATGCAAGAGTGACTGGTGAAGAGTGGTCTTTACAGAGAACCATAACTGATACCTAGTTAGGAAAGAGAACTTTAGTTGTCAGTTTTTAAAATATTCATGAAATCTTGGTATTTTGGTGGTGCCAATGAATAGGCATACTTGCAGTTTCCCTGTCATTATGCAGTACCATCCAGACATGATGTCAGCCTCCCACAAACCACAGTAGAATCCAGCCAACTACCAATATATCGTAGTCAGAAAACCAATCTCTTAATAAATTGAGCCAAAACAGACAATGAGTGAAATCATATATAGCCATCACATGGTCCAATTTTACTTATTTTGCAGATTAAAAATGCTGACTAAGCAGAAGGATACTTTCTAAATCTATTGTAGAATAATACTACAATCATGGAACAGGTTGCTCAAGAAAATGAGCTAAGCCATAGAATTAAGGTCAGGTTATATACATGTAACTTGTGGTTGAAAACTAAATAAAGTGTAGGAAACTACAGATATATTATCTTCTATTGCACACGTATCCACCCAAACAAACATATCCATAGGCTGCTCATCCATTTCCTGCCGATTGGAAAACAGCAGATAATTTGTGAAGAGCATGGCTCACGTTATAAATAACCCGTGGAGAGTTCTTTATTGAGACTGTTTGTAAAAGGGATATATCTTTGCTTTAGTTTGGAAAGTTTAAAGAAGTTGTCTGTATCAGAATTTCAAACCACAGACTGCTTTGATGATTGCCATCATCAAAGCAAAGAATAGCATGTGTAAATTTGTTGTAATTAGTTCAAAACACACCTTCTCTCAATGTAAATAAGGCTGACACTATCCTAACTTGTGAGTGGACTTCGCCTCCTAGAAAACAGTGTGGTTGTATTCTCATAGTAATTAGAAGTCAAGCTTAATGAGGTCATCTTTAATTTAAATATACTATGGTTTAAAAAGTCTTGACAGATAAAAAAAACGAGCAGGATAAGTATCAGGAAGAAAGTTTGGTTTATATGAGCTGTCAACCAGTGGGATGGGCCACTACATGAAGTGGTGAGTACTCCTTCATTGAAGAACTTCAAATCTAGATCATCATCTGTCAAAGATACTCTAGTGAATCCTACATTGATGTTCAATTGGATCTTCAGACTATGCATCTATGATTCCGTCTGTACACAATGATTAGAAAATTATAGAACTTAACGTACCTTAATGTATTTCAATAAGTTAACAAAACTACACCAGTTGGTATTATCATGGACCATGTCCTTTTCCAAAACAGCCTTTCAAATATCTGTCTTGGTTTTTGTATTATTATCTATATATATAAATGCCAAATACCACTCACTCCTCATGAAATCTCCAGAATGGTTAAGCCTACAAACTTGAAATTTGGCACGTATGTTCCTCTTGGCTTCTAGGTGGCTCGCTAAGAAAGGATTTTTCGAAATTACCATCAGATCATTAGTATTTCATATACAGTATTATATTCACACACTCTGATGCTAAGGAGTTAGACGTTCTACTCCCCCTCCCCACCTGAAAGGAACTCTGTCCCAACTGCCAGTTGCCTTATATTAACACGCTCTGATGCTACTCCTTTGCTAAACTGGCTGTGGGCGTGGCCAACGCGTGACTCATCCGGCCTGCGAGCTGGAACATTCTATTCCCCTCCTCCTCTGTTCCAACTGCTAGTTGCCTTATTCTACATCAAGCTTCAGGCTTTGTCAATTTATCACACCCGATCACATAGTTTCGTAGCGAATCACGGGCCTCCAGCTAGTGTAATTATATGACAAGGAATTTAAGGGATAAAAGAGTTATTAGGTATACTGTTCTTAGTCATCTCCTGCAACAACTGCTATCCTAGGTCATTCTTTAAAGAAATAAATTGAAAGGAATTTTCTGTTTCTAATGTTTCAATTGAAACATTTGTTATTTTAGTCTTAGGATCCCGCAACCTAAGATATAAACACAAGCTATTAATAAGTACTTTGTATTTATGTACATCTCATTCACATTTGCATAAAACAGCCAATTCTTATATCTGTCGCTTAATTTAAAGTGGGTTTTTTTAAAAAAAAATAAGAAAGAACATATTTACATTGTTGAATACCGAGATCACGAATTTATCACGGTGAATAGTTCCTCATACTCCTATGTCTAGCACTTGAAGAATTCACCATAAGAACTTTCAAGTGTACACTTATCTGTAGTGAATCATGCAATAAATGTCAAGAACTCAATAGTTCTGTAAATAACATCACATCTGCCTTCAGAGGAGAAAGAAAAGAAAACTGGGAAATGATGTTTTACTGAATATTCATTTGTATCAACACAAGAGATCATGGAGCAGTGATGGTGAACCTTTTTGGCACCGAATGCCCAAACCAGAACATGCGCACACTGGAGTGCCGGAAACCCGAAGATTACCTGGTCACCACCTGGTTTTAGGGTTTCCACATGTGCACCGGCCAGTTGGTCTTCGGGTTTCTGGCGCTCCAGCGCGTGTGCAGACCAGCTGGCCAATGCACATGGGCACATCATTTCCCAGTTTTCTTTACTTTCTCCTCTGCAGGCAGATGTGATGTTATTTACGGAACTATTGAGTTCTTGACGTTTATTGCATAATTCACTACAGATAAGTGTACACTTGAAAGTCCTTATGGTGAATTCTTCAAGTGCTGGACATAGGAGTATGAGGAACTATTCACTGTGATAAATTCTTGATCTCGCTATTCAACAATGTAAATATGTTCTTTCTTGTTTAAAAAAAAAATTCCCATTTTAAACTAAGCGACAGATATAAGAATTGGCTGTTTTATGCAAATATGAATGAGATGTGCATAAATACAAAGTACTTATTAATAGCGTGGGTTTATATCTTAGGTTGCGGGATCCTAAGACTAAAATGATAAATGTTTCAATTGAAACATTAGAAATAAAAAAATTCCTTTCAATTTATTTCTTAAAAAATGACCTAGGATAGCAGTTGTTGCAGGAGTTGACTAAGAACAGTATACCCAATAAGTCTTTTATCCCTTAAATTCCTTGTCATATAGTCACATAATACAAAAACCAAGGCAGAGATTTGAAAGGCTGTTTTGGAAAAGGACATGGCTCACGATAGTACCAAGTGGTGTAGTTTTGTTAACTTATTGAAACACAGTATGTCACAGAAGTGAGTACACTCCCCCACATTTTGTAAATATTTAAGTATATCTTTTCATGTGACAACATTGAAGAAGTGATACTTGGCTACAATGTAAAGTAGTGAGTATACAGCTTGTATAACAGTGTAAATGTGCTGTCCTGGTGCACGCATATGCACCGGCCAGTTGGTCCTCATGTTTCCAGCGCTCGCGAAGCCCAGGTGACTGGCGTGAATGCGCACACCGGAAACCAGAAAAGCAGCTGGTGGTGGCATACATGCCCATAGAGGGGACTCTGTGTGCCACCTTTGGCAAGTGTCCCATAGGTTTGTCATCATGGTCAGAGGATTCAGAAAGGGGAATCCTTATAAACATTAAATACCGTATTTTCCGGAGTATAAGACGCACCAGAGTATAAGACGCACCTTAGTTTTTAGGGAGGAAAATAAGAAAAGCAGGTGGATTGGCCTCCGGAATACCCACAATCAGCTGTTCCCAGAGGTGAATTTTAGCAACAGGTTCCTTGGCTGTAAGCTCTGTGCCTTGCTTTTTTTTTTTTTTCCTGCTTCTGAAACTTCTGAAACTCTGTTTCAGAAAAAACTTTTTTTCCTGCCTCTGAAAGCCTCTGAAACAGCTTCAGAAAAAAAGCCTCTGAAGCTCTGTTTGGAGGCTTCTTTTCTGAAGCTTCTTTTCTGAAGCTTCTTTTCTGAAGCTTCTTTTCTGATGCTTTTTTCAGCCTCTGAAACCTCCGTTTGAGAAGCTGGGCGGGACTACATTCGGAGTATAAGACGCACCCAGATTTTCACCCTCTTTTTTGGGGGGGAAAGGTCCGTCTTATACTCCGAAAAATACGGTAATTATAACTGGAAGTGGGGGAGGCATAGAAAAAAAAACACCTTTGAAAGCACAGTAGATTCACATGTCAAAGAACTAGCCTTGAATTGGCAAAGTTCAGAAGGTATTTCGCCCGAGTTCCCATTTCATTGCCAGGTATGTTTTTCATCTTGTAGGTTTTTCTGTGTTGACATCTGCTGGGTGTAGCAATGTAATATACTTTTGGTTACTTACTACAATCTGAAGTTTTCTCTCTTAGATGCAACAAATTGGTACAATATTTACTCATGTGAACCAGTAATATTGCTGGGGTTGTCCCAGGTGCTTTTCTTGCCCTTGGGTGGCTTTTTTTGGGGTGTCGAGTTAAGCCAGAAGTTGTTTGGCCTGTGGCAACCCAGGAGCTTATTTCAGAAGGTGGTGCCATCTTGGTTCCTCTCTTCCATATCTCTATAGCCATATATTAATTTTTATCTCTTTTATAGGTTTTTTTTAGATGTTTGATTTTTATGTGCATTGCTTTTTTAAAATGTTTTTTAAACTTTGTGTATTTCATATTGTTTAGCTTTTAAAATTATTGTTTGTATTAATTGTTGACCCTTCTTATGCTGGTCTGTGATTGTAAAGATTTGATTGATCATGTGAATCAGGCCTAAATCATGTCAGTTGTATGCACTGTAATTTTATGCATACTTACTTAAACCCTCATGGATGCAAAGGAATATAGCCAGAGGAAAACATGCACAGAATTGACTTGAAGGTTTCTGAAACTTACCAGATATTTTCCCCCTTAAAATACTTGGAATATACTTGTAATTTATAAGAAGAAGAGGCTGGGATTGGTTTTCCCATGGAACAATATGAGACAGTTCCTTAATAACAACTGTAGCTTTGAAGGCTGATGGATGACTATGTTAATTTATTTGAATTACATTTATGCACATGCAAAACTAGATAGTTTAAAATTTGGTTCCTATTTTTCTCCCTTGAGTTTATCTCTCTATTAATACTGAAAAACCTAGAAAAACCTAAATATATATTGCATCAGAAAAAGAAAATAGGTTTTTCTAGGTTTTTAAAGATCTTGGCTCATAGGGTGGAAAATGTCATTATGGGTGTAAATTCTTTTCCATCCCAAAACAAGCACATACAACATCCAGTGTTGTTAATGAGTTGGGAGGGGGGGAAGGGAGCGAATGAGACTTCAAAGGAAGAAAGCCTTTATGTTCAGTATTTGTTTTTCCTGTTGGCCATTAGTAGAAAGTGTTTTCCTACCTCAAAATACTGTTCTTTTTGTGGTGGCTTGCTCATAAATGTATTTACCTTTTTTTGTTTTTTTGTTTTGAGTGAAAGAGCCTTAAAATAACTGTCCCCAATTAGACACCCATTAAATGTTGTGGGCATTGAAATTCCTCAGATTCTGAGCTACAAATAGCCCAAGGTTACATTAGTTGGGAATCTCCTCACATCTGATAGATGGCAGATTGGGAAACTATTGCTGACTTTCGTGATGTTATTCCAAATTGTGTAGCCTACAAACTCATAGGTCAGGGCAGAAAACCTCTGTCCTATTCACTGAACTCTTCCCTTTAGTTTGCAAATGTCAGAATTTTCTAAACTCTTATGACTTTATTTGCTGAATTTTTACAGACCCTGGTATTGATGCTTAGTAGAAAACTCTGCCTACTGCAAAACAATTAATGATATTTTTGATCACAGAATCAGCCAAACATCTATGAATTCGAAGGCTTTCTCTTCATGTTAGAATATTGGGCATAGAATAGACCAATAGATTAAAAAAGGAAGGTTTTTGTTTAACTCTGGCAGCGTGCCTAATGAGACTGAACATAATTGAACTGAAAGTGCACCCATGGTGTTTAAACATCTCCTATAGACTACTGCTTCTTGTTCTATTTTTTTATTAAGGGCTGCAAGGAGGAAAAAACTAGACTCCTGTGAGCATGATCTTTAAAATCATAGTTACTGGTGATTATTTATTTATTTATTTATTCTGCCCACCACATAACTCTGAAAAGAAAATATTCATTTAGTTTTTCAAAGTCAGTAGGAAACAGGTTTTCCTTAACCTTTAGCCACTTGAAACAGTAAATGAATACATGCTACTGATTAACATACGTATAATCTGGCATGGCTTTCAAACTATGTAAAAAAAATTTCCCCTCTTCGTTATGCTTGCATTTCTTATTGTTACTTTCTATGCCTAAAGGATATGTGCGTAACAAATAATAATAACCACATTTACGTACCATAACGAACAAGGGCATATTCTTAAAAATAGATGTAAGGTTCAGACCCATATGTTATTTCAACCGCTTGGCACCAAATGAGAGGAGATAAGTAAGGTGCCCTAACTTTTGGAAAGAAACATTTAGAATTTTGAAAACATGTTATGGGCAGTCAGGCCACTGGACGAAAAGGCTTACCAAATAACAAACTGGCAATAAATATGCAAATATACAACTGAAACACATTTCTGACTGCCTGAGTTATATTAAACCATGCAATTAAAGCAGAAGTTCTGACCAGTTCTGGAGAATTGGTAGCGGAAATTTTGAGTAGTTCAGAGAACCAGTAAATACCACCTCTGACTGGCCCCACCCCCATCTATTCTCTGCCTCCTGAGTCCCAGCTGATCGGGAGAAAATGGGGATTTTGCAGTAACCTTCCCCTGGAGTGGGGTGGGAATGGAGATTTTACAATATCCTTCCTGTGCCATGCCCACCAAGCCATGCCAACAGAACTGGTAGTAAAAAATTTTGAATCCCACCACTGAATTAAAGTAAGCTCTGCTATAAGGACAGCATCTTTTCATCACATTTTGTATACAATATGTCCAAATTGCATATATTTATTACAGTTGCTCTCTTTGTCTGACAAAGAAGAAGTTAGACATTTCAAATCATTTTTAAAAAGTTATTTAAAGGAAATATGCACTGACATAAAGTGTGTGTACTGTATAATTAATTTATACATGGTGAGAGAGAATAATATTTCATGGGTATTTATTTGTAGTTTAGTGTGTGGCTGCCATGTATTTTGAAAGCCAAGAAAGTCTACTGCCAACAGTTGCTAGTTCGTTCAGTACACGCTATCGCATTATCCAGAGTGCACCACTAGGAGGAAAATTAGCTTCACACCCCATTTCATGAGTTTAATGCAATAACTCTGAGGAGAAAAGGAAAGGATGGAGGAATAGAGGGGAAAGAGGAGAGTCTAATATTCTAAAACAGGAAATAATCATGAAATGTAGATTTCTGCAGCAAACCAAGTTTGAAATATGAAGATAATTTTCAAATATAAAATGTTATTTGGTGTGTCTGTGGATGTGCACATTGCACCTGTTGGCAACCTCCTTATATCAAATTCAATTTTTACCAAATCACGCAATCACTGTTGTGCAATTCGAAGAAAACATTTCATTTCTTTAAGAATTGCTGACAAACGTACTGTGCATGTTAATACATTTTTCAGTCGAGTACTGACTCATACTTCAGACTCCTATCCTAGCGGAAACAACAAGCTAGAGAATGAACTATAGGCTGGCTAACCCATAATCTTTTGAAGGTGAGAATCATAAAGTGATGATTGTGCAAATTGCTCCATAATCTAGTGAAAACGGGGAAGAGAAACGTTTAAGCACTTCATCTAAGATTCCAAACCATTGTAGCCTGGCATTTTTTCAACCTGTGAAAAAAGAATACAAATTATTGTTTATTCTTTAATACCCATAAGTGTCAGCTCTGCCATCTTCACTACCCTTCGCTAAGCTTGCTGGCATTCTGCCATAAACATGGGGGAGGGGCAGAGTCATTTGGGGAAGATGTGCAGGAGAAAGAAGAAGGAAGGAAAGGGGGGGAGGGAATGGCATTAACGGAAACCAGACGTGTGAAAACCAGACTAATCCAGTTGCCCGAGGATGACTGGCCTGGAAAAGAATGCGAAGCCGTTTCAAGATGCGCCTGACATCAAAGCAGTTCTCAAAACATCGCCCTGGGATGCTATTGGACACTGACGTTCTGATTGAAAGGGGGGGGGAACCAGGGAGGGAAAAACCGTGTAAACCTGCACAGGAATACTCAGTTCTATCCTCGTTTTTGCTGCAACCACTAAACCTTACTAAAAGAACCTATCACTTCAACCAAATGGAGTCGAGGGTCTTTCTTTCCTAGGGACTTAGCTGGAGCAAGACTGACATTATGGGAGAGATAGAGTAATATATTCCATTAATGGGATGCTTGTGTGCTTTGTTTCTACCCGCTTGTTTACCATGCACTCTGAGAGGAACTTCAGTAGAATAACTAAATATATGGACTGGTTTGCATGAAAAAAGGAATCTTTCAGAGCTCCTGGGTGTTAAAGGACTTCAAGGTGAAAACTTTGAATTACACTCAAAAAGTTGATCTATAATTAGTGAGGTTGTGAATCACTATAATCTGACTTAAACCATTTGATTCATTGAATTGAGTAAGAGCACAGTGGCTCACATGGTTAGGACACTAGGTTGGAGGGTAGCAAGTCTATGTTTGAGATTTGAGTGCTGCCGTGAGGCAGGTGAGCTCCCGTCCTTTGCTCCAGCTCCTTTTGGGGACATGAAAGGAGCCCCCAACTGGGTGTCCCCCGGGCAACAGTGATGTCAACGGTTAATGCTTTCAACCTGGAAGCACCTCAGTGCTTTTGCCACGAGTGCAATGTGATTGAGTTGACTCGGTTTGAATTCTTGATTGAATAAATTGTGTTATCAAATCTATTCAATAAAAAGAATGTATGGTCATGCAGACAACTCTATTAGATTATCCAATTCATATTAACTCAGTGGGTGGCTTAATGAAATCCATGGGATCTTCAAAAAGAAAAAACCTTTTGCATGGCCCTTGTGACACGTGCCGTTTCTTGACTCAGATTAAATACAGATTGCATACATTTGAAAAACATGTGTACAGAAAGTAAGCATTTGAGAAAGGTTTATAGGAAACAAGGGTATACTTAGAAAAGCTTTGTACAATCGAGTGTGCTTAAGTGTTCCTTAGCTGGTAGATGTTTCAGACTTGGGTATGGGAATTGAAATCTGTTGTGTTTGCAGGAATCCAGACTCAGGAAGGCTGTATTAGGATATGTTGCAAGCATACATGCACTCATTAACTCAATAAGCATACATGTGCATATCTTAATCAAAAATCTATGCACAGATATTGAAGATAACTGACAATGATTATTGCTTTTTTAAATAATGCTTCCCAGAACAATTGATAGAATGCACTAATACTTGAAGGTCTACCATTCTGATATAAATCAGATTTTTCTCCTTATCTGCTGTTTGTGAGTCTAGGCCTTGTATTACCTGGCAAATGTCAAGCTCTTTATATGAAGCACTGCCAAGTTATGTGATAATAGTAAATATAGCTGGGAGGAAACGAAAAACATTTTCATTGCCATAGCCTAAAACCAGGAAATAGCCTTTGAAAAACTTTGCAAAAGTTTAATGTCTGTTAAGTATAATGGCAATGAAAGCTTATCTAAATGCAATGACTTAGTTTAGTTTAAACAAGTTAAATACCAATACTAATTTAACAACTGCAGCGATTCTCTTAACAAATGTGGCAAGAAAAGTCATAAAATGGGACAAAACTCACTTAACAAATTTTGTCAGTTAGGAACATAAATTCTGGGCTCAATTGTGGTCGTATGTCAAGGACTACCTGTAAATATTTGCCCTAGAAGGAAAATGTGTGCGCACGCACATATGCATGCTATTGAAAATATACCAGCATGGGATCATTGTAGGCAGATAGTCCTTGTTTAGCAAGCACAATTGGGACTGGCAATTTGGTCATTAAGCGAACGGTCACTAAGTGAAAATGGCTGTGCTTATGATCTTATTTCAATGGGTGGAAACTAATCAAGGAGAGAAGCAACCTAGAACTAAGGAGAAATTTCCTGACAGTGAGAACAATTAATCGGTGGAACGACTTGCCTTCAGAAGTTGTAAATGCTCCAACACTGGAAGTTTTTAAGAAGAGGTTGGATAACGATTTGTCTGAAGTGGTGTAGGGTTTCCTACCTATCCTGCCTAAGCAAGGGTTGGACTAGAAGATCTCCAAGGTCCCTTCCAAACTTATTCTGCTTTCTGTTTCAGCTATCCTTTGCTTTACAGTTCTGCAAACGTGAATGTGAGGATTGGTTGCAGTTACTTTTTTGTCACCATAATAACTGACCATTTAGTGACAAAAAGCAAAACAAGGATTATTCCAAAGAATGGCTGCCATTGCAGAAAAACCCGGTCTCATTGTCATTCTCTTGTTTTGATTAGCTTCCTTTAGAAGCCTTACTGTTCTCAAAAGCATGACTATTTCAGTTTTGGAGCAACTCAGAAAATGTAAGATTGCTAAAATCACTATAATAAAATTACTCAGATTTTTACTGCTTAAAAGCAATCACTTGCTGGCCAAGGATCACAGTCCATATTGGATGGGGTGAGGGTCACAGTGAATGGCCCAATCAAATCACACACATGTACTACAATGAGCATTTTTTTTAAAAAAAATACCATAATGGTAGAATACAGTTAGTTCTCAAATTACGATCACAAATGAGCTCCAAATTTATCTTGCTAAGTGAAACATTTGTTAAGTGAATTTTCCCCATTTTACGACCTTTCTTGCCATTGTTGTTATGTGAATCACGGCAGCTGTTAAATTAGTAACACGGTTGTTAAATGAATCTGGCTGCCCCATTGACTTTGCTTGGCAGGTCATGAAAAGTGATCATATGACCCCGGGACACTTCAACCGTCATAAATATGAACCAGTTGCCAAGCAGCTGGATTTTGATCATGTGTCATGGGGATGCAGCAATGGACGTGTGAAAAATGTTCATAAGTCACTTTTTTCGGTGCCATTGTAACTTTGACCAGTCAGTAAACAAATTGTTGTAAGTCGAGGACTACCTGTACTACCCTCACTTTCTAGCAGTCATGGTTAATATGGCTTCTGAGAGGTTCAGTCCTGGGCTTAAAGGGCGCCAGTAGCCTTGGCTGACAGGTTGTCCATCCCTAGCTTAAAGGTAAAGGTAAAGGTTCCCCTCGCACATATGTGCTAGTCGTTCCCGACTCTAGGGGGCGGTGCTCATCTCCATTTCAAAGCCAAAGAGCCACCGCTGTCTGAAGATGTCTCCGTGGTCATGTGGCCAGCATGACTAAATGCCAAAGATGCACAGAACGCTGTTACTTTCCCACCAAAGGTGGTCCCTATTTTTCTACTTGCATTTTTTACATGCTTTCGAACTGCTGGGTTGGCAGAAGCTGGGACAAGTAACAGGAGCTCACCCGTTACGTGGCACTAGGGATTCGAACCGCTGAACTGCCGACCTTTCGATCGACAAGCTCAGCATCTTAACCATTGAGCCACTGCATCCCTATTTTACAGTGAGGCAAATATTGTACAATGCTGGTGCTTGAAATATTTATGAGTTTAAGTTTTTAAAATTTTCACATTTATTTTCAAGCCCAACATAGGCCAACTTGGCATTCCTCATGGGCCTTCGGGGGAGAAGGTGGCTGTAGTAACCGTGGACGACTGTGATACCGCAGTGGCTGTACGCTTTGGAAGTCTGATTGGAAACTACTCCTGCGCTGCTCAGGGAACACAGTCCGGCTCCAAAAAGTAAGATGTTGATGTTTTTTTATGACATGAATATGTAGTAGAATTAATCTGGCTGACAGAGACTTCGCTACTTTTTTTAAGTATGCCTGGATTTGGTTATTGTCAGATGTAAAGTCATTTTCATACCTGTTTGTATTCAATTAAACTTTACGTTTGTGCCTTAAGGACAAAATGGTTGAGTTCAGAGAACCATCATGTAGAAATCTTTGCTAAATTGCCCCTCCTTGTGGCAAGTTACCTATTGCTGCAGATGTTTCTATTTCTTAAGCATCTTTTAATAGGATGGAAAAAGTCAACGCGAAGAAGAAGATGAAAAGTAAGTAAAGGCAAGTGTTCACACTTCCCTTCAAAATCGTTCCCTCGGGTGAGGAAGGAGAGAGCGTCAAAGTGAAAGAAAGATTAATGGAGGAAGAAACAAATCTGATTGGTTTTCCTCTGTGGTCTTTAATCACATTGAACTAAAGAGGCAAAATCCTGAATCCTAAGATTTGCATTAGAATAAATTGATATATTTCAGTTATCGTATTTTTCGGAGTATAAGATGCACTTCTCTTCACACACACCCAAAAGTGGGTGAAAAAGTCTGTGCGTCTTATACAGCGAATATTGCGGTGGGAGAAGGGAGTGGTCGGTGTGGCGCCAATCAGCTGTTCTAGAACGTGCCGTGGCGAATGGGTGGTGGCAAACGGGCCACGGCAAACGGGCCAGATGGATCCTGGAAAGCAGAGGCAGATTTTTTTTTCTTGTTTTCCTCCCCAAAAGTTAAGTACGTCTTATAGTCCGAAAATTACAGTAATTGGAAAAGATGCTTGAAAATGTTTGTGTCATTGAGGGCTTTTAATGAATTAATCGTGCTTGGAATATTTTCAGTTTAGATTTGGATAGGTTTCTCAGGTTAAATCTACATTTACAAGTCAATCTAAGTTTGATTAAATGCAGCATCTTGATTATGTAAAATTTTTTGGGTTTTGCTATGTCTGTTGATTTGAAAAAGCGAAGGAGTGCATAATGAAACTATTAGGATGAAATTTAGAAGTTGGATTTACATATTCCTTTGTAATCATAAAATGTATTGGGTAACATCATCTCTCTAAGTATTTATGTTACGAAAGAATTGCTATAAATATTATCTATATATCAAGTTTTTTCTCCAGTAACAACCTGATATATAAGAATTACAATGCTTTGTAATTGTAATTCTAAAAGCTTGAAAAAATGTTTTTACCATTTGTGGCAATACCTTTTAGTGGTTTAAAAAAAAGAAAAAAAATCTCTTAAAATAGTTGGCTATTGGCTGTAAGTAACATTTATATCATTTTAATACGATCTATTAGAGATAGTCCTCATTTATCAACCACAATTGCGACTGGCACCTCTGTCACTAAGTGAAAAATCATGTGGCTATGCTGGATCAACAGCTTCACTTCTACTTCTGTTGTTAAGTGAACAAGGGTCATTAAGTGAAATATCACATGACTGCAACTTGCAATTTTACTGCTGGCATTTCCATTGATTGTCAGAAGTTATCAGGGAAGCAATTGAATAGTGATTAAGTGACAGCAGGGATTCATCACAAACCTGTTTTTTTTCTCCCCAACTGTCATAATTTTTAACAGTTCCTAAACAAAGCTTTTGGTAAGCAAGGACTACTTGTAGTATTTCGTTTCAATGTCATGACAAAATCTGTAATAGCAAGAAGGAATAATCTCTAATATCTTAACTCCCAATAAAATGGTTATTGTACAAGAGATTACATCTGAACAAAATATTACATTACATATCTGAGTCAAAAACTACTTTATTTCTGATTTCTTTAGGTCATTGGATTTAACCGGCCCTCTGCTGCTTGGAGGTGTTCCCAATTTACCTGAAGATTTTCCTGTACATAACAGGCAGTTTGTTGGTTGCATGAGGAATCTATCCATTGACAGCAAGCCCATCGATATGGCCAGTTACATAGCCAATAATGGCACCCTTGCAGGTATAACTTCTTCAAGAATAAAAGTAGAATAAAAAAAATACTTTAGGTTCTCTGAAAATTATACGCACAAAGAACTGTGTTTTCATCGGGAAAATGTAAAAAGAAGGAACTAGAGATGTATTCATGGGCTAACTTCTCAAGTTTACTAATTACATTGTGCATACAGGTGATCCTCATTTAGCAACTATATTTGGGACTCAGTCATTAAGCAAAGTGTTGGCTGAGTCAAAAACTGTGTTATAATCTTACTTCAGCTTTCCTTTGCTTTACAAACCACAAAGATTATAAATGCAAAGATTGGTCATGAAGTAACCTTTTCATTACCAGTGTAACTATGAAGGAAGACTGCTAAACAAGCAGTTGTTAAACAAGCTTACCTATATAAGAGAATATCTTTCTGCAGATATATTTAAGATAACATCCTATGAAAACCGTTTCTGCACAGATGTTATTGTGAAACGTATTTCTTGGTAGCCTAGGTCTCTGATACATGTACTAACCACATAGAGGAAATGAAAAAAGTTGACTATCAAAGTATTTTGCCTTTGTTTTACTATAATATTAGTCTAGTTTTCAATGCTTCCCCTTCACAAAAGAGAACTGTTGAAGGTTGGATATCACCAGGGGTGAAATGCTACCGGTTCGCTCCAGTTCTCCCGAACCCGTAGTAAAAAAATGCTTTAAAAAAGTAAAAAAAAAAAGTTGGCCACGCCCACCCAGTCACATGACACCCCCCACCAAGCCACACCCATCAAGCCACGCCCAAAGAACCGGTAGCAACAAATTTTACATTTCACCACCGGATATCACAGTATAAAGTATGATAAGCATTGTGAACTGCTTTCTAGAAAATTAAGTTGCAGCTGTTCAAAAGCATGACATTGATCTAGAGCACAGCTTGTTACAACTTGAAAGTGTAATTACTGAATGACTTGAGGACAATTTTTTTTTTTTTGAATTGCAGGTTGCTTAGCTCAGAAGAATTATTGTACCACAAACTGGTGTCAGAATGGTGGTACCTGTGTGACCAAGTGGAATACTTACAGTTGTGATTGCCCCCTGCGATATGGGGGAAAAAACTGTGAGCAAGGTAAACAATGGATCCTGCTTTTGATTGAAATATTCCATTGTGCGTGAACAAATTTTAATGACTATTCAGTGCAATAGCCTTATTTATTAAATGTATTATAAATCCTGTCTTCACCCTCTTAAAGCAGGCATTAGCAGGAATCTAATAATCTACTGCATCTTTCTTAGTTTGGTGCCTTCCAAATATTTTGGAACTATAATTCCCAGTATGTGCACACCAATTATTTCGATGCTAGTTGGGAATTTTAAGAGTTGCATATCTGAAGAGTATTAGGTTGGGGAAGTTTGGCTCGTTAGCATATCTGGATGGCAATCCATGCCCTTTATGTAGCAATAGCAATAGCACTTAGATTTATATACCGCTTCACAGTGCTTTACAGCCCTCTCTAAGCGGTTTACAGAGTCAGCATATTGCCCCCAACAATCTGGGTCCTCATTTTACCCACCTCGGAAGGATGGAAAGCTAAGTCTACCTTGAGCCTGGTGAGATTCGATCTGCCAAACTGCTGGCAGCCAGTGATCAGCAGAAGTAGCCTGCAGTACTGCACTCTAACCACTGCGCCACTGCAGCTCATATGTAGCATATTCTTTAGCTGTACTATATGGCAACTCATTCCAAATACAGAAAATCAATCTTCAGTCGTTTTTAAGCAAAAATGCTTCAGTTTAATATGATCCCTGTCCCATTTAGTTCAATTGAATAATACCGTTAGTTAACAATGTTGTCTTAATTAAGATTAACCTTTTTTAAAAAATAATCACTGGGGCAGGAAATCACTCAGACATAAAAGAATTCATTAAAATAATGACTTTCTTCAGTCACTTGTACAGTGCGTTCAGAAAGTATTCAGACCTCTTTTACCTTTGTCAATTTTGTGATGCTGCAGCCTGATTCTATTGTTTATTATTATTGGCATCCTTCAGTCTCAAGAGACTATGGTATTGTGCTCTGGAAAGAGGTCCTCAAACAGCATCTAGTGTGACTAAAAAGGCCAATTCGAGAGTGGCAATCCCACACTGAGGGCAGATACATTCTGTCCCCTGCCCAGCCCCCAGATTTCGCTGGTTCCGGGACTGCCTCTTTGCCTCAGCCTGCCGAACAAGTGTCTCTTCGAATTGGAGAAGGCCATGATGCATCTTTAGCCTCCAAACTGAATGATCGGAGGTCAAGGTTTCCCAGTTGTTAATGTCCATTCCCAGGGCCTTTAGGTCCCTCTTGCAGATATCCTTATATCACAGCTGTGGTCTCCCTCTGAGGCACTTTCCCTGCACTAATTCTCCATACAGGAGATCTTTCGGAATCCGACCATCAGCCATTCTCACGACATGCCCAAGCCAGCGTAGACGTCGCTGTTTCAATAGTGTATACATGCTAGAAATTCCAGCACGTTCCAAGACTGCGCTATTTGGAACTTTGTCCTGTCAGGTGATGCCAAGAATTCGTCAGAGACAGCGCATATGAAAGATGTTCAACTTTCTCTCCTGCCGTGCGTAAAGGGTCCAAGACTCACTGCAGTACAAGAGTGTGCTCAGGACGCAGGCTCTATAGACTGCTATGATTCTATTGTACAGTGTTTGAAAATCACTTTTTTTCTCATTAATCTACACTCAGTACCCCATAATGACAAAGTGAAAATAGAATTTTAGAAAAGTCTGTAAATTTATTAAAAAGAAAAAAAACTGAAATATCATGTTGGCGTAAATATTCATACCTTTCACTCACTACTTTGTTGAAATGCCTTTGGCAACAATTACAGCCTCAGGTCTTTTGGGGTATGATGCAACAAGCTTTGCACACCTGGATTGGGGGATTGTCATTATGGGGTACTGAGTGTAGATTAACGAGGGAAAAATGAATTTCAACAAGTGTGGAATCAGGCTGCAGCATAACAAAATTGACAAAAGTGAAGGGGGTCTGAATACTTCCTGAATGCACTGTATATCTTAACAGAGAACAACGTTCTCATTCATACTCTTCATTGCAATTCTTTGGTTCCCATTTGGCAGCCTCGGTCTTCAAGATTTTTTTTTTTCCATTTGTTCCCAGGTTGGGAATCTGTATTCTGTACTACATCTATGAATCTTTAGCAGATGGCAATGAATGTGAGAGTGTATTTTAAAGTTCATACACATGGAAGATGCTGGCTAGGTTCCTTGAATTTCAGTGTGCCTCCCCTGCCCGAGAATACTTCCTAGATAATACTGTACTGTACAACCAACTCTCGCGTGTTGCAGGAGAAAGTCAGCAATAAGAACAACCTGTAAATATATATTTACAGTGAGAATATCAGCTTTCCACCAATCTTTCTGAGTTGCCTCCATATTGGCTTTAAAAGCAGAAGTTTCAAAATATTAAGTATTTCTAAATATTAAGAGTCGCTGTGGCACAGTGGTTAGAGTGCAGTACTGCAGGCTACTTCTGCTGATCACCGGCTACCAGCAGTTTGGTAGATCGAATCCCACCAGGCTCAAGGTTGACTCAGCCTTCCATCCTTCCGAGGTGGGTAAAATGAGGACCCAGATTGTTGGGGGCAATATGCTGACTTTGTAAACTGCTTAGAGAGGGCTGTAAGACTAAGTGCTATTGCTATTACACTGTACTTCTGCAAACTCCATCTACTTGATGACATTTGGGTACCATAAGGAACAGTGCTCTGAGAACTTGAGTTATCTATTCATAACTTACTAAGTGCATTTAAGAATATAAATGTGAATGCTTTATGCTTCCAAGAAAATGAGAAAATCAGATAGATGAACTGTCTTTCAGAAAACAATTAAAGAATGATTGCTCCCAATATTGCTAATTTGCCTTAATAAGATTCCAAAGAATTATTACTGTGAACAATACTTACGTTCTGCTGTCATTTCTGGTGTACTATGTTTAGAGGATTGGAAAGATCTTTTTCATGCTTTTCTTTCAGCTGATGCAAAATCATTTTGAATCGTTAAGCAGTCATTATTTCTTATTAAGGCTTCTTGTAATAAACTTTGACAGCATGTTAATCTCTAATCACGATTCAAGTCAGAATTTATGTGATGCCTGTTGCAAGCTCTTGTTCCCATTTTGTGATAGAAATTCAGCTAAAGCAAATTCTTAACGCTGTCCTTCTGCATAGCATAATTGTTTTTCTACAGAAATCTACTTTCAAAAACCATTTGATTCATGCTGTTGTCAAGTGTAGGTACATAAATAGGTAAAATCAATTACTTATTTCTTGTAAGATAGATACGTGGACCAGAATGTGCATAAAGAGAAATAAGTAATAAAGGAGAATTTTAACAAATGACCAAATTGAACCAGAAGTAAAAGCACTGAGGGCAATTGCACATTAGGGAACAAAATATATTCATAGGATCAAGTGCTTTCTGCCTGGGGCATAGGTGACACAGCAGCCACAAATTTGAGCTTGTCAGATCCTTTATAAATGTGTTATTTTGCTGCCTCTTGGGGGCCATAAAACTAACACTGTCAGATTCTTAATAGACAGTAATAAATAGCATGCATCCTTGCTATTACCCAGAAATTGTCAGAACTGCATTCCTACATACATTTTTAAACATTATACTGGATTTTGTTACCTTATATAAATTCATAACTAAGCTCAATGCCTTTTTATAACTACAGCTGAGAATAACATGCTTGTTATTCAATATATGGTATTGCTCCAATGGGCAGAAACTTTACAGATGAGCTGTACACAGTAAATATTGGTAAAATGTATAAATTCTCATACTTGTTATTAATATTTGTGTAGCATAAATAGCAGTCTCAGTGTTGCCACACAGAGAAGTATGATTCCTGTGGCAGAAGCCTTCAACTTTTCTAGGCTGTATGTGGGCAATTGGGCATTCTCTATATATTATACAGAATCTGTAGTCCTTTGCTATCAGTATCTAGAGATTGTCTTTTAATTTTGCTGCTTCTTAATTAAATTGTGTAGGTTTTTCACTTTTTTTTGTATTATTGTCTACAAAATCAATAGGCCATGGATTTTTCTGAAGAAACAAGTTTCTACATGTAAAGATAATTTTGCTACCTAAGATAAAGCCACAGCTTATCTGTGCTTCTTGGTTATACAGAGATTCAAAAACATTACTATGAAAGCATAACTGTGGGAACATTGGAATCTATCCAGTAATAAACCCATTTTCATCTACTGCTGTATAGGAGATATTTCCTGTGCCAGCAACAGGCACAAAATGTGATTGGGATCCACAAGCAAATTGAGGAATTTGGAGATTTCAGATTCTCAGTTGATTAAAAATAGCAATAGAAAAAATAAATAAACCCAACATAAAATTATATAGAAGAAATAAAGAAAACTTGAGATTAACCAAAACCGGTATTCTTCTGAAAAGGCTTTATTCTGGACAGAGAGCTCTTTTTTTCTTATTTACTTTTTTCTTTAGACTTAAGTTAATAACATTTGGATTTATGCCATACGCTAAATAAATAAAGAAAATTGAATTTCTAATGAAAAGGAAGGGAGATCCCAGAAGCTAAAAGTCTCTTGACCTTATTTATCCTTACTGGTACCATGCAGTACTCATTTCTGGTATAATTAAGAATTTTCCTCTCATTCTAAAATACTTGATTAAGTAATCCTGCTTTGTCTCCTCTTTGCCTTGTGTTATAGCAATGCCTTTTCCTCAGCGTTTCACTGGGGAAAGCATCATCACCTGGAATAATCTTGATATCACTATTTCTATACCATGGTATATTGGCCTAATGTTTAGAACTCGCAAGGTTAATGGTGTGTTAATGCAAGCCGATGCGGGAGTATCATCTAAGATTAATATACAGGTATGTTAGCTTATCAACTCAATCACAACAAGGGAATGTCATTAGATAACAAATGGCAAATGGTAAAATGTCTTTGCTTAGCCATGAAGACAATTCAACAGTACAGTCTTATGCATATTTCATTTACAACCGGCTCTGGGATGTATCTTAAAAGCAAAGCAGGTTGAACAAACCTGAAGTTGGCCATCCTTGAAGTTGCAGAATATCACAAAACTGTAGAGTTCACTCACCCTATAATCAGAGCAGTCTTAAATAGGGAATGAGAAGAGTAAAAGACTAGCTTTTCAGTTCCCCCTGTTTGTTTTAGCAGAAGGAAAAATACTTTTGCCACAGTGGTGGGGTTCAAAATTTTTTTACTACTGGTTCTGTGGGCGTGGCTTGGTGGGCATGGCAGCGAAGGATACTGTAAAATCTCCATTCCCTCCCCACTCCAGGGGAAGGTTACTGCAAAGTTCCCATTTCCTCCCGATCAGCTGGGACTTGGGAGGCAGAGAATAGATGGGGGCAGGGCCAGTCAGAGGTGGTGTTTACCAGTTCTCCGAACTACTGAAAATTTCCACTACCGGTTCTCCAGAACTGGTCAGAACCTGCTGAATCCCACCTCTGCTTTGCCAAATCAAGACTGTTTTAACTATTAATCAACGCCTATAGATCTAGAAGAGTGGACAATCTTTAATTGAGAGTTGTCACTCATAGTGGACCTAATACTGAATATAAGTAGAATATTGGTCTACATATTAATTATCTGCTGAAGAATAAATAATAAAGTTGTCAAAATATAACCTGTATTTTATACTTATTTTCCAAGAATTGCATGTATATTTCAATGTATATATAGCATTTTCCCAGCAATTTTAGGTTGTTTTTTTTTCATCAACTAAAGTTATGTTTCAACAGATACTGAATAAATATGTGGTATTTGAGGTCTATGATGGACAGAATCAGGTGGCCAGTTTGAAGATGAGCCAGGTGCGGATCAATGATGGCGAATGGCATCATTTGCTAATAGAGCTGAAGAGTGCAAAAGACGGCAAAGACATCAAGTATCTTGCAGTTGTGTCCTTGGATTATGGCATGTATCAGGTAAATTGACATCTATAACCTTTCATTATCAAAACGAGACAGGAATGGCCAAACTAGGTGTCAGCATGCGAGAATGAAGTAATTTCTCACTGCTTCTATCATAGATTCAGAAATCTATTTTTCTTTAAAAGTTGTGTTATAATCTGCCAGCTATCATATAATATATGATAATATAATCTTAACCTGCTATCATTCAGGTGTCCATATTGAACTCAAGTACATCTGCAGCTGGGGAAAATTCTGGAGGAAACAGATTATTTAGACATGTTTCAATCAGATTTCAGACTAGGATTTAATACTAAGAAAGTTTTGATTGCAGTTATAGATGACTTGTGGTAGAACCAAGATGGCTGGTGGTCCATCAATCCATGTGCTCCTCAGTATCAGTTTTGATATTAATATATATCTGACCTGGCCCCTGAGGATCAGAGGATCCTTTTTTTTTTATGATTCTCTTCCTTTCTCTGGAGACATTTCTGATTGGTTGGTGGGCAGAGGGTGCTTCATTCCATTGTGGGATGTTCCAAAGTTCTACTTCCTCTTCCTTTTCAGCATCTCTATAAAATCACAGGATGAGGTCATCTGCCAGTTTGTGGTTCAGTGTCATCAATATGCTGATGATACCAAGTTATATATTTCAACCCCAGTGTGCCAAGGGAGGCTGGCAAGATTCTACCCCAGTGCTGGAGGTTGTGAGGGTTTGGATAGGGAAGAATTATCTCTTGACTCAATCCTAACAATATTGAGTAGCTGTAGGTATTCAGGCCACCTAGATCCATCATTAGAGCCGTGGTGGCGCAGTAGTTAGAATGCAGTTCTGCAGGCTACTTTTGCTGACTGCCAGCTGACTGCAATTTGGCAGATCGAATCTCACCAGGCTTAAAGTTGACTCAGTCTTCCATCCTTCGGAGGTCAGTAAAATGAGGACTCAATATGCTGACTTTGTAAAACTGCTTAGAGAGGGCTATAAAAAGCACTGTGAAGTGGCATATAAGTCTAAGTGCTATTGCTATTGTTAACATTGAATGAGGTTGCATTTGGCCATTTAAAAGTGCATGCAGTCTGTATGTCTTCCTGGAAAAACAGGATACAGCGCTATGAGCAGTGATGACAATGCCTCAATATGCCCACTTAACACAACAGCTTCACCAGCTGCACTGGGGGTGGCCAGTTTGCTTCTGGGTATGATTCAAGGAGCTGGTTGCTACCCATAAAACCCTACATGGTATAGGACATGGTTATACGAGAGACTACATGTCTCCCACAATATCTGTCCAGCCAATTTAGTCTGGATTCGTGTGTTCTCAATTCCTTCAATTAACTCCAGCTGTTGGGATCTCAGAAGGATGCCTTCCTTATAGCGGTGCCTCCTTTGTGCAATGAGTTTCCCCCCCCCCAAGAATTTGACACCCTCCCCTTTGAGGAAGGTTAGTGAAGTCCTCTTTGGATTTTGTGGGCTTGTTTCTTTTTTTTGTAACTCCCTTTTTTTGTCATCTTTGCCATTTTAAAAAAATATTTTGTACTTTTTTCTTGTTTTTTATTCGTGAATTCGTTTATTATTTGTTGGAAGTTGGGTGGCAAACCTTTAATTAATGTTCAAGTCCTTCAAACCTTGCCTAGCAGGACAGGGAAAACCGAACTACATGGGCATATAATTCTATCAAGATGGATTTCATGATATCCAAAGCCTACATAGAGTACACTGGATTCTGCTGGAAGATTTAATACTACTTGACATCTATCTCTTAGTGACAGAAGATTTATTCACTCATGGAGGATTAATTACCATTTTCACTTATTTCTTGAAATTGCGTTGAACAGGGGAAAGCATTGTACTTTTTGGAATGGCTTCCTTATCGGAAGCACAACATGGATAGCTTCTATTACCGCTTTCAGACCTATTCTTGCTTTTTTTTTAAAAAAAAATTATCAGTGAAATACTGTAACTAAGAATTTACGGAAAAGCTTTAATCATCTTTCCTCTTTTCCTCTTTTTAGAGCACTGTACAGATCGGAAATCAGTTACCTGGACTAAAAATGAAAAGCATTATTGTAGGAGGGGTCTCTGGAGATCTAGCCTCTGTGCAGCAGGGCTTCTATGGCTGTCTACAGGTGAAAATAGAAAATAAATAACTTTACATTAACTATGAGAAGAATTCTAGCTTCGTCAAAGACAAGAGAAGGGAAAGAGCAGAAAGAAAATGAGCAATGTTTTGTTTAAAAGTGCCTAATTATATGAGCTTAAGTGCCTAATTATAAGCTTAAGTTTCTTTGATTTTAATTGAATTTATTCCGTTGGAATTGCATTCAGATGTTTTAATTACTTGGGAATGTTATTCTGTAAAACATTCAGAAGAGGCTCCTATGCAAAACACATCAATGGAAACTAAGCACTATTTTTGACATATTAAAGCAGCTTTATCCCCTGGAAGACTCACACAGCCACTTCAAAAAGTGTCTCCAGTTGTCTGCACATCCATGTGTAAATCATAGGCAATAGCAGGGGTGAACTCCAACAGGTTCTGAACGGTTCTAGAAAACCGGTAGCGGAAATTTTGAGTAGTTCGGGGAATCGCCAAATACCACTTCTGGCTAGCCCCAGAGTGGGGTGGGAATGGGGATTTTGCAGTATCCTTTCCCTGGAGTGGGGTGGGAATGGAGATTTTGCAGTATCCTTCCCCTGCCATGCCCACAAAGCCACGTCCACCAAGCCACACCATGCCCACAAAGCCACACCCACAGAACCGGTAGTAAAAAAGTTTGGATTTCACCACTGGGCAATAGGTTCTGGGGTTACCAGCAGAGTCAATGTGCATAGAGACAGACCTGCAGACGGTTTTGGAAAGCCTTCAAAGCAATTTTGTGAACCTTTCAAAAGATGCAGCTTCTTTTAGCACTTTGAGGAGGGATGTTCTGTTCATGGTTTATGAAACAACTTTTTTTAAAGATTCTTTGCTCAAATCTACACTTAACAACTTAGTTTTAAGAAAAACAGGGTTTTGATCTAATACTTCTCATTGACTGATTCGATTTTTGGAAAGTCAGAGATCTCATCGCATTAATTATACATCAGGATGGTGTCAGCCATGAATAAACCACAGTGACCATGGATGTGGACTCTCAATATTTCCAGCATGGAAAGAGCAAGGGACATACATTAATCTCAATGTGGGCCTTTGTTCTAATCCCAAACTGTAATTTAGTGGAGTTCATAAACTAATGTCTGAAATAGGTTCATTTCTTTTTAAAACATCCACCAAAATCTTTAAATATAAATACCCAGGAATTAAAATGTTTGTAACTTTGGTTCTGGTTGGGGTGGCTATACATAGGGCAGCCCTTGAAAATTATTGGGAAGCTTATGGTGCAGAATACAGTGGCACAGGTATTGCCACTGTATTCTGGGTACATCTCATTATGCCCACAAAGAAACCAATAGTCTCTGCACTGACTGGTTCCTGATAGATATATAGGTGTGATTCAAAGTGCTGGTGGTTTTCTTTAAAGACTTAAGTGGCATAAGAACATGTTTCTTCAGGGATTAAAAGTAAAGATAAAGGTTCCCCTCGCACATATGTGCTAGTCGTTCCTGACTCTAGGGGGCAGTGCTCATCTCGGTTTCAAAGCCAAAGAGCCAGCACTGTCCAAAGACGTCTGCGTGGTCATGTGGCCAGCATGACTAAACGCCAAAGGTGCATGGAACGCTGTTACCTTCCCACCAAAAGTGGTCCCTATTTTTCTACTTGCATTTTTACGTGCTTTCGAACTGCTGGGTTGGCAGAAGCTGGGACAAGTAACGGGAGCTCACCCCATTATGCGGCACTAGGGATTCGAACCGCCAAACTGCCGACCTTTCGATCGACAAGCTCAGTGTCTTAGCCACCGAGCCACCGCGTCCTACTTTCTTCAGGGATTACCTTCTCCCAAAAATATCTGCCTGCTCCACACACTTCTACATGGAATGCGTGTTCTGGTTCCCGCTTTTAAGTCTTTTCACTTTATGGCAGAATTCCCTAATCTTTCTGGCTTTGTGGGAAGAGGGGATGCTTCTGCACCAGCTGCAGGCAAGTTCGTGCGCATGCATAGCTCAATTTGTGCAAGCAGCAGGCACGCTCACCCACCGCTCACGCAAATGGAATGTGCGCATGTACTTGCCCGCTGCTTGTGCAAGTGGGGTTGCGTATGCGCATACAAGAGTTCACCTACCTCTTCTGAGGCCTGGTAATGGGCCGCAGCCTGGGGGTTGGGGACCCCTGCTCTATGGGACTTAGGAAGTTTGCCTTTCCCTGTGTTCTGGGACAATTTCCCTCCTCACCCCAAATACTACAAGCCCCAACTTTGTCTCAGGGAAAGCCCTGAAAACTTAGCTTTTCTCACAGGCATTTGGGAACAGTTGAATGGGAGTCCCCTATTGGTTGTTTTATTATGGATCCTGTTTGCTATTTTAAAAGTCTCTACTTCATATTTTTACTTTATGTATGTTTTAATGTTATGGGAGTTGGTTTATTGTTTGTTTTTAGTTGTGGTACACCACCCAGAGATATACTTTTAAAGTTGGGCAGTCTTATAAATCTAGTAAATAAATAGATACTGTATTTTTTGGAGTATAAGATGCACCTTTTTCCCCCCTAAAAGGGGGTTAAAATTTAGGTGCATCTTATACACTGAATGTAGCCCTGCCCACCCACTGGCTCCCACCCTTTGGCCTCTGCCTTGCAGCAGTTACCTCCTTGCAAGCAAACAGCAAGAAAAAACAGCTCCTTTCAGCATCAGCACAGCCTAATTAGCACAAGTTGATTGGATTGGCCTCCCGATTCTCAACTGATTTGCTCTCAGCTGTTTTGTGCAGGGCTCTGCTGCTTGCCGCAAAGAGGTAAATTGCTGGAGCAGATTTTTTTTTCCCCTTGTGCTAATCAAGCTATGCTGAAAACGAAAATGAAAGTAAAGCAGGCTGTTTGCTGCAACCAGGCAAAATTGCTGGGAGGCAGAGACAGAGGGAGATTTCTTTTTCTTCTTTTCCTCACCAAAAAAGGTAGGTGTGTCTTATACTCCGAAAAATAAACGTGTTGGGCTTAACCAAGATGCGTTTAAGCAAAAATAGAAGTGAAAGTTTGCCAAAGTCTTTCTGTGATTACAAGAAAGGAGTAAGTAAAATAGTTTCTCCTATAGCAGTTCAACTCTATGCTTTTTATTGGGATATATATTAGTTGGTTATTCCTTTGGTCTCTTTTCTTCTTTTCAGGGAGTGAGGATGGGAGAAACATCTACAAATGTTGCTACATTGAACATGAAACAGGCAGTCAAGATTAATGTCAAGGATGGCTGTGAAATAGACAACCCTTGTGATTCTAATCCTTGTCCCCTTCACAGCTCTTGTAGTGATGACTGGGACAGCTATTCATGTATCTGTGACCCAGGTAATTATGACTTGTAGCAAGTTGATCATAATATCCAGGGTTCTGGATTTTATAGAACTGCATGTTTAAGAATGTTTTCCTATAATTGGGCAGCCGAACAGAAATTCATGTTTATAATCTCATGCAAGAGAATGATGATACTAAGATGGCAGGAATACCCAACACCCTAGATGACAGGCTCAAGATCCAGATGGATCTTGACAGACTTGAACACTGAGCCCTATCTAACAAAATGAAATTCAATGTAGAAAAAAGTAAATTCTTACACTTAGGCAAAAACCAAAAGTACACATATAGACTGGGTGAAACCAGGCTTAATAGCAATGACTGTGAGAGGGATCTTGGAGTCTTAGTGGACAATTTGCTAAATAGGAGCTAGCAGTGTGCTGCGGCAGCCAAAAAAGCCAATGCAATCCTAAATTGCAATAACAGAGGAATACAATCAAGATCAAGTGAGGTACTAATACCACTCTATAAAGCCTTAGTAAGACCCACACCTAGAATACTGCATCCAGTTTTGGTCACCACACTATAAAAAAAGATGTTGAGACTCTAGAAAGAGTGCAGAGAAGAGCAACAAAGATGATTAGGGGACTGGAGGGTAAACCATATGAAGAATGGTTACAGGAACTGGGCATGGCTAGTCTAGTGAAGAGAAGGACAAGGTGAGACATGATAGCAGTGTTCCAATATTTGAAGGGCTGCCACAGAGAGGAGGGGGTCAAGCTTATTTTCCAAAGCAAAGGAATAATGGATGGAAACTGAAGAAGGAGACATTCAACCTGGAAATAAGGAGAAATTTTCTGACAGTGAGAGAAATCAACCAATGGAACAGAAGTTGCCTTCAGAAGTAATCATCTTCTGCACACACCCTTCTGAATGAGGCTCTGTAGCTCTCTCTCTTATTACTTTCTCAAGCGTCACCATCTTCATTCTTTTGGGGGGAAGTGAAGAAAATGCAACAATATCTATCCAAACTAAACAAACAATCCAGAATTTCTTATTTATATTTGTAACTTGAAGAATTTCCAATGTCCACTTCTTGCCCCATAACATGAGTGTTGAAAAAGAAAATAGATAATTTATATACAATTGAATATGATCACAAGATTAAACATGATCGAAATATAAAATGGAATTGTTATTTGCTTAAACTTTAAAACAATATTAGTTTTAAAAAAGTATTTTAACCTGATTTATATAATTCAGGTTTTTTTTTCCTAGACTGAGTTTTGTTTTGAGCCTTAAACTGCATAACTGACATGTTAATCCATATTTACTTTAAAAGTAAATCCCAATAATTATGTTTAATGTAAAGTTTAATAGGGTTAATACATGCTTCCTATTATGCTACTACACAGCTTATTTCCAAACCCTTTTGTCTGAGATTATAGCTCCTGAACAACTTCTATTTGTGAGGTACTTGTTAGGCATATCATTAAGCCCTTTTTTAAACATTCAGAAATCAACGAGCATATTTTAAATTAGTTCCTTTAATATCTTAAGCAGCATAGTACTTAAGTTGCTTCCATACGTGACTGCACAATCTTGGATCATCCTGTACTACAGTAGTGGCCAAAATTGTGGAAACCTTTTGGGAAAAGAGTATTTTTGAGGTTTGATGGCTAATAACAACACCACTTTTTTTTGGAGTTTCAAGATAATCCTATTCCACTGCTGGAATGGCCTGGGAATAGCCCAGACCTTAACCCAATTGAAAATCTATGGAGCCGACTAAAGAAACTTGTTAGTCAGAAGCGACCCACCAATAAAACCCAGTTAATAGAAGCAATCATTTAATCTTGGTTTCACATTATTACAGCTGCAGAACTAAAAGACTTGATTCATTCCATGGGAAGATGTTGTAAGGCCGTAATTCATGCTAAAGGTTACCCAACTAAGTATTAACTGACATGGTGATCATTTTTGTATATCTCATTTTTTCTATGATGATAATTTTTGTATATCTCATTTTTTCTACGAGTTTCACTTTTCTTCTTTCTACTCAAAGTTGTTGCATTACATTCTTGATTAAATTTTCCATTGATATATAATTTTATGGTACTACTCCAAAAAAAAGTGGTGTTATTGGCTAGTTTTAGAAAATACACTTTTCCTAAATGGTTTCCACAATTTTGGCCACTACTGTATACTGTATGTGGTTTCACCAGTAGTGGGTTGCAATTTTGGTCACTACTGGTTTGCTCGCGCATGCGCGATACTTCTGCTTCTGTCATTTCTGTCCAGGTGGGTGGGTGGAGCCTCCCGTTGCCACCGCTACCAGTTCGCCTGCTCTGGGGCGAACTGGTAGCAATCCACCATTAGGTTTCACTCTTTCTAAACAGAAATAACTTTCTGATGACTGTACAAAAGGGTCTTGATAATTCAAGAAGTGTTCTCAGTGTCCAATTTTGTTTATTTCTGAGAATTTTAGAACCATTACTAATTTCTCAGTTTTCTCTCTGCCTATAACCTTGTTTTCTCAGGGTACTTTGGGACGGACTGTGTTGATGTTTGTAGTTTGAACCCATGTGAACATGTCTCTACTTGCATTCATAAACCAAGCTCTTCTCATGGATACACCTGTGAATGTGGACAAAGCTATTACGGACAGTACTGTGAAAGCAAGTAAGCAAAGGACTTTAGCTAGTTTTCTTTTCCTTTCTAAATACAGGTAATCCTCGACTTATGGCCACAATTGAGCCCAAAGTTTATATTGCTAACTGAGAAAATCGTTAAGTGAGTTTTGCCCCATTTTACGACCTTTCTTGCCACATTTGTTAAGTGAATCGGTGCAGTTGTTAAATTAGTAACACGGTTGTTAAGTGAATCTGGCTTCCCAATGATCTCTGCTTGTCAGAATGTCACAAAAGGGGATCACATGACCCTGGGACACTGCAACCGTCATAAATATGAGTCAGCTGTTAAGCATCCGAATGTAAATCACATGACCATGGGGATGCTGCAATGGTCATAAGTGTGAAAAATGGTAATAAGTTATAAGGTAATAAAGGTAAGGTAATAAGGTAATAAAATAACTATTTTCAGTGCGGTTGTAACTTTGAATGGTCACTAAATGAACTGTTGTAAGTCGAGGATTACCTATACTCTCCACAATCTCTCTCACACACAAACGTACATAAAAGTGAACCATTATGTTCCAAACAAAATATGTGAGATAATTTATTTAGTCTTTTAATTTTATTCATACCATTCTATTGTATTTTTTATTGGGAAATTTTCCATGTTGAGTTCAATTCCTAGTGACTTCTTGGCAACAATACAGAAACAGCTTGCTCTTGCCTTCTTCTGGCATGCATGTTTGTCTTCCCAATCTAACTACAATCCTGGGATTTCCTTGTGTTTTTCCATTCAAAGTACTAGCCAGTTCTGACTCTATTCAGCTTCCTGAGATAAGTCATGGTTGGCTAGGTGCCATCACACAATTGATGTTGGAGAGCCTTGGTGGCACAGCAGACTAAAGTGCTGTTAAGTAGCACCAGCTGCCTGCAATTACTGCAAGTTCAAATCTCACCAGGCTCAAGGTTGACTCAGCCTTCCATCCTTTCGAGATAGGTAAAATGAGGACCCGGATTGTGGGGGCAATAAGCTGACTTTGTATAAAAAAGAACACCGCTTGGGGGGGGGGAAGCCCTACTAAGCAGGTATATACAAAAGTATGAAGGCTATTGCTTAACGCATTGTAAGCCGCCCTGAGTCTCCAGAGAAGGGTGGCATATAAATCGAACCAATAAATATATATTGTCTTTACTTAATTTTGAAAGAAAGTAGCGATTCTTACATCTTTCAACATTCCAATTCCTCTTTAGAATTGATCTACCTTGTCCCAGAGGCTGGTGGGGAAATCCTATTTGTGGGCCATGTAATTGTGAGATCAGTAAAGGATTTGATCCTGACTGCAATAAGACAAATGGAGCCTGTCGATGTAAGGTAAGGAACGAATCATTCTTTCTATCACACTTCAGGCTGCTTAGGCAATTCAGAAATGAATAATATTGATGAGATTTAACTTAAATCTCCATACATCTTCAAAACCTATAAATTCCTTTTTATATCCTTGGTTTTAACAGTTACTTTTCAAGAAAAAAAATAAGGGTAGATTTGGGAGTTGTCTTAATAAGAATTATCAATTTTTATTTCCATGTTACATTTTGAAACTTGAAAAAGTCCAGCTGTTGGACATGAAAAATATATTTTAAGTATCATTTTTCCTGGGGGAAAAAAAAGTCAGGATTTGTGAGTTTTTTTATAATCCTAGGTTCAAAACATTTCATTTCTGGTAGCCTTGACTGACTGATGGGTTTTCATCTTTCCAGATAAACTATTACCGACCACAGAAAAATGACTCCTGCTATCCATGTGATTGTTTCCCTTCTGGTTCCCATACTCGCACTTGTGACATGGAAACTGGACAATGTCCCTGCAAATCAGGAGTGATTGGACGACAATGCAATCGCTGTGATAATCCCTTTGCTGAAGTTACACCTCATGGATGCGAAGGTATTTATTTGGTTTGCCATTCGCTACATTTGAAAATTTGCCCCCCATTTGGAGCAGTGTTGACTGCCATAGATGTAAATAAAACCTAGATATAGCCCCTTACCTATACGGGTAGTCCTCAACTTATGACCACAATTGAACCCAAAATTTCTATTCTTAAGTGAGACATTTGTTAAGTGAATTTTCTCATTTTACGACCTTTCTTGCCTTAGTTGTTAAGTGAACCACTGCAGTTGATAAGTTAGTAACCCAGTTGTTAAGGGAATCTGGCTTCTCCACTGAATTTGCTTGTCAGAAGGTTGCAAAATGGGATCACATGACCCCGGGAAACAGCAACGGTCATAAATATGAACCAGTTGCCAAGCATCCGGATTTTGATCACATGATCACGGAGATGCTAGAAAGGTTGTAACTCTGAAAAACGGTCATAAGTCACTTTTTTCAGTGCCGTTGTAACTTTGAATGGCCACTAAGCTGTTGAAAGTCGACGATTACCTGTATCTATTTTTCGTCATCTACTGATGAAGAATTTGAACTTGAGGATTAAATTGTTTCATGGAATTGACTACCTCTGAGGCCTCTGGAAAATAAGATTGGTAGGCGCAAATGTTCTTCCTGGCACAAAAATAGGGAGAGGATCCTTCTGTTGTCTAGACACCAGCAGCTTGTGCCCTGCTGTGATCCATCTTTCATGCTGTGCCATGGGAACAAATAACAGTTCTATGGAGAAAATCCAAACCAAGCTACATTGGTATTGATTGAGAGCTAATGAATCAGTTGAGAGTGAAAAGGCTGGACTCTGAGCAGTGAGCTTGTCATCCTTTTTCCGTTCTGTACATCGGTGGTGGGATTCAAATTTTTTTACTACCGGTTCTGTGGGCGTGGCATGGTGGGCATGGCAGGGAAAGGATACTGTAAAATCTCCATTCCCTCCCCACTCCAGGGGAAGGTTACTACAAAATCCCCATTTCCTCCTGATCAGCTGGGACTCAGGAGGCAGAGAATAGATGGGGGCGGGGCCAGGTAGAGGCGATATTTACCGGTTCACCAAACTACTCAAAATTTCCGCTACCGGTTCTCCAGAACTGGTCAGAACCTGCTGAATCCCACCTCTGCTGTACATGCTCTACAGCTTTCGTATTTAAAAGCTTCAGTAGTCCATGTATTTCTTCTGATATTGGATTCTTTGAATCCTCCCTTCCACTTGCTCCCATCAAGACTTTTGTGGTTGGTTTTAGAAATATCCAAAGGACAAACACAGCTGTCATAGTTTTATATTTAAAGCATCTAAGCATATAACTAGTGAACCTGAAGCATTTTTTGCATCCATATATGACTATACTTGTATTGTATACATATATGATTATACTTGTATACTTGCAACCAAGAACTAAGGAGAAATTTCCTGTCAGTTAGAACAATTAACCAGTGGAACAACTTGCCTCCAGAAGTTGTGAATGCTCCAACACTGGAAGTTTTTAAGAAGATGTTGGATAATCATTTGTCTGAAATAATGTAGGGTTTCCTGCCTAAGCAGGGGGTTGGACTAGAAGACCTCCAAGGTCCCTTCCAACTCTGTTATCCTATTCTATTCTATTAGCATATTTTGTGCATGGTTTACTGTAAATTTTCTTTTATGTACTCCAAGAGCATATGCACCAAGAGAAATTCTTTGTGTGTCCAATTACATGTGGCCAATAAAGAATTCTATTCTATTCTATTCTATTCTATTCTATTCTATTCTATTCTATTCTATTCTATTCTATTCTATTCTATTCTATTCTATTCTATTCTATTCTATATGAAGTGGAAAGCTACTAGAAATAGTAGATTAGATTTGGTAGAATTTAGATTCCTTCTAATTAGAGATGGCTCATTATTGAATATCCTTCCTAGACTGGTTTGAATAATTTGTATTCCCAGTGCCAAAAAGACATTATTTTATCTACCATTCAGGATTAATGTTAGCCCTGTGATTGTTTTACTTGTCTGTTAATGTGTTGGAGGTTTTTTATTCTCCTTAGCAATTTTACTGAAGGATAGTTGATTCAGGAGTTGGTTCTGAAGCACCTTTTTTCCCCCCTTGAGAAAAGCATAGTTTTGCCAAGCTTTTAATTTCGCATTCTTGTTTTAATCTGAGGTTTAAATTTCTTTGTATTTTAATCATTGTTCGCTATCTTCAATTCTCAATGAAGCAGCAAGGAAGAAGATAAATCAATTTTATAGAAAGGAATTAAATTTCAGGATAAATATAGGCTGATCGTCCTTGAGAGATTTGCTTTGATTAAATACTATCATGGCAAACTCAATTTAAGCAGTATAACAATAAATTATAAATAATGGTACTTTTTGGTTGGAACCCTTGCAGAAAGAAAGTTTTTGTTTTGTTCTTTATTTCTTTTTCAATCCTTTGAATCAAATGGTGTTAATAACTTAAGAGTATAAACATTACACTACAAGATTATATACACTAATGCAGTGGTCACCAACTGGTGGTCCATGGACCACTATTTATTTATTTATTTATTTATTTATTTATTTATTTATTTATTTATTTATTTATTTAAATTTCTATACCGCCCTTCTCCAATATAGGACTCAGGGCGGTGAACAGCCAAAGTAAAAACAAGACATACATACAAAACATACAAAATCTAAAAAACTAATTAAAATAATTAAATATCTTGGCCATAATTAAAACTGTTCCAATTTAAAATCAATTTAAAATTTGACTCAAGCCAGCCCAGCTAGTTGAAATAAATGGGTTTTCAGGGCCCGACGAAAAATCCGGAGGTCTGTTATTGTACGTAACTCTGGGGGGAGGTTGTTCCAGAGGGTGGGCGCCACCACAGAGAAGGCTCTCCCCCTGGGGGTCGCCAGCCGACACTGTCTGGCGGACGGCACCCTGAGGAGGCCTACTCTGTGTGAGCGTACTGGCCGGTGGGAGGCTATTGGTGGCAGGAGGCGGTCTCGTAAGTACCCCGGCCCTAAGCCATGGAGCGCTTTAAAAGTGGTCACCAACACCTTGAAGCGCACCCGGAAGACCACTGGGAGCCAGTGCAGCTCGCGCAGGAGAGGTGTCACATGGGAGCGCCTCGTCGCCCCCATAATCCCCCGCGCGGCCGCGTTCTGGACCAGCTGGAGCCTCCGGGTGCACCCCAGGGGGAGCCCCATGTAGAGAGCGTTGCAGTAGTCCAGGCGGGAAGTGACGAGTGCCTGAGTGACTGTGCGTAAGGAGTCCCGATCTAGAAAGGGGCGCAACTGGCGTATCAGGCGAACCTGATAGAAAGCCCCCCTGGCCACGGCTGCCAAATGATCTTCTAAAGACAGCCGTGCGTCCAGGAGGACGCCCAAGTTACGAGCCCTCTCCGTGGGGGCGAGTGATTCACCCCCAATAGCCAGCGATGGCTCACTAGTGGTCTGTGAGAAAATTTTGGTGGTCCGCAGAAAAATTATTTGCATTTTTTATATTGCACTAAATCAGGAGTCCTCAAACTACGGCTCCTGGGACGGATACATGCAATGAACATTTCTGTTGCTGCAGAGAGTCTCCCCCTTCAGGGTCTTTTTGTGTCGGTTGGAGGAGGGCAGAAATTCCAACTTGGGGTCTGCTTTTTTTTTTTTTTAATTTGATTTATATGCCGCCCTTCTCCGGAGACTCAGGGCAGCTTACAATGCGTTAAGCAATAGCCTTCATACTTTTGTATATTTATACAAAGTCTGCTTATTGCCCCCACAAACTGGGCCCTCAATTTACCTACCTTAGAAAGGATGGAAGGCTGAGTCAACCTTGAGCCTGGTGGGATTCGATCTTACTTTAATTGCAGACAGCTGGTGTTAAATTACAGAGCTCTGTCTGTTGAGCTATCCAGGCTCAAGCCTCCTGGTGCAGGGCTTTGGGCAAAGGCTGGAGGGAAGTGCCTCTGGTGGCGAAGAGCCAGAGGGCCTTGTTCTAGTGGGACTCCATCATGGCCTGGAACTGGCTGACCATCTCAGTCCGCTGAGCCTCCAGGTATCTGAGCACCGGTACCTGACCTTGCACTCCTGCAGGTCTTCCCTCTGCTTGGAAAGCCTATGCTCGTAGTCCTCAGTGAGGTGCTTCTGCTGAGCCTTCTTCTTGGTCAGATCCAATTTGAACTGAGCTGTTTTGCCAACTCTTTCTCACGGTGGCTGCTTAACTCCAGCAAGTGCTTCCTGTTGGGGCTCTAAGGAGCCTGGGCAGGGAGGCAAGGAGTGGCTGGGAGAGGAGGGGCAAGTAGAGGCTGGCGAGGCGCCCCTCGACAGAAGCGACATTGAGTTGGCCACGCCCACCCAGTCGATCATTAGGCAGATCATATTAGTGGTCCGTGGGATTTAAAATTACGAATTTAGTGGTCCTTGAGATCCGAAAGGTTGGTGACCCCTGCACTAATGAGTCTTCTCATTTTTCTAAAACAAGACAAGAATAGTGATTATCTTTATTTCTTCTTTCTGCTATTGTTTTATATTGTTGATCTCTCTGTCTCTCTCTGTGTCCCTCCCTCCCTCCCTTCACCCCCACCTCTCTCTTTCTTATAAAATGTATACAAATATATATAACTTTTGCTTCAATCTCATGTAGTGGTTTACAATGGATGTCCCAAAGCTTTTGAGGCTGGCATTTGGTGGCCACAAACCAAATTTGGGCAACCTGCTGCTGTTCCATGTCCTAAGGGATCAGTGGGTAAGTAATTGTTATTATATATATAAAGTGTTATTCTAGGTTCATGATGGCGAACCTGTGGCACACATGCCCAAAGTGGCATGCGGAGCCATGTTGCCTGGCACCAGTGGTGGGTTTCAAAATTTTTTACTACCAGTTCTGTGGGCATGGCATGGCATGGTGGGCGTGGCAGGGGAAGGATACTGTAAAATCTCCATTCCCACCCCACTCCAGGGGAAGGATACTGCAAAATCCCCATTTCCTCCTGATCAGCTGGGACTTGGGAGGCAGAGAATAGATGGGGGCGGGGCCAGTCAGAATTTTTACTACCAGTTCTCCGAACTACTCAAAATTTCCACTACCAGTTCTCTAGAACTGGGCAGAACCTGCTGAAACTCACCTCTGCCTGGCACACGCGGCGTTGCCTGTTCCTCTTCCGGGTTTCTGGCACCCATGCACGTGTGACAATCAGCTGACCTTCGTGTGTGTGGCAGTGCCGGAAACTGGAAAAGCTGGTTTTACGTATTCTGGCATGAGCATGCGCGCCAGCCAGCTGTTCATCACACGTGGATGTGTGCCAGTAACCAGAAGACTAGCTGGCCACTGCGTATGCATGCGCTGGAAACCGGAAGTTCATTTTTCAGTGTGCGCGCACGCCCCCTAGGCAGCTCCCCTTCCAGGTTGCTTCCCAGATGAGTGCGTACACGCGCTCTCTTTTCAGCACTTGGTGCCAAAAAGCTTCGCCATCACTGTTCTAGGTTAAGTGTTGGGAAAAATAAAAATTCAAAAAGGTTGGTTGACATACGGGAGAAAGTTGCCTATGAAAGCCTGAAGATGGAAGTCTGTTTCACCCAGATAGAACCTGTTAAGAACATATTAAAAAATCTCATTTAGACAAAGCAATCAAAATATAAATTTGATAGTTGAAACGTAAGAGTGAGGAGAAAAACAAAACTTTTGAAAACATAATCGGAATCATCTATTTTATTCTGCAGCATAATGACATATTTATAATGACATATATAGAAAATCAATTAACCAGTGGAACAGCTTGCTTCCAGAAATTATGGGTGCTCCATCCCTGGAGGTTTTTAAGAAGAGACTGGACAGTCACTTGTCTAAGATGGTATAGGGCCATGATGGCGAACCTATGGCACGCGTGCCACAGGTGGCATGCGGAGCCATATCGGTGGGCACACAAGCTCAGCTCCATTTTCGGCCCTTCTGGGCCCACCGGTAGTAGGGAAACAAGCTGTTTCTGGCCTCTGGAAGGCCTGGGGGGAGGGGAAGGCCCGTTTTTTCGCTCTCCCCAGGCTCCTAGAAAGGCTCTGGAGCCTGGGGAGAGTGAAAAACAGGCCTTCTGGTCCCACCAGAAGTCAGCAAACGGGTCATTTCCGGACTCCAGAGGGCCTCCGGGGGTGGGAAGTTGGGAAAAGACATTTTCGCCCTCCCCAGGCTCCTAGAAAGCCTCTGGAGCCTGGGGAAGGTGAAAAATGGACCTACTGGGCCCACTGTGCCATCACATGCCAAAAGTGGAGGAAGCGGGGGAGTGGGGCGCATAGAATTATGGGTGTGGGCTCGTGGGTACGCTCCCCCCGTGCTCCCTCCACTTTTGGCACGCGATGGCAAAAAGGTTAGCCATCACTGATATAGGGTCTTCTGCTTGAGCAGGGGGCTGGACTAAAAGACCTCCAAGGTCCCTTCCAGCTTTGTTCCATTCTGTTTGATGATTTAATTATTTCTTCATTCATTTATTTATATCCAACCTGTATTGTTTTCACAAATAACTCAAGGCGGCAAACATATCTAACACACCTTCCTCCTTCCATTTTCCCCACAACAGGCCTGTGAGGTGAGTTGGATGGAGAGAAGATAACTTGTCCAAAGTCACCCAGCTGGCTTTCTCAAGGCTAAACGGGACTTGAAGTCACGCTCTCTTGCTTTCTAACCTGTTGGCTTAACCACTAGACCCGTGATGGCAAACCTATAGCACTGGAGCCATATTTGTGGGCACACGAGTGGTGCCCTAGCTCAGCTTGGCCTTCTGGGCCCATGGGCCATTTCCTGCCCCTGGAGGGCCTCTGGAGGGGGGGAGGCCGTTTTCACTCTCCCCAGGCTCCTAGAAAGCCTCTGAAGCCTGGGGAGGGCAGAAAACGGGTCTTTAGGTCTCACACCGGAAGTCAGGAAAAGGGCCATTTCCGGCCTTCAGAGGGCCTCCGGGGGGGGGGGGAAGGCCGTTTCACTCTCCCCAGGCTCCAAGAAAGCCTCTGGCGAAAAACAGGCCTACCAGTCCCACCGTGCCATCGCATGCCAAAAGTGGGGGTCAAATGGAGGGGGTCACGCGTGCATGCGTGAGGGACAGGGCATATTGAATTATGGGTGTGGGCATGCACATGTGTGACTCCCCCATGTTCCCCCCGCTTTTGGCACGCGACGACAAAAAGGTTAGCCATCACTGCACTAAACCAAACTGACTCTCATTTAACGGGTTAAACTGCCACCAGTACCACCACCACCAAACTCCATCAACCTAGGATTCTGTTGTAAAATGCCCTTTTAAAAAAATATAATTAGAAGTGCTTCTCACATATAACGGTACATAATCGTTAAGCATCTCTTTGTGTAACATAAAAAGTTACAAAAAGATAATTTTCTTATAAATGAAACACGATGGTAAAACTTTTGAATTTCTCACCAATTGATTTTCTTTTTAAAGGGAACGCTGTTCGGCATTGTAGCAGTGAGAAAGGCTGGCTGTCCCCTGAACTTTTTAACTGTACTACCGTTGGCTTTGTGACTCTTAAAATCATGGTAAGAGTGGGGTACCTACTGAACACGGTATTAATTGTTCCATAGAAACTGGTAATATTTTTGGAGGATGTGTCATTTACAAGTAGTCCTTGACTTAACAAACATTTGCTTAGTGTACCATTCAAAGGTACAATAGCACTGAAAAAAAAGTTGCTTATGACCAGTCCTCACACTTATGACCGTCGCAGCATCCCCACAGTCGCGTGGTCAAAATTTGGGCATTTGGCAATCTACATGTATTTATGATGATTATAGAGTTCAAGAGTCAAATTATCTCCATTTCTGATTTTCCCAGCCAGCTTTCGACAATCACAGTCAATTTTCCCAGCCAGCTTTCGACAATCACAGTCAATGACCATATGCGTCATGTAACAACTGTAGTGATTCTCTTAATAACCAGGGCAAAAAAGATCACAAAATCAAGTGTGACTACTTTAATAACTGCCTTGCTTAGCCATGGAAATTCTAGTCCCAGTTGTGGACATACCATATTTTTCGGACTATAAGACACACCTTTTTCCCCCCTAAAAGGGGGGAAAATATACCGATTGTAGCCCCGCCCACCCACTGGCCCCCACTTTGGCCTCTGCTTCCCAGCAGTTTACCTTCTTGCAGCAAGCAGCAAGAAAAAACAGCTCCTTTCAGCTCCAGCACAGCCTAATTAGCACAAGTTGATTGGATCAGCCTCCCGACTCTCAGCTCTTTTGCTCTCAGCTGTTTTGCGCAGGCCTCTGCTGCTTGCTGCAAGAAGATAAATTGCTGGGAGCAGATTTTTTTTCTTGTGCTAATCAAGCTATGCTGAAAACGAAAATGAAAGTAAAGCAGGCTGTTTGCTGTTTGCTGCCACGAGGCAAAATTGCTGGGAGGCAGAGGCAGATTTCTTTTTCTTGTTTTCCTCACCAAAAAAGGTAGGTGCGTCTTATAGCCCAGTGCGTCTTATACTCTGAAAAATACAGTAAGTTGAGGACTAGCTGTACAGGTAGTCCTCATCTTACAACACAATTGAGCCCAAAATTTATGTTGTTCAGTGAGAAATTTCTTAAGTGAGTTTTGACCCATTTTATGACTTTTCTTGCCACATTTTTAAAGTAAATTATTGCAGTTCTTAAATTAGTCACACGGTTTTTAAGTGACTCTGGGACACTACAAACGTCATAAATGTGAGTCAGTGAGTCAAGCATCCAAATGTAAATCACGTGACCACGGGGATGCTACAAGGGACATAAGTGTGAAAAATGGTCATAAGCCACTTTTTTCAGCGCCGTTGTAACTTTAAACGAACTGTTATAAGTCAAGGACTGCCTGTAAATTGTTCACTCAAATCTCTTATGTGGGATTACCCTGTTATAATTTTGCTGAACCCCAAAAAAGTACCAGTACCCAGGAGCTTTCAGTACAAACTGTCCCAAAGGTGCTTTTTCAGAAGGCAACTGGACTTTCTAGTTTTTTCTTTGAAGATGTTTTACTTCTCATCCAAGAAGCTTCTTTAGCTATGACTGGTTAGTGGGGAATGGAAGGATTTACCGTATTTTTTGGAGTATAAGACGCACCTACCTTTTTTGGTGAGGAAAAGAAGAAAAAGAAATCTCCCTCTGCCCCTTCCACTGAGCAATTTTGCCTCGTTGGGGCAAACAGCCTGCTTTACTTTCATTTTCGTTTTCAGCATAGCTTGATTAACACAAGGGGGAAAAAAAATCTGCTCCAGCAATTTACCTCTTTGCAGCAAGCAGCAGACCCCTGCGCAAAACAGCTGAGAGCAAATCAGCTGAGAATTGGGAGGCCGATCTAATCAACTTGTGCTAATTAGACTGTGCTGAAGCTGAAAGGAGCTGTTTCTTCTTGCTGCTTGCTGCAAGGAGGTAAACTGCAGGGAGGCAGAGGCCAAAGGGTGGGGGCCAGTGGGTGGGCGGGGCTACATTCGTGTATAAGACGCACCTAAATGTTCACCCCCTTTTAGGGGGGGGAAAAGGTGTGTCTTATACTCCGAAAAATACGGTATATTCCTTGCAGGAATTGTATAGCTTTTTAGCTATACAATTTGGGAAGAACACTCTTTGAATGGTGTGGGAGTAGGAATGGATTTCCAGAGGGGAAAAAAATGCAGACTACAGGAACCAGGAGCAATACTCAGGTGACCCTGAGGACACGGATAAACCTCCAAGTTCTTCAAGAACCCTCTAAAAGAATAAGAGTATAAATCCTTCCATTCCCCACCATCCACTCAGAGCTGAAGAAGCTTCTTGGATGAGAAGCGAACCGTCTTCAAAGAAAAAAACAAGACAAATTGAATCTAAAGGGATGAATCAAATGATTTTAAAAAAGAACAAATTAAATCTGTTTCCTAACATTTTGCCTTATTTTTCTGTTTCGGTCAGAATGAGAAGTTTCTCCATAACGAGACAAAAATGGACAGCGATAAGTCGGTGCAGATAGCGAAAGTGCTTCAGAATGCCACAAACCACACAAATTCCTTCTATGGAAATGATGTGCGGATAGCCTACCAGATGATGATCAGGGTACTGCAGTATGAGAGCCAGCAACAGGGGTTTGATTTGGCTGCAACAAGAGATGTGGAATTTAATGAGGTAAGAAATGTTGAACTGGTAGTGAGAAAGCACAAGGATGTGACCCTTAGGGACAACCAGTTGCCGAAAATGTGGGAATGCAATTCTTTTTTGGAGAACACTGTGAAGAGAGGCATAAGATTGCACATTATTTATCTAGTGGTCCTTTTCAGTTCTCTGACTACATGAAAGGGAAGCCTTGCTAGAGGCTTAATGAAAGCATAGAAGGCCTAAATCAGGGGTCTGTAACCTTAAACATTCAAAGAGCCATTTGGACCTGTTTCCCACAGAAAAAAAAAACACCGGGAGCCACAAAACGCTTCCCGTGCCTGACTATTTCTTGAGCGGCCACAAAACTAACTGAAGTTGAATTAAATCTTATGTTTTCTTCTGAAACTTTTCTTTTCTTGGATTTATCCATCGTTGACCTACCAAGGATTGAAAAGCTCAATAAATCGCGTGCCGGCGGGTGTCGCACATTGGCTGTTGTGACGCATATTTTGAGTGACAGGGAGCCACAGCAGAGGGGTAAAAGAGCCACATGCGGCTCCAGAGCCGCAGGTTGCTGACCTCTGGCCTAAATAGATCTTTTGTTTCACTATGCAGAAATGCCACATACCGTAACTGATAAAGCTTTCTAAAGCAGTTGAACTGCTGATAAAAATCGTTATATCTTAAAAAGTTATACGCAGCAGGGATGTCAAACTCAAGGCCCGTGGGCTGGATCCGGCCTGCGGGGTGCTTAGATCTGGCCTGTGGGGCTGGCCTGGAAACAGCAACGGACTGGCCCGTGGTGCTTCTGCCAGTGAAAATGTAGCTCGGGGGGCTGCACACGGGCTCTGTTTTTGTTGGCAGAGGGCTAGCAGAACAAACTAAAAACAAAAGAAAAGGAGAAATGTTTCCCCTTTTGCATTTGAGCATGCAAGAAGGGACAGGAAAGGAGAAAGAGAAAGAGGAAAATCAAAAAGATGGGAAGAGAGCAAGGAAGAAAAAATAAGGAGAGGGGAAGGAAGAAGGAAGCAGAATGAAGAGGGACGGAAAAAGAAGAAAAGGAGGGAAGAGAAGGGAAGGAAAGAAGGTTTAGGTTTAGGTTTATTAAATTTGTATACCGCCCTTCTCCCGAAGGACTCAGGGCGGTGAACAGCCAAAATTAAAATACATACAGTAGAAAAATTAAAATAAATTAAAGCAGAATTAAATCGGTTTGGTTTCCCTAAATTTTTAAAACCCTTTACCCATAAAATAGCCCATTAAAATTTTAAGCCAGCCCGGCTTGCTGGAATAAGAAGGTCTTCAACGCTCGGCGGAAAGTACGGAGGTCCGGGATCAGTCGTATTCCTGGGGGTAGCTCGTTCCAGAGGGCGGGTGGCCCCACAGAGAAGGCTCTCCCCCTGGGGGTCGTCAGTCGACATTGCTTGACTGACGGCACCCTGAGGAGACCCTCTCTGTGGGAGCGGATTGGCCGGTGGGAGGTTATGGGTGGCAGAAGGTGGTCTCGTAAATATCCGGGCCCTAAGTCATGGAGCGCTTTAAAGATAAGACCCAATACCTTGAAGCGCACCCGGAAGACCACCGGGATCCAGTGCAGCTCGCGCAGGAGAGGTGTTACATGGGAGTGCCATTTCGCCCCCATAATTACCCACGCGGCTGCATTCTGGACCAGCTGGAGCCTCCAGGTGCTCCTCAAGGGGAGCCCCATGTAGAGAGCATTGCAGTAGTCCAGGCAAGAGGTGACCAGGGCATGAGTGACCATGCATAAGGAGTCCCGATCCAGAAAGGGACGCAACTGGCGTATCAGGCGAACCTGATAAAAAGGAAGAAGGAAGAAAGGAAGGAAGGAGATTATAATGAGAGTGGGGGAGGGTCTCAGGGAAGTCTTGCCTTAGCACTTGACTACCACAAGTGCCCCCAACACAAGTCCCGTGTCACACCCACCATGGCAACGCCTCCCCCCCCCCCCGTCCCTCCGAGGTCAAACACAACCCTGATGCATCCCTCAATGAAATCGAGTTTGACACCCCTGATCTGCAGGATTTGGTTTGGTTTTTTTTCTAGTGTTGCTTTTAGTGATGAATCCCTGTTATAACCTCTTTAGCACAATGGAGCAATATATTCATATTTTTAGCCGTGTTTCCTGGGCTGAAGTAGCATTTCTGATAAATTGGTCCTGAAAAAAAGGTCAGGAAAAAAGGATAGACCTGTGATTGGGAGGTGGGTGTCAGAATCATTTCCTTCTTTCACCTGGTAAGACCCTGTTAGCACCAAAACAAAACAGTTTTTTAATGAGCCCTAGATTATGTGGCTTTGTGCAAAAGTGCTTTGCAAGGTGTTACTTTATAAGAGCTCCAGCATAATGAAAGTGAGATATAACACTGAATGATGTCTGCATGTTTGAAGGAAGACAGCAGATTGAAAATAGACTGTTCGCACATTTTTCTGGCACTGCTGCCAATATTCAGCATTAAAATGTTCTAGTGATTTCCACAGAGCGTAGAGATTATGTTTTTGAAATCTAAGAATGTGCTTTAGATTCATCAAAAAGTAATCAAATAATCCTCCAAAGAACCAAGTCACTATGTAATGTGAAGTTTATTTAAACTCATTGTGAATCAATAATCATATGATTATAGCTCCAGTACTGATCTCTCTACGCTTTTATAAACTGTGCAAAATGAAAGCCCTTTCCAGTATTATCAGATTGCCATAAAAAGAACCATTTTTTCTGAAGAAACTGTATTTACTTTAGCTGTATTTTTCTGAATTCCCTTAATATTAATCTTGAGGGATATTAAGGGATATTAAGGGAATATCCCTTAATATCCCTTAATATCCCTCAAGACCTTTTTATTTCAACGGGCTGGGCTGGCCTAACTTCCTTTTAATTGTTAATTTTAAATTTGTTTTAAAACAATAGGGGTGTTTTAATTTGTTTGGGCCAAATTATTTAATGTGTTTTTACATTGTTTTTTAAATTTTGTATTATGTGTGTTTTATCTTTTGGCTGTTCACCGCCCTGAGTCCTTCAGGAGTAGGGCGGTATATAAATCCAAAATAAAGTAAAGTAAAAAAGTAAAGTAATATTAAATAACCACTTTTAAATAGTAAAAAAAAAAAAAAAATAGCCCAAATGATGGCTGTGTAACAAAGACAAAAGATTAAATCTGCCTTTTTACAGAAATCAAGTACCAAACAGTGAAAAATAGCTTGTGTTCCAATTACACAGTTTATAATTTTGCATGAATGCCAACAAACATTACGTATTATAGTTTCCATGCTAAGGTCAGGAAAAAGTACCTCTTAGTCCATGCAGTTTTTCAACGCTATGCAGGAATAACTGCATTGGTAGAGAGATCTGTAGTTTTATGAAGAGATGCTGTATCGTTCATGCCAATACATAAGAAAGAAGAGTTTTATTCTTCTATATGTTCACTATATTGCATGCTGTTCTTGGGAAATATGAATCCACCTGAATCTAATACACATTTTCTTTCATGGTTACTCAGCTATGCTAGCTAAGAATGATTTCTTCCTCAATTCTCAACACAAAAATTAGTGCTCTTTTAGGTTTCTCTCTGCTGATGTTTTATGGATTTCCAAAAGTAAGCTTTCCATTTTAAAGGTAGTCCTCACTTAATGAGGAGCACTTAACAACCATCTGAAATTAGGACAGCCTTGCAAAGGGTGTTTTATAGCCTGTAAAACACATTTTGACCATCTTAAAATGTCCACCCCCAGCACAGTCACATGACCACATGTTGGGCACTTGGCAACTAACTCACATTTAGGATCAGTTGTAGCATCCTATGGTCATATGATTGTGATTTGCAACTTATAACTATCATAAAGTTGGTTGTAAAATCGTGTCAGGTCACATGGTGATCTGCTGACTGACTGCCTCAACGTACGACCAAACTTCCGGGCCCACTTCAGTGGTGGGTTCCTCCCAGTTCCGCCGAGCTGGTAGCGGTGACGATATGACATCATCGAACCGGTTCCCCCCCCACGCATTATTCTTACCTTTTATTTGGCCCCACCCCCAATCTATTGCTGCCTCCTGAGTCCCAGCTTGATGGGCTATAAGGAAAAACTATTTAAATTCTTGCCGCGGGGCTTCAAAGGGCTACCCTACATCTGATCAGTGGTAAAAGGCAGTTTGGTGGTAGACCGGTGCCTCCAAAAACAAATGAGTAGACTGGTGCCTGCAAAAATAAATGGGTAGATCAGTTCCTGCAAAAATACATGAGTAGATCAGTGCCTGCAAAAATACATGAGTAGACCAGTACAGCTCTGCAAGCAATTAAAAGCCTGGTAGACCAGTACCTCTGCTAAATCCTAAAGAATTGTCACATGACAATCAAGCCACGCCCACAAAATAAACCACGCCCACAGAACCGATAGTAAAAAAAATTAGAACCCACCCCTGGCCCACTTGTGATTGTAAATTGAAAACTATCTGTAATGATTGATTGATTATGCGCCATCAAGTTGGTGTCGACTTTTAGAAACTATAGATCAGGGACCCTCAACCTGTGGGCCATGGCCCACTACTAGGCCATGGCCTATTTGTGACCAGGCCTCATGAGTGGTGAGCCGGCATGAACGGCGTGCCTGCCCCTCACACAAAACCTTCCCCTCCTCCTCCTCCCAGCACTGGACCATCAATCTGGAAAAGTTGGGGAATGCCGCCATAGATAGATTTTATCTGCATGACAATCTGCCCTCAATCTGGCATCTCAGATCTTCCAACAGTGCATCCATCACTGCTCTACTTGAGTCCATCCATCTTACTAGTGGTCATCCTCTTCTCTTTCCTTCCCCGCAGTAGAGCCTTCTCCAGAGAGAGAGGTCTTCACATAAAGTGACTGAAATGAGATAATTAAGCCTGGTCATTTATGCCTCAAATGAGAACTTTGGGTTCATTTGTTTGATAATCCATTTGTTTGCTTTCTTGGCTGTTTATTGCATTCTCAGGAGCATTTTCCAACAGCCATTCTAATGACAGGTGGTTTATTTATTGTTTGCTTGTTTGAGACCACATAGCATGTGTCTGTCTTGTTGGGTTGCAGAGCCAAAGCAGACAGTTATGGAGGTACAGATGACAGACTCAATAATTCCTCTGCAGAACTGAATCAGCAGCTCTTTGGGCAGTATTATATTATATACTATAAAATATATATACTATAAATATATATATAATATACAAAATACTATATTTTTAAATAAAATTATAAACTTTGAAAAACCAAATTACCATATATATTAAAAAGATACAAGTCACTGAAGAGCAAAATGCTGAAAATAAAATGATCATAGTTTATGCTTGTTTAAGGAAAGCTTCATTAGACTGCATAAAGAATTTTGGTTATTGATTGATTGATTGGTTGGTTGGTTCGATTTATATGCCGCCTTTCTCCGGAGACTCTTCTCTTTTATACAAAGTCATCTTATTGCCCCCACAATCCGGGTCCTCATTTTACCTATCTCGGAAAGATGGAAGGCTGAGTCAACCTTGAGCCTGGTGAGATTTGAACTTGCAGTAATTGCAGGCAGCTGGAGCTAGTTAACAGCACTTTAGTCTGCTGCGCCACCAAGGCTCTTGGTTAGGGGTTAGGTTCAGCTTCAGTGTGATATTGTTACATTTTTTTTCCTTAGTCTACTTTTCTTCTTCTTCTAGAATATCATAAAAACAGGTAGTGCCTTACTGGATCCTCGCACAGAAGACCTTTGGGAACACATCCAGAGGACAGAAGGGGGTACAGCTCACTTACTGAAACACTATGAAGATTATTTTCACAATCTGGCAAAGAACATGAAAAGAACCTACATGAAACCTTTTGTTATCATTGCTGCAAACATGAGTAAGTTCTTGCCTCTACTAGTCATTTTCCGATCGGATATGACTTTTTAAATAGCACTTAGCAATAGCACTTAGACTTATATACCGCTTCATAGTGCTTTTACAGCCCTCTCTAAGCGGTTTACAGAGTCAGCATATTGCCCCCAACGATCTGGGTCCTCATTTTACCCACCTCGGAAGGATGGAAAGATGAGTCAACCTTGAGCCTGGTGAGATTTGAACTGCTGAACTGCAGCTAGCAGTCAGCTGAAGTAGCCTGCAGTACTGCACTCTAACCAATGCGCCACCCTAGTCTTGAGAAAAGCAGTTTTTCTCAAACATGACAATAGTGCTGGCTGAGGAATTGTGGGAGTTGAAGTCCACATGTCTTAAATTTGCCAAGTTTGAGAATCACTGTCTTAAAGCATCTTTTCAGTGCCTGAAGCCTTCCAAGGACCTGGGCTATAATTATCAAAATTAACACTAAGTGTAGCAATAGCAATAGCACTTAGACCTATATACCGCTTCACAGTGCTTTTACAGCCCTCTCTAAGCTATTTACAGAGTCAGCATATTTCCCCCAACAATCTGGGTCCTCATTTTATTGACCTCGGAAGGATGGAAGGCTGCGTCAACCAAGTGTTACTAGAATTAGAGCAGAAATTGACAGATTAGTATTAAAAATTAAATATAAATTTCAAAAATGTCTGCACAGATAGTGGTCGAATTATTTGTAGCATCCCTGCAATCACGTGACCACATTTTACAATGGTTTTGCTGAAAACTGGCATTTACTTCTGGTTTTCAGCAAAACTGGTCTCACCCTTGGTTCACTTAACAACCACTGCAAAAAAACATTCATAGAATTGAGTCAGTCACATGGGTGACCTGATTTACAACTGTCACAAATTACTATTGTCATGGTTAGGCCCTATTACAATTGTAACTCGAGGACTGTAGTTCATATCCTGCTTTGAGATCAGGAAGTAGTTTAAAAAAGCATTTCCGTTTACTTTCTCTCATGAGGCAAAATGACTATTCCAAAAATAAATCTGTATGTATATACTGTATTTTTCTGAGTATAAAACACACTATACGACACACCTACCATTTTTGGTCAGGAAAACAAGAAAAAGAAATCTGCCTCTGCCTCCCAGCAATTTGCCTCGTTGAGGCAAACAGCAAACAGCCTGCTTTACTTTCATTTTCGTTTTCAACATAGTTTGATTAGCACAAGGGAAAAAAATCTGCTCCAGCAATTTACTTCCTTGCAGCAAGCAGCAGAGGCCTGCACAAAACAGCTGAGAGCAAAATAGCTGAGAGTCTGAGGCTGATCCAAGCAACTTGCAGCTGCTTGCTGCAAGGAGGTAAACTGCTGGGAGGCAGAGGCCAAAGGGTGGGGGCCAGTGGGTAGGTGGGGCTACATTCGGTGTATAAGATGCACCTAAATTTTCACCCCCTTTTAGGGGGGGAAAGGTGCGTCTTATACTCCGAAAAATACGGTAAGTGCGTGTATAATATATAATATATACATATACATATACATATACATATACATATACATATACATATACATATATATATATATATAAAATTGTGTGTGCGTGTGTATAGCACACTTAAAAAAGAACAGGAGGGCTGGCTATAGGACAGATACAGCTGTACGTTCAATTTCTCCATATGAATCCAGACACTTTGTCATGACAAAATGTAAAAAGTAAGTAAAGTAAATAAAAAGAAAAAAAGCAATCAAATAAAAATATAAATGAGCAATCCTCCTGTTTATGGTCTTCACAGATCTGTAAAGCAAAGGAAAACTGAAGTTAAATCATAAGCACATTCACAATTTTGCTTAGCGATTGCTTTGCTTAACAGTCAACTTTCTTAAACCAAGTGTGGTAGCTTAATGAAGATTATTTGTACCCAGTGATCCAAGTGGGGAGGAAAAAACGGATTAATGTTGGTGTTTCAAAATCACTCAGCCCTTTTGTCAAACTCAACAGCTCTCCGGGATTCCTAACCTGTTGGACTCTTCCACGCCATCACCATTTCCACCCTAGCATCTGTGGACCATGGTGTGGAAATGAAAGAGACAAAAATAGAAAAGGAAGATAATAGGAGATAGACACGTCATTCTCTAAATTCAATAAGCAAAGAATTGCCTCACTGACAGGGAATTCAGCAACTGCTGAAGAATTTGACAGGGAGATTAAATGAGACGAGAAAAAAGGAACTGGAGAAAATATTTAGGGCTAGTTTTGACATTAAATTTCTGTATTTGTACACCAAGACAAATAAGAGGGCTGGGTGAATGCCACAGTCAACAGATAATTGGCTCCATTTAATGTCATAAAATTGCCAGTTATTTTGAGAATGTAGTTAGGAATGTTTAGTTAGGAACTTAGTTTTAATGAATTGAGGGGGATTCCTTCTCTCTAAGTACACTTTTATTCCTCTCATCTAGTGGCTTCAATTAGTATGTGATCTTGTACTAAATTGATCTGTAGAATATATTGTGTTATAAATCTAATTTGTATCCTCAAGACAAGGGTTTTACTATTTTCCATGTGAAGGTAGAAGAATGACTGTTTGCATTCAGTGAAAATGAAATGGCTGAAATAGGATTTAAACCGTAGTTTTCCTAAATCTCATTTAATTCTAACCAGTACATTTCAGATACCGGTACGCTATTTTAATACGAAGCGGCATTTTCAAGAGGACAGTTGCAATTTGTAATCAACAAATGCACTGTTGCATTATTTTAGTTGACAGAAAGAAAATTTCTGGCTAGAATTGTGAAATTAAAATGGCCCCGATTCCTGTGGGTGTGTAACTTGTGATTTAGAAACGGCATACAATCCTCCCATTTGCAACCTCCACGATTCAGTAAAAACGTTTCTGGGTTTTATCAGAATGATTTGTGGTATTTTTCATGGAAGAAAGGCAAAATTAAAAGTGTTGAGCCTTTATGAGTTTGGATTCTTAAAATTACCACTTATCTCCCCCAAAAAACCTGTGACATTCATCTTGGAACTTTTAGAAGCAGTCATCCATCATAATCACTTCAAAGTGTAGCCCCCAGGCCAAAAGAAGACACCTGTTCTTGAAGTATATTTATTTTTCTACATCCCTATTGCAAAAGACATTTCTCACTGACATCACTGCTCTACAAAAATGCTTAATAGTATTTCAAGATGCGCTGAAGCCCAATGGTAGAACCTCTCCATTGCCTGCAGAAGCTTTGGGGGTCAATCCCTGACCTATTCAAGTAGGGGTGGGAAAGTCTCCAGCTCTGAGAACCTTGCTGAAAACATATGAATTAAATGAATAAGTGGTCTGAACTGATACAGCAACTTATTCATACTTCTATGCTAGAATATGGGGCTGATTTTCTGAGAAATCAGTTAAAGTTGTCAAATATCCAATGCATTCTTAAAAGTGCTTAACTATGTTTCTGTTGTGGAATATGGCACCACCAAAATGGGCAGGTGTGTTAATGTCTTCACACGTTTATTTGCAGCTTGGACTCCTTCCTTCCTGAAAAAAAATCCTATAAATATCATGAAACTTTCCCCCAATATCTCTATGGTTTAAAAAGCTAATAAAGCATTAAATTTACTAAACTGTTACTTGATTATTTAAGCGTTATGTGAAAGAAGTAAATTGTACTATGACTTTTTTTGTTTATATCGCTTGTTACATTGCTTATATCATTTCTTTTTAGTTATTGCTGTTGACATATTTGAAAAGTCAAATTTTACGGGAACTAGAGTACCACATTTTAATACGATCAAAGAAGATTACCCAAAAGATTTGGAATCATCTGTTTTGTTTCCTGAAACTTTGCTCAAAACATCTGTCAGAAAAGGTATGATGCTGTTTTAGAGTAGCTCTTCCCAATCTTCTACTATCTTCTCCATATCTATTAGGATTGCAACTTTTATTTCCAAGACAGAATAACTTTCTGAACTTTTTGAAATTCTCTAAGAATTTCAATAGAAGCACATTTAGAAATCCTGAGATTGAGAAGGTTTATCTAAGTATTTTCGGAATGGAATAATAAGAATGTTCAGATCTACTATTAAATTGTTGCTTGAGAAAGATTAAGTATGATTTAGAGGAGACAAAGTTCACGACGCTAATACTTGATAACAGAATGCATTTCCTAACATTTCCATCTGCAAAATTTGACTTCATACTTAAGAATGATGAAAAAGAAAAAGAACTAAAGTTGAAACCATACTGACCAGAGCAGATCCTGTAGTATCTTCTTTCTCATTTCACTCAAGAGGTGTACCAAAAATCAGAATTTTTAATTTGCAGGGTTCTTTTTTCTTCTTTTTATTGGTCTCATAATGATTAATTTTGAATATATTATTTTGTCAATACTGTTGAATCTACATTTTTCTGTTAGTTGGTTTAGAGTATTTTTTTTTTTTGTTGTAAACCATTATGGGATAGTGGGAAAATCGAGGAGAATACAGATGAAATTTTGATTTTCAATTACAAATTCTCTTAATCTATTTAATCTTAATCTCATTGCTGCTTTAAGTATGAATCCACATCTTGGATGATAGCCTATAATTTGGCATCGTGTTTTTTTCTTCAGTGGGTCCTACAACCAAACCTTCAAACTATGGACTTTTATTGAACATGGAGGATGAGATTGTAAATAATAAAAATATACATGCCAAAAGGCAGCGTCGGCATCCAGAGAATTCCAGCCAGCATGCCGTTGCCATGGTAATTATATATCGAACCTTGGGATGTTTTCTGCCTAAGAACTATGATCCTGATCGAAGGAGTTTAAGGTAAAATTTATACTTTTAACATGCTTGCATAATAATTCTGGGTTGGGCGATTGTGCCATGATATGACCAAATCATGTATTGTACATTTAAACTTAGGTTTACTGAGAAATTAGTTGCTGACATTTCTCTTGGTTGTTCTGGATCCTAGAAACTAATCCTCAATAAAATAGATACAAGTTTGGGAAAAAAATGGGATTTATTTGCTTAAAATTTTTATATTAGAATTAGAACCTCAAGGATTCAATTCAGAACTCAGTTGCCTTCTCATGCTCTTTTGGCTCACAGTTAAATGTGTGAACTGATTCATTATGTTGAGGATATTATGCATGTTCTGTCAGGGCTTTTAAAAAATCTGATGACTCGCTAATACATAAAATCCATCACTCATTTGCTAGAGCTATTGGGCAATGAATGTGCTTGCTTAAACTGTCCCTTTACATGTCTTCACACAGAAGAGAATTCAGTACTGAGTCCTGGCTAAATCTAAATCGGGGTCTCCAATCTTGGCAACATTAAGACTTGTGGACTTCAACTTCAGCTTTGCTGGCTAAGGAATTCTGGGAGTCGAAGTCCACAAGTCTTAAAGTTGCCAAGATTGGAGACTCCTAACCTAAAGCAATATACTCGTGTGAAAACAATAAACTATTCCGTTGTACATCTGTAATAATAATGTTGTTTTATTTTGCCAGGTTACCCAACCGCCCCACCATTAATACCCCAGTAATCAGCGTAATCATTTACAGAGATGGAAATTATTTGCCTAATCTAGTGGACAGCCCAATTATGATTGAGCATGTTATGCTGGAAACGATGGAGAGAACAAAGCCCGTGTGTGTCTTCTGGAACCATTCAATCGCGTATGTTTTCCAATCTGCACTCTTTCCATGGGCAGTTATTGTGGGTGGGCATTTTAAAATAGAATAGAATGAATGAGCTGGAAGGGACCTTGGAGATCTTCTAGTCCAGCCCTCTGCTCAAGCATGAGAACCTATACCCGTGATGGCGAACCTATGGCACACGTGCCAGAGGTGGCATGCAGAGCCCTCTCTGTGGGCACATGCGCCATCGCCAGTTGCTCTTTATGGGCGCCGGAGCGCTGGAAAACAGCCTGAAAAAACGGCCAAAAAGAAAGCCATTTTTCCGTGCCATTTTCATTCCGTTTTCTGTGCCATTTTCCAGGCCATTTTCAGACTGTTTTGGGGGCCAAAAATGACCCCCAAAACAGCCTGAAAACAGCCCCAAAAATGGCCTGAAAATGCCCCCCAAAATGGCCAAAAAACTGGCATGCGCATTGGCCAGCTGGTTTTTGGGTTTCCGACACTCCGGCATGCCCATATGCACATGTGTACCAGTTTGGGCACTCGGTGCCGAAAAGGTTCGCCATCACTGACCTATACTGTTTTTATATTATTTCAGATACTATTTCAGATTTTAAGGATAATAATAATTGATCAATCGATTATGTGCTATCAACTCTAAGTTAGCTCTCAGCAAACACATACATAAATTTTCTTAACAACAACAACAATTCAGATTTTTTAATATAAACTACATAGTATAAACAACAGTAGCAGCTTCATTGGCTGTTATTTATTGCTGATTAGGAATAAAAGCTAGGTAACAAGTTTTTAATAAAGTATTCCAGTATCCAAACAGACAGATGGCTGTTTTAAACAAATTCACACAACATATTTATTTGAGAACAGTTTCTAGACAGAAGTTAGCTGTTTAAATGGAAAGAAGTTCAATTTTTTTAAAAAAAAAAACTATTTCAACTTTAACAGAACATAAATTACTTTTGGATGTACTTTTGGAAGCGGCGTCAAATTGCCTCAAAGACAATTCTGTTAATTATCAGTAGCCTTCTGTCACTCTATTAGTCATTTTTACTGTTTGTAATGAAAAACAGAAGGGATATGATTGTGGGTATAAAAGTAATTTCACTGAACCTCTGAGTTCTTTTCATTCTGGTCGCGATTTGCTCCGTTCCCAAGCGCCCCATAAGCACCCATCCGGACGGAGAAATGATGGAGACTCGAAGCTTTGTCTGCTTGCAAATGGGACAGTTTGAAATGAAGCAATTAGCAATTAGCTCCATTTCAAAGCATCCCATTTGCAAGCAGATGAAACTTCATCTCCCTCTGGGCGAAAAGTGCATGGTGGAACCAGAGGCATGGAGGGGAGGCAGGCAATCCCAATATGCTGCCCACTCTGTCCCACTATCTCTCAGATTGCTTGTGGCCGTGCCGTGCAGTTGCAGGATTGCCTGCCTCTCCCTTCCCCTGTGCCTCTACCTGCTGCTGATGCTGCCACGCAAGCTTCCTGCGAGTTTCCTGTGAGCTAGGCAGCCATGCAGCACATCCGGATCCCCTATCTCTCCCCCCCCCCTCCATGCTCGGACTTATTTGCCCTCCACCAGGGGGCTGGCAGGCCGTGGCCAGACACGATAGGGCCCCCACACACTCGCCGCCTCTTGTGCTGGCCACGCCCATCCCCCTGGGCATATTTTTGGGATAGGGTTTATATTAGGCCAGGGCTTATTTTTTGGGGTGGGTCTTATCTTCAGGGAAACACATTATTTTGAATTTCACTCAGGAACAGGATCAGTTTATCAAATGTTCTAGGTAGCTTCTGTGCTTCTTTTTCAATGGATGATGACATTATTATTATTATTTATTTATTTATTTTTGCAAAATTTGCAGTTATAAGAAGTATATGAGCCATCAAAATAACATCTTGGAGAATGTGGGAAACACTGCACCCATATCTTGAAACCAATGCTAGGATATAAAAATAGATACATACCAAATAATCTGAGAGATTTAGAATAATGGATTTTATTATAGCTTTCCAGTGAGTCTTCCAGGAGAAGACGCACTATTACTTAAAGATCAAAGAGATAGCTAAGTGATAATCATGGGTTACTTGCAGTGCTCATCCTACCTGTGTGTAATTTTGTCATTGGTCATGAGGAAGCAAAGTTGAAAGAAAAAAACAGCCATTGCAAACATTGAATTCAATTGCCAGACAGTGCATGAATGAGCCTGATGTTCCTGAACATGAGTGCTGTTCTTGAGAAATGGGGATTAATAATGAAAACACTGGTTTTTAAAAATCTGTTATGTTTTGTCAGGGGTGGGCTTCAAAAATTTTAGCAAGGAGTTCTCTGCCTGGTTGCTGAGTGGGCGTGGCCATGGTGGGCATGGCCTTGTTGGCCTCCTGCACAGTGGGGGGCGTTTTTGCCCTCCCGGGGCTCGAGGGGCTTTCTTTGAGCCTCCGGGAGAGCAAAAACGGCCTCCCCAGGCTCTGGATGCCCTCCGGTAGACCCGTTTTTCACCCTCCTCAAGCTTCCACACGTGCCCTGCACTTACCTGCATCCAAAACAGGCCGTGTGGGGACTCTTGGGAGGGCTGGGGTAGGCAGGGCCAGCCAGGAGTGGGATTTGGGGGTTCTCCAAACTGCCCAGAATCTTAGCTAGAGGTTCTCCCGAACCCTTGCGAACCCTCAGCAGCCCACTCCTGCATTTTGTGAGTTGCACTGTTAATTATTTAGAGGAGGGACGGCAATGAGTTCCAATCCATCACTGAAACAGTTTGGGTTACGAGATAACAAATATAATTGGAATTGGATTTTTTTTTTCCTTTTTATTGACCAGAACTAGAGAAACAGCAGGAGGCTGGTCTTCAAAAGGATGTGAACTGTTTTCTCGGCGCCAGAACCGTATTATTTGTCAATGTAACCACATGACCAGTTTTGCAGTCCTAATGGATATGTCAAATCGTGAAGTAAGCAGTTCCCTTGTGATTATTTTGTTTATTGTGGTAATGAAACGGTGTTTGATGAGAGTTAAAAAGCAAATGAGATCATTTTAAATTAGTATTTTATTTTTACTTAAAAGCTACCTTCCAGTTTATCAAAGGAGTCTGCTTTAACCCACAGTGCTCTGTTTCGGCTACAAAGTGCTTACAGAGGGGAAAATTTTATTTTTTGGTTCATTTCCTTTTGTTTTCTCACCACCATACGATGAACATTTTTAGAAAAAGAAGTTACTATCATTTTTTTTTAAAAAATCAGGAAGGTGGTAGCACCTCCTTTGATTAATAAATATTATTAAAAGACATAAGTTGCTCTGAACTGCAGCCTTAGCTAGTCTGAAAAAGTGCTATAAAATTTTCGATTATTGGCCACCATGAATAATACAGGATTCCTGCTACAATGTCATTTTTAATGAATTCCTGATTACCTGTATTTCTTGCCAGCTTTAAATTTGATATAAGGTGTCAAGAGAGCTATTTTAAAAAAAAAATGTTTGCTGATTATTTGTTTATTTAGTAGTTTATATTTCGTCTGTTAATGACTCAAGGAAAGCAGGACACTGATTGGCTCAGGGGCTTCCATGGGGTGGGGGTAGGGGCAAAAAAAATTCAAGATGGCATCCACCTGATTAACCGTTTTTATAGACATGGCATACACATGAAAAGGGTGCTCCTTCCATTTTGAATTTTTTGCTTGGTCCTCACACAGATGCCCTTAGCCTAACCCCAAGCCATCAGTAGCTTGCATCTCAATCTTACCGTATTTTTCGGACTGTAAGACGCACCGGTGTATAAGATGCACCAAGATTTTGAAGGGGTAAGAAAGAAAAAAAAAGGTTTTTGCCCTCCCCCGGCCCTCAGGAGCGCTCTGCAGGCCTCCCAAACCCTCTGCGCCAGGGGTGAAATGCTCCCGGTTCGGACTGGATCGCCCTATCCAGGAGTGATGGCAGCGGGTGGTTCTGAGAACTGGTAGCAAAAATCCCTCCGCTCCCCCCCCACATACCCAGCTGAGCTGCATGATCATCAGAGGCTGTTTTTTATTACTTTTAAAAGCGTTTTTTCTACAACCTCTTCAGCCGAAGAGGTTGTAGGGAAAAAAAATGCTTTTAAAAGCCTCTGGTGATCCCAGCTGAGTTGCCTGATCGTCAGAGGCTTTTAAAAGCATTTTTTTTCTGCAACCTCTTAAGGTCACATTACCACCCCCCCCCAACAAGCCATGCCCATAGAACCAGTAGTAACAAATTTTAGATTTCACCCCTGCTCTGCACGCCCTGTTTTTGTGAAAAACGGGGCACGCAGAGGGTTTGGGAGGCCTGCAGAGTGCTCCTGAGGGCTGGGGGAGGGCAAAAACACCCCCGTTTTTGCAAAAATTGGACGAAAAATGGGCCTGTTTTTTGCAAAAATGGAACGAGCGGGGCGGAGCTTCAGGAGGCCAAAAATAGCTGTATTCGGTGTATAAGACGCACCAACATTTCCACCCTCTTTTAGGGGGGGAAAAGGTGTGTCTTATATTCTAAAAAATACGGTATGTTTTGCAAAGCAAAGTATGGATTCAGAACTGCCCATGTTTAATCCTTTGTATTATGCTTTGGGTTTGCAAATTGTTGTGTTGCTTAATGTATTTACCCTTGCTATATAAGATGACAAAGTGAGTTGTTGCAATTCCCATTTCAAAGATGTGGACTTGCCAAAGTCAGGCATTCCTTTTTAAGGAAATTGAGGGTGGATTTCCAGGGAAGGATGTAGGGAAAGAAATGCTGATTTCATGATGTCTCTTGAGTGGGCACAGCTTAATAGGTCTCAGAGTGGGGGTTCCTGCAGGAATTTAATAGCTTGACCTATGAGCAGTCTGTGTGCTTTAAAAAGAATGTCTTACCTTCCCTGCTATCTATTTTTTTTTTATTCTTATTTATACATGCACTTTGAGAAACATAGATCTCTGGAAGTCTCTTCACTGTACTTCATCTTGAGGCTTTTCTTTCTGGCATAGAGTAGCCTCTTATTAATGTGGATATACTTCAGGCAGCAGTGAATTAGAAATGAAAATGTAAACACTGAATAAAAGGAATGAAATCCATTTAACTGTGGTCTTCTTTCACTACAAAAACTTGTCAGTGAATTAATTCACTGTTTGACATATTCCCTGAAGTGTTTTTTTTTAAAAACTAAATCACTCTGAGAAACTGACAGCCCTTCATACCGCTTAAAAGAATGTGGATTTGAGATAGAACAGCGTTTATTTAGTCAAATGAATATACTATTCATGCTGATTTTAAAAGTATAATAACTGAGCGTTTAGAATGGGAATAAAGACAAATGAAGACTATTTTTTTTATCAGTTCATGCCTGTAACAAACAAACTGATAATTTTATTTTGCAGTATGATGACGTGCTTCCTCTCAGGATCATCACTTACACGACAGTTTCCATCTCACTGGTAGCTTTGTTGCTGACCTTCATACTTTTGATCTTGATCCGAACTTTGCGGTCCAATCTGCACAGCATTCACAAAAACTTGGTGGCTGCTCTGTTCTGCTCGGAGTTAGTCTTCCTGATAGGAATCAATCAGACAGAAAATCAAGTAAGACTTAATGTTCAGTGGCTTTTGTCTAACATGCCTTTTCTCGCAGTGATATACCTCAAACAAAAAAGTCTGCCATGACTCAAAGGTGTGAATGCATTTCTATCAGTTTTGCTACCAAAGAACAAAGCAGCTTTGTTCTATTTGGAGTACACAATTTGAGTGAAAGAGATGGTTGAGCTTAAGGTGGATCCCACAGAAACACTGTTTCTTTAAGTATCTAGACCAGGGCTGTCAAATTCGCGGCCTGCGGGCCAGATGCGTCACGAGCTGGCCATGCCCACACCCAGGGCGGAAGTCTCAATACATCATATGACACCGCCATGACGACACGAGTTTGACACCCCTGATCTAGACTTTCACAATTTTTAATTTTGCAACTTGTTGTAGCCTGGGTGCATCTGGACAGCATCAGCTAGGGAAAGACTGGTGTGGAAACCATAGTTTATCAACCTGCTTTTGTCAAGAGAATCGATGGAATTTAGCCGGATGCAAGATGCTTATTGATTGCTGCTGTGGTCTCATGCACACTTTCTTGGAGAAGGATGTCTAATAAACAAAGTGCCCCTACTGCCCCTCACAAAGCTTTGGAGAAATGGGGTGCAGCAACAATTGGAACAAGTGACAAGGAAAGGTCTCTAAATCTGCCTGATCTAGCCATTCCCTCACTCTTGTAGATTTTGTAGAGTAGTGACGGATAAAGTTAAGAGGGCATGAAGGGTGTAATTTTGCCTCCCAGGCTGTTAGCATCACTGAAAAAGGCAAGATTTGGCAAGCAGGCTTAGGAGTGGAAGATCTCTGGGAGTTTACACTGCTCCATTTCCACCCTTAATATCTCCCACTCTCCCCAAACATCCAGAAATAAAATAAGCTATGCCAGCACCAATAAGTAGACCAGCCCAGGAAATCATCTTAACAGGAAAGCTAAAACTACTTTTATTGAGTTAACTATAATGTCAATCTTGAAGTCTGATTATGTTGGATCTCTTCCTCCTCCTCCTCCTTGTTTAGTGAGTTAGAGAGGTCACATCCTGATCCACTTCCAAATTTTATCTTCTTCTGGATTTAAAAATACTTCACGCCCTTTGATCTAGGGAACAGGTCCTGCAAATCTCTGTCAAGGCCTTGTTCCTTATTCTCTACAGCCCTTGACTTTCCTCAAGTGCCTCGTCCCTGATATGTGGCTTGTTGCACCAGAAGCAGGATCCAAAGAAATTAGAAGATATAGTAAATGCTGTATCAACCCAACCTCATTTTCCCTTTCAGGCTTTTAATATTATTTTTTGGGGGAAAAAATCAACAAAAAGAAGGATAGAGTCAGAGGACCGACATTTTCCCTTGATGCATATGATAGTTGGCTTGGGAATTGTCTTTTGAAAACATAAGTTTAAGATGGGGATGGGTATCACTCCATACCCACATGGCAGATAGAAAACTGAGCACAAGCATTTTCTTTCTATGGCTTAAAGGCCACACAAAGCTTTACAAGGCATATCAGGGCTGTACTTAAAAAATGAGTAGTAGTAGTAGTAGTAGTAGTAGTAGTAGTAGTAGTAGTAATAATAATAATAATAATAATAATAATAATAATAATAATAATTTGACAGTTGACCACCTGATCAGTGGGTGCAGCAAAATTTCACAAACTGACTACCTACAACGCCATGACCGTGTTGCTAAGATCATTCACTGGAAATTGTGCCAGAAGTTTGGATTTGAGTACAGCAAAAACCATTGGGAACATCAGGTTGAGAAAGTTTTAGAGAATGAGAAACTCAAGATCTTGTGGGACTTTAGGATTCAGACTGACAGGCACTTGGTCCACAACACACCTGACATAACAATAGTTGAAAAGAAAAAAGTATGGTTCATTGACATTGCAATACCTGGTGATGCACGGATTGAAGATAAGCAGCAAGAAAAAATCACAAAGTACCGGGACTTACAAATTGAAGTTGAGCGACTGTGGAAAAAGAAATCGTGTGTTGTCCCGATTGTAATTGGAGCCCTCGGAGCAATACCCAAAGGGCTACCCCGCTATTTAGAAATTCTAAATTTGCCGGACTTGAACATTTTGACTCTACAAAAAACCACCTTACTCGGAACAGCTTACATCCTCCGACGATACCTTAACAGTTCCTAGGTCCTTGGTTAGGACTCGAGCTGCTGAGCTATTAACCAGCCTCAAAGGCTGTGAATCTCACTAAAGATTAACCAATAAATAATAATTTTATTTCTATACCGCCCTTCTCCCAAAGGACTCAGGGTGGTGTACAGCCAATTTAAAAACACAAGACACAACAATGATTAAAAATTAAAATAATTAAATAGATTTGGCCGGTTTAAAACCCCAAAAATTTAATATACCCCAATTTAAAATTATTATGTTGATAGCCCGGCCTGGCGGAACAACAGGGTCTTCAGTGCGCAGCGAAACACCCGGAGGTCGGAGATCTTACGTATTTCCGGGGGCAGTTCATTCCACAGGGCTGGGGCTCCCACAGAGAAGGTCCTCTCCCTGGGTGTCGCCAGCCGACATAACTTGTAGAGTAGATCAGGACCTTGGGTGAAGGTAGAGTAGTGGTGAAGAACTGAGTTGGGCTTGCTGTTAAATCTTTTAACCATTCTGAGAGGACTTTGAGGACTTTATCTCAATAAAATGTATTAACTCTTTAGCTCTCCTTCTTTAGATTGTACTAGCAGCCTTTGCACTTCTAAGGAGCTTGTGATAAGAATATTTTTTTTCAAATTAATGTCCTTTTAAATTTGTCCCATACCAAATCCATTAAATTGTTCATTTAATAATTCAGAGCATTTGTTCAGAAATGTATGTCTTTTATAAGCTTGAAAGCAAGAGATAATCATGAGTTAATTAATAAAAATACCCTGCCCCATTTTAAGCCATTTCTTAAAACATTTTACCTGAGCAAGCCGGAAACCATACAGAAAGGGCCACTCCTTGCATTGTAGTGAGATCTGCTGTGAATGTCTTTCAGACGGTTTTCGAACCTTCCTTGCAGAATAAGAATAATCTCAGCAGTCACACACGAACGAGCATGAAAAGTCCAAGAATTTAGGAAAACAATTGACACACTCGACATTTCATTTCACTTTTATTAATTTCTGCAAGGCAGGGATCACATGACTGGGTGAGGTTTCAGGCACCCTTGAATGATTGATTGACAAAATTCTCTATTTTCATTGTTGCATATCTGAAATAAGCCAGTTTGCATTATTATGACCCATGCAAAGACCCACGCAAAATAAATACTCAGAATTATGAAAGTAAAAGACTTTACAGGGAGGTTTAAAGTTGCCAAGTTTTTAAATTGTGAGTATAAAACTAGCAGCTCGTTCCTGAAGTCTTGATTAAATGAACAAATTATCCTTCTTTAGTAATTTAACATAGGAGCGTGAGTAGGGGTGGTATTCACTTACCTTCACTACCGGTTCGCAAACGTGAGCGTGCACACCTCCTCCACATATACACAGAGTCTTCTGCGCATGCACAGAGTGTCAAAAATGGGATGTGATGACGGGCGGGTGGGCAAAGCTCCCACCGCTACTGGATTACGTGATCCGGATAGATTCCCGTTGCGAACCGGTAGTAAAGGTAAGTAGAACCCACCCCTGGATAGAACTGGCTGAATTTCACCGCTGAGTGTGAAGCTGTGTTCTGATACAAAAACAGATCTTGTGGGGCCATAAGTAGACCAAAAATTACCATTTCCATTTCCTATTAACCAGTGTAGGGTCAGGTAAAATCTTGAAACTGCACTTAATCTTAATCATGATTTTTCAATCCATGTAGTCCTCAATTTACAACCACAATTGAGCCCAAAATGTATGTTGTTAAGCGAAAAACTTGTTAAGTGAGTTTTGGCCCATTTTACTTTTCTTGCCACAGTTGTTAAATGAATCACTGCCGTTGTTAAATTAGTAACACGGTTGTTAAGTGAATCTAGTTTCCCCATTGACTTTGCTTGTCAGAAGGTCGCAAAATGGGATCACATGACCTTGGGACACTGCAACTGTCATAAATGTGAATCAGTTGTCAAGCATCCTAATGTAAATCACGTGACCATGGGGATGCCGCAACGGTCGTACGTGTGAAAAATAGTCGTAACTTTTTCCAGTGTGGTTGTAACTTTGAACGGTCACTAAATGAATGTAGGTTGAGAACTACCTGTACAAGTTAGTTTTATTGTCTTGTTTGACATTAGGTTGCTTTAATGCATCATGGTTAAGACTGATCACATGTTGCCCCAGGAGTTCCTAAAGGGGTTTTGGGCAGGGGTGAAATGTACTTACCTTTCCTATCGGCTCGCTGATGTGAACGCACCACACGCGTGTGCATGCTTCGCTCACGTGTGCATCATCGTCTGTGCATGTGCCATCATCTGTGCATGCCCAAAGCCAAGACGTGACGACATCCTGGTTTGGGAGGGTGGAGCCTCCCGCCACCGGCACTACCAGTTCGCCAAACTGCCCACCGCCTGCACTACTGGCTCCCGCGAGCTGGATAGAGCCAGCAGCATTTCACCCCTGGTGTGGGATTGTTCTTGTTTTTTGTTTTTCTGGGAAATTCTTAGAGATCTTAGCTTTCCAAAATTATGAATGTACAGATGACTATAGGTTGCTATAAATTAAGGGAAAATATCAGGGGTGAAATGCTCCCGGTTTGGACCGGATCGGGCAATCCAGTAGTGATCGTGGTGGGTGGTTCAGAGCAAGGCTCCGCCCACCCGCCCAGGTGTCGTTACTTCCTGGTTAAAACCAGGAATGTGTTTTTTACCCTCTGTGCATGCGCAGAAGGTTTTGCACATGTGCAGAGGGTCTGCGCGTGCATGTGACTCACGCGTGAGCGAAGGGAGTGTGTGCGCGCGGCACATGCACTTCCAAACTGGTAAGGAAGTTAAGTAGATTTTACCCCTGGAAAATATGTTTCTGGATAACAACAACATAAGATGATGACTCTCCTAACTTTTCTTTGGAGACTCAGAAACATCTGACTAGACATGTTTAAAATGAGATGCTGGACCACATTCACATTTGATCTAGTGTAGAATGACTTAGTATTACAGAAGATAGTCAGGGGGAAAAAAGATTGGCTGTCATGCATAAAACAGTAAATTTAGAATGCAGCCCTTATGAAAGTTCTCTTACATACAACCAAACATTAATAGTTGTGCTAAAAAAGAATGGTGACTTAGTAGAGGCAGTTCTAATGTATCTGGATTCTTTTTTTTTTTTCTAGTTTGTGTGCACCGTAATAGCCATTCTTTTGCACTACTTCTACATGAGCACGTTTGCTTGGATGTTTGTTGAGCAGCTTCATATCTACCGCATGCTGACTGAAGTGAGAAACATCAATTTTGGGCACATGAGGTTCTATTACGTTATGGGTTGGGGGATTCCTGCCATTATAACAGGTAAGAAAGGGGCATTCTTGCCCTATGAACTTAGGTTTATTCTTATGACTGCCATAACTTCCTCCCAGGAATTCTTGGGTAACTGAAAATTGGGGAAAGTTTTATATATTCTGAGCAAAATACAGGCAGACATATCAAAGATTTCTACTTGAAGTTGTGAAAATACTACCTAGAGAAAAGCATACTGGTTTTAAATGCTGCTTATTTTTGGCAGCAAAAAAAAAACCAAAAACACCATTACCATCAAATGTATATTAAACTAGAAGTTAAACGTAGTGACTTTAAAATATTTGAATGGGAAAATATTTAAACGTGATGATCCAAAGCTATTCTGAATAAATAGTGTCTCAAATGAATGAAAATATATTCAGTACCAGATCCAAAGTATTTTCCATCACAGTTCTATATTCCAATTGTTACCAGCTGGTAAGTAATAATACTTTTGGAAGTGACATGATGATACGGCTGTGAATGATTCAAGTAACATCTGAAGGATCATAACTTTTTTGCCCTGATGTTTGCATCAGAAACTCAATTTCTCCAGTCTTAAATATTAGCAGCCTAATAATCAAGGCTATCTTATAAACGTTATTAAAGAATAGAGTGGATTGTAAGTGGGACCATTCCATCACTCCTGGACTAAATAAATACTGGCTGAAATGATGTACAGCAAATAGAAACTCACAGACTTGAGGAATGGATGTGAGAAGATGCTGTTCTAGAAAAAATAGTTATGCTTGCCAAGGTTGAAGAAAGTAGGAGGGAAAACTGGAGATAACAGTAGATGGAGAGGATCAAAGCAGGGGTGAAACCTACTTACCTTCCCAACCGGTTCAGAAGAGCACACACTGCACATGTCACGTGCGCGCAAGATCCTCTGCGTATGCACAGAGGATAAAAAACAGGTTGCTTCCTGGTTAAAACCAGGAAGTAATGATGACCGGGTGGGTGGGCGGAGCCTCGCACCGCCATCGCTACCGGTTCTCCGAACCACCAGCCGCCATCACTGTTGGGCCAAATTGGTCCGAACCGGGAGCATTTCACCCCTGGATCAAAGAGATTACTCAACTAACTTTGGAAAAACTATGTGATGGTGAGCATTTGCCCATATAGTCATTATTTTGATCCCAGCTTAATGAGACTTGCTAAATTTAAAAAGTGAAAGCAAAAAATGCAATCGATGCTTCCTTGATTGTAGCCAAACATCTGTTGTATTTTCATCCACTTATGTTGTACAGAAGTATTCCTTCTATTACACTCTGTGTAGAGAAAGAATGAAGGGTTCTTCATCATATTTTATGTAGTGAGAAATAGCAGTCATCGTACAGTATGCCATGAAGAAGTCTTTTTTCTTGAAACTATAGTTGAAAGTTAGCTGAACATGAACTTATCAACTTTTCACCTCCAGAACATCTGCATATTAAAAAAGGATTATAATCGTTTGCTTAGGAATTGGAATGCCTCACTCTATATGTTTGTTTGAATAATGTTTAATAGTGAGAAACAGAATATATACTAAAAAATAACATGAAGCATTATGGCATGGCATAGCATGGCTGTGTGTTCTGGGGACGCGGTGGCTCAGTGGCTAAGATGTTGAGCTTGTCGATCAAAAGGTTGGCAGTTCAGCAGTTTGAATCCCTAGTGCCATGTAACGGGGTCTGCTCCCGTTACTTGTCCCAGCTTCTGCCAACCGAGCACTTGTAAAAAATGCAAGTAGAAAAATAGGGACCACCTTTGGTGGGAAGGTAACAGCGTTCCGTGCGCCTTTGGCATTTAGTCATGCCGGCCACATAACCACGGAGACGTCTTTGGACAGCGCTGGCTCTTCGGGTCGGGAATGACTAGCACATATGTGCGAGGGGAACCTTTACCTTTACCTCAGCATGGCATGGAGTGAGATACAAGTTATGTGCCTCAGGCATGATATTGAGAGAAGGACTATTAATCCTCTTGAAAATTGTTCTTTTTGTAGCGGACATGCTAGAAAAGCAGTCCTAACATGTGAGAAGGAGAGAGATTTCTCCCCACCAATTTTCATACTATAATACCAAGGTTGTTTTGTAAATCACATTTTCAACAACAAAAACAACTAAGAATGGGGATGGTTATTTCCCACAAATACGTTGAAAATACAGGGTTTTTTTTACAAAGATGAACAGTTCCATGACAAAACATATAGCATAAGATTTAGACAGCTTCTCTCAAAAAAACCAACAAAAACAGGGAATCCTCTTGCTCTTCTTAGATAATTTTTTAAAAAATATTTCTTGGCCTGAATTAATGCTTCAAAGGACTCCATACATTGAGTTTCTGTCTGTCTTTTGTATTGCAATGCAGGTCTTGCTGTTGGTTTAGATCCTCAGGGATATGGGAACCAAGATTTTTGCTGGCTCTCTGTTTATGACACCCTGATTTGGAGTTTTGCTGGTCCAATTGTAATAGTTGTGGCTGTAAGTATTGTTGATTTTGCAATGGTATAGGCCAGGGGTGGGTTCTACTTACCTTTACTACCGGTTTGCATCGCGCCCGTGCGTGTGTGCTCGCTTTGCTCACATGCATGCACTCTTCTGCGCATGCGCAGAAGCTTCTGCACATGTGCAGATCACCTATGATGACGTCCAGGTCAGTGGGCGGAGCCTCCCGCTGGTTTTACTATTGGTTTTTGCAAACCGGTCCAAACCGGGGGGGGGGGCACCCACCACTGGTATAGCCCTGTAATAGAACAAGGTAACTGACAGCATAGAGAGAATGAACAACTAAGTGAATGTGAGGAAGCCTTCCCTTTAGATTCATATACAAAATATAAATAAGAATTTATATCTAACAGCTGTTTAAAATTATAAAATATCTCAATGGTGATTTGTTTAAGTGATTGATTGATTATATGCCATCGAGTAGTTTTCAACTCTCAGTAGCCCCATAGATAGATTTTCTTCAAGAAGATCTATCCCTAATCTGGTCTTTCAGGTTTTCTAATGTGTTCTTATTGGTACTATAACTGAGTCCATCCACCTTCCCAGGAGCAATGTGATTAATGGCAAATTTCCTTTTATTTCCCCAAACATTACTATTGTTTGTTAAAAGACAGCTCTTCCTGAGTTGAATTATGTGCATTTCTTTTACCGACAAGAATACAAATGTGATTTTAAATAAAGTGAAACCTGAAGGTTATACACTCCTTAAAATTGTAATATGGCCAAATTTGTCTGTATAAAATTCTAATAAATATTTTGACATATTTAAGAGATACACACCCTCCTTTTGAATTTTATTTTCCCCTTGTCTCACTGAAATCAGAACTTTTAAAAACTGTGAGCTTTTGAAGTTTAAAAAGTATTGAGTTAAAAAAAAGTTTTCCCTATAGTTATAACTAATGAATTCTCTCCAAAAACTCATAAATGCTGGATGAGCTGTATATAAATGTCTTAAAACAAGATGGTTATACTTGTTTCTTTTTTATTTGATTTATACCCATCTTTGTACTCTGGTGAGTACTCAAACTTTAAAAAGAGAACTATAAAAAGTTAAAGCCTCATATTACTTTTAACAATAAAAGTGATAACATTTTTCACTACCAATTAAAAACCTGATGGAAGAAACACATGGATGCTCTATCACTGGAGTTTTTTAAGAAGAGATTGGACAGGCATTTGTCTGAAATAGTATAGGGTCTCCTGCTTGAGCAGCTTGGACTACAAGACCTCCAAGGTCCCTTCCATCTGTGTTATTCTGTATTTTGATGGTGGGGGTGTCTTCAAAAGGGTCTCTCACCTCTAAATTTTATTTAGGATTGCAACAAGAGGCTGGCCCTACAGATAGTTAGACCAGTGGTGAAATCCAATTTTTTTTACTACTGGTTCTGTGGGCGTGGCTTGGTGGGCGTGGTGTAGCTTGGTGGGTGTGGCAGGGGAAGGACACTGCAAAATCCCCATTCCCTCCCCACTCCCGGGGAAAGGATATTGCAAAATCTCCTTTCCCACCCCACTCTGGGACCAGCCAGAGGTGGTATTTGCCGGTTCGCTGAACTATTCAAAATTTCCACTACCGGTTCTCCAGAACCTGTCAGAACCTGCTGGATTTCACCCCTGAGTTAGACCCTCAACTATTTAAGGCTTTAATGGTCAATACCAATCTCTTACATTGGGTATCCATAAACTTACTTTAGTACTGCATAATTCTTTAGCTCATTATCAGTATAGTCTTTCTCATTTGCCTTCCTAACAACTTCCATCCCATTCCTTACATTTTCAGAGAGCTTTCCATGTATAGTTTTTCTTGCTTCTTAAATACTTTACACATTCTGTTTGTTGCTGTTATATTATTCTGTTCCTCTTTGGGGGTTTTATATTTCTGTCTTCTATGCTGATGCTTTTATTGTTAGTTTATGTGAGCTATTTAGAACTCTGTGGAGGAAAAATAGAATTTACAAATATAAATACGAAAAGATTCCCAGAAGTGTAATTTTTTTTTTTTTGCTCATGCCCCCACAGATACACAGTATATTTATAAAATAGAAATTGTGTCTGATCTTTGTGTATTTTTCCCTTCAAGATCAACATTGTGATCTTCATCTTAGCCGTGAAAGCATCATGCAAACGAAGGCAGCGTTCACTGGAGAAAACTGGTGTCATGTAAGTTTATAACTGGATAGAAAGGAAGCGATTTTGAGCAGAGATAATGTGACATATTTGTTAAAACAATAATTCTTAGCAGTTTACTGAGACTTAAGAAGATGTCCCAAAGGTGCTTTTTCAAGAGGCAACTGAACTTTCTGATTTTTCTTCGAAGACGTTTCGCTTCCGATCCAAGAAAGTCCAGTTGCCTCTTGAAAAAACACCTTTGGGACAACCATGACCTAAATGATTAAGAATCTCTATAGATACTTAAGAAGATTGTATCAAGCAGTGGTGGGTTTCAAAATTTTTTATTACCGGTTCTGTGGGTGTGGCTTGGCAGGCGTGGCATGGCTTGGTGGGCGTGGCAAGGGAAGGATACTGTGAAATCTCCATTTCCTCCCGATCAACTTGGGAGTCAGAGAATAGATGGGGGCGGGGCCAGTCATAATTTTTACTACCGGTTCTCCGAACTATTCAAAATTTCCGCTACCAGTTCTCCAGAACTGGTCAGAACCTGAGGACAGCCACCTCTGGTATCAAGACTGGAGAAGCTCTATTTGTGTGCCATTTAATCTCATTTACATTACTTCCTTCACATCTCATTTCTACATTCCAGTTTTTCATTATTTTATTTATTTTTGTTTTGTTTTTTTATTCATAAAATAGCATTTTGCATAGTTTTAGTGAACTGCTTGGTAAAACAGATCTATGAAAGATATAAAGATTAAGGATTTTCTTTAGACCTGGACTCCCTCCTGTGGGTTATTTTGTCGATTCTTATAGGATTTTGGAGCTGAAGGAACAGACAGATTCTGTTGGATAAAGATACCAACACACACGCATGTAACTCTTTGGCTGTTATTCTAAGTCTTCTTTCTGACAGTTGGCATCAATATATCCCTTTCTCATTTATTCTGAAGGTCGTGCCAATTTTAGTCAATTTAAGATACGTCCTCAGATACTATACATAGAAGCTGCCTTCTGCTGAGTTCCATTTTACTTTCCATTGTACTGAGTCCATATGGACCAACTCAGCGGTGAAATGCACTTACCTTCGCTACCGGTTCGGAAATGTGAGCGTGCACGCCTCTTCTGCGCATGTGCAAAGCCTTCTGCGCATGCGCAGAGGGTCAAAAACGGGACGTAATGACGTCCCGGTGGGTAGGCAGAGCCTACCATCTCCGGCCCTACCGGTTCGCGCGAGCCAGATAGATCCAGCTGGATTTCACCATTGGACCAACTCCAGCTTTCCAGCAGAAGTTTTCCTAGTCCTGTCTGGACTTTCCAGAGATTGAATCTGGGACTTTCCAAACCCAAGGCGAGACTCTTTATCATACTGCTATACCCCCTTTCTCAATATACACCAATAGGTGGAGAAATAGTTAGTGGTACCATACAACAAAGGTTATTCCACCATTCTCTTCTTTTAGCTAACATACTGCTGTTATCTTATGATGCAGTAAGAAGTCAAAGGAGGGAACTTACTTTGTCCTTGAAAGATTATTGCAAGTCTCTGAATTCATCCATTCAGACAGGCAGGGCTGATGTGCTCAGTATGTCTGTGAAGAGCATTTAAGGCATTGCTTTGCAATGAATCCCTCAAAATATGGAGAACAAAGCATGTCCCCCAAAAGAGTCATGGTTACTTCAGAAGTTTTTGCAGGTTGTCTCTTCATGTATGTGCACACTGGAACACACTGGAAGTATATTTGCCTGCACATGTATACACAGTCAATTTCAAAAACAAGAGGTCCAAATCTTAATAGGTCTGCCTCATAGATTCAAGAAGGGATGGTATGAAGTGTTCTTTCCAATGCTTTGCTCAAGCCTAGTGCCTTATATCAGTGATGGCTAACCTTTTTGCTGCCATGTGCCAAAAGCAGGGGGAGCGTGCGCGCGTGCCCACACCCATAATTCAATGTGCCCCCCCCCCATGCATGCGCCCCAGAACTTCCCGGTCCCACCAGAAGTCGGCAAACGGACCGTTTCTGGCCTCTGGAGGGCCTCCGGGGGTGGATGGGTGGGAAGGCCATTTTTGCCCTCCCCAGGCTCCTAGAAAGCCTCTGGAGCCTGGGGAGAGTGAAAAATGGGCCTTCCCTACCGCCCACCCACCAGGCCCTCTGGAGGCCGGAAACAGCATGTTTTCCAACTTCCAGTTGGCCCTGGAAGGCCCGAAAATCAGCTGGATGGCATGCACATGCACACTGGAGCTGACCTTGGGCAACACTCATGTGCCCACCAATATGGCTCCGCGTGCCATCTGTGGCATGCGTGCCATAGGTTCGCCATCACAGCCTTATATAGTACATATTGCTGTCCGTGTTATATCGGGAGAAATACAGCATGGGAATGGATTTGGGATAGTAGATTCATGCAGCCTGATAAGGAAAAACCCTGTTTCCAAGTGATATAATCAGCACTGTTAGGAAGAGCTGGTACTTATAGCTGCTTAAGAAATTATTATTTAGACCAGGGGTCCCCAACCCCTGGTCCATGGACTAGCACCCGGCCACAGCATGCCAGAAACCGGGCTGAGCAAACTAGCGAAGCCCTATCCATGGGATGCAGGCAGCACACAAAACTGTACCCTCTCTGGTCCATGGAAAAAAACTCTCTCCACGGAACTGGTCCCTGGTGCCCAAAGGTTTGGGGGCCACTGATTTAGAAGTCACGGTTCAGTTACTGACATTTGTTTGGACAAGGCTGGACAAGGTTTATGTGCAGGGGTGGTATTCACTTAAATTCCCTACTGGTTCACAAATGTGAGCGCGCACGCACACGCCACCTCCATGCATGTGTGTGGCCTTCCATGCATGCGCTGTGCTCATATGTGCGGCTTGCATGCATGCACGCGGCTTCAAAATGTGCCTAAATACAACGGTATAGTGCCATGGCGGGTGGACAGGCCCACCTGCAGTTTCCGCTACCGGTTCGAGTGAATCAGTCCGAACCGGCTGAATACCACCTCTGTTTATATGCCAAAAAAAACCCTATTTTGACAGCGTCACTGAGTAGAGTGAAAACTTTTTTGTTTCTCATTTTAGTTAGGGATCTTCCAGAATGCTTTGCTTCGCAGGATGGATTGGAAATAGAAGTCTGCACAGGAGGCAGCTATATTTGATGCCTTAAAACAATTGTCTTAATTATGCTTTTTATCTAGCGCTGTACTGAGGACTGCCTTCCTGCTCCTCCTGTTGGTCAGTGCAACTTGGTTACTGGGTCTGATGGCAGTAAATAGTGGCATAATGACCTTTCACTACTTGTTTGCTATCTTTAGCTGCTTACAGGTAGGTGATATCATTTGGTCTTAATGGCAAGCTTTTTGATCTGTTTCAAGGGCCTTGATAATTTATTTGCACTTTTTTTTAAAGATAGCAATAGCACTTAGACTTCACAGTGCTTTATAGGCCCTCTCTAAGCAGTTTACAGAGTCAGCATATTGCCCCCAACAATCTGGGTTGTTGGGGACAATATGGGGTTGTTGGGGGTAATCCTCATTTTTACCAACCTCAAAGGAGGATGGAAGGCTGAGTCAACCTTGAGCCTGTAAGAGCTGAACTGCCGAATTGCTGGCAGCTGGCAGTCAGCAGAAGTAGCCTGCAGTCTACCACTGCATTCTAACCACTGCGCCACCACGGCTCTGGTGATGACCTCACAATGAAAATGGCAAACCAAGATGACTTTCATTTTACTTGATTCCATGTAAAGTAGGTCATTTTATCGAGGCAGCCTCCAGTAAATGAGCTGCCTTCTTTGAAATGCACAGCTGTTTCAGAGTAATGAAGGAATCGTTTTGATGCCTGCTTTTGCTCTAATGCTTCCCCAATTTTTAATGAACAAAACAAGCCTGCGTTGTTTTCTTAGAAAAAGTACAGAACTGGTTTGCCATTATCTTCTTTTAGGTTATTTTTTTTTTCAGCTTTCCAGTATAGACTAGAAGTCATTATTAACTTGCTTTTATCATACTAACTGCAGAGTCAGAAAACACAGACCACTGAAAGCTGATCACTATGAGAAAGATGCTACTGCATCCACATCTTTCTTTAAGTCTTTTTCATGTTTCCCTTTTTTTTCTTCTTTTTAAGTTAGTTTTGCCTAGGTTTTTCCTTTAATGCAGGTGCATTTCCTATAATAAGATCACACTTTGCATGCAGGTTACATCATAACGTCTTTATAGAATGTCTTTACAGAATCATCATCTAATAACTTTGTTTGTCATTGCTGAAAGAATGACACATTTTTTTATTCTTCTCCTCTCTCGTAACAATCCAGGGCCTGTTCATCTTTTTCTTCCACTGTATATTCAACAAGGAAGTGAGGAAGCATTTGAAGAATACATTCACTGGGAAGAAGTCGTTTCCAGATGACTCCACAACAACTAGAGCCACTCTGTTAACTGTGAGAAATCATTTTGCATAAGCATTTCCCTAGCAATGGGTTGGCTTGGAATTCTCTTTTGTAATTGTTTGATTTGGGACTCGGGTATTTTTAATTGAAATTGCAACTAAGAACAGTGGCCTTCGAATGGGCCTGCCAGGCACTCAGAAGGTCTTGATTTCTCTGGGATTTTGAATTCCAAGCAAAAGGGGATCACGTGACCCTGGGAGACTGTCGCCATCATAAATTTGAATGAGTTGCCAAGTGTCTGCATTGTGATCACATGACCATGGGGATGCAGCAACAGTCATAAGTGTGAAAAATGGTCATAAGTCACTTTTTCAGTGCCGTTGTAACTTCCAACGGTCACTAAATGAACTGTTGTAAGTTGAGGACTACCTTTACTATACCAGTAAAACAGAATCAGCCCGTATCCAAGGCGTATCTGCTATCTCCTGTATTTTGCTGTATTTCTTTAAAATGAGCCTCTTCGTTTTTGAACTTCCCTCAACTGATTGAATTTTGGCTTGCATTAAATACAACCTGCTATTAATTTATAATTTGTCCTAAGTCAAATATTGCACTATTCAAAGTCGCACCAATCACAACCTACCTGTACGCATAACTCTTTTTTTAAAATAGAATCTATTTACCGGTAATCTACTTTTAGTAACCTTGCTTTCCAGCTAATTTCTTCCTTTTTCTTTCTCCCTCTCTCTCTCTCTCTCTTAGCGGTCTCTGAATTGCAATGATACGTATATTGAAGAACCAAACATGTATCGAACCACGATTGGGGAATCCACCGTCTCCTTAGAAAGCAGCATCAGGTCAGCCAACAATCACAATAACTAAGTTTCTTGTATCCTCATGCACCGTGCACCACGGTGCATGGTTTTCCAGATTTTCTTTTCTATTTTTCTTTTTTTTTTTAAATGAATAAAATGATTCCTTGGCCATTTAGCAAACAAAATAATGTGCTCTCCCTTTTTGCACAAATTTGTCCTTGCCTCCTTTCTCTGCAAACTCTGCAAAGAAAGATTTGTTCTTATGGAGTATCTTTTCTTCATACCCTTTGCAAGTGCCATGCAATTTGAACTGTAATGAACAGTGGTTCTCTTATTCCGTTTTCTACATTACTGCCATTTAACGCCGAGAGGGAAATGACAAAATACACTATAATTTCTAGTTTTGTTTAATGTTTTAAAGCATTGATTGGGAAAGATTTATTTATATACTTATCTGATTTAGTAGAGATGAAGCTGCCCAGAAACACAGCATATCAAGTCCAGCAAGAGCTGCTAATACAGAAGGAGATTCTTCCATCTTCCAAAGGAAGCCATCAAAATCCAATGGTAAGATATCATATGGATTACAAGCTTAAAGTCATTTGAGGATTTTATTTATATAAGGGAATACTTCTTAGTGGTGTGGGCAGAAGAATAAAGATATCAAGAATTATTATGTATGGTAGTTCTGTAGGAAAGTGGGTGGAGATAGGTTAGCTTATTGATTGTTTAGTTGAAGAAAAGGGATATTATGTTTAGATATGAATATATGTAAAAAATTTGAGTTAAGAGATATATCTATGGGGGTGGAGGAAATGGGCAAACTATGAGTTGAATAAATGTTAAATTAGGATTTATTATATAGTTTTATAGTGGAAGGTTGCTTTGAAATGTCATATTAATATACAAAAAAGATTTGATTTAAGAGATATATGTATGGGGGAGGAGTAAAAGAGTAGATCATGAGTAGAAATTGTTAAATTGGGGGATATAATAATATTACTATGCTAAATTAGGAGTTATTATATAATGTTATAGTAGAATGTTATTTTGAAATGTATAGTATAAGGGGGATATAATAATATTATTAGAAAGAAAGGGTCAGCATATGGGGGATGGAGCAAGGGGATGGTAAAGTATTATATAATCTGTTATGAATTTGGGTTGTATCCTGAAGAAGCCACAGGGGGAGGGGAGGGCGAGGGGGGGGTTAGGGAGGAAGGGGGGGGGAAAGGGGGAAAAATTTGTATTTGAAAAACTTTTTCAATAAAAAAAAATCCAATGGTAAGAAAAATACAAAATCCAAGGATTTAAATAATACTCCCCCCCCCCCCCCATTTCTCAGCGCCATATTTTCTAGTTCGGTTTTATTAAGATAAAGGTAAAAGTTCCCCCGCACATGCGTGCTAGTCATTTCCGGCTCTAAACGCCAAAGGCACATGGAGCACTGTTACCTTCCCACCAAAGATGGTCCCTATTTTTCTACTTGCATTTTTTACATGCTTTCAAACTGCTAGGTTGGCAGAAGCTGGGACAAGTAACGGGAGCTCACCCCATTACGCGGCACTAGGGATTCGAACCGCTGGACTGCCAACCTTCTGATTGACAAACTCAGCGTCTGAGCCACTGTGTCCCTTTCGGTTTTATTAACCTGATGCAAAACAAACCAAAAAGCACAGGATGATGGTTTAATTATCAAGTACCATTGACCAGAATAGACTTATGGAGTAGAAATAGCTTACATTTGTTTTGGATCTGTTTAAGGCTATCTTAGCAAATCAGAAATTTTAACAGTAGGAAAGGTAAGTCCGATCAGGAAAGCAGAAGCAGACCATTGCTTTCAAAGGAGAAAAAAATAATTAAAATACTCATTGAAAATCCTAGAGTTTGGACCATGTATTTTAAGTCAGTGATCGTGATTTGGCAGGCATTGAACTTGGCTCTTCCTGGTCTTTTAACTGTTATTTCCAAGCACAGGTTGGAAGGCATTCTTCCAGCCAGTGTACTGTACATTACGCTAATTTACATCTTCTGTCATCACCATTATTAGAAGAAGAGAAAAAATGCAAACCATTTGGATTAAGGTTATAGACAGCTGAGTTTTTATTTGGTATAGTTGTTAAGATGATGGAATAGACTAGGACAGACCAGATCTAAGTCTCCCCTCAGCAGTGGAAGCTCACAATAGGTGGGTCTCCTGTGTCTTCATGACAATATGGTGGCTGAAGCAGGGGTGAAATGCTCCCGGTTCGGACCGGATCGAGTGATCCGGTAGCGATTGTGGCAGGTGGTTGGGAAAACCAGTAGCAATGGTGGCGTGAGGCTCCGCCCACCCACCCAGGTGTCGTTATTTCCTGCTTTTAAAAGTAAAAAAAAGGCTCTGACGATCGTGCGCCACAGCTGTGATCGTCAGAGCCTTTTTTTAACCTTTTAAAAGCATTTTTTACAACCTATTCGGCCGAATAGATTGTAAAAAAAAATGCTTTTAAAAGGTTAAAAAAAAGGCTCTGATGATCGCAAGGCATAGCTGTGATTGTCAGAGCCTTTTTTTTTACTTTTAGAAGCATTTTTTTTACAACCTATTCGGCGGAATAGGTTGTAAAAAAATGCTTTAAAAAAGTAAAAAAAAAAAAAGTTGGCCACACCCACCCAGTCACATTACCCACCACCAAGCCACGCCCACAGAACCGGTAGTAACAAATTTTACATTTCACCACTGGGCTGAAAGTTTACATGTCAGCTGTCCACATCCACCCTGCCACAAATGCTTATTACTGCCACTCTCAAACAAAAGTGATGGCTAATGGAGTCCAAGAATTATCTCTTTTCTTGGAAAAAACAGGCAATTGTGCATAAAGAGAAATTGCAGGTAGTCCTCAACTTCCGACCACAATTGAGTCCAAAATGTATGCTGTTAAATGGGAAGTTTGCTGTTAATTAAATTTGTCTTTCCTTGCCACATTTGTTAAGCGAATCACTGCAGTTGTTAAATTAGTAACATGGTTGTTAAATGAATCTGGGTTCCCCATTGACTTTGCTTGTCAGAAGGTCGCAAAGTGCCTCCTGAACACTGCAACCGTCATAAATATGAGTCAGTTGTCAGGCATCTGGGTGTAAATCACGTGACCATGGGGATGCTGCAACGATCATGTGAAAAATGGTCATACGTCACTATTTTCACTGCTGTCGTAACTTTGAACTGTCACTAAATGAACTCTTTTAAGTCGTGGACTACCTGCAGTTACAGAGGTTAGCTTTTACTCATACTGCAGCTTCCTGGTATCATATCTTATCTCTGATGAATCCCGCCTATCTGTATTGCTGCATATAGTAAAAAGCTCACCCCAGTGTAGTTGCAGAAAATCGATGGCAAAATTCAATTTTATTTGTCACAGCTCGTTTCGCTGGCTGAGTGGTTATTTTTATCCACAGAGCGTGATTCCGATTCTGACAGTGAACTGTCCCTTGATGAACACAGCAGTTCTTACGCTTCCTCTCACTCGTCAGATAGTGAGGAAGACGTGATAGACGTGGAGAAGAAATGGAACACTGGCACTTTGAAAAACAATGAGCGGATTCCAGTCCACAGCACTCCTAAAGGTAAAGAGTATAAGTCAGCGGTGTCAAATTCAAGGCCCACAGGCCAGATCCAGCCGGCGGAGTGCTTAGATCTGACCCACAGGCCCACCCTGGAAAAAGCAAAAAACCGGCCCGCGGTGCCTCTGCCAATGAAAATGGAGCCTGGGAGGACCATGTGGCTCCATTTTTGGACACAACAGCCTCATGAAACGCTCTGCCAGAGAAAACAGAGCTCGGGGAGGCTGCATGCAGCCTCCCCGAGCTCCGTTTTTGCTGGCAGAGGGCTGCAGGAGGCTGTCATGGCTGAAAACGGAGCCCAAGTGGGCTGAAAACGGAGCCCAAGTGGGCTGAAAATGGAGCCCAAGTGGGCTGAAAACGGAGCCTCGATGAGTGACGTCAAGCTAGCCACAGCCACCTTGGCCATGCCCTCTTCCCCGCCCCCCCCCCCCGCCCCCCGAGGTCAAACACAACCCTGATGTGGCCCTCAATGAAGTCGAGTGGTATAAGCATTTGAGCTTCCCCCTTGAAAAAAAGGAAACTCGAGGCCAAGAAAGCCAGTCAGTGTATGATTCTTTGAGGACAATATGTCCCAAAAGTGCTTTTTTTCAGGAGGCAACTGGCATCCTTGTTTTTTCCTTTGAAGACATTTCGCTTCTCATCCAAGAAGCTTCTTCAGCTCTGACCGTGGATGGTGGGGAATGGAAGGATTTGTATTCCTTTCCCCGCCATCCAATCAGAGCGGAAGAAACTTCTTGGATGAGAAGCGAAGCATCTTCAAAGAACAACAAGGAAAAGCATCTCTGAGGCAACCATGACCTGGATGATTGAGAATCTCCATAGACATTGATGACAATATGTTGCTTACTTGAAAACCCCATCTGTACAATTCAGATACTCATAACCTCAGTCTCCTTGTAAAGACAGTGCATTATTTAAAATATTTTTAAAAATCCTACAGAAATTTCATTAGTGATTTTACAGGGCAATGTAAGAATTATTCCACCGAAATCTAGTTTAAGCCCATAGAGGAAAGGAGTTGTTGAAGTCGTTAGGGATCTCTTGTCTGTTTTATCCTGACACTTGCCACAAGCTGTTAACTCCCACATTTAATTGCATTTCCTCATCATTCTGATCTGTTTTATTTACAAATTTGACTTTCAATTTCAAGTGATTATTACAGTATTTCTTCACTTGTGGCAAATTCTGTCCTGTAATATGAGACATGCCCAGCAGCTTGATTGGCATGCTTACCTAATTAACTAAGCAATTCATTTTATGTGTGCAATGTGTTTGATGGGCTGATCATTGACTATCATAAAGACTTTACCTGGGGATGGGCTCCTGGGGGTTCAACAGGGTTGGGGCGATCCTCTAGCCAAGGATTGCCAGGGTTCGGCAAACCGCCAAATGCCACCCCTGGCTGGCCACGCCTATCCCTCCCCTCCCAGGAGTCTCCATGTGACCCGTTTATCATTTCAGGTAAGTGCAGGGGCCACGTGGAGGGTGTGGGAGGGCAAAAAACGGGCCTACCGGAGGTACCGAAAGTCCGGAAACGGTCCTGATTTCAGCCTCCGGAGGGCCTCCAGACCCCAGGGGAAGCTGTTTTCGCCCTCCTGGAGGCTCGAGGAAAGCCTCCAGAGCCTGGGGAGGGTGAAAAACACCCCCCCCCCCCCGTGATGCAGGCGGCCGACTAGGCCAAGCCCACCCAGCAACGGGGCAGTGAACCCGTTGCTAAAGGATCTGAAGCCCACCTTGACTCTACCTATCTGTGAACAGTGAGCAATAGAAAGGTCTTTCCTTGCTGGTGGATTTTTTTCACTTTAAGTTGAAGATAATTGTAGAAATCTGAAGAGTTGCTCGTTTAAATCTTAGTTCAAAAGTTTGTATGTTTGTGTATTGTGTTTTAAATATTTTGCATCCTGCAGTTGATACCGTGCCCAATCATGTAAAACCTTATTGGCCATCTGAGGGCATCGACGCAAGTGATGAGGAGGAGCCAAATGCAAAACAGAAACTGAAGGTGGAAACCAAAGTTAATGTAGAACTGCATCAGGAAAATCAAGTGAATCACAGCAGTGAAATTCCTCAGGAAAAAGAGGACGAGGGACAGCAAAAGGAGAATAAACCCCTCACTCATCAAAACCATCAGCCACCAGAACAGAGGAAAGGTATTCGAGAAGGTTTAAAATATGAAATCCACTACTGCAAATAGGCTGAACACTATTTAATTAGGTGTCTTTAATAGGAGAGAAGATACATTCATGGAGTATAGTATCAACCTTTATTAATGATGTGATGCCTTCAGGATCAGATCTATCATGTATATTGATTGCTAAGGAACAATTCTAAAAGGAATTTGCTTCCCTTGTGAGCTGTCTAGAGAGCTCTGTGTGGCCATCGCAAGAAACAAGTTGTTGAAACATGAACATTCAGCATCACCTAATATAGTTCTTGTTATGCTCTTAATGCAAGTTGCATTGCAATGAAAAATAAGGGCTCTCAGAACTAAATTGTTAAATGCTATAGCTTAAAGCTATTTCACATACTGGTAAGTACTGTATTTTTCAGTGTATAAGACGTTCCGGACTATAAGATGCATCTACCTTTTTTGGGGAGAAAAACAAGGGGAAAAAATCTGCCTTTGCCTCCCAGCAATTTGTCTCCTCGCAGCAAACAGCCAGTTTCAGTTTCAGCACAGCCCGATTAGCACAAGGGGGAAAAAAAATCTGCCTCCCAGGAATTTGCCTCCTTGCACCAAACAGCAAACAGTGGAGGCCCGTGCAGCAGTAGGCAATGGCAATCCCTGCAGCCTGAAACAGCTGATGGCCGGGAAGCCGATCCCAGCTGCTTGTGCTAATCAGGCTGTGCTGAAGTGAAACGGGCTGTTTGCTGCAAGGAGGCAAATTGCTGGGAGGCAGAGGCCAAAGGGTGGGGGCTGGCAGGTGGGCAGGGCTACATTTGGTGTATAAGACACCCCCAAATTTTCACCCTCTTTTGAGGGGGGGAAAGTGTATCTTATATTCCGAAAAATATAGTATACTTCTAAGACACTGTATTTGTAATCTGAAATTATACATATGCTGGCTGGATATTAAGAACTGTTACATTGATTTGTGAGAGGGAAAGACATTCTGGCCAGCCTCTATTTCCCTTAGCTTCACGTGTGAAGTGGCAGAAATCCCAATACCTTTACAGGAAGCCTTTGTAAACATAGGGGACTTCCTTCGGTGCTTTAATTCTACTTCCTTACTAAAATAGTCTGCACCATAAACTACGATTAAATGGTAATATTTTCCTATTGACCCTGCATTTTCTTGGTGGGGCAGGTCATATCCAGTTGGGCATCATGTATGTCAAGTGAAGAGTATTATAGAAGTTGAAACAGAAAGTTTCTTCGTGTCAAACATAAATATGCATAAAGCCTTTTACTAAATGAACCTTTTGGAGTTGTTTTTTTTTTGTCTTACTGTATTAATATGATGGCCATATCCTCTTCTTCCCTGTGTTAGGCATATTGAAAAATAAAATCACCTACCCTCCTCCATTAGTGGACAAAAATATGAAGAATCGACTACGAGAAAAATTGTCAGACTATCATCAAACTGCAATCTCGCCTAAAACAACTTCTGTTGGGACTAACAATGGCATTCGCTCCACTTCAGACTCTGGAGTAACAATAAAAAACCCAAGAAGAGAAAATCCTCCAGAACAGATGAATGGCTTAGCCGTGAATGTTCACATGGCGACAATAACGGCTGAGAATAACTCAGATTCTGAGTGAGTGCCAAGTCTGCATGTTTACCGTGATACTTCTCTTGAGTTTTCTGGCGCTTATTTCTTTCCAAAGACTTACCATTTAATTCTTTCAGTGGCTTCTTTTGGACATTCATTCAGGAATCAGCATCAGAACCATCTGCTCTTCCCTCGCTTCATCTCCTTCCCTATTTCCCTTTCATGTCCTTCAACACTTTCCACATTACTAGCTTGAAACACTTTTTGTGACAAAAGTCACAAAATCTGTGAGGTTTCTTATAATCTCTTATGATCTAATCAGATAAACTCGATTTGTGTTCTCAAACTTAGCTTCTGTCTTTCTGTCCCAAAATGTTTCCTTTGGCAGTTACCTTCATCTAACACCCTGCACCCCCTCCCCAATATTACTTATCAAGAATTTTCTGTTACTTTGGTCTTTTTCGCTGACAATTTATCTGCTGAAGCATGGCTTTTCTTCTGCATATTAACATAACCATGATAATCTAATAGTTTCACTTGCAATTGTCAGCTTGGCACTATTTAACCCTAAATTGCATGGTTACTTCTTCTCGTGAACAGAGGCAGTAATGAAACTTCAATTTGAATCATCAGGAAATAGTGAAGATTGTTGCCTTGGAGAATTACTCTACTGTAACATTGTGGTCGGCACCAGTCGGGTCTGGATTTGAGTCTGCATTCATTTGCCATTTGCCATGGAGTGAGGATGCCAAGACTGTCACCTTGGAAAACTGCACCTACTTGTGACAATTCCACAATTTCCTGTGAGTTGCTCACTGAAGTTACGGTTAGAGTCCTTCCAAGTACTTGCCTGACTGCATCATTTGTGCCATATGGAGACCAATAAATGGAATTCATTATTGGAGGGAAAATGCCTTTGAAATATGGTCTCAGCCATAGCAATGCTGCAAGGAGTCAAGAACAGGAGAAATCCATCTGAACAAATCCATCTGAACCTTTGAGGAATAACTGTCAATAATGTCAATAATACACAAGATGTGTCATTAGTCCCCCATCTGATTTTATGCTGGGGTTTTACTCAATTTCAGCAAGACTGCAGAACTCAGGAGGAGGATGTATCTCATCAAGTTCTTCTCCAATTTCTATCCCAATACGAGGAGGACACCTTGCCTTAAAATACATTGTTTTATATAAATATATATAAATAAATCTCTCTCTATATATAGCTGTAGATAATTTTATACATTTTATATGGCAATTCTTTTGTACATTTCATATATTTGCTGTTGTTGTTTTTTTCAAATTTGATAGCAGGAGAGCAAAGAACTTTGATATTTTTTATATTAAAAAAGAATTGCATGAGTTTACTTGTATTTGGCATTTCAGCGGAGAGGGAAAGGGAGAAGAATCTAAGCTTGATTTGTGAGTCTTTTTAAAAAAGACTGACATGTTAGGGTATCTAAATTCATTCATTTATGATATGAATCTGATATGTTTTTAAGGCTGCAATGTGTACTTTTATGGCCTCAGGACAATATTTTTGCATAAGCTCAGAGTCTCATTGGATTTCTTCATCACATTAAGTTACAAAAGAGGGCTTGTTAATTTGTGCCTTAATATGTCAATTGTGGGTTGTAAATCACTGCTTATAGCTTGGCACAGTGTAGGAATCCATCTCATAAATGTACTCTGGTAGGTTTCTAAGGCAGTTTGGTCTTCTTTGCATCCTTCAGCATATTTAGACTCTTCCTCCCCCTTGGGTGGAGCCCATAGCCAATCGTCAGCATTGTTTTGAAATTACTTTTAAATTGTTATTATTGTAATCTAATTCTGCTGAAATTTATTTAACTTTTGAAGCTTGCCTCCTGTTCATTTTACTCTTTTAAAAAACAAAATTACACTCTGTTCCCATACTTCCCACTTTAGAAAAAGTCTAAGAATATTTTAATCACTCCATCTTTTAGCAAAGGTTGAGAGAGTTTTTAAAATAAATGAAACCTCTTGTCAAGCGAACTAAATATCTTGACAGCATTTTGTTCAAAACAGTTGGGAGAAAGGAGCAGCTCTGTCGGTTTTTTCATTTCTGTCGTTAGGGTATATTTGAAAAAAATGTCTATTTTGGAATGTTTCAGGCATGATTAGACCCACAATTAATTCTTCTCAGTCAATGGGTAAAATACACAGGGATTTTCATTAACTCAAGCCACTTTAGAATTAATCAAACTACTGTATATAAGGGGGAAAAAAGATGATATAAAATAGGGAATCTGTAGGCCATAAATCCCGAAACACATCTAAATTGATGTGAAATTTATCCCCATGGATAAAAGTGATAATTTCACTGGGTTTAGCATTGGACAAAAAATATACCCCCTTTATCATTTATTTCTAACCCGCATCTCGCTGGAATTCTCAAACTTTTGGTACTACAACTGCCCCTTGGGCTTGCATGGATAAAGCAAGAAGCTTTGAGAACATTCTCAAGGACAATTTGCTTGTTTCTTTGTCTTTAATTGTAAAATCCCTTCCCTGGATTTCTGACTTAGTTTCAGAACTGCTATAGTTCAAATAATTTTGCCTTAGCTGTGTATTTCCTAGTGGCCTCAGTCAGCTGTGATCTTTTAGCCAAAGTGCCTTTTTCCTCAGCTCTGGAATATCAGGATAAGAGTGGACCACTCTTAGTATGATGATGATTGATAATTTACAAATTGATAATTTACATACAAGGTTTAAAATATTACTAGAAGTACCTATATGAAAGCTCAGCGTTTACTTCTGAACTCATTTTCATTTTTATGATTTTGCATCTCCAATTAAAAAAAAGCATCAGGAAGAGAAAATGTTTTGGATGCTCAGGAAGATCCAATAATCTTTTTTCTTTTCAAGAAATCTGTCATCTACTCTAAATTTAGATCTATAGATTCAGAATTTGATCTGAGGAAGGTTATTCTTCTTCAATGAAATGGACCTCTGTAGGGGGAAAAAATGAAGTCAAAACGTCTTTTAAGACCTCTCTGAATTTTGCTTTCAGGAAGTTTTATTAATCAGAAGAATGGGGTAGGTGGGTAGGAGGCACAATTTTACACATTCAAATTGAATCAAAGTTTCATAATTTAGCCTCTCATATTGGCTCGTTGACTTCCCTCTGCTACCAGAGGGCAGTGCCAGGAGAAATTCCCCCTTAATTGTGATTAATATGAAAGCATTTAGATCAATCATTTCCAGTTTTATTTGTGGTGTAGTTTATACTCAGCATTACTTCTACTGCAGAAACACATCCTTTTCAATTGTGTGACATTCTAGAAGGAATGCTGTGTTACTTATGGTAGGAGTAATATTAGGAGTCTGATAGCACCTTTTCTGAGTAACAGCCATTCACAAAAATGTGTTCCTGTTCATAAAATATATTAGTTGATACTACCAGACTATTTCACTTTGTGTGAATGTGTAAGAAAATAAGCAGATGCATGCCAGGTATGATTTAATGAATGAACTTGCCCGAAATCTAAAATGTTTCTTATGTAGATTTGAATCATTCGATCATTTATTTTGCTTGGAAAACAGTCCAGCTTATATTGATTCAAATCAAGATTGAACTTTTTGAATTCCTGTAAATCCTGAGAAAACATGCGTATTCCTTGGTGGGTGGTCTAAAAGTTAAAATACTTCACTTTGCAGCTAAACATCTCTTATATTATCAAGCAACGTAATTTATAGACTTTGACAATGCATGCATAGGTACCCACATGCACAAACATTATCCAAAATAACCCAAGTGCCCAGAATTGCCTCATGAGAAAGAATGTTTCTTGTACTGTAGAGCAGTGGTTCCCAACCCTTCCCACTCTGCGGACCAGCGGCGGAGGGGGGGGGTTAGGGTGCGACTTCGCGTGTTTGCCTGCTCTTATGTGGCCTGCTTCTGGGCCACGGATTGGGGGTTGGAGACCTCCGCTGTAGAGAAGTGTTTCTAAACCTTGGTAGCTTGAAGATGCGTGGACTTCAACTCCCAGAATTCCTGAGCCAACATAGGAATTGAAGTCCACACGTCTTCAAGTTGCCAAAATTGAGAAATGCTGATATAGAGAATAACGTTAATAGAGAGAAGAACAGATGTTCTTGTTTTGAACATCAGCTGTGTTTCATATTTATATTTTTCCGAACTCTTGCTGCTTCCCCCCCCCCTTTCATATAGAAAAGCAGATATTAACTGACACAGTCCAACTAAGTTAGAGACTTTTACACCCATTTCTTTCAGTGGGAGAATTAAGAATCTACCTAAATTAATTTACCCTGTGAATTGTAAAAGTGTTTAATGTGGATTGGAGGTTTGGGTATTCTGTTTTTAAAGACTGCGTACAAATTTTCCTTTTTTTCAAACCTAGACAAAAGTCCCATATATAATGAATGTTTGCTAAATTATTTTTTTAATCAACCTTGATTCCATGAGGCCTTTTTAGAAGAGGGGAAGAGTCATGCTCTTTAAATATATATATATATATTGCTTTCATGCTGCATAAAACTTTGATGTAAAAAAAAATTGAATGTGTAACTATTTGCCTATCATTCGTCAATATGTGCTAAATGAAGTTACATCTGTGTGTATATTTTGCCCAATGAGATGTAGTGAGTTATTTTTGATCAGAACATCAGCTGTCTGTGCTAACCACAGAGGAAAATAAGGACCTATTTTTTACAATTTATGACAGATTTTAGACACTGGAGAATTTTAAAAATGTATATTTATTAAAGTTCAAAACACTGGAATTTGAGCACAGTTGAGAAAATGTAACAGTAAATTAAAGTTTTGAATTTGTTTGTATTTTTATGACAACCATTTCTTTCCATAAAATGATGCCTTGTGAATTTATTATTTTCACAGTGTGGTTTTATGTAAAATCAAAACTTATCTACAGACTGCTATGAAAACCAAGAACAAAATGACACTAAAACAAGCATCCTAGGAATAAAGAGCAGTCTAGAAAAAAATAATTTTAATTTTAGTGACCGAAAGATGTGATTCTGAGTCAGCCTTTTTCAGCGGGTGGCACTGCTGCCTGCAGCCTTCAGAAAAGTTCAACAGCAAGTGAAAACGAAAAAAACATTTTCTCCCATGGCAGACATCTGTTTCTGAATCAAATATTTTACTCTTTAATTAGCTCTAAGTCATATTTGGGATTCTCAAGGAAATAATCAGCACATTCACATTTATACAGTATTATTTTTCCCTCCATTACATTCGATATGCATCTTCCCAATTTAAAGATCAATATTGTTAATTCATCCGCAGCTGAAGACAGGGAGTCCTCGACTTACAACCACAATTGAGACCAAAATTTCTGTTAAGAGAAATGTTTGTTAAGTGAATTTTGCCCCATTGTACAACCTTTCTTGCCACCGTTGTTAAATTAATCACTTCAATTGATAAATTAGTAACCTGGTTGTTAAGTGAATCTGGCTTCCCCATTGATTTTGCTTAAAAGGTCGCCCAAAGGGATCACATGACCTTGGTCATAAGTATGAACCAGTTGCCAAGCATCTAGATTTTGATCACATGATCATGGGAATACTACAAAGGTTGAAAAATGAAAAATGGTCCTAAGCTAATTTTTTCAATGTCGTCGTAACTTTGAACAGTCACTAAATGAGTAAGTTGAGGATTACCTGTATTTGACTGTTTCTGCCCACTCCACTCCAACAGCAAAAACTTTGCAGGTGCCATTAAATTGAAATTTTCAGAATTCCTTCTGAAATTAATTTCAAAGTTAAATTTAGTTTAAGAATTAAAGTAAAACTGTTCAGATTATTCTTACTGTATTCTTTTTAATCGCCTTACAGAGAGAATAAGGTAAAGAAAACCAAAAACACTTTATAGAAAAAAAATCATCTCTGCCTGATCCTACTTTAGTTTCTGAGCCTAAACAAGTGGGGACCTGTAATTTTACAAAAGAAATTTGTATCCATCACGGTTAAGAGGACAAAAGATCCATTAAAAATCTTTTATCTCAGGAAAATGTCCAAAACATGTACACGTTCTCATGCATGACATTACAAAATTTCCAATGGTATTCAAATGTGGGATGTTTCTAATAAGAATTCATCTATAGTACTATAGTACTTTCTTTAGTACTACAGTACTAAAATTCTTGGTGCCATGACCTTTAACAGGGCAAAACCATGCTTTTTATGGCAACTGTTTTTGAACCAAGGTACCTCGAATGGATTAACCTACACCAGTGATGGCTAATCTTTTTGCCATCGTGTGCCAGGAGGGGAGACGAGGGAGGTTTGCGCACGTGCGTGCCCACACCCATAATTCTTTGCGTCCCGCCCTGCGTATGTGTGCGCGACCACCCCTCCCCTGAGCTCCTGGCACGCGATGGCCTTGTAGTCCTGTTTTTCTTTCTCACCTGGCTCCAGATCCTCTCTATGCATCTGGGGAGGGCGAAAACAGCCTTCCCCACCCCCTCGGAGGCCCGAAATGGCCCATTTCCCAACTTCCGGTTTGACAGGAAGTGACTTTTTTGCTATCCCCAGCGTCCAGAGCCTCTCTAGGAGCTGAGCTGGCGTGCCCACTGATATGGCTATGCGTGCCACACCATAGGTTCGCCATCACGGATCTACACAATGCATCCAAAATCCAGGAGCCATGATTCCTGTGGAACTGAAATTGGCAGATATAAAATTCTACTACATAAAAATTATCAAAATCTTTTATGACATAATACAAAGTGTCACATAACAGTTCCTGTGATTCACTCCTGATGTTTTTGTTCTACAGTTCGCAATACTGATTATTTTCAAGGCAGATACATCTCTGGATGTATCCCAACTTTTCCAAGGCAGTACAGGTAGTTCTTGACTTACAACAGTTCATTTAGTGACCATTTGAAGTCACAACGGCACTGAAAAAAGCGGCATGACCATTTTTCACACATATGACCACTGCAGCATCCCCATGGTCGCATGATTTACATCTGAATGCTTGACAGCTGGTTCATGACTTATGACGGTTGTACTGTCCCAGGGTCACGTGATCCATTTTTGCGACCTTCTGACAAGCAAAGTTAATGGGGAAGCCAGATTCACTTAATAACCATGTTACCAATTTAACAACTGCAGCGATTCACTTAACAAATGTGCCAAGAAAAGTCGTAAAATGGGACAAAACTCACTTAACAAATTTTTCAATTAACAACACAAGTTCTGGGCTCAATTGTAGTCATAAGTTGAGGAGTACCTGTATATTAGAAGCTCTGTCACTCCTGAAGGCATTGAGGAATCTGGTAAAGAAGTATCTCTGAAACAATCCAACAGATCATGGCTTGTTTAGTCTATCATATTTATGATACTATTTTATGGGTCGCATTGACTCGAACATATTTATTAAGAGATGACTCACTAGGTCACCCTACACAGAGTAGAAAAGAAGCCTGAAAGTGTAAGATCTATCATCAAGAAGATTTACGAAGGAAATCGGATTATACCCAGCGGTATCCCGGGAGATTGACAGAAAGATAATTACTGTAGTGTTAAAAGATGAAATCTGATAATTATTTATCACAAATACAAACATTGCAAAACCAGCAATGCAACTCTCATAGTTCAGTAAGTCTTAATGGGATCATTTTACATAAAATAATAGTCAAAGCGTATTTTCCATGTATGATGATTCATGAAACTTTACAAAGGGTTCTTTTTTGCCCCGGACTATCTTGAATTCCAAGTTAATATATATGTGAAAAAGATAATTTTTGCAACAAAAAAAAGTATACTTTCATTCTTCTAAGCATGTCTCACAGAACACACAAGGCAGGGTTTGTCATTCTGTAAAGGGATTTGCTGAGGAGAAAGGGGGGCTTAGAATCATATAATTGTATCTTTGTGAATCGTTTTGTTCTGCAACTGCTCTTAATTACTATCACTAAACCCAGGATTATTCTTGGTTCCAATATGCTTCTTCATAACAAAAAGTAACATCTGGCTTGTACCAGACCTATCTGCCTAAATGTTTGTAATCTTAAACAAAATGCAAGCAGGTCTTGTTAGCCTATTTTCAGGATCAAGATCATAGCACAGGGCTGATTCTTGGCACGTGTAAATATATACACCCACTGCTACACCTTGTCTGCTGAGAGGACACCCTTCTCCATTTCCACACTAGAGGTAGTCTATACTGCGTGATAGAGGGGACTACCTTGATCTAGTACACTTAATGGCCTCCCAATAGCATGGCCTTCCAGAAGACCTCACCTTGGCTTAAGGAACTGTGTGGAAATCAACACACTTGTTGGGGCTTGGTAGGTGCAGTGGAGTGTGTATTTCAGCTTGTTCATTCAGTGTTCCAGAACTGTTTGGTTCATTGCAGTCCTGTTCTGAAATTTATGCTGGACAAGCTACTTAAAGGTAAAGGTTCCCCTCGCACACATGTGCTAGTCGTTCCTGACTCTAGGGGGCAGTGCTCATCTCTGTTTCAAAGCCAAAGAGCCAGCGCTGTCTGAAGACGTCTCCGTGGTCATGTGGCCGGCATGACTAAACGCCAAAGACGCACGGAATGCTTCCCACCAATAGGTGGTCCCTATTTTTCTACTTGCATTTTTTACGTGCTTTCGAACTGCTAGGTTGGCAGAAGCTGGGACAAGTAACAGAAGCTCACCCCGTTATGCGGCACTAGGGATTCGAACCGCTGAACTGCCGACCTTTCGATCGACAAGCTCAGCGTCTTAGCCACTGAGCCACCGCTACTAAATAACTTACTTACTTAAATTACTTACTATGTAGCCACAAGCTACTTAGGCTTACTTCATTTTATACACTAAAATAAATACCAGCTACTTTAGCTCTAAGTTGCTCCAATTGGCAGTGCCACAACAAAGCCAGCAGCCGAGGGGTCCACAGGGTATGGTTTAAAAAGTTAAGATGGCACATGATGGAGATTAAAAAAAAAACCAGGTGAAGCTTCATCAATTGTGCTTTTGTAGCAGCCATCTTGACTTCAACCCTGTGGATACCCTAAGCCTGCAGCTATAGAAATAACTGGATCAGTCAGTCCGAGGAATGGTGGAAGAAAAATTGGTCCCATTGTTATCATTTCCAATAATTTCACTTATTTATTTATTTATTTTTAAAATTTTTATACCACCCCCTCTCCCGAAGGACTCGGGGCGGTGAACAGCCAAAATTAAAAACACACAATACAAACATTAAAATACTATAAAAACGAAATTAAATTTATCTTTGGCTTCCCCAATTTAAAACCCCTTGCCCATAAAATTCCCCAATTAAAAGATTTTTAACCCAGCCCGGCTTGCTGAAATAAAAAAGTCTTCAGGGCCCGGCGGAAGGTCCGGAGGTCTGGGATCAGTCGTATCCCTGGGGGTAGCTCGTTCCATAAGGCAGAAGCCCCCACAGAGAAGGCTCTTCCCCGGGGGATCGCCAGCCAACATTGCCTGACCGACGGCACCCTGAGGAGGCCCTCTGTGGGAGCATATTGGCCGGTGGGAGGTTATCGGTGGCATTACTAAATCGGTGATTTAGTAATGATACTAAATTATCATGCAAAAGGGAACAATTACATACTTGATTGTTTAAGGATCCTCCCTCCAAGTAATTTTCATCTCCAGAAATCTAACAAAAAATACATTAATAGTATGGAATTTCCAGATAGGGAAAAGAAAGAGACAAAATGCACATCATGTTGATAAGGTTATTACTTACAAATACAATTTTGATTTTTCTTTGTGAATATAGTCATGGATAGTAGGATAGCCTGGTCTAGGCTGAAAAAAAAGGGGAGGGAATGTAGTTGCAGGTGCTACAACCTGTCATATGGGCTGAATCATTTTGTTACCATAGAAACTCTGGTTGCTGTGATGCAGCTCTAAAGCCATCCTTGGTCTTCATGGGAGAACAGCTTGTTCCAACTTGATGCTTCAATAATGCTCATAGCCTCTTCTCCCAAAATACATCTCTCACACGTTGAAATATAAAACATGATTAAAAGCTTATTGACTGAAATGTTGTTCTATGAGTCTTTCAAGTTATTTGTAAAATAAATCACTAAAATCTAAAACGTTTTCACTTGACAAAGCATGAGCTTTTGTTTACTTGCAATACATATCAAAAGCTTTCAAACCTAAAGGAATGAATTAATAATTTAATTACATAGGTAGGGTTCGTGTTATATCAATTTGACAGTTAATTTGTGTCAAAAAATGAAAACTCTGAAATAATAGGCAATTATGAATCTGACTCATAATACACTTTTCCTCAAAAGAGACATTATTTCACTTTAAGTACAGGAAAAAAAGACATTGTAGAAATTTTGGACTTGAGATGAATCTATGAGATTTTCCTCTTTAAAATAAGCAGGCTATATAGAAGACTAACATTTCCCACATATCTACATTGTGTGTGTTGTCTTGCCATTAAAAATGATTTTTATTAAAATTACAGAACAGGAAAATGCCATTTTCTTCAATGATTTTCAATGCCACCTTTAATGTTATTCTTTAGTTTATTAAAGGCTTATTTATCCTCCACCCTCATTGGAGATATATAAGAGAATGCAGTAAACTCTGGCTCTGTTTAGGCTTGAAACCTGATGGGGAATCTGCTTGTAGAAAGCAGGATTCTCACTGGAGACGTGTCCCCTCTAACTTGTGGAGAATGACAGAGATGAGAGGAGCAGAAAATGTGGGGCCTGATCTAGTCATCTCCCCAATACAATTCTACTTGTGTTGGGAGCTGGAATACCCAAATACAGCTGAAGCGATTACACAAAGCAGCTTTTTCATAGATAAAGGCAAATATCAGAAGGTTCTTCAAAATATTATCTTTTGAAGTTGCCAGCATGTTCAAGAGCCAAGAATTTTTCCTAGTTGTTGCACTTCAATTAATTAACACATACTAGGACAATTCATAGGAAAAGAAAAAAGAGATCTGTAGATATCCCCAGCATTCTCACTCACACACACACACACACACACACACACCAATTTTCTTATCTATCTTTGAGCTGTAACATTGCCTTCCAACTTGCTAATGGCTTTCTGGTTTGAAAGTTTACAAGATGGGCAACCAAAAGGCAAATATTGAGAAAGAGGATAAAAAAGTCCATTGTGATCTCACGACAGTAGATTTAGCCATAAATCTACTGTTCCACATTCCAAAAAACTTACTTGCATGATCTTAACAGGATTCTTCAAACAGGATATGTTACATTGCAATCCTATCCACTTATTTGAGCGTTGTTGTCTTCTGTTCAATTTCTGCACAGGGCTGGGCTTCAAGAGATGGGGAAAGGTAACCATTTTCTCACCAAGAAGAGTCATTCCATATGTCACAACCGTTTTATTTTTCCAGATAAATTCCAAACACATCCAGATGCGCATTCATGTATCCGACGATCATTCCAAGGCTTTTGACTAACCAGTTTTTTTAAGAAAAACACAACAATTCTTGGTTTTAAGAAAGCAAGAAATCATTTGGTCGGCTGGACTGTGACCTCATCAGCTGGTATGTTCTCCCCAATGGTCTCCCTGTTTTTGCCTTGTTGCAAAATAAAGACCGAAGGCCCCAGTCTCAGAATCATGCCACTGCCTAGGCATTCATCTCCCTTGTAGAAAACAGCAAACTGGAAGACAGAAGAGTGACAATTTGTACTGTATGAAGCGTGAGACTGTGATTGAGAAGGGTATGTGTGTGTCACCTGACTACTCAGCTTTTAAACATCCCATATAACGTAGAGCAGGGGTCACCAACCTTTTGGACCTCAGGGACCACTAAATTCATAATTTTAAATCCCGCGGACCACTAATATGATCTGCCTAATGATCAGATGGATGGGCATGGCAAGGTGGTCATGTGACTGGGTGGTCATGTGACTCAATGTCACTCACGTCGAGGGGCGCCTTGCCAGCCTCTACTCACTACTCCCCGCCTGCCCGCCTGGAGTCCTTAGGGGCCCAACAGAAAGCAGTTGCTGGAGCTAAGCAGCCACCATGAGAAAGAGTTGGCAAAACAGCTGGCTCAGTTCAAATTGGATCTGACCGATCCAATTTGAGGTGCAGAAGTACCTCACTGAGGACTACGAGCATAGGCTTTCCAAGCAGAGGGAAGACCTGCAGGAATGCAAGGCCAGGTACTGGCACCTGGAGGCTCAGCGGGCTGAGATGGTCAGCTAGTTCCCGCCCATGATGCTGTCCCACTGGAACAAGGCCCTCTGGCTCTTCGCCCAAAGCCCATACCAAGAGGCTGAAGCAGACCCCAAGTCGGAATTTCTGCCCCCCACTGACCCGCACAAAAAGACCCGAAGGGGGAGACTCTCTGCAGCAACAGAAACGTTAATTGCATGTATCCGGTGCAGGGGCCGTAGTTTGAGGACCCCTGATTTAGTGCAATATAAAAAATGCAAATAATTTTTCTGAGGACCACCAAAATTTTCTCGTGGACCACTAGTGGTCCATGGACCACCAGTTGGTGACCACTGACATAGAGAATGGGAAGGTGAATTCATGATTAGTATAATTACCATAATTATTAGGTATCTTTCTTAGCCGTGTAAATTGAACTGATAAAAAGTAGCATCTAAGTAAATTATCATAGGATAATTCTTGCATTCAAACAGATTTTTTTTTTCAGTTCACATGGTAAGGAGAGCTTCCCAAAGAAGTCTGAAATATTGAGTTCATTATAACAATCCAGCAAACCTATCAACAGTGAATCACAACGGGTTATATTCACACATCTTAGAACGAACGCGCTGAATTAAGGAATTCAATGGAGTCTCTCCCTTTTTCCAGCTGCATTATTTCCTTTGTTAAAAATACGCACGATTTAAAATTTGAATTTTCTCACCGTTTTTAAGCAACCGTGATTCAGATATTTCTTAAAGCTGAGAATTTTTTTTACCAACTGGGTAGAGCTCTTACATCCTACTCTTTTTCACAGACTCTTGGTTATTTACAGAATCTATTCCACAACGTCAGCTTGCATGACAGGACTTGATAAAGCCTGCAGCTTAACAAGCCCTCTGAATGTTTTTTGCTAATTAATGAAAGCTATCATTCTTCTTCCATTACAGTTGCTATTTTTGCTGTGTTAACTGTGGTGAGAAGGCAACAAAGGGCAGAGAAAGAGTAGAGTTCCACTGTATTTAGTCAAGTAAAGATGTGTATTTGTTTTCCCCAAAAATTCTCAAATAGCTTTCTCAGTGTTTCTCAATCTCACCAACTTGAGAAGATGGGAGGACTTCAAGTCCCAGAATTTTTCTAGCCCGCTTCAGCTGGTTGGGGGAAATTTGGGAGTTGAAGTCCATCTATCTTCAAATTGCTGAGATTGAGAAACAGTTCTAACTGAACATTAGACTACTGAATCTCTCACTCTGTCAAGGACCTAGGAGTACTCATCTCAAATGATCTAAGTGCCAGAGCTCACTGTAACAGCATTGCCAAAAAGGCATTAAGAGTTGTTAACCTAATCTTGCGAAGCTTCTTCTCCAGTAACATTGTAGTGCTAACTAGGGCATACAAAACCTTTGCTAGACCAATTCTCGAATACAGCTCGTCTGCCTGGAATCCACACTGTATATCGGACGTTAATACAATTGAGCAAGTCCAGAGGTATTTCACGAGAAGAGTCCTCCACTCCTCTGCTCACAACAGAATACCTTATGCCACTAGGCTTGAAATTTTGGGCTTGGACAACCTAGAACTACACCGCCTACGGTCTGACCTAAGCGCAGTACACAAAATTATCTGTTACAATGTCCTACCTGTCAATGACTACTTCAGCTTCAACTGCAGTAATACATGGGCAAACAATAGATACAAACTAAAGGTAAACTGCTCCAAACTCGATTACAGAAAATATGACTTCAGCAAAGAGTGGTCAATGCCTGGAATACACTACTTGTTCTGTCCCCAACCACACGCACACATACCAACAGACGTTCAGGAGTTAAAGACCAAACCAGCCGGCAAAATCCTTTTCCTTAAGTTAACGGAACTTGGAAACAACCTAGTGGCTGCCTGCCAAGAGTTTATTATTTACAAAGAGGAGAGATAACTTCTCCCCACTTCTGATACATCAAAAGAAACAGCTCAATAATTACGGAGTTAATCAAGTCCAGAAATAATCCAGCTAAGTCTTATAGCAAAAGTCCGGCAATGCAGAATGGTGTGGAAGCTTTCAGCTTTGTTCGTCACAAGGTTTGACTGGCCACCACACTCCCTTTTATATCCTGTGGGGTGTGGTCCAGTGACTCAGCCTAATCTCGGGCACGCCTTTTCTTCTGTTGCGTGCGCTTATCTCTGCGACGCTGGTGTGGATCCAGCCAAGACTCATTTCCCTCATCACTGTCCATCTGTGGCTGCGTGGACGTGCTTGGCCCCGGCCCTATCTCTTGCCCTTCGGCAGACACCGAAGGCATTGCCAGAGAGGAGGGTCCTGGAGAGGGAGGCCTTGCCAACTCCTCTTCTTCAATCTCGGAGTCGTCTCCTGCCGATGACACAGGCTCAGGTAACGGAGCCACAACACTACCTGACTCTGTGGTTTCATCCCCAAACCCCCAAAACTTTAACCTTAGACTATCTACTGTTGACCTCATCCCATTCCTAAGAGGTCTGTAAGGGGCATGCATAAGCGCACCAGCATGCCTACCGTCCCTGTCCTACTGTCCCCATTTATTTGTACTCATTTCCTGTGTTCATGTCCATATTTATATTTATATCTGTTTTCTTGTACATGTTTGACAAACTAAATAAATAAATAAAATAAATCTTAACCAGGAAAAAAAAGTGGACCATCTTATCCAGGATAAATGCAGACAGAGCAGGCTTGCCTTCCCACCACACCTTTGCTGAGATCCACAGATCATATCAGATATCTTCTGCACATATTCTATTCCATTTCATTCAATACTATTAACAATGTTTTTCTTGGAGAATAAATGAAGCCTCCTTGCAAGTAAATACTTATAGGTATAGCTTAATATAGCTTAATTTCCCTCATTATTACCATTGCTAGCAGACAAACGCAATACAGATGTTTATAAAACCTTCCTCTCGGTGCTGAGAATCAAACAAAACTCAAGGGAAAATTATTATGAATCACGCCATCCGTGTTGGATCACGTTCAAACATTCAGCTGATAATAGTAACGTATAGAACCAAGATTCCTGCTGAGATTTTCTACTCGCTCATATGTAATTGTTTAATAAATCAACCAATAATATGTATGAACAAACTGTCCAGTTTTACAGTGCGTGGACAAAATCTGCTTCTTACTTTGCTATTCAATTTATCTGTTCAAAAGTGCAACTGAGTGTATTTACAGGGAAATATGTCCTGCGAGGATTAGAAAATTTAAGATAATCACAGAGAAGAAGGCTCAGCACATACCTGCCCTGCTGTAAGATCCCTTATTGGCTTAGACAGAGTCAACCATACTGATCCATCTTGATTTAGGGTTAATGTACAAGGTACTAGGAATAAAAAAAACAACAACCGTTAAGTGATTGACTTTTATGGATTTGATTTGATTGCCCAGCTACATGACTTAGGCTGGCTCACATAATTAAACAATCAAACCGCCAGAATTAAATACAGAATTTAGAAAATACCCTTTACAAACACATAAAACCCAATTAAAACCAGAAATTAAAACTTCAGAACCTGTATTTTCAGCCAATGGTATTTGTAATCTGAGCAAATAACATGTTTCCTTCTATAAACATATCCTGTAAATATTTCCTTCTATAAATGCCCTCTATCTGTGCCATGTGTGCCACCAAGATCTTCCCATTAACAAAGACTAGTCACCTAGCGCCATCAAGTGTTGGAAGCGGAAATTGCACTCCATCATTTTGTTCTGAATGAGTTCTGCAGGAGGTTCCTCAGCAATCCAATGCACTCTGCTTGTCCGTAAAAGATCTCTGTAAAGTGCAGGGTGATCCCTGCAGGGAGCCTTCAGAAGGACGCAAAAATTTTAATTTACAACTGAGCATCTCAGCACTATATATAGATAAAATTAGCAACAAGTAAAAGGAAACAAAAATTCAAAGTTAAATTGGAAGGCAAAATAAAACTTCTGCTTTGAGAGTTGGGTCCTCTTTCTATCACAGCGATTATAAATGCAATCTTTATTGCATTCTTTTTCAACAACCTGGGAAGAATGCTCATTTTATTTGTTTTATAAAGGGGAGACCATAGAAAATATCACAGGCTGGTTTGATGGAACGCTGAGGCGGGCAAATTTAATATTACTTACCATTTTCCAAAAGGCAATGCTAAACTTGACCTACCGTATAGTAAGCTATATACCATATAGAACCAGCTGGCCAGGATTTCTATTTTTTCCCTTTCAGTTTCTTCTCTCTTTATTTGAACTATCTTAAAACTATCTGAAGCCTTTTATATTAGACCTTTATGGGCTCCGCCTTCCAAAATAAGGGAAGTAGTCTGCTAATTTTCAATAGCCATGTTGTTGGCTGCTAGTAATATGATCACAGGGGTCTCCAATAGCTATTCGGGACCACAGGCCCCAGGGTGCTGAGCCCTCATGGGTCATACAGTAATTTATTGAAACTAACAGGCTTATACAGTTAAACTAGATCAGTGTTTCTCAATCTTAGCAACTTTATGACACATGGACTTCAATTCACACAATTTTGGGAATTGAAGTCCAAAGTTGCCAAGATCACAAAACATTGCACTATATACTGGTAACTGTTATGGAATGTTTTGTTTCCTGCACAAAGCAAGAAAGTGTTGGGCCTAAAACCTAACCATGGTTTGTTTTAACCATAATTAGCTTATACGTAGCTAAAGCTATGAAAGTAACATGAACAAGAAATTATGTTTTTGCACAGGTAGATATTATTCTTAAGTGAGCGCTATAGCTCCAAAATGTCATCATTTAAAGAGCCAAAAAAGAACAAAAGCACTGCTACAAGAGTGGAGACACTGCTCCCCATATAAATTTAGGCTTAAAGGAGCATATTAAATATAGGTATTTCTCATTTAGCGACTTCAGTTAGTAACGGCAACTCCATTGTTAAGCGAAGCAGTTACTAAGCGATGCACAACTGCACCTACGATCTTACTTCAACCTTTCTTTGCCTTACAATCCTCATAAATGCAAGAATTGGACATAAAGTTACTGTTTCATCATTGGCGTAATTGCAAAGTTGCTATGTGAGGACTACTTGTGTATCCTTACACCATCCATGGGAATAGGGAAATATTGATGAAAGAGGCAGCAAGTGGACAGTTTCAGCATGTCCATCAAGGTGCTGCTGCTTGCTCAGCCCCTCCCAGTGCTGCTGTCACATTGTGTGACCCTTGATACAATAATCGAAATCTCACAGCAGTTTCCACCCTCACAAATGGGCATCTATTTCCCTTTGATAAGGGGAAGAGAGAAGCAAGAATCTAAGGATGCGCTGTACAGATCAGCCCTTCCAAACTGCGACAGGGACCATCACTAACAATAGAACTATGGCATCAGGATGATGGTTTGACTTAAAGATGAAACACTTAGGATGAAGGCAAGCTTGTTTTCAAGTGAAGCTCAACGGTTTGATCGTTTCTTTCTTTCAGTGCTTGGCATTTATTGCATACTTTGTGCCAACGTCCTTTTCAATTTTCTGTTGATCAAAAGCTAGTTTGAACAGGATGTAAAGAAACTTCTCGACACCCGGTTGACTTAACAGCTTTGGTTTTTCTTTTGTATGCAAAAGCCAAGAATCTTGGGCCAATAATAACCACATTCTTTTAGGCAGCAATCACAAACGGTACAAATGCAAGCAAACTTACCACAAAAACTTCCCCAGAGGCAATGTTTTTATCTACAACAAACCATGCATTACTGCCGATTCCTAGCTTAGCTCTCTGGCCAAACGTATATAAAAAGCAACCTAAGAAAAGCAAGAGACATATTTTAAAATATAACCCACAGATATGTTGAAAACAAAAGGGAAAGAAAAGATTAAGAATACCAGCTGTTTAGTCAAGAGGCAAAATGCAGAAAAGAAACACACAACTACTGAATGTATGGTTGACATTTAAACTCATGTTTAACAGTCTCATCCTAACCAACATCCCAATAAAGGGGCAGGTCTTTGATTGTGCTGTTGCAACCAGTATGTGGTCCCTTACCCTCTTCTCTCTGGTCCTCCAAACTCTATGATTCTAAATGCTATCATCCAAGCTGGCTAGGAAAGAGATTTGTATCTTGAACAAGCTGAATAAGATCAATTACAAGTTAGTACCTACGACTCTGGAGCAGTATTTATTAACAAAAGCACCAAAAAAAGGAAACAGAAAATTAGGTATCAGGTATCAAGTATAAGCTTACTCTGTGAAAATGCTATTAACTACAACAGGATTTTCTGTATTTCATTGGGAAAAAATAGGTCCATTCAGAATACCAGCAAGCACACATTACAGATTAAAATAATCTGCCAAGAGTTTATATAGATTAATTTCCCTAAAAAACAGAATGTATGGTTGAAATTTAAACTCATTATGCTTAAGAATCAATGTAACAACTTCATCCTAACCAATATCTCATCTCTAAACCGATTCCAATGTGACTTACTTCCAAGTTCCAATAACACTAGCAAAAAGTAACAGTAGCTCAAAGTACTTTTAACTCTCTCAATATGCATCGAAATGAAGGGGACACAACTTGTCTTAAGCGGGTAGGCCCCCAATGGTGCTGGAAGTCAACAATCCACAAAGGAGCTTAGGTTGGGCAAAGGTAATTTTCGTAAAAAATGTAATAGAAATTTCGGAACGTGAGAATGAGTTCTGAATATAATCAGCACTCTTAACCAACAATTACCTCAGTGTAGAATTGCAGCCAGATGTGTTTAAAATAATATATATTAACATGTTAGGCTTTGGTAATTACACAAGCACAAGAATGTGAATGCTGATTGGATTTATAAGCTGCTCCGTTGTAATACAATCATCAGCAATATATCTCTGGCAGGTTTTCTGAAATACTCCTAGACAGCAGTCACTGTTTTTTCCAACAACAATTTATTAGCCATCAATAATAATACTGATAATAACAATAGTAATTCAAATAATATAATTAAAATATAGCTAAAATCATTGTTCTGGAAAGTTGTCTACCAAAAGGAGCCTGGAAAGCTCTATTGAGCTTTCAGAGGCATTGCCTCTGAAACTGATCTTATCTTTCCTTCTTTCCTTTCCCTTCCTTTCCTTTCCTTTCCTTTCCTTTCCTTTCCTTTCCTTTCCTTTCCTTTCCTTTCCTTTCCTTTCCTTCTTTCCTTTCCTTTCCTTCCCTTCCCTTCCCTTCCCCTCCCCTCCCTTCCCTGCCCTTCCCTTCCCTCCTCTCTCAAAAGATCTGCAATCAAACAAGATGTCAGATGTCAAAGAAACCACACAACTTCTTCTCCCAATGTCCAGGCTTAGTTTAACCCATCTCCTCTCCCACTTGGGCTGGTCAAAATTCCAGGTGCCAACCTATGGAATCTCTTTCCATATGCAAACCACCTCCTCGAACCCCCCAGGCCAAGCCGAGTAATTATTACTCCTCCTATCTCCCTGAAAAAACATTATTCTCCCCTTACAAGTCTGGTCTAATTTTCAGCATTAATAGATTCCTTTCTTAAGTATGTTTATGTTTAGCCTGCTTTACACCTTTTATTTTTAAGGAGATTAAAGGATCCACATTTTGTTCACTTTATAAAATCCCACTTCCTTAGACAATATCACCTAATAAAAACAGTAACCAAATGTTTAGTAACTCGCCACCTAGTTTGAAGCTTTTGTGGCCAGATGTTTTTAACAAGAGGATATTGTAGGGGCTTGGGGTTCCAAATTCATTCGAATCCATTGCCAGATAATAGCAATAGCACTTAGACGTACTGCTTCACACTGCTTTACGGCCCTCTCTAAGCGGTTTATAGAGTCAGCATATTGCCCCCAACAATCTGGGTCCTCAATTTACCCACCTCGGAAGGATGGAAGGCTGAGTCAACCTTGAGCCTGATGGGAATTGAACTGCCAAACTGCTCGCAGCTGGCAATCAGCAGAAGTAGCCTGCAATACTGCACTCTAACACTGAGCCATCATGGCTGAAGGTGATGAGACAGTTTGGGGAAAATTAAAGATTTATTGAGTTTTATGTTGCCAAATTCGGTGTGTGTGTGTGTTAATGTAGAGATCTTTATATTTCACATCATTTAATAGGAACTGAATGAAAAAACACTTGCTCACCCTTGTGTCTTCCAAGAATTTTGCCATCTTCAATGGAGACAAAATTTCCTGGACGTGGTTGCAGATACTACAAGGGAGGAAAAACATCCTCTCAATTTAAATTCCATTTAAAAGTAATAACTTTGAAAGTAATAATAAAATAAAATGTACACGTTCATAAAAATTGTGAATCAGTAATTTCTCACCTCAAGGAGGAACTCTGAAAAATCCCTTTTACCAACAAAACAGAGGCCCATGCTCTAAAATAAAACACAATTGATGGTTATCCTTTAGGAATTTTGAAAATTCAAATAGCAGCACTTTATATCTATCTATTCCCACCTACAAATCTAGAAACAGGCTAGATGCACAAATAATCTTAAAAAAAATATAGTGAACTTTAGAGGAAAAATAAACAATATGAAATGCTGACAGCTCATAGAAAAATATGTGTTCATCAGAAGACTATCCTACTTGGCTGCAATGAAAGCTAGAAGAACTAATTCCTGTCTTAGAAACGATCAAAAACACTAAAATGGCACAATTGGTAATTTTATCCAGAAACATGATCAATCAAAAGAACAGCTTTTGGTCATTTCCAGATTGCAAAGGCGTCTAAACTAATGTTTTTCAAACTTGGCGATTGTTGGCTGGGGAATTTTTGTTGTAGTCCACACATCTTAATCAGGGGTGGGCTTCAAAAATTTTAGCAAGGGGTTCTTTGCCCAGTTGCTGAGTGGGTGTGGCCATGGTGGGCGTGGCCTAGTCGGCCTCCTGCACCATGGTGGGCGGGGGCGTTTTTGCCCTCCCCAGGCTCGAGGCTTTCTTTGAGCCTCCGGGAGGGCAAAAACGGCCTCCCCAGGACCCGGAGGCCCTTCCCAAACTTCCGGTAGGCCCATTTTTTGCCCTCCCCGAGCCTCCGTGCATGCCCTGCACTTACCTGCATCCAAAACGGGCCGTGTGGGGACTCCTGGGAGGGATGGGGTTGGCAGGGCGGGGCAGGGCCAGCCAGGAGTGGGATTTGGGGGTTTTCCAAACTGCACACAATCTTAGATAGGGGTTCTCCCGAACCCCTGCGAACCCCCAGCAGCTCACCCCTGATCTTAATGGAAGAGTAGCTCTTCCACATATGGACCAGGCTTCAGGGGAACACTATGAAGTATGAAGAGGAAAATGAATGTGCAATATTGAGAAACACTGCTCTAAGTTATAATGATAGATCCCCCCCCCTTATAATGATTGAGTTCTTTGAGTAGGAAATGTTACCATGCCTCTTTTTTTTTCAACACATGATAAAGCTGATGTTCTGCAGCTATCTTCTTCACAAAGTCTTTTGTTAAGTCTCCAAGAGGAAAAATGGTTTTCTGCAAAGCTTCTTGAGAAATTTGACTGAGGAAGAATGTTTGGTCTTTATTGTGATCAGCACCCTGAAGAAGTTTGACAGCTGCAAGAGGAAAATTTGGTTCGATCCTTTAAATCACAGAAAATGGTAACATGGCAGAAAACAATAAAACAAGCCAACATACTATGCAGTTAATACTATATACCAAGAAAGCCGAAGTAACAAATAAAAAATGTGATTTTGCTTCAAGGAATATTCAGTAAAGAGGCTCTTGATTACGATACGGTATCTTTGATATCAAGATGATGATATATAATGTGATATGATACTTTGATATATAAGCAATACGATATATGATATACTACTTTAAATCCAATGCAGATGATTTTTTAACCATTTTCTTTCTGCAAAAATGTAACATCAATTAGCTGTTTTTCTTCATTTTATTTTCCAGTTTTAATCTAAGAGTTTTGCAGACAAGGCGCCTACTACTAACCATTCATTTCATTATACTAATTGATGCTAGAGGTGCTTTTTCAAGAGGCAACTGGACTTTCTTGTTTTTGTTTGAAGACGTTTTGCTTCTCATCCAAGAAGCTTCTTCAGTTCTGACTGGATGGTGGGGAATGGAAGGATTTATATTCCTTTCAGGCAGCTGGTCATTTGCATTTTTCTAGAGCAGACGTCTGCAACCTTAAGCACTCAAAGGGCCATTTGGACCCGTTTCCCACAGAAAAGAAAACATCGGGAGCCACAAAACCTGGGTGGGCGTGGTCAACTTGACGTCATGCACTTCCACCAGTCACATGACACACACACCGCGATGCCTACCCAGCCGGTCATTAGGGCAGAGAACCAGTTGTTAAAAAACACCGGGAACCACAAAACCCTTTTGACATTTCTCTCCCTCCCCTCCCTCCCCCACCTCTCTCTGTATCTCTTTATGTCTCTCTCTCTCCCCCTCTCTCTGTATCTCTCTCTCTCTCTGCCCTGGCCACTTCTCCATCCCCTGCCGTCGCCCTTACCTTCTCAGGCCAGGCGAGGAGTGACTGGTAGGGGAGGGCAAGGGGTGGGGCCAGCCAGTGGTGGGATCACCAGACAAGGAGCCACAGCAGAGGGCCCAAAGAGCCGCATGTGGCTCCGGAGCCACAGGTTGCTGACCTCTGTTCTAGAGAGTCATTGAGGCCACTTGGAGGTTTATCTGTGTCCTCAGGGTCACCTGAGTAGTGCAAATGGGTGTGGAGCCTTCTTGGCTGAAGGATGTTTTTCTGCCCTGTGTCCCTTCACTGTTGAAGATAGACACAGGCTGTTGGGGATGAGTCTGTGTTGTCTGCATTTCAAACTGAAGTGTAGATGATTCCTGTAATCTGCAATTTTTTCTGGAAATCTGTTTGAAGCTTCTTGTATGTGAAGTGAAACGTCGTCAAAGAAAAACAAGGAAGCGCAGTTGCCTCCTGAAAAAGCATCTTTGGGACAACCATGACCTGGATGACTGAGAATTGATGCTTTAAACAGTGGAGCACTTACTGTTTCTTATTTCAAATCTATTTCTGAATAGTCCTCGTGCTTCTTGTTTGTATTTTTGATGAAAAACTTCATTATCCTCCAGGGAGGTCCTCGCATAGTGTCCAGTTGCTATTGCATCAGCTCCTGGTATGGTTTTGAAAAAATAAAGGCAAATTAGATACTATTATTTTAGCAAGACGTCTAATATATTTCCCGTCTTTTGTTTTTATGATATTCCTCATATTGATATTTCTCAATATCCCTGATATTTCTGTACCTGTACCACTTTGGTCAGGAGGAAACATCACTGAATTCAGTAATGCTTTCTCTGAATACAAAAGTGTAAGACTACGCCTTCAATTAAGACACAGATTGATCTGAAAAGCCAGATCTTGATACGCTGTAAAAAGATTGTATGCAAAATTGGGACTGATTTTTAGGTTTATTCCACATCTTCATTTTTCAGAAAGGAAAACACCACTGAAAGTAGAACTTACCAATGTTATTCATAGCATAGTGTAGGAAATAATTGAATTTGATGTTTTTATTACATATAATATCAGGATTAGGTGTCCGTCCAACTTCATATTCATTTAAAAGGTAGCTGTAGGTAAGGGGGAAAAAAAACATTAAAATGATTATGAGTTTTTGGAAATGCAGAAGCATGTTTACTGTTCCATCAAGAATCCCAATTACTTGATATAAAGCTAAACACCTGAATCATATCAAATTCATCAGAAGTAGCTGATCAGCATAGAGAATACTCTTTGCCCTGACCAGATTTTACTGAAGTTGTTTCAGTTTATAATTAGCTCCTTATTTTAATCATTTAAAAATGACATGGCTGAAAAAAGGATTGATTTATAGTAGTATTTTTCAAATGACCCTGGGATGCTGCAACCATCATAAATATATTTATTTATTATTTATTTATTTATTATATTTCTATACCGCCTTTCTCCCGTAGGACTCAAGGCGGTGTACAGTCAAGAAAAATATAGATACACAAACATCATAAAATTGCTAATTAAAATTATTATTATAACATAGTTTGGCCCAATTAAATAGAACCTAAAATTAGATAACATTTTAAAAACATTCACATGTTCGTATGTTTAGCCCCGCCTGTTGGAACATCAAGGTTTTGAGGGCACGGCGGAAAGCACGGAGATCAGGGATATTTCATATCTCAGGGGGCAGTTCATTCCAAAGGGTTGGAGCCCTCACAGAGAAGGCCCTCCCCCTGGGAGTCGCCAGTCAGCATAATTTGACTGATGGTACCCTGAGTAGTCCCTCCCTGTGAGAACGAACTGGTCGGTGGGAGGCTATTGGTGGCAAAAGATGGTCTCGTAGGTACCCAGGTCCTAAGCCATGGAGCGCTTTAAAGGTGATAACTAACACCTTGAATCGCACCCAGAAAACCACCGGGAGCCAGTGTAGCTCGCGTAGGAGAGGTGTTACATGGGCGCAACGAGCTGCGCCCATAATCACCTGCGTGGCTACGTTCTGGACCAGTTGGAGCCTCCGGGTGCTTTTCAAGGGGAGCCCCATGTAGAGAGCATTATATATATAGCATAATCATCTTATATTCACATTTTATATGTATGTTATTTTAACTGTTCATCGCCCTGAGTCCTTCGGGAGAAGGGCGGTATAGAAATTGAATGAATGAATGAATAAATAAATAAATAAATAAATATGCAGTTCCTATATGCCCAAATTTTAACCATGTGACCAAGTGGATGCTGTGACAGTCATAAGTGCGAGGACTGGCTGTAATTTTTTCCCAGTGCTGTTGTAACTTCAAACAGTTACTAAATGAATGGTTGTAAGTCAAGGACTAGCCATATACGATAAATAGGAAATGGTGAATTACTTCCATATTATCCCCAAGAAAACCATGTGGCTGTGTTGTAGTCATCAGAAGTTAAATTCAACTCAGCGAAGTCTGTATCTTTAATTTATCATTTGCAGCTCTTCCAATAAGCTTCCTTTGGGTCCATGGAGGATTGTTTTTGCTTGTAGAAGCATAGAAGTTTTATTAGACTTCAGAATGTTCTAAAATTGGGACATTTTTCATATATACTTTCTTAACCAAAGCATAGAGCAGTGATGGCTAACTTTTTTGCCATCGCATGCCAGGAGCAGGGGAGTGCGGGGGGATCTCGCATGTGCATGCCCACACCCATAATTCTTTGCATCCCACCCTGCGCATGTGCACCCGACTCCCCTGCACTCCCCCTGCTCCTGCCACACGATGACACGGTGGGCCCGATAGACCCATTTTTCTCTCTCCCCAGGCTCCAGAGGTTTTCTAGGAGCCTGGGGAGGGCAGAAACAGCCTCCCCCTCCCAGCCTTCCGGAGGCCACAAACGGGCCGTTTCCTGCCTCCGCAGGGCCTCCGGGGGGTGGGGAAAGCCATTTTCGCCCTTCCCAGGCTTCTAGAAAGCCTCTAGAGCCTGAGGAGAGAGAAAAACAGGCCTTCCCCACCACCACCCCCGAGGCCATCCGGAGGCAGGAAACAGCCTGTTTCCCTACTTCCGGTGGGCCTAGAAGGCCCGAAAATCAACTGGCCAGCGTGCGCATGCGCACCAGACCTGAGTTCGCGTGACCACCAATACAGCTACACATGCCACCTGTGGCACGCGTGCCATAGGTTCGCCATCACGGGCATAGAGCATTGATGCTTTGCTAGATTATAAAAAGCAGTAGAGGAGAGAAGAACTAGTCAAGGAAGCTTGCAAAGCCTACATAGGAAACCCATTCTCTTTATTTCTCTTATTAATCTTCCCAGTCACACAAAGCTAAGAGCCTGGTGGCGCAGCAGACTAATAGCCTGTTATTAACATTCAGCTGCCTGTAATTACTGCAAGTTCGAATCTCCCCAGGCTCAAGGTTGACTCAGCCTTCCATCCTTTCTAAGGTAGATAAATTGAGGACCCAGTTTGTGGGGGCAATAAGCTGACTTTGTATAAATATACAAAAGTATGAAGGCTGTTGCTTAACGCATTGTAAGCCACCCTGAGTCTCCGGAGAAGGGCGGCATATAAATGAAATTAAAAAAAAAAGCTTTCTTTCAGCAAAAGATTTATGAAAATTCTCTTACCTAAACACTTCATTCCAATATTCTTTAACATAGGAAACTTGGCGAAATGGAATATTGAGTATCTGACATACTTTATAGGCATCTTCACAATCTTGATTGCCTTGACAAATTCCCTTTTCATCCACTAAATCCCAGTTGTTCATGAACACCCCTGTCACATCATATCCTGCTCAGATGGGGAAAGTAAGAAATGAAAAAGTATAAGTGACAATACTATACAAGAAAAATTAACATACTGTGGATATCCTTACAAATAATGTTCAATCTTTCACTTTTAAAAAGTATTTGAATCATCAATGGCAAAAACTCATATCTCCTACATTTTATCCAATTTTGGATAACTCTGACTGTGCTAATATAAAATATACTATTCCCAGAATAGTAAATTGTGGACGTGACAAGTAGAAAATCTTCATTCTAGCTAGGTGTGTCAAAACATGTAAGCAATAATGGACTGAATAGCTCAGACTAAATGTTTGGATGGAAAACCACTATGAGAGTCCAGGGTTCCAGGGAGAGCCAAGAAGCTGAAAAAATGTGCTTCAAAAGAAGGCAAGGGCAAAGCATTTCAAATACAGGTAGTCCTCGACTTACAACAATTCATTTAGTGACCTTTCAAAGTTACAACGGCAATGAAAGAAGTGAGTTATGATCTCTTTTTCACTCTTACGACCATTGTGGCATCGTCCATGGTCACATGATCAAAATTAGGACACTTGGCAACTGATATTTAGGCCACTTGCAGGGTCCCGGAGTTATGCGATCCCCTTTTGCGACCTTCTGATAAGCAAAGTCAACAGGGGAAGCCAGATTCACTTAACAACCATGTTACTAATTTAACTGCAATTAACTTAACAATCGTGGCAAGAAAGGTCGTAAAACGGGGCAAAACTCAGTTAACAAACGTCTCACTTAACAACAGAAATTTGGGGCTGGATTGTGGTTGTATGTTGAGGACTGCCGGCTGCCTGCAATTTGGCAGTTCGAATCTCAGCAGGCTCCAGGTTGACTCAACCTTCCATCTTTTCGAGGTCAGTGTGAGGGGAAAATAATGGGGAGGGGAGTTTGGGGAGTTTGGGGAGGTGACATGGGTTCAATACTGACATAAATTGCCTGATGCAAGAATAAAAGAAAATTTGTAATCAGCATGTGCACTTGATGAAATGGTAGCGGACATGGACACAGTAGTTCCCTATGTGCCGAAATGAGGGGGGAGGGGCTGAGGCTGTGGAAAAAGAGGAAGTGTATGCAATGTTATGTAATTGCCTACAATTACATAAACAAAGTATGTAATAAAGCAAAGGCTTTATGTTTGCTATGTTTTAAATTCTAATAAATCCCTGAATCCCAAAGTGAGACTTTTGTGGTGTGCTGTCTGTTCAACTGTTATTAAGCGCAGCTATGTTCATGATTTGGACCGAGATTGTTGTGGGGCAATATGCTGACTCTGTAAACCGTTTAGAGAGGGCTGTAAAGCACCATGAAGCGGTATATTTTTAGAATAGAATAACAAAGTTGGAAGGGTCCTTGGAGGTCTTCTAGTCCAACCCCCTGCTTAGGCAGGAAACCCTACACTACTTCAGACAAATGGTTATCTAACATCTCCTTAAAAACTTCCAGTGTTGGAGCAGTCACAATTTCTGGTGGCAAGTTGTTCCACTGATTAATTGTTCCAAGTGTCAGGAAGTTTCTCCTTAGTTCTAAGTTGTTTCTCTCCTTGATTACTTTCCACCCATTGCTTCTTGTCCTGCCCTCAGGTGCTTTGGAGAAGAGCTTGACTGCCTCTTCTTTGTGGCATCCCCTGAGATATTGGAACACTGCTATCATGTCAGCCCCATATAGGTGTAAGTCAGGGGTGGGCAACTGTGGCCCTTTTACAACCTGTGGACTTCAACTCCCAGAATTCCTGAGACAGCCAAGCTGGCTCAGGAATTCTGGGAGTTGAAGTCCACAGGTTGTGAAAGGGCCACAGTTGCCCACCCCTGGTGTAAGTGCTATTGCTATTGCTTCGCCCACCTGATGTTAACTACGACCCCCCTCTCAAAGGCCTTCGCAAGGGGGATGCCGGGAGTTGTAGTCTCCATATACCGGAACGGAAGTTCTACAAAGCTCGGATGGATGAGGGGGGAGTTAAAGGAGGCCGTAAAGGAAATACGGGGGAGCCTCACCTCTCCGCCTCAGCAGCAGAGCCGCCACGGCGCTGTCCACCCCGCCAGACATGGCGCACACCACGTGTCGACGAGCGGCCCCCATCATGGTCTGGCTTCGCTGCTTCGAGAGCCGGCCGCGCTTCTTTTTCCCCGACCGCGGCCCCAACCGTCACCTGAAGCGGGGCAGAGGCAGGACGGGGCCCGTCTGTGGGCGGAGCTGAGCTCACAAAAGGCCGGGGAAAGCGGCCTTCTCCTCCGCTCTCCCTCGGGAGGAGGGCCGACTGTGGGAGGAGGGCCTTTCCTGGCCTTTTATCTTTGGGTGAGGAAGAGGATGGAAGGTCGAGCCCTGCCTTTTTTTGGATTCACCTCAGGCGGAGGAATGGGAGCAACCGCTGGAGGACACCCGTGTGCACGTGTGCGCGCACCTTCCGAGTCAGGGATGGCTCCTGGCGGCCTTAGGAAGATTTTGCAGCTGTTTTTGCCATCGATTTCTTTTCGGGTCTGAGAGAAAGGGACTGGGTCTCCCCGGTCTCGAACCAGAGGCCTTAACCGCTCGCTGTACCAAACTGGGCCGGTGCAGATTCGCGAAACATGTTTTGGGATCGCTCGTTTTGAATAGGTTGCTGCTGTTCTGCCAATAAATATGAAGCTTAACAACTTCAGAAATTGTGGGTGCTTCATCACTGGAGGTTTTTTTTTAAGAAACTTGTCTGCAAGGTATCCTGCTTCAATAGAGGGATGGACTAGATGACCACCAAGGTCCCTTCCATTCTATTCTATTCCACTTCATTCCCATTATATTATATTATATTCCCATTCCATTATATTCCCAGATTGTTGGGGGAAATATGCTATTTAGTATCCTGTCTTTGCTGTAAGCCGCCCAGAGTCCTCGGAGAGTGGGCGGCATAGAAATATGAATAATAAAAAGTAAAAAAATATTTTACACCAAGACAAATTCTATACTTTTATGAACCATTCCTTAAACCAGGGGGCTCCAACCTTGGGCACTTTTAAGACTTGTGGACTTCAATTCTTAGAATTCTGGGAGTTGAAGTCCACAAGTCTTAAAAGTGCCCAAGGTTGGAGACCCCTGCCTTAAACCATTATTTTTCCTACTTAGCAACTTGAAGAAGTGTGGCCTTCAAATCCCAGAATTTCCCTAGTTGGCATGCTGGCTGGGGTATTCTAGGAATTGAAATCCACACATCAAGTTGCCAAGTTTGAAAAACACTGCCTTAAACAAAGAGGTACTTTTTTTTATTCTTAAGACTATACTATCTTGTTAGTTGATATCATTCCCATATTATTCTTGGATAACCATCTTAAGGAACTTATGTAAAGACAGGTCACCTGACCTTTCTTAAAATGATAAACGCTAGGTAAGAATTCCCTTTCCCCACTTGCAGTTAGCCTTAATGTAAATGTGCCATGTTTCCTTTTTTTTCTCGTTACTTAATGATTTTTCATTCCTTTTATCAGAAGTGGGTTCAGCCTGGTGCTTTATAACTACTTGAAGTTGCTGCAGGTGTGACCTATGGTCCCTGACCTCTACAGCCACCCTCACCTGGGCATCAAGAGAGCCTCCATCTTTCCTACTAGCCTTTTCCACTGTGTCCAACACATTTCCAAGTCAGTTCCTAGCTCAACGTGTTTTAATGTATCCCTATGAATGAGTGATGGGAGGCCATGCAGTAAAATGGGAAATCTTATTTTGCTGGGCAGCTACCCTGATATCACTGACAGGTGTGGGAGAACAGCATAACAATCTGAACTGGTAGAAAATGACAATTCTCCTGCATCCGAACCTATGCTTGATTTGTCAGTGAGCAAATCTTCAGATGATCCCATACTATTTGAATAAATCATGTTGGAAGAACTAGGCAATCCCCCCCTCCCCCCAATGCAGGCTGGAGAATTTGGAGAGGAAGGGATCACAAGAGAGTTGAGAATACATTGACAATACAGTTGAGAAAGGAATGCAGATTCCGAAGCTGAGAGCTACAAGTGCATAGTCAAACAGGTATATTTCGTATTGTGTGCCAACTTGCTGTTTAATCATCTCTTCTTGTCCAATCTCTCTGCTCTTGTGAAGGGTGGGGAGAGAAAAATGGGTCAAGCACAGCAGAGATTGCCTACCAAAATTGTTTTTTTTTTTAAAAAAAAATCCCTTCAAAAAGCAGAGCAATGACTAAACAGTATTATTTTATATTATCATTTCTTTCTTTTTGATGATGAAAACAAAATATGCAATTCCTATTTTATATGTTACAGGACAAAACTTCACGTACATCTGAGCTGTTGCAATAAGATAAAAGAAATGTGATAATGGTTTTGCTTTTTACTTTTTATTATTCATGCTATAAGGAATTCCATGAGGCAAATAACTTTTCTAACATGAATTGCCTTGACAAGCCACTTAGAAATGAAAGGTTTTGGGTCTAACACCCAGTTAACAGCAGTTAGTTGCTGCTAACTCCAATTTTTAATCAGAAAGGTGAATGATTTTAAAAGCTGAACCATAATGAAAGGTAGTTTGGGATAGTATACTGTAGTTTTATACTGAATTCAAATTAATAAAATAAAATTTGGGAGAACTCATTCCTTTTTGCACACGGGGTGGTTGAATATCAAGGAAAAGTCAGGCACACATTCTGTCCTGCCATAAATAGACGTTCTGCATTTAAAAATCTGCCATTCTTAAAGAGATTGAATTGTGATTGTGTTGGAAAAAATATCCAAATATCCATCTGGGTTCAGTTCCAAGTGGGAAAAAAGACAGTGGAAACATGGAGACTGCTTGGAAAGATGGTTTAATGGTGGACAGGATCACATGGTTTGAGTTCCTGAACAGAAAAGGACCGAGATGCTGAGCGTGCCTTGGTTTTATGCCCTCTCTGAGCTTTGAACTTCCTGGGGCACAGGAAGAGTATCCTGATTGGTTCTTAGACTCTCAGGGGGTGGGGGTCTTAGCTAGCCTTGCTAGCTGATGTAATCTTCCCAGGTGCCATGTGGTGAGTTTCTGTTGCTAGATGGGTCCCATTGTGTTGCAGACTGTTCACTGACAAAGGTGGGGGGAGGCAGGAAGCTGCTTTGTCTTTAAAACATCTTTCTCCATTTCTCATCCAGGGAAATATAATATTCTGCCTTTTTAATATTTCCTAAAATATTTCATTCTTCTAGGAGAGGGGTGAGTGCTAACTTCCTACAATTGTCTTCAGAGACACTGAATATTTTGCAATAATTATTAAAGTGTGTAATCAATATTTAAAATGCTTAACTTTATTTCAATATATTTGACATACATCTACAATTTACTTTGCACAATTTTGAAACAAATAGTTTTACCAGGAAATACATTTGCTACAACCAAAATTGCTTAAAATATAAAAAAACCATCTTTTCTATTTTTCCTAGCAGCAATATATCAACATTTCAAGTTCACAATTTTAATTTCATGTCTTTTTTTTTACAGTATTAAAACTACTGACCAGTGCAATATTAATTGCTAAATTCTAGAATTTTTTCCAGTTTGAAAACCATTTAAAAAAAAAAAAAAAAGTTAGAATTTCAGAAGAGGTGAATTTTCTTTATTTCCTTCAGGACTTAGTTTCATCAAAGGAGAGCTCAGATCTATTAGCTAGAAGTAGAAAATATATTATTAAAACATTTTACATTCTTGGAAATATAAAGAAACCCATTTGTTAGCAAATCTACATTGACAGTGCAGTGTTGATTACAACCAATTGCACCCAATTCAAATATTAATTTTGCAATAGCTAAGCAATGCCAGCTTTTGACAGAATTTTGAGGTTAAATTTTCTAATATTACATGCAGTATATATAACATCAGTTGTTGAACAAAGCTTCAAAGATAACAGTTGAATAAACCTCTAAATGTAAAATACATGTAATTAAACTTTTTATCATCAACCCACACTTACAGTATTAAGAGCAAGATAAAAATAACCTTACCTGCCCTGTAGGTTTTAATGGAGAGGCTTTAGTTATTTCAGGAGTGTTAAGATCAATGAGAGGTCTGTTTTCACATTCCTGGATGGTAACCGGTGTTTTATCTGTTTCAAATTCTATCAACAAGTCCTAGAAAAAGTGTTTTAAGTGTTCCAATATCATACTCTCAAAAATACAGAATGTCAGGTTACATAACATCTATTCCCACCTCCCAAAATACAATACCTAAATCTTTGATATTCTGCTGCTCCAAACAACCTTTAATTTCAGTGCTTGTGTGATCTAATTCAAAATTTCCCCCTTAATGAGTCATCAGTGTAAATAAGTTTCCCACCTACCTTTCCTGAAAACGGACTCTTAACAAGAATATTTATCTCAAAGTATTAATAGGAAGCACTGATGGACTATTAATATAACCAACATTTGAAATAATTGCATTTAAAATATTTTCAAGAGATATGGATCTGCAAAGCACATTTAAAAGCAAGACCAACAAAATCTTTCATTATTGAAATACCATAAGAGCCTTCCTAGTGTAAAATATTACCATAACAACTACACTAGGAGGTGATAGCATCTTTCAAATTTTTTGAACACAAGCAGCAGTTGTAACACTAATTTTTACTGTAATACATGCTTTGTATTTTGACATGGCAGATAAAATACAACTTACCTCCTTAGCTAGTATTACTTCTGCTGTTTTCCCTTTTTTAGTAATGTCTTCTTCTATTTCAATAAAAGGTTTATCTGGTGAAAAAGTAAGTGCGATAGGTGTAATTTTTGGTGGAGATAAGTCTCCTTCTGTTGAAGATGGGCTTGAAGACATCCATGTCTTGTTCTTAGTCACACATTTAGAACTAGGTAGAAACAACAAAAAAGCAAATTTTATGCAGAATTCCAACCCTGGAATCATTTATTTCTATTCAGTATATGCAATTGTTTCTTTACCCCAATCCTGCAGGAAAATAAAATTACATGAGAAATGGACTGTCCTTAAAACTTACACTAAAATAGTTAAAGATACTGTTAAGATTTTTGTTTCAATAAGTAATGTATTTTTCGCAAAATCCTTAAAGCTCATGGATCCATGTTTTCATTATAGTACAGTAAAAAAGACAGCTTCCCGCAGAAATACATTGTTATGGCAAATACATAGTTACATCACTTCTACGTCATCAGTCGCAGCCAATAGAAATCATAACTCTGTATTTGTAATACATCACAGTATATGAATTGATTATCTGAATAATTCCAAAACCCTGAAAAACCCTGAACCTTTTCTAGGGTGTGTTTCATGTTTTTTTCAGAACGAGAATTAGTAAAAAGCAAGAAAACAGACAAGCTCAAGAGAGCACCAAGGACCCCTCATTTCAACCCTGAGCTACAAATATTATCCTTTATTGGTATCAGAGAATTCCATACTGAAACCTTGTAGTTTTCTCTAAAAGAGCTAAACTTCACTCAACATTCAAGTCAATATTTGAGCCACAATCCCCTTTGGGGTTAGATAACCAACTTTATAACTTATTTATTTCCCATCTTTATTTTTTACAAATAACTCAAGATGGCAAACATATTCATCACATTTTTTGTTGTTGTTCTATTCTCCCCACAACAACCCTATGAGGAGAATTGGGCTGAGAGAAAATGACTGGCTTTTATAGCTAAGACAGGACTAGAACTCATGGTCTCCCACTTTCTAGCCTGGTACTTTAATCAATAGATCAAACTGGTTGTCTATATATATATAGCATTTTTTGAAATCCGAGATAAGCAAAGGGCATATTAATAAACAATAATTGCAAGGATGAGGAAAAATGGCAGAAGACGTACCTAATTCCTGTAGTCTTTTTAGAAGACACACTGGAGACGTGTCGAAGAGCTAAACAATTAGGGGATGATATTGTTCTGGGCACTGATTGGGAGGTCAGTGCTGGAATTCCCGAGATACTTCGACCAACAGAGATAGGCAATATAGAATGTCTTCTGTCAGGAGTCCGTAAAAAAGGCTTCACAGCAGAGCAGGATTTTAATACAGTTCTTTCTAATTGTTTGACAGGTGTGGAAAATGCAACATTGCTACAGAGATTAAGAAAACATAACAAATTTAGAACCTTAAAATTTAAAACCTTAAAAAGCTTAATAGCTTATTCATGTTATGTTCAGTATTAGGAGGATAACATATCACAGTGGTTTCAAAAGACATACATAGTCCTTGTTTATCAATAGTGACTGGGACCAGGAATTACAACAATAAGCAATGCAATTGTAAGGCATTTTGTCATGTAACCACCACATCAACTTATTACAGCAGTTCTGGCGGTTCCAGATGAGCAAATCCCATGCAGTCATAGTATTCCATGGTCGCCATTTGCAACCTCCTTCCGGCTTGTGTGCCTGTTAGAAACTGGCAGGAAAGTCGCAAGTGGTGACCACATGAGCATGGGATACCGTGACATTGTCATCGTGAGCCATTTGCTGAGCATCCAAATCGTAATCACGGAGATGCTGTGATGGCCACAACTATGAGGACTAAGTACCTCTTGTTTAGCAACATTGTAAGTTTGAATGGTTGCTGCACAAGTGGTTGGTCAGCAAGGACTACCTGCATTTTACAAGGTTCCAAGTCAGATACTGCCCCAAACCATGGATAGTTAAGCTTAACAATTATTTAATGTAATATTTGAACCGGCAAACATAAAGCTATACAGTGTCTTGCTAACTGCCTCAGTTTGAAGTTTCTGAGAAGCTTGCAGTTATCTAAATTGCAAGCACAGAACTTATCTAAATATATGGATATTACAACACTGCCAGATAGCTTGACAGCATTTTTATTCGTTTTTCCAGGAAATTAAACAATTTGGATTCTATCAAGGTTTCCAGTCACCTATGTTACAGAACAACTCAATGAAGACAAACAACTGAAGTGAAAATCAGTAGCTGTTATCATATAGAAATTTACCTTTCAATATTGCTGCTATTCAATAATACTGGATTTGACTGCAATACTCTGGTGACTTCATTTTCTGAAAAAAATATATATAAGCAGAAAATAGTTGAGTGTTCATATTAATTTTCTTAGATACATAAATATTTAATTGCTTAGATTAATTTCCTTACCTCGCTTTAAGTTTGGAGCTGCTATTTTAGAGTTAAGTTTGAGACTTGAACTTTTACTTGCATTTCCTAATGTGTTTTTTGATAATACTTTCTGAAGACTAGAATCTGAACCTTTCTGCAGATTACAGCTTGCGCTCTCAGATGTCAGTGTAGCTTTATATTTGGCTATATTCACAGGATTTCCTTTAGCACATTTGGGTGTGGGTTGTTTTCCAGATGCATCAGAGTGGGCAGCATTCACTGAAAATCCTTTCATAGGTTTAACTATGGAAATCTTGCTTGTTACAGAAGAGCACCTGGAGATGTCTGCAGGAGCTTTTGTAACACTCGTTTTGACTAGGAAATAAGAAGACAGCACAGACTGCATTATCATTATTGTAGCCAACGTTTTTAAAAATGTCACAAAAACAAGCACCAGTCCCTCTTACAATAACCTTATACTATGGATAGCAATAAACATATGTTTGTAATATGAAATCACAAAAAAATGTTGTGCGCTCCTGTTGCAAACTGTACCCCCCCCCCCTTTAGTACAGCATGATGCTGCATGCATGAATGAAAGGAAAAATAAATTGCAGTATTCCATATCTGGTTGAACTAGTTACTGTATCCCAATGCCCTTCACCCAACCCACTGGAGCAATCCAGGATACTTCCGTCACAAAGGTATCTGAAGCCATATAAGAAAATAGGAATACTTCCTTCATTTTACATGTCATCCATCTGGGTCACCAATGTTATTTGTGTCTTAAAACAGCATCTGAATCTAGTTTTTCTTACTATGAACCTTATTGTTCATTATTGTTCTTAATTAGAATTTTACTCACACATTTTTAAGATATTATTACCCATGCAATCAAACCATATAGGAATAATTCATCACATCTATATCATTCTTATATTTATTTGAGCCTAACAAATGAGGTTTACTCAATCACAATGCAGATAAAGATAGAGCAGTGATTTATTGTATTTGTCTTTTATGTTCTGATACACTTATACTCAGTTTTAACATATTTAAATTATTTGCTGTTAAATTTCACATTTTTAAAATGCTGCTAAGATATTTGTGCTGTTGAAGAATTTACTCAAGAGAAGCATCACTGTCATTACACTTTAATACAGTTTTGTCTTCCATGAATAGCTGTGGCTCCTGCCTTCTCCACTCAGTGTCCAACTCTGACTACTTGAATATGTTTTCATTAAGTCACAGTTCCCAATTCCATACTATGCACTAGAATCAAACCACAACTGAATAATTACCACTTCCTCTTTTAGGAGAAATCGACAGACTTGAATTCAAACTTGAATTCATGCTGGAAATAGAGGAGGAGGAAGAAGATGAAGTATTTCTTCGCATATGAACATTATTAGGTGGTTTCAGTTGTCTCGTCTTCATTTCCAACTGTAAAGACAATGATAAGTGATTTGGCTGTATGCCAAAGAAATATAATCAGGTATATTGTTCTTACCACTGTGCATTGCTTTTTTTCATCAAATTGTATCTCTCTACCTGGATAATTTCAATTGTAAGTACATGTTTATCTCTTTCTCTCCATTATAGTAAGGGTCCCTAACTCCTGGTCTGTGTGATGCATGTGCAAAACCATACCCTTCCCCTCCCCCCCCCATGTTGGTCCACAGAGGCAGAAAAATTGGGTACTGCTGCATTAATAGCATATGGATTTTCTTCTGTTTAGTACAAAAAATGAGGTCAAATTAGACAGAACTTACTACTTTGCAAATTACATTTCTGCATCAATGGATTTTTTTTTGCCATGTTGATTCATTGCATGGGAGAAAATCGAAACAGCTCTCAAAAGACACACCAGTTAAAATGTATTTTTTTAAATTAAATTTTTATGCCCCCAATTGATAGAGATTAGGAGCAGCTTAAATTATGAAAAAAAAGTACTTTCAGATAAAATATTGAAATGCCATGTATTTCAACATCCAAATCCAATTAATGATTAGTTAAAGAGTATTCACCTTGCTGGGAGTAGGAAGAGTTCTCTTGCTTTGCATGGATGAACTGGTAGAAAATGACAATTCTCCTACATCCGAAGCTACGCTTGATTTGTCAGAGAGCAAATCTTCAGATGACCCCATACTATTTGAATAAATCCTGTTGGAAGAACTAGGCAATTTTCCTTGTTTGGGCTGCAAGATTTGGATTTGAAATATTTGTAAAACAAATAAATATCAGAAATATACAAAAATCTCATGTTATTTCTATTAAATGAAAACTGTCTTGAATAGTTATGCCATCAAACTATAACCAGACCATTAGTTAAGGGGATCAAGTGATATGTTATTAGAATGCAAATATTAAACATTTCAATACTATGAAATCCAATTCATTTATGCTCTCCCTACTCCCCAATGTATACAACTGTTTGAAATACAGTTGAAAGTGTAGACTGTATTGAAAAGCATTTTTCTCAAGTAATACTGAATACTTCACACTGAATCAGCATGAATTACAAAATTCATTTAAGTCTTAACATAACCGTGTGACCTGGTCAAACTTTGGAATGACTTTGAATTGAAAAGGCAGGTCTTCTGCTTTGCTTTGTCTCTTATGAAGACAAAGCTCCTTTCTGCTGCTGACCCATTCAAAATGGCATACCAGTTCATTTTGTATCATAACCAGATACAAAAAAAGGTTTGAACTAGAACCTTTGAAGGTCTGTTTATGTTAAAGCAGAACTAACTACATGTCAAGAAATTAGGGAAGCAACTGATAAACCATCTTCAAAAGCTTCTCCCCTCTGGCTCTCTTCCTTGGCATCTTTAAAGTTTTCCTTTCCTCCCCTCCTCTCCAAGTTAAGATTCTAATTCAAATGTCAAGCTAAATGCATTTTTGCAGTAACACCATTAGCAAAAGCAATTAAGTCTTATATACCACTTCACAGTCCTTTACATCCCTCTCTAAGCGGTTTACAATGTCAGTATATTCCCTCCCCCCAAGGGTGAAAAGCTGAGTCAACCTTGAGCCATTGACTCAAACTGTCGAACTGCTGGCAGCTGGCAGTCAGCTGAAGTAGCATGCAGTACTGCATTCTAACCACTGTGCCACCACAGGTCTTAAGCATTAGGTACTTAAATAAGCAATAAGATTCTTACAGATTAAGAGTTGGAAGGGACCTTGTAGGTCTTCTAGTCCAGCCCCCTTCCCAAGCAGACCTTACACCATTTCTTAATAAATTACCCTAGCCTCAAACTATATCTAGCAATACCTACTTTCACCTAACATTCTGACCAATCCAGGAAATACGCAGATGTTTCAGATTCAAACAATAACCTTAAAAATCAGGAGCAGAGCTGCATGCTTTCTTAAAAACATCAACATCAACAAACCCATAGATTTAAATACAAATTAGACAGAAAATTCTATTCTAATTAGAATTAGATTGTAATATTGTGACACAACTTAAAGCTTAGATATAATGCAAAAGAAAAATCTTTACCTCGCCTGCTACTGAGTAGTTGTTATTTCTAAGTGCAGGTGATGTTTTTACAGTCTGAAATTTGCTTCTTTTTTTAAGGCTTGTGTCATTCTTTGCTTGGGGTGAGGATACAGTGTGCATTTTAGGTAACTTATCTGTTTTAGCAGGACTTGGCGTGTTCAGAGACACTCGGGGAGAACGTGGGCCCTCCATTATTGTGACAGGTTGCCTTAAACGCTTCTGAAGTTGACTGCTTGGGCTTTCCCATACACAGTATGTCTCTCTTCTAGAGGTTGTTGGCGTTTTATCTGTCACTATTCCTTTTTCAAGGATTTTCAGTTTTGACTTTGATTCTTTCACAAACTTTTCAACAATCTCTGTCTTTTCCTCCTTCATATGAATAGTACTATTTTTTTCTGTTTTGTTTCCACTTTTAAGCTGGAAAGCTAGCAAGTGAGCTTCTTTAAATATTTCCACAAATTTATTTCCTGCAGGAGGGCTCCAAGGTAGATCATATATACGTGATTGAATTTTATTTTGACTCTCTTCATGGGATTCAAGCTGCACAGCAATACATTTTTCTTTATGGCCCACTGGTCCAACAAAAACTTCATCTTCATTTTCACTACGACAGAGACAAATTAAGTCAGGTAACTGCACATACTTCTCTCTGTTCTTAATGCACCTTGATTTTAATGCTAATTTTACCTTGTGGGAGACAGTGAAATGTCAAAATCAAATTTTTCTTCAGTCAGGAGGTGAAAATCTGTAATTACAATAGTACATCATACATTAGTATTGTAACATTTATAATGCTTGTTAGTGAGATGGGTGGCATATAAATTTAATAAACAAACATATCTGGGATTCCCTTTTTTTCTACAGGAACCAAATTATTATTCCGTACACCTTCAAATTATTGTACCATATTGCCTCAAATAGGCATTGGTTTCATGAACTTTCAGTTTAATAGATTGACTCTGCTTAACAGATATTCACAGGATAGGAACATCTCTTTATTTATTCATATTAATGGAATGAATGAACTAGTAATTGGTGTGGAAGCTATGTTAATAGAATTTAGGAAAGCTTCTTTGGAACTTATATCCTAAAAAGGTTCAATGCAAGAAGTGTCTGTACATATAACAAATGGTTCGGTTAAAACATTACAATTAACAGAAAGCAAAAGTAATCATAAATAAAATTACCTTTATTTTCATTAGGGATTTATTTTAAACTCAACTTATGACCGCAATTGAGTCCAAAATTTATGTTGCTAAATGAGAAATTTGTTGAGTTTTGCCCTATTTTACGACTTTTCTTACCACATTTGTTAAGTGAATCACTGCAATTGTTAAATTAATAACATGGTTGCAAAATGAATGTGGCTTCCCCATTGACTTTGCTTGTCAGAAGGTTGCAAAAAGTGAATGTGAGTCAGTTGCCAAGCATCTGAATTTTGATCATGTGACAATGGGGATGCTGCAACAGTCATTAAGTGTGAAAAATTGTCATAAGTCACTTTTTCCAGTGCCATTGTAACCTCGAACAGTCACTAAATGAACTGTTGTAAATCAGGGACTGCCTGTATCAGACATTTGCTTTGGGTTTCTGGCAGATGGTGATGTAAGAATTTGCAGGCTGATCAATAATAGATGTAATGGGATGTCCTGGGTACAGAAAAGGACAACCTGGAGCAAACTACCCTGTCATGGATCTGTCAAACTGTTTCTCTTACCTTCAAGTGGACTTAAGATTTATTTTGGTAAATTTCTGTAAAAGTCACAACATAGTAATTAGGAAGACACCTTATGACATATTGTTTTAATACCTACCACTGGAAGGAACATCTGTTGTTTTACATTCTGAATCCAATGTTTTTTTGTCTTCCATGGTATCACTGCAAAATAGTTTCACATCTCATGTTAGATATTAAATAATTAAAACTATCACATTGTTTTGCCAAAAATTGAGAATAATGATAAAAATGGTCAAAGAGCTTTTATAATCCCAACATGTTTCTGTCTTGCACTATAAGAAACTTAAATATTCTAAACATATTATTAATGGCCTAATTGACTGAAGTTTGGTTCTTCTTCTGTTTAGTATTTACATCCATCATATGTACATCCATCATCCTATTTATTTCTACTGTTTAATGTGACAGCAGAGGTACAGTATAGCAAATATCCTGGTTTTGATAGGAACCCAGATCAATTAAGTATTCCTTTTTCTGCATTTTACAATAGACAAACTAGAGCACATTTTAAGAACTTGAAGCTTTGTATAAGACAGATTTGAGTTTATTTTTAAGATTGGAATTTTTATTCCAAATAATTTTTCTATGCTTCCTCCCATTAAGAATTTTTGCAGCAAACACTCATTATAATAGGAATTCTAGCCTTATATACAGGAATTTTTTTAAAAAAAAATATGGACAGCTGTTGCCATGGAAACTGGGAATTTCAAATATGTTACAACAATGTAATATTAGGATATTTTAATGTACCAGTAAACCTGATTGTGAACTCCATTTGTGCAACAAATTGAAAAGCATTTTCAGACAGCAAATTATGGTGAAAGATTACAGGTCACTTCCTTTAATAACATTACAATAATTTAACACCATATGAAGATGGACTAGCAAACCTGATCACAATTTGGCTTCATAACATTTCAAGATGTATCCTTGCTTAGCTTTTAGATATGGAATGATATTTTCAAGTTAGCGTTTTTCATTGCTTCCCAGCTATGCTTTATTTGAACAACACCGGAGGAAAAACCTTCCTCCAAACATAAATTTCCTAGCTAAATCCCTTTTTCTCCTCTAGTTTCCTTGAAAACTTCGAGATTATAGCATTTGAGAGCTAAATACACATGCACAGTGCAAGAAGGTCCTGTCATTTGGTTTGGCTATAAAACCATCAGAAAAACAAGCTCCACTTTCATCTGTAATCCTTCAGCTTTTTGACAAGTTGGATGCATCACTCTACTCAAAAACTGCATTTTTGAGGCACCTGCAATTAAGATCTATATAGGATCATTTTAAGAGCTTACTTTCAAACCAATAAAACTTCGTGTTCTGTTAGACAGCAGATCCTTTTAGAACACTATTTTTCAACCTTGGCAACTTTAAAATGTACGGACTTTCAACTCCCAGAATTCCCCCCCAGCCAGGATGGGAATCTAGGACTTGAAATTTACACACCCTGAACTTACCAAAATTGGAAAACGCTGATTTAGAACCTTTTTTTTTTTTTTTTAATTGAAGCAATGCAACATGCTGAGCAATATGCAGCAGAATACATTTTGCATGGGCCACAAATGCAAAAAGTCTTTCTCTGGAGAAAAGCAAGTTTGTTCTTTATACCTGCAGGGTCTCTTGCGTTCAGGTGCCTTATAAATTGAATAAATAAATAAAACTAGACAAATCCCATCGCCTTTTTTTTTTGTTTTTGAGGGGGAGGGGGAACTAAAGATCCCATTACGTTTCGTGCTCTAATCTGCCACTTTTACATTCCATACCCGGCCCAATCACCTCCAGGCGTTACGTGCTGCCTCACCGCCAGGCCAGCAATCTCCACGAGGCTCTCGTGGACCGTTCACGAATAAATTGGGACACTCCTCGGAGGATTGCGCGCCTGGTCCGGTTTTCCTCTCTTGAGGCGAGCAAGGTATGGCTATGTGGCACCGTTTATCGCTTGCGCAGAGCCTGAAAACCGCTAAATGTAATTCCTCCCCCCCTCCCCCCCCCAAAAAAACCGCCTCGGACTAAATTCGAATTCACCTCAGAAAGGGGTCAAAAGAAAACTCCATTCGCCTCTTCGGAATTACCCGCGCGATTCCATTTGAAATGGCCCCGTCGGCCCGCCTCTCTAACAAGTTTCTCCCATTTCATTGGTTGATTTAAACAACGTCACAGCCTATTGACCAATTAGAGAAAAAATGACTGTCGTTCCGCCCCTCCTTATCCTGCTTTAGTGCGCCGTGGAACTTGTAGTTTTTGGTTTTGATTTGTTTTTTGCCATTGGCCTTCTTTCTTACCCGAGCGACGCTCAAAATTCTTACCGCTCGGAGATCGCTGTAGGAAGACCATAGAGTTGGGGGGAGGAAGGGAGGGAACTTGCCTTGCCTAACTCTATGGTCCGGCTTTCTATTATAAGGAAACACAACGACGTTTAATTATTGCACCCTCTGCCAAAGCACATTTTGGCAGGTCACCCTGATTCTAAGCGCTGGCTTCACAAAATTTAGGTTGCTGCAGTGCTCCCACAAATACGCAGGAACTGGGGAAGGAGGAGGGTTTTGAATCACAAGACCACAAGGAATTGTTTTTATTGGGCATACATATAAGAAATTATAATAAAAGAAATACAATATCTAATTCTACATATTATAACTGCAGCTAGGATAACCTATGCACAAAATTGGAAAAATAACGTCATACCAAAAGATGAAGAGGTGATAAGGAAAATTTTGGACTGTGCGGAGATGGATAAATTGATGAAAGAAATAAGATGAAATGGAATACTACTTAATATGGAATAAATAGTTGGAGGACAGGAATAATAAATAAGAAAATATACAATAGAGATGAGCTAGAGATAAGGAAGTATTAGGAAAATGGTATGAAATACACTGTTGCAATATTTTCAGGATCAGACTCAATAATGATAATAAGAGTTAGAGGTTTAAATATATTTCTCTTTAATTATAACAGGCATTCTATATTCACTGAATATTCACAGATAGAAGCAAGCAAAATGGTGAAGGTGGCTCCTTATATATACAAGGGGTGGAGCCAAGAATGGGAGTGGTGAATTATGAATACATTAGGAACCAAAGAATAAGTTAACCCCCGATGTCCCATATATACATTATTTACACATTAGGGAATGAGGCATTTACATCTCACAAATCCCCCTCTAAATGCCGGTTCGCTATACAACACCAATTACATTCAGATTCAGGACAATATAAGACATATAATTTTGATGTTAAATATTTGTGCTGTTTAGAAGGTAAAGGCTTCGTCAATATGTCAGCTAATTGTTCAGAGGTATCACAATGCACTGCTTTGATAAATCCATCTTGAGACAATTGTCTCACATGCTTAAATTTTATATCTATATGCCTGGACCTTTGTCCAATGGCATCGGATCTGGATATTTCAATGGCTGCTTTATTATCTTCATGCATAACAAAAGGCAAAGCAGGTTTTTTCCAAACATCTGAAATCAAATCATTAAACCATACAAGGTTATTTGCAGCTTTGGACAAACAAACATATTCCGCTTCTGTAGTCGAAGTGGCTACCAGTTCTTGTTTACCAGTGTACCAGTAAACTGGACAGTCATTTAATAGAAAAATATAACCAGAAGTGCTCTTTCTGCATGATATATCTCCAGCCCAATCCGCATCTGCGTAACATGTAAGTTTTGGTTCTTTACCATTACTAGGTTCTAATACTAAGCAAAAGTCTAATGTACTTTTCAGATATCTTAGAATTCTTTTGACTGCTTCCCAATGATACATTGTTGGTTTGCTAACATATCTTGACAATAAGTTGAGTGGTAATGCAATATCTGGCCTGGTCCAATTAGATATATAAAGAAGTGAACCTATGACTGATCTATAAAATGTATTATCCTTGAATTCAGGGGAAGATTCATCAGTGTTTCTAAGGAAATCAGTTTGCATAGGAGTGTCACAGGGTTTGGCATTGTTTAAATTGCATTTGTTCAGAAGTTCAATGATTTTATCTTTCTGAGTAAGTTTGAATCCCCTTCTAGTTTTGTTAATTTGTACACCAAGGTATTTGTTTACTTTACCTAGAGATTTCAACGAGAAATGTTCGTTTAGCTTATTTACAAAGGTTTCTCTTCTCTCCTTGTGTTTTCCTATATATAAAATATCATCTACATAAATTAATACAAATTCAATATGATCATCACTCTTTTTTACAAAGAAACAGTTATCAGCAGTGGTAGCGTTGAAATCCATGGTCTTAAGTACTTTTACCAAGCAATCGTACCATCTTTTGCCAGATTGCTTTAATCCGTATAGACTCTTGTTCAATAGCCAAATTTCATTCTTATTAGTGTATTGACTGTGTGGTGCTCTTACATATATTTCCTTATCTAGTTTTGCGTGTAAATACGCAGTCTGTATGTCATATTGAAATACATCAAGATTGAGTGCAGATGCCACTACTAGAGCTGTTTTAACACTCTCTGTTCTCACTGTGGGGGAGTATGTGTCAGTGTAGTCCTCCGGATATTTTTGTGCATAACCTTGTGCAACCAATCTAGCTTTGTATAGAGTATTGCCTCCTTCTAGATTCTTAATTTTATAAATCCACCTGGTACCTATAATCGTTTTATCTTTAGGTGCAATCGCAGGTGTAAACACATTTAATCCTTGCAAACTTTCCATCTCTTTTTTCATAGCTAGTTCCCATTTTTCCTTTTCTTCACGAGGGAGTTTTAATACTTCCTCATATGTATTAGGTGTCATTTGTTCACCATCCATATGCATTATGTAATCTCTGTATTTATTTGGTACTTGATTTCTATTGTTTCTAATAGCTCTTTCGGGTTTGCTATGGTTATCATGCAAATATCTTGCTTCCTTTTTTGTTAATGTGTCTGTCTTTATTTTGTGCTGACTATTTGTCCAAGTTTTGGTTTTGTTTTTATTTTTGTTGATATTTTGATTTTCTATTGTCCCTTCCTCACAAGATTTTGTATCTTTGCATTTATTTGGAAATATTTCATTAAGATGTAATTTAGACCAATTGGCCTGTTCATGGAACACAGCTGTTCTGGAGACTATAAATTTGTTATTATTATCAATGAATCTGTACCCTTTGGTGCCAGTTTCATATCCCATAAATCTTAATCTTCTGGATACGTTTTCTCCCTTTCTTCTCAACTGCTTAGGTATGTGTACGTCTGCAGTGACTCCAAATATGTGCATGTGTGCTAATTTGGGTTTCCTATTATACATCACCTCATATGGTGTTTTATTCACAATACTGGACCAGGTTCTATTTTGAGTGTAATTTGAATAATGTAAGGCCTCTGACCAAAATTGTTTGCCTAAACCAGCATCCTCTAATGTGCACCTAATCATGGTTTGTAGTGTGGAATTCTTTCTCTCTGCAATCCCGTTTTGGAACGCAGAAAATGGACTAGACGTGAAATGTAGCATTCCTCTATCCTTTAACCATTGGGAGAATTCTTTAGACATGAATTCACATCCCCTATCTGTCATAATTTGTTTTATTCTGATATTATGTTGTGTTTCTATGCGTTTGTAGAATTCCTTAAATTTCTGAAAGGTTTCATCCTTGTGTTTTAATGTGTAAACAAAACCATAGCGACTGTAATCGTCTACTATTGTTAGGAAGTAACGTTTTCTATAAGTGATTGATGGAGTTAATGGACCAACTAGGTCCATATGTACTAAGTCAAAAATTTTGTTAGTTGATCTGTTGGATTTTTTTGGTCTGGGACTAGTTTTTAGTTTAGTGGATTTACATACTGAGCATTCCAAATAATTTTCACAATTTTTTATTTTGACACCTTCTGCGTGTTCAGTCATTTTTTGTACTACAGGAAAACTTGCATGTCCTAACTTCCTATGCAAGATGTGAGCACACTCATCATGAATTGGTTTACCTATTCTTGGTTTCTTCTCATTGTGTGTATTTGCGTGATCATGAGATATTTTACATTCATCATTGTCACTGTTACTAACATTTTCATCATCTGCCTCAATACAATCTTCCATATTTGAATCAATGTTATGTAACCATCTTTCTTTTGTTATTAGATAGGGTAGGCCTCCTTTAATCATCACAGTGCCTACATTTGTTTTGTCCTTCTCTAAAGTTGCTTTCCCCTTTGAGAAAACTATATTGATGTCAGAATCTCTGCTTAGTTTTATGGCACTTAGTATGTTATGAGGTATTTCTGGAATTAACAATACCCCCTCTATTTTTCCTAGGCCAGGCAAGGTCACATTTCCTCTGCCTAATACTTGAACCTTTTCTTGATTAGCTACCTTTATTACAAATTTATCTTCTGTAAATGAAGACAATATATTTTTGTTATTAGTGGTGTGGTTGGTTGCCCCAGAATCAATAAGCCAATTATTGTTCTCATTTTGTTGTGTTTTAGTGCTGTCTTGTTTATTTAGTCCATTCAGTGAACCAGATTTTCTCTCTTTTGAATTTTCTCTACCCCCTCTACTATCTCTGTAATTTGGCGGGCTTCTATATTTATGTCTATCTGTGGAAGACTGTCTATAATTGTATTTGCTCCTATACTCTGACCTATGTCTTTCCTTTGGGATTTTGGGACAGTCTCTTCTATTGTGTTCCCTGGACCCACAATTATGGCATTTAAAAGCTTCATTGTATTTTTCCTGGAAAGCTACTTTTCTAAAAGATTTGTGTTCTGTGTGATTGCTGGAACGATTTTTTCTTGAATTGTCTTCTGCTATCAATTTGTTAGATAGACTTTCTATGGATAAATATCCTAGATTGATGGTGTCTAAGTGTGACATAAAACTATCCCATGATGAATCAAGTGAATTGATAATAACACTTTTCATTGTTTGATCTGAAATCACTTCCCCCCTCAAATGCAGCTCAGCTCTTATTTTGTTTAGAGATATCAAATGCTCACTTATGGAAACCCCTGGTTTTACTCTGGAAGAAAAGAAATCCTTAGACATTCTTGTAGTGGTAGCTACACTATCGCTGTGAAACAGATTAAACATGCATTGAATTATTTCTGAAACAGTTAGGTTTGGTTTGATGCTATGATACATTGCAGGAGACACGCTAGATATTATTAAGAAAAATGCTCTATGATGTAAACAATCTATTTTTAAAGTCCAAGGTCTTCTTGGAGGACTAGTGATAAAGAATAGTAAATTTTCTTTCATAAAGACAACCTGGAGCTGTTGATACCATTCTTGCAAATTAATGCCATCAACTCTAAGTTTTGGGAAGTCACTGGGTAAGTTTCCCACATTATTTTGTCCATTACTTACAACCTGAGGTAGTCCGTGGTCTCGCAAGTGCAGGAAATTGCAAAACGGCATGGGGATGCTCGCAACGAGTCTGCGCGGTTCTCTGGCCAGTTCAAGTCTTTCCGGACCGTCTACGTAGTTTCGCACATGCGCGTTGCTCATTTCTTCTTTGGCGTCGTCGTGGAAGGTTCTCTCCATTGCAGCTCGCTCGCTCCGCTCCTCTTCAGACGAGTCGGCCTCTGGCTCGGTTTTAGGAGTTTTGATGGCGGCGACTGCTCTTTTCTTTCTTTTGTGTGCGTTGATACTTGATCCGGTCTGCGGTGTAGGGCGGAATCGACATGGCTCTCTGGGCTCGGGCGTCGTCGCTCTCGAAGTCAGGATGGGAGCGTGCAGGTCTTGAGTTATCGGCTTGTTCTCTAGCTTCTTCGTTGTCGCTTTGGAAATTTTTAATTTTGGCCCAAATGCAGCAAAAAGCGTCTTCATTGCTGACTTTACTTGGGATTTCGTTAAGTCGTCTTCGCTTTCTGATTCTGGTTCTTCTGAAGAGTTTGAATCTTCCTTTTCGCTTTCGTTGTCTGATAACGTTTTTCGCGCCAGAAATTTTGAACTGGGCATTTTGATTGGCTCTGCTTCGCTCACTTTGGAGGCTTGTTGGAACCAAGATGGCTGCCATTCAAAATTTCGCGCGGGATCACATCTTTTCTTTTTCATAACGACTTTCTCTGTAGTCATATCACTCACAGTTTTTTGGTCTTTGGGTTTCTCTTTAGCAATGTTTTTCTCTCTCGCTGCTCCGCTGTTTTTCAGCATTTCTTGGAGATTCGCGATGAGGCTTTCATCATTCTTCTGACTTTTTAATAGTTTTAATATCTCTGACCTGAGTTCGTTATTTTCTATTTCGATTTCCTCCTGGTCATTATTTTCATTTATTAGTTCTTCTTCTTCAGTGGTGTATTCTTCGGATTCTCTCGAAATCGCGTTTGTGGATTCGTTGATTATTTCTTGTTCAGTTTCTATTTCTTTGCTGTAGGCCCTGGTGTTGGGCCTATCTTTCTTAGACATCTTTAAGTATTTATTGAGTCAATTAACCATCCTCTGCTACCAGCTTGTTGCAATATTTTCAGGATCAGACTCAATAATGATAATAAGAGTTAGAGGTTTAAATATATTTCTCTTTAATTATAACAGGCATTCTATATTCACTGAATATTCACAGATAGAAGCAAGCAAAATGGTGAAGGTGGCTCCTTATATATACAAGGGGTGGAGCCAAGAATGGGAGTGGTGAATTATGAATACATTAGGAACCAAAGAATAAGTTAACCCCCGATGTCCCATATATACATTATTTACACATTAGGGAATGAGGCATTTACATCTCACATACACAATGTATGTAAAGTAATACATATAGAAATGTATAAGTATAGAAAATATGTAAGAAATAAGGGAACCACAATTACAAATAGGTGAATATGAAGGAGGGAAAATACAAATTGTGATTATACACTGATAAGGAATTGTAAAATGGAAACTTTTTTCCTTTTTGTTTCGTTTTTGTGTTTTTTAAAGAAAAACCAATAAAAATTATTTTTTAAAAAAATAATCACAAGAGCAGCCCATTATTTAGCTTAATGCCTGTTATGAGAGAGCAATATATCATTCTGAATCATTGAAGCTGGGATGCATTGTGTTCTAGCATATATATGGCCATTAAGCACAATCCGTGCCTAGATACTTTCATGAATTGTATATTAGTTTCATCTTGGAGTCCCCTCCCAACGTTTCTTAACTGCCCTCAGAATGACTCCTCTTGTCAACAAAGAGGTGCAGAAACACTGATGAAATTTTCCATGGCTGGCTAACACCTTAAACTGAAACGACCTTGTCTTTCCTCTAGAAAGTGTCAAATCAAATATCCTCTGCACCAGAGTTAAATTTGTTTTTAACATCACCATAGCCTACACTTCTGTGTTTGTTCTAATTGCAATGTTAGTGTTAGCTAGAGCAGAACACACACACACACACACACACACACACACACACACACACACACACATATATATATTATATATATATATATATATATATATATATATATATATATATATATATATATATATATATATATATATATGTATATTTTTGCTTGGCAATTTGTTTCAAAAAATTCTATATTTTCAAAATGTGATTGGGCCACCACCAGATGATTTATGAAGAACTTAGCAGGCATATACAACTGTAAGATAGGCCATTGTCAGTCTTCATTTCAAAAATCTTCTGCACATGATAGGTTTATGCCTCTGGTGCCTCACCCATCTGGGCCCCAACAGAATACTAGCTAAGAAATACAGGGTTTGATTATAAAAACAAATGTGTTCTCTTCCAATATATGATAAACGAAGTAACATGCAGTTCATTTGGAAAGGAACATATTTCTATCAGAAAAAGAAAATTCAAAATACAGATTCGTTTTTCTTTCTGGAAATATTTGAATGGATGAATTAGATTAACAATATTCATTGCTAATACCCTGTTTCCCCCAAAATAAGACATCCCCTGATAATAAGCCCAATCAGGCTTTTGAGCGCATGGCAATAAGGCTTATTTCAGGGTTCAAAAAAATATAAGACAGGGTCTTATTTTCAGGGAAACATGGTATTTATCATGCCATTCTTTGGGTTCCTAATAGAAAATAGTCAGTTGGAGCAGCTAGGCAATTTTATATACTATCTTGGACTCCTAAAGCATGTTATAATTGCGGCACCCAGCTCAATATGTACATAGTTATAGTTTGTATTATTTTTATATTTGTCTCTTCCGTTCAACTTTGCCTGATTCTTGGAGACTCCCTGGACAAGTCCCTGCAGTTTTCTTGGCAAGGTTTTCCAGGAATAGTTTGCCATTACTTCCTTCCTAGGGATGAGAGAAAGGGACTGGCCCAAGATTACACAGCTGGTTTTGTGCTTAAAGTGGGGCTAGAACTCACCTTACTTTATAAATCTGCCTATTTCCAGTTTAGGAGGAGAGTAACATTGATTGATGCAGAGGTGGGTTTCAGAAGGTTCTAACCAGTTCTGGAGAACCGGTAGCGGGAATTTTGAGTAGTTCGGAGAACCAATAAATACCACCTCTGACTGGCCCCGCCCCCATCTATTCTCTGCGTCCTGAGTCCCAGCTGATCAGGAGGAAATGGGGATTTTGCAGTAACTTCCCCTGGAGTGGGGAGGGAATGGAGATTTTACAGTATCCTTCCCTTGCCACGCCCACCAGGCCATGCCATGCCCACCAAGCCACACCCACAGAACCAGTAGTAAAAAATTTTGAAACCCACCACTGGTGATGGTGGTAAAATGTCAGGAATATGGTACCAAGTAGTATCTTTTCTGACTAACTATCATTAAAAACCACAAGCGTATATTTAATAAAATCTGTGAGTTGGAAAAGATGCTATCAGACTCCTACTCTCCCCCCCCACCCCACTTCCAAGTAATGCAGGTACCGGTAATTTCACATAATACCTCAGGAAAAAATAATATTGGAGATTTGGGCTGTAATACTATCTTTATATTCTATGGTGCATATATTTTCTTTCATCCAGATGCAACACTGGTGAAATCCCAAAAGTGAGGGTGAAGTGTATTCTTGGTGTTCTTGCTGGGTATTAATTTAAAACTAAGTAATTTATGGGATGGAAACCTCCCACCTAGGACTTCCTCCGGGAGTCCTTGAGATAAACAGGAATGGTTTGCTTTTTCAAATCTAGAAATGCAAATGCTTGTATTGACAAAAAAAAACAACAAACCAGTATTCCAAATATCTTTTCGTTAAGTTTTGAAACAGAATGGTGTCTGCTTCAGTCAAGCTTGCCTCCGTTATTCTGCCCCCATCCCCACCCTCCTGCTCTGTTCCTTTTGAAGTCACACATGATATAAGTAGGGAGAACTTTTTCCACTATTCCGCTTTTGGAAAAGGATAGATTTAGCGGCTTCTGTTTATAAAGACTGAATAGCCAGTAAGGAAAGAGAACACGAGTGTGATCAGGACCTGCCACAGATCCATGGCATTTCCTGGCATTTCATCCTGTTTAGTTGCACAAAACAGCTTTTTTTGCTACTAATTTCACCGATTAATAGGCCCTTGGCTTTGAGGAAAAAGGCACAAGAGCCATCAAGAAAGAAATGAATGTGTCTAGAAGGTAAGTGATTCAGGGTTCATAATCTGAAAGCAGGAAGCAATTTCACTGTAATTTATCCTTTCCCCCTCTTTAAAGTTGAGTTTTAGGGACTCTGATAAGGAGTTGTCTTTAGAAATACAGAATTGTTGCAAGCTTTGCCATAGCATCTGCTGGAAGAATAGGCTGTGAACTATAGAGGTTTGAGAACACAGAAGCCGAAGGAATTGAGGATGTGGGCTGGATTACTGGACTCTTCTGTTTGCATAAATTTTAGCTAATAACAACTCTTGGAAGGCCAGAAATCGATTGAAACAGGAAAACAGAGTTAAAGCTTTCATTTTTCTGGACTTGCTGTTTTAAGTGGAAATTTACATTACATTTATTTGCATGCAATATTTTCTTTTAAAACCAAATGTCTATTGTAACTGATGTAAAATTTTCTAATTGTTTATGTGGGGTGCCCATATCCATTTAAACATTTGAGGAAAGGAGTGGATTGCCAGTAGATCTGGTTTTCAGATGCTCTTACTCAGAAAGAAGTTGTACAAAGAAATTAAAAGATGTGCTATAGAGATAAGTGAGTTTATGGCTGCAGCATAGGACATTCTTCTCCAGTTCAGAAGTGGTTCAGCTGCAAATCATTAATAACTATCATTTAAAAAAAAATTATAAAGTCAATTGAATATTATTGCAGTACAAGAGTACTGCATATCATGATTCTATCACTTAGCTCGGTGTTTTCTTGGCAGTAAGACAGAATTAGCTTACCTTCTTTCAAGATATATATTTAGTTTCTCAGTATTGTAATCTATTTGGTGAGTTCCTATCTATGCACTAACTAGGACTCCAATATTAGGATGGCCAAGTTGAATAGATGATGCTATTACTGTGATAAAACCAATGCAAGTCCATTATAAATAGGTATTCCAATTCTATTTCCAAAATAAGCAGAACTACTCTTAGACGACTGTTCAAAGTACATTAATCACCTTAACTCAAAGTGAAATTAATGAAACATATGCATAGGATTTTTCTTCTTCTTTTGATTTCAATGGGACTTTTGCTTCCAAGTTCCTTGCCTTAATGGAGAAAGTAAGTTCACACATATATTTAATGAGACAACAGATATATTCAACAAGTTGTAATGCATTTGGAGACATGATTTGTTTTTGTTGCTATCTCGCCCTTTTTTTCTCTCTGTTCGCTAAATTAAAAAAAAATGAAGAGCAAGATTCAGACAATGTTAAATATGTTTATTTTCCTTCAAGTCTTACTGAATTTAATGGGATTTATTTCCAGTCAAAATTCCATATTTAGAATTGAACTGTATGTATCCAGTATGCCCATCAATATTCTCAACAATTTGAAATTCAAATTAAATGCTGTTCAGAGAAGGAACAGTTAATTTCCTTAATTTCCTGTAAAGCAACAATATCTGCATTTTTAAAAAACATGTAGTGCATATAGGAACCAAATATCTGACAAAGATATTTGTGTTTTAAGACTGAAGATTACCTGTCTGTTTTGTGGGTGTGTCTTCAAGACAAACCTAACTTCATGGTAACTACAGGGACTAATCCTAAACCCTGTTAATTTTGCTGTTCATCAAGCAACCTTTGGGAGGGATGATAGGGAAGGAAATTGCTAATCTTGGTGTTTTTATTTTGGCAGGATTCATTGTCTTCGTGCTCATCGGTCTAAGCCATCAGCATACTCTAGAGAGAACTGGCACAATTCTTTTGGCTGCAAACACTGGTGTGAAAATGAGCAAACAACACTCCGCATACTCTATACACTGATCGTCATGGTTATTCTCATTGCAGTCTGGGGAGTATGGGCAAGGAAAGATTACTGAGCTTACTTAATCTTCTTTCTTTCTTTCTTTCTTTCTTTCTTTCTTTCTTTCTTTCTTTCTTTCTTTCTTTCTTTCTTTCTTTCTTTCTTTCTTTCTTTCTTTCTTTCTTTCTTTCTTTCTTCTCTTGAGACTCAAAAACTCAAGATCCTGTTGAAGACAATAACAAAAGTAGCATTTTGAAGCAGTGATTCCCCCCCCCCTTCAATTCAGGAATGGGTTTATACTACTTTCTCAACTTTCTTAAATGTAAGAAAAAACAATGTAAAAAGATTATTTTGATATAAATAATACTAACGTGTATAACACTCTTAAATTAACTATTAAATAGCCATGTTCAAAACAGTTTTGTCAATAAATTGCTGATCTGGAGATGCCTTTCAACATCATGAATGGCCTTGAATCGTATTTCAGGCATCAAAATACGGACATAATAATTAGGAAAGAATTGAGGTGGTAGATTGACTATGCAAGTAGTAGATCCAATTCAATATTTGGTAAAATGTATCCTGTACATGCTTCACTGATTATAAGTCTCATTGTAATCTGGGATTTAATTCTGAATTAACTAGACTATGTTCTCTAAAAAGGTAAAGGTTCCCCTTGCACATATGTGCTAGTCGTTCCCAACTCTAGGGGGCGGTGCTTATCTCCGTTTCAAAGCCAAAGAGCTAGCACTGTCCGAAGACATCTCCATGGTCATGTGGCCAGCATGACTCAATGCCAAAGGCGCATAGAATGCTGTTACCTTCCCACCAAATGTGGTCCCTATTTTTCTACTTGCATTTTTTACATGCTTTCGAACTGCTAGGTTGGCAGAAGCTGGGACAAGTAATGGAAGCTCACCCCGTCACATGGCACTAGCGATTCGAACCGTTAAACTGCCGACCTTTCGATCAACAAGCTCAGTGTCTTAGCCACTGAGCCACCGTGTCCCTCTTTACTTTATGCCCTCTATTCAGGCTAAATTCAGTTATTTAAAAAATGGGTAGATAACAACAATGCTATGTTCTTCCTCCCTACTATATAATGTTAATAGAAAACTGGATAACCGGAATCTGAACTCCTATGTAGAGGTTTATATTATTTAATTTATAGCTAAGTGTGTAGCAGGATTTCTAACTCAGAAGACTGAGATCCAGTGATGCTGAACTTTAAAACTCATGCAATTATTGGCCATCATGGCTAATCGCCATCCTGATTAAAGAAAACAAAGTACTGTAGCCCACATTATCTGGAGGGCATTGGGAAGCATAAAGATGCTGCAGTGACATTTTTGGGATTCTTCAACTAGTAAGGAAAGGAAAGGAAAGGAAAGGAAAGGAAAGGAAAGGAAAGGAAAGGAAAGGAAAGGAAAGGAAAGGAAAGGAAAGGAGGAAAGGACTGGACTCCAGGAGTCCTGCCATTTACGTAACCATTGGCATTTAAAAATTCTTGTCATTTCCCTTTTATCTGCAGCGTGAATGTAACACTTGCCCATAATACTAAAGGATTGGAAAGGTGAATTAATTAGCATTAGAAAAACTGTCTGAGTTCCTGTGGTAAAGGTTATATTTAAACATGTGATTATTATAGTATTGTTTCTTTGCTAGAGGATCACCATTTATTGCCCAAGATTTATTCACCGAGGCTGAGAACACACAACACCAGACTTCCTAAATTTTATGACCCACTGAAGATAAAAATTATGAATCTCATTATCTAGAACATGACAAGTTAGGGGTGGTTGTTAGACACCCATAAATACCAGGAAGAAAAGTTTAACATTCAGTTTTCCTAAAACCATAGAACTGTAGAGTTGGAAGAATCCACAATGATTCTGTAGGCCAGTGTTTCTGTGCTTTGTCATTTTTAAGATATGTAGACTTCAAGAATTCCGCACCTCTTAAAGTTGCCAAGTTGATATGATTAGACCACTGATATGGTCTAACCCTCTGCAATACAAAGTAGGCAGAAAAATGTCCAGCTTTTTATAAGCTTCCAAAAATAGAGAACCCACAATCTCCATAGGCACACTGTTCCATATTGTACAAATTTTACTGTTAGAAAGCTGTTCCTTATTTTTAAATGGTCTACTTATCAGCAACCTGTACCTGATTTTTCTTACATTTTTAATGGCCCTGGAAAAAGAGATGCTGATCATCGTCCCCATGACCCTAGGAATATAGTTCTTATTTTCTGGCAAGAAATAATGGAAAACTATGTGCAGCACATCTGGGAACATTGGATTGGGGAAGTTTGATTTAAACTATGTGTAGGTTGCTTAAAAAACTAATAACGGTGGGCTTTACCAACCACAAGCGTTCCTTTAGATTAGAAAGCTTAGCCTGAAATTTCAGTTTTTGCAGCCCTCACCCCTACCCCCAAAGTCTAGAATAACACCAAGACTTCCAAAAGTTGTCATGAAATTGTAGTTGATGGAGAAAATGGTTCTGAGATTAATTAAATTAGAAGTACTTAACTTAAATCTAAATGAAATCAAGCTTAATATGTGACTTGGCTTATCAAGTCAACTGTAGTTCGTGGCCAGCAAAATGGTTTATACTTATGACCTGTATGAATTGGAGATTAACTGGTTTCCTGTTTATTATTTATTAATTTTTCACATTTTTGAATCACCCATCTCCCTCAGAGAGGCGCTCTTATTAACTTGGCCTCCAAGGTATGCAGAGCCAAGAGGTACCAAATGGATGCTATCCACTTTGTAGTTGCTTCAAAAACTCATGTCACCTCCTAAAACATCTAAAATTATGGGAAATTTTTACTTACTTTAACTCAGATGCTAGGCTGCTCCTATAAACATTGAAGAGTGTGGTGATTTAGAAGCAAATTGAATTGTGAAGGGATTTTTTGTGTGTGTGATTTTTATGCAGGGATTCCCCTCAGACCTGAACATTATTTCAAGGATTTTCCCAATATAAAAAGGCAAAGAAAGGCTGCTTTAACTACTACTTTATAATAGAAGCTGAAGATTTCTACCTATCTCTCAAGATTTTTTACCAACACCCAAGATAGATTATCACTCTGAAGTTTTTAAAAAGTTTTTAAAAAATCATCCAGGCTCAGTTCATCTCTCAATGTATTCCACCACTAGAGGTAAAATTGGTGAAGTATTCACCCAGGGAACAACAAAGTTACATCACATCAGTTTATGTTAACTGCATGCGAGACATTTTTCATTTATGTTCAAAAAAGGATATGATTTAAATCTACCTGCTCACCACCAGTTAAAGTTACCAAAAATAGAAGCTTCATTTCAGCCAGCAAGACAAATGATATATTCCATGTGCCATTTGTTTTGTCAGGGAACGAAAACAAATCTTTAATTTTCCATGATAAAATGTGCTACCAAGGCTGAGCTGTGTTCAAAGCTCTCTATCCTTTTCTCATCCATTTCTAGTTATTATTCTTTTCTTCCTCAGCAAGATTTTTAAAAGGTAACTTGTGAAAAAAACCTGTAAAACCAATCAAACTTTTACTATTCCGTGTTGCCTAATCCTTCATAAGAAAATATTGCAAATATCTTAATGCAGTAGTAAGGTGCTAGGTTAGAACACACGTTCAAATACACTGTTGGAAAACTGGGTAATACACAATTTTATTTTGTGCTAATCCTTTTTTATTTATTTTTCAACAAGTGCTTACGTTTCAGATTTCACGGCTGACATCTTTATTTCTTCTACAAACAATATAGTACAATGCATAATTATGGTGCATATTCTAAATTTCCCATGTCCAACTGGGCAATGTGTAAATGGGTCAGGAGTTAGTGGACTGAAAGGGTTTTTAGCTTGATATGTGAACCGTGAGCTTCTCAACTTTGATAACCTCAAAGAAGCATCTGGAGATCAGGCTTTGTTACAACTTATATGAATACATCAAATGCATCTAGTTTACCAGTAAAAACATTCGTTGGCCAAATCTACAACTGTCTATGTTATAAATCTCTGAGGAAGGTGGGCAGTTGAAATATAAATAGCTAAACGTCAAAGTCTCAGGTCAGTTCTGGTAGTGTCACTCTGAGGAGTGTATTTACCCAATTTAAATGTCTTTAATTTGTTTGGGGAGCAAATTTGACATAACCCCAAGGAAGCAGTAGGACAGAACATTTTCTACATTTTTAAAGTGTAATCACATACATAGATTTATAAAATAAAAAAAAAAAGCTGCAAGATTTGGAACAAAATGCTCCATGTTCAAAGATTAAAGCTGTCAGGCTTTCCCAACCTAGCATTAGCACCAGTGGTGGATTCTTCCCGGTTCGGTCTGGTTCGGCCGAGCCGGTAACGGTGACGATATGATGTCACCAAACTGGTTCTCCCCCCCCGCCCTCCCACCCCATGTTATTCTTACCGTTTATTTGGCCCCACCCCCAATCTATTGCTGCCTCCTGAGTCCCAGCTGATGACTAGAGGGAAAAAAACTGTTTAAACTCTTGCCGCGGAGCATCAAAGGACCGTCCTACAGCTGATCAGTGTTAAAAGCAAACAAATGAGTCGGGTCGTATGTGTGAGGACTGGTCGTAAGTGCGAGGACCTTCCAGAAATGACTGACCAGCTAACCACGCCCACCTAGTCACATGACCTCCAAGCCACACCCACAAAATAAGCCACGCCCACAGAACCGGTAGTAAAAAAATTTAAAACCCACCCGATTAGCACAATAAATATATTGATCCTGTACCTTCCAGAATTTCCAGCCAACATGACCATTGCAGTTGTTATTTCAAAGACAAACAGAGGGCACCAAATTGAGAAAATCTAGATTAGGGCAATTCAGATCCAAGATTAAGGAAGAAATCTTCCAAATATGATCTTGGGCCTATTCCATTGGAACACTGTAGATATCAATCTGGTGCAACCTGCATTTTCTAGCTTACTAATAACAAGAAACCAGCTGTGAGTGATGTTCAGAAAGCTTGGAAAGAAGTAGACTCCCATGACCACCTGAAGAAAAATAACATCAATTTTCCAGAAAAAAGGGGCATTTTTAATTCAAAGGTGCAACAAAAAAATCAATCATAAGAAGAGGCTTCCCCAAAGGGAAAAATATAACGGAATGAGTTATGATCTAGTAACATGGCTATGCTATGCAGGTTATGTTTGGTTGAAACAAGAAGGTAGAACAACTGCAATAAGACTATAGAAAAAATAAAATTAGGGTTACAGCAAAGCGGAATTTATCTGTGTTGGGTCCATCTGATCAAAGAAGAGACGATAACCTCAAGATACAAAGTTTGGCCAAGGGCAGGAGAACTCGAACAACAGAGTGAGATGGAAGAAACTTAACAGTACCTATGAAAACAAATGACTAATACATCCCATGGTTATAAATATGGCTGTTGGAGATGCTACAAAGAAGTAGAATTGTCCTCCTGGAGAACTCAGATTAACTCTCAATTAAAAAAATTAATTAAATTTAAAAATTTAAAAAAACTCACATGGAAAAAGTCTCTCTTTGGAGCAAAAGAGTATGAGTTCTGTGAGACTTTCATTAGACTGAAATGAGAAAGCAGGGAATCGGTACAGAATTATCTAAAGTTCCCATTTTTTTCATTGCCAAAAATTCTATTGGCAATTTGTTGCAATTTTACTCATTGCCCTGTGTTTCCCAGAAAATAATTGAGACTTTGAGTCAAAGAATCATGGTGGCATGCAAAGCAGGGAAATGGCCTCAGAATTCTGCAATTTTAAATTTTAATATTTACATTTGACAATCATTAATTACTGGCAGCAGAGCACTTTAAAAAGCTGCATCATTCTGCTTCGTGTAATAAAATTGTGCTTCAAATCAAATCAGAGATTCCAAAATACATTTAATGCTGGCATAACGAGAGAGGGAAAAAATTAAAATAAAATTTCTTTCGGTAACAAACTGCTGTCGTTCTAATGCGGTCATATTTCTTTGGTTGCCATTCTGCAAATGATGCCATCCAGCAGGGTGCCTATTTTTTCTTCTTGTGGAGTGAGTTTATATACCTGCAAAGATAATAGAATGGTGACTTTCTCAAGGGACAGCATGATTCTACGAAGTATTTATTTCTGTTTGTTTAAAATGGTTTGAAGGGGGTCATCTGCTCAACGCCTGGAGAGCAGATACCACTGGCAGTTTTACACTTCAGAGTTGCTTTGAAAGGGGCCATGGAGGCACAGAATAAAAGAAAATATCTCAAGAAAGCTCTTCTGAAAATGTAGTAGAAGTGCAGAAAGAAGCCAGAAACTCAGTTTGTGTACTAATATGATCTTCCTCTGAATTTCAGTAGCACAGAAGACATGACACTTAACAGCTTACAAGTTGCTTACCCCTAAGTTTATAGGTTGTGTTATGACATTTACATTTTTTATTAGTTACATCAGTCTTCCTTGTTCTGCTACTTTCCAAATATGTAGCTGGAAGTTAGGAAAAGGCTTGACTATATTGACATTTAGATTTCCAGGCAACTGAAACCAATTCAGTTTTTTGGGGGGGAGAGGTAAGACATGTAAGTGAAAGATTAAGCAAACACCTTTTTTATATGTTTGCAATCTTATACATCCGTATATGAGAGAAAACTACCCTAACCTTGATGATAATAGTCAAGTGATCATCTGCCACACTGCATTGAAACTTCAATGTTTTAATTTATTAAAATGCTTGTTTATTATCTCTTCTTACTCAGAGAAGCTGAAACAAACCTTCTTAATTTTTTGTATGTCACTTATTTCAGAGAGATCTGCTATGGAAACTTGCTGGCCATCTACTTGACTTATTAGATCATTCACGTTCGCAGTTTTCTCTTCGTGTTCAATCAAAACTATGAGTACTGCAGAGTCGCTATCAGAAATGCCGAATTTTTTGAAGGCATCTGTAATCTAACATTAAAGGAAAATATAGTCTTGTATTAGTCATAGTCATTAGTACCTGACAATCTAGACGCTATTCCAAAAATAACCTTCCCATTTAGAAGATCCAATTATCTACATATTATTTTCACTTAACTGAGAATAAGGTATTTAATATTTCCTTCTTTCAGCTCAATACTTGCAGTCAATATTGAAAAGCTGATTTAGAGCATAGTACAAATTAAGAATGGTTAACATTGGGGGATATGTTTTAGCAACAGCAATAGCACTTAGACTTATATAGCGCTTCATAGTGCTTTATAGCACTCTCTAAGCAGTTTACAGAGTCAGCATTTTGCCCCCAATAATCTGGGTCCTCATTTTACCGACCTCAGAAGGATGGAAGCCTTGAGCTGATCAGGACTGAACTCCTGGCAATGGGCAGAGTCAGCCTGCAAGAGCCTTGGTGGCACAGCAGGTTAAAGTGCTATTAAGTAGCACCAGCTGCCTGCAATTACTGCAAGTTCGAATCTCATCAGGCTCAAGGTTGACTCAGCCTTCCATCCTTTCGAGGTAGGTAAAATGAGGACCCGGATTGTGGGGGCAATAAACAGACTTTGCATAAAAAAGAACACTGCTTAGGGGGGCGCGAAAGCCCTACTAAGCAGGTATATGCATTGTAAGCCGCCCTGAGTCTTCAGAAAAGGGCGGCATATAAATTGAACTAATAAAATAATACTGCATTCTAACCACTGCACCAACATGGCTCTTCTGTTTTGATTATGCTTTGGTCTCCAGTAAAATGGGAAGCTGCAGCTGGAGGCTAGCAAAAACAAAACAAAACAAATCCCAATAGTAGGTGAAGCTTCTTGTATTATTATACTACTTTTTCCTCTTCCTTTCTCACTATAATTCAACATTTTTTTTTCTCTTTTTCTCCTGACAGTATAGCAACCCACAAAGGGGAAGAGAAATGATAGCCCAAAGAATAAAGGAATATATCTGTAGAGTGTGAAGCTGCATGAAACAAATCAGAGGGACTACAGTATCTCAGTCCCAGTTATAACTTTCTCACATTATTGTTCGGTGAAAGGTTGAATATGATTTCAGCATTAAGTGTTCTTGTCTTCATTTTGCCAATTTTGTAGAGATGAACAGCTTTATTTGCAGCTACTAGTATCTGAAAAGGATCAACAACCTGCCAGAGAAAATATAATGAAGTTTTTAACTGCTGTAACAGTTCTAGAACAACAACTTGCATTTTTTAGTCTAATAAAATGATACTTTAGGAAAGCAATCCTCTACTTTATGGCTATGGAATGGAATAGTAATGGAACAGTACATTTAGGCTAACTCTGTATTTATATTAAAATTTAAACTATGCATCACATTTCTACCCATGGAAAGATAAGACACCTACCTCTTAATATTTATAATTTAGCTTTCAGGAAAATAATAATGCTATTCTGTTTAAAAGAACTTCAACAAAACACTTTTCACAGAAATAGGGTCAAGAAGGAAAATAAAATCACTAGAAACCATGTTCCAGAAGTTTGAGCAGGCAATTTAAACATTCAGGTGAAAATTATTTATTTCCTTAAAAGTTTCTACTCACTGGATTTTTTTTTTTACAGACAGTATGTGACTTAGTGAATTCTGAACGTTACTAAATACGTAAAGTGGAGACAAGTTGCTTACCATTGAAGGATTAATTAATGCTCCATCAATAGCACCTTCCATTGCTTTCCTCCGCAAAATAGCAGCATTTTTCACACCATTAAATAGGATAAGAGTCACAAGGCAGTCAGGAAACAATTCTAACCGATGTGTTAAACATTCCATCTTCTACCAAAACAGTAAGCTCCTTCTGAATTAATCAAACCTGAAACATGTGTAAACATTTGAAAGTTACATTTGGAAACTGTTTAGATTTAATCTTCTATATTTGGAAAACAGAGACGTAATGAAGTTTAAAGATTAATTCTGTGAGATGACTAGAAGGGATCAAGTCTATCCTGGATTGCTATGAAGCGCGGCTAGTGATCTATCCGATGTTAACATCTGGAAAATTAAACTGAGTGGGTTTGTGTTTCAGAATTGATTAGGTTTTATGAAACGTGATCTTACACTAATTACCTGTTCTCCAACAAGCCTTGGCTTTTACATTGGAACAGCTTCCAGAATATTTTTTTTCTACAGAGAAAAGATCATTGCTGTTCTCCTGAATTTTTTTCTCAGCCTTTTTGCCCCAAGTAAGAAAATTGTGCCAATATGGGTAGGATTATCAACATTTTTTAAAAAATGTGAACTTACAGTTAATTAATTTTCACAGCTGCCTGAGTATCCAGAGTTCATTTGTAGCGACCGTGTAAAAATTCTTTGCTCCCATGCACATATAGGATACCTCAAAGTTCTTATTAGCTCCTCTTCTTCAAGGTCTTTCACACAAAATGACAATAGATCACACTCAACATTGTAATTAATTATAAGATGCACCTTTATAAAAATAGCTTTTCAAGCTCTTCGTTCCGACTTACACAAAGTGTGTTCTCATAGCACAGACAAAGTAAGTTAAAGCTGTTTTTTTAATGTGCTCTTTACATTTTCATTTGACAAAAAAATGGTTTAGTCATAACATTCAGTACCGATCCTGCTAATTTTTAGTTAACTATTTTTTTCAGGAGAATACCTACTGTATATCTTTCTATATCACAGGTGTCAAACTTGCCATGTCACATTGATGTCACATGATGTATCGTGACATTTTTTGCCTTCGCGGAGCTGGGGTGGGCGTGGCCTGCGCATGACACATCCGGTCTGCGGGCCACTAGTTTTGACACCCCTGTTCTATATTTATCCCATGGTTTCTTAATGATGCATTGCCCCATCTAAATTCAAGAAATCTTCCCTCAAGATTAATTCTAAAATATTAAGTTTAAAAATTGTTTTGTTGATGATGCTTGCTAAAAGAAAGGGAGGGAAAGAGGGAAGGAATGAAGGAAAGGAGGAAGGAAAAAAGGAAGGAAGGAAGGAAGTTCTAAAATTAGATGAGGGTTAGGGTTATGGTAATATTTATATTGTGATAATTTTTAAAAAATAAGTCGGTAGAAAAGAAAAACAAAATTTAACATGGATAAAGGAAATTCACATTAACCTTTGCTAAAATACGACCACAATTGAGTCCAAAATTTATGTTGTTTAAGTGAGTTTTGCTCCACTTTACGACCTTTATAGTTAGTTGCTAAGTGAATTTATTTATTTATTATCATATTTATATGCCGCCCTTCTCCCGTAGGACTCGGGGCAGCTCACAGAATAAAATCATTGTAGTTGTTAAGTTAGTAACACAGTTATTAAGCGAATCTGGCTTCCCCATTGACTTTGCTTGTCAGAAGGTTGCAAAAACTGTTCACATGACCCCAAGACATACTGCAACCATCAGGGAGGTTGCAACAGTTGTGTGAAAAATGGCACTTTTTTCAGTGCCATTGTAACTTTAAATGGTCACTAAACAAATTGCTGTAAATCGAGGACTACCTGTATAAGTAATATAGTATAGTTAGAATTATGATATATTATTTGTACTATTATGTAAATAAAATACCACATTATTAATCATAATGCAATAATTAAATTATATTTTTATATTATACAATCATTAAATTATATTTAAGGCTATAATTGAACTATATAATTAATATTCATTATTTATAATTCTATAATTACCACTACATTAATTAACACATCTATTGATTAATGCATGTTATTTATTAATGCATAATAGAGCCAGTTTGGTCTACTGGTTATTAATTCATAAATGATCTAAATAGGATGATAGAGCAGGAACTCATCAGATTTGCAGATGACATCAATTTGGGGAGAATTGCTAACCCTTTGGAAGATAGACTCAAGATTCAGAATGACTTTGACAGACTTGAGTCAACATTGGGCCCAGAGAAGAGGGGGTCAAGCTGTTTTCCAAAGCACCTGAAGGCCAGACAAGGAATAATGGATGGAAACTGACCAAGGAGAGATTCAGGCTAGAAACAAGGAGGAACTTTCTGACAGTGAGAACAATCAACCCATGGAACAGAAGTTGCCTTCAGAAGTTGTGGGAGCTTTATTACTGGAAGCTTTCAAGAAGAGACTAGACTGCCATCTGTCAGAAATGGTGTAGGGTCTCCTGCTTGGGCAGGGGGTTGGACTAGATGACCTACAAGGTCCCTTCCAACTCTGTTAATCTGTTAAAGTAGTGAGAAAAGTAGGAAACTGTATTTAGGCAGAAAAAAAGCAATGTACAGGTATAAAACAGCTTGCCTTCAGGAGTTGTGGGTGCTCCCTTGCTGGAGGTTTTCAAGAATAGTCTGGGCAACAATTTGTTCAGGATGATACATATGTCTCCTGCCTTAAGCAGGGGGTTGAACTAGAAGACCTTCTGATATCCCTTCCAGTTCTATGACTCTATTATGGGGCTGGCCTAGGAATCAGAAGACCTTGAATTATATTCCTATTTTAGGCATAAAAAGCCAGTTGTTGATTTTGGACCAGTCATTCTCCCTCAGCCCAGCCTACCTCAGAGGATTGTTGTGGTGGGGAAAACAGGAGGAGGACACAGTATAATTTAGGTTCTCCACCTTGAGTTGGTGGGATAAAAATGAAATAAAGAGTGCAGAGAAGAACAACAAAGATGATTAGGAGACTGGAGGCTAAAGCATATGAAGAACGGTGCCAGGAACTGGGTATGTCTAATTTAATGAAAAGAAGGACTAGGGGAGACATGATAGCAGTCTTCCAATATCTCAGGGGCTGCCACAAAAAAGAGGCAGTCAAGCTATTCTCCAAAGCATCTGAGGGTAGAACAAGAAGCAACGGGTGAAAACTAATCAAGGAGAGAAGCAACTTAGAACTAAGGAGAAATTTCCTGACAGTTAGAGCAATTAATCAGTGGAACAACTTGCCTGCAGAAGTTGTGAATGCTCCAACACTGGAAGTTTTTAAGAAGATGTTGGATAACCATTTGTCTGAGATGAAATAGGGTTTCCTACCTAAGCAGGGGGTTGGACTGGAAGACCTCCAAGGTCCCTTCCTACTATACTATACTATACTATACTATACTATACTATACTATACTATACTATACTATACTATACTATACTATACTATACTATACTATACTAATACTAATACTAATACTATAACTATAACTATAACTATAACTAAATTATAACTATAAGTAAACTATACTATACTATACCTTTACTATTACTATACTATACACTATAACTCTAACTATACTATAACTACACTATACTATAACTTTACTATTACTATACTTTACACTATACTATGCACTATACTATACTAACTATACTATAACTTTACTATTACTATACTACACACTATACTAACTATACTATAACTATACTATAACTACTATTACTATACTATACACTACACCACACTATACACTATTCTATTCTATATAAAAAAGACAAATTATATAAATGCAGTAATTTTAATTATTTATTATTATTTGAACTTCACTCCTTCTAAGGTAATCTACAGAAGGAGGAACAACGCTGCACTCATCCCACCTTTCCCTAACCCGTTTGCTCTTTTTCTTTTTCTTTCTTTTTTTAAAAAAAGGCCACGGTAGGCATTGGATCCTTTCTTAAAGGGCATTTTTATACTGGTTTCCCCCCCCCCCCTACGGTGCTCTCTAGGCAACATTGCAAACCCCCCACCGACCCATCCACCCCAAACCCATCACAGCCCCTGAACACCTTGAGCACCAACAAAGAAGCATGCAGAAAAAAATTCACTCCTTAAGAAAAGGAAGAGGAGAATTTTTGCACCAGGGCTGTAAAGTACGCCGGCACTACACCACACCTCCCGCCCTGTTTTGCTATCCCGGGGTTAGGAGGCCGCAGCCGGGCGAGGCCCACAAACCTGCATGCGGGGTCAAGAGCAGCGGCCCGCCGAGGCTCCTCCTTCCCTTCAGCCGACCCGTTTCCCGCCGGGAAGGCCTCTCCGGCGTAGAAACCTCCCCTCGTTCCCCTCGTTCCCGGTCTCCTTCCGCCCAGGGTGCCTGGGCCAAAGCGGACGGGAGCCGCCGCGCCATGGAGCGCTCCGAGGCTTCCTGCTTCTCGGCGGCCTTGAGCTGCACCTTCCTCGCCTCCTGCCTGCTTTTCTCCGCGTTCAACCGGCAGCAGCGGGAGGCCTACATGGACGAGGCCTTCCACGTCCCGCAGGCGCAAGCTTATTGCGCGGGGCGATTCCAGCAGGTAGGCGGGCGGGCGGGCCAGCGGATCCCCGGACCCAGCGCCGCTGCGAAGTGCGGAGCTTTGCAGGCTCCATAGGCAGCTCCTTGGGGTTGCCTTCTTAATTAATATCCCGCAAAATAGACCTTCCCTCCCTCCCTTTTTTTCCTATCACTTCTCCATCCTCGCTTACACGAAGCACAAGACCGCACAGGACCAGCCTCTTGCCTTCAGATTCTTTTGGACTACAAATCCCATCCTCTTCCCTCGCCATTGCCTTTGCTTGGAAGGGGCTGATGGAAGTTGACATTCTTCAAATCTGAAGGGCCCGTTTGGTTGGAGGGAGGAGAGGACAATCTCCTCCCTTTTTTTCCCAATAGACCAGGGTTCCCCCCAAGTGGTCAATATCCATCCATCCGTCCATCCGCTATTTTGTTGTTATTGTGTTTAGTACTATGAGTTTAGAATAGAATAAAATAGAATAGAATAGAATAGAATAGAATAGAATAGAATAGAATAGAATAGAATAGAATTTTTTTATTGGCCAAATGTGATTGGACACACAAGGAATTTGTCTTTGGTGCATATGCTCTCAGTGTACATAAAAGATACATTCATCAAGAATCATAAGGTACAACACTTAAATGATAGCCATAGGTTACAAATAAGCAGCCAGGAAACAATATCAATATAAATTGTAAGGATACAAGCAACAACAAAGTAAAGTAATATTTTATTAAATTATGTTAATAATTTAACCTAAATTGTTAAATTTACTGGATAATAAATTCAACATAAATGTAATTTAACATAAATTGTTAAATTTACTGGGCATACATTGTTTCAAGTTCTGCCATCAATATAGGGCACTGCACACCAAAACAATTAGACACAAGGACAGTTTTTCCCCGAATGCCATCACTCTGCTTAACAACTAATTCCCACAACATTGTCAAATAATTTGTTAAGTCTGTATTACTATCATTCTTCTCTTCTTTCTTAGTATCTATCCCTTCCCACTTATTACTATAACCATGTTGCTTTTATCTTTCAATTTATGTTGTTTTTATTTGTTTCCTAGTACAATTTGATTGCTTATTAGTAACCTATGATTATCACTAAGTGTTGTATTTATGATTCTTGATGAATGTATTTTTTTTCTTTTTATGTACACTGAGAGCATATGCACCAAAGACAAATTCCTTGTGTGTCCAATCACACTTGGCCAATAAAGAACTCTATCTATCTAAAATAAATGTTTGGAGAATTTGGGGAAATGCGAGGAGCTGAAATATGTTTCTTGTTTCGTGTTTTGCCTACATAGAAATGGTCCGTTTGTAATATTCTTTTTCATTTTATTTTTTTCTGATAGTGGGATCCAATGATCACCACATTGCCCGGTTTGTACTTGCTGTCAGTTGGAATCCTGAAGCCCATAGGCTGGCTCTTTGGCTGGTCTGAAAGCATCCTCTGCTCTACAGGAATCCTCCGATTCATTAACCTGCTTTTCAGCATTGGAAACTTCTATTTATTATATTTGCTCTTCTGCAGGATACACCATAAAAAGGTACATGCTGTATATTGTATCTAAGATAGTTTTGCTTTACATGATAGTTTTTAAAATATTAACATTATGCATATTCCAATATAATATTTTAAAATTAATATGTAGATGTAAAGATTAGATGTTGAAAGATGATTTTATTACGTATACTTAAATATTACTATTGTTATTAGTATTATGTATTAAAATATTGAATAATTAAATGATGAAGGATTATATATACGGCGGAGCAAATACTAACTTGTCAATAACTTCAATTTTAATATTGATAATATTATAACTGAGTATTATAAATGTAACTAATATTATCAATATTATCATTATTATATGTATCAAAACTAACAATACCCAGATGCCACACTGTTCATGTATTCAATACTTATGTATATTTAAAAATAAAATTACATAAAAATATTTAAAATAAAACACTTTTACTCTACATAAAGCAACACTAATATTTGACAAAATTCTGAAGTCTTCTTGGATGAAACCTTTTTGCACACATTCCAAATACATGTTCTTAATTGTTATGCCTGCAACTATCTTGTTACCAGCTTTATTTTACAGGTAGTCCTCAACTTATGACCGCAGTTGAGTCCAAAATTTATTTTGTTAAGTGAGAAATTTGTTAAGTGAGTTTTGCCCCATTTTACAACTTTTCTTGCCACATTTGTTAAGTGAATCACTGAAGTTGTTAAAGGAGTAACACCGTTGTTAAGTGAATCTGGCTTCCCCACTGTCTTTGCTTGTCAGAAAGTTGCAAAAGGTGACCCTGGGACACTGCAACCGTCATAAATATGAACCAGCTGCCGAGCATCCGAATGTAAATCGCGTGACCCTGGGGATGCTGCAAAAGTCATTAGTGTGAAAAATGGTCATGTCACTTTTTTGTCACTGCCATTTTTGTCAGTGCCATTGTCACTTCGAATGGTCACTAAATGAACTGTTGTTAGTCAAGGACTACCAGTATTGAAATGAAATAAGCTATTCTTATTTCCCTCTCCCAGGGTATCTCATCTTTGTGGTTTTAGTTGTCTTATTTCATTTTTTTTTTAATTTGATTTATATGCCGCCCTTCTCCAGAGACTCAGGGCGGCTTACAATGCGTTAAGCAATAGCCTTCATACTTTTGTATATTTTATACAAAGTCAGCTTATTGCCCCCCACAAACTGGGTCCTCAATTTACCTACCTTAGAAAGGATGGAAGGCTGAGTCAACCTTGAGCCTGGTGAGATTCGAACTTACAGTAATTGCAGACAGCTGGTGTTAATCACAATGCTATCAGTCTGCTGAGCCACCAGGCCCATTTAGAATCTAAAAACAGTTTAATCTTATTAATAATTATCTTATTTATCAATTAATAATTGATTAAACTTCTATCTAGTTAGCATTTTTTTCTGTCAAGTCTTATGATCAGTGGTGGAATTAAAAAAATTTTACTACCGGTTCTGTGGGCGTGGCATGGCTTGGTAGGCATGGCTTGGTGGGCGTGGCAGGGGAAGGATACTGTAAAATCTCCATTCCTTCCCCACTCCAGGGGAAGGTTACTGCAAAATCCCCATTTCCTCCCAATCAACTGGGACTTGGGAGGCAGAGAATAGATGGGGGCGAGGCCAGTCAGAGGTGGCATTTACCGGTTCTCAGAACTACTCAAAATTTCCGCTACCAGTTCTCCAGAACTGGTCAGAACCTCCTGAATACCACCTCTGCTTATGATCTTATCTTATGAAGGGGAAGTGAGTTTTTAAAAGACATTGTTGACATTTCATTTTGGGATAGTGATAGTAGTGATGAGAATTTGCACTGAGATGCAGAACCTGAAAGCCAAATTGGACAAAAAATAGACATGCTTTTCTCTTCCTCTACTTTGCTTTACATATACATACAATATACACTTTCTTTTGCTCCTGGTGCTTCTGCATCTTTTATTATTACCTACCAACTTTATTTCCATTCCTTAATATTAAAAAAAAATTACAAATAATCAAATACAGGTTGTCCTCCACTTATGACCACAATTGAGCCCAAGATTTCTGTTATGTGAGACATGTGTTAAGTGAGTTTTGCCCTGTTTAATGACCTTTCTTGCCTCAGTTGTTAAGTGAATCATTGTAGTTGATAAGTTAATAACCCAGTTGTTAAGTGAATCTGACTTCTCCTTTGACTTTCCTTGTCAGAAGGTTGCAAAAGTGGATCACATGACCTTGAGAGACAGCAACGGTCATAAGTGTGAACCAGTTGCCAGGCATCTGAATTTTAGTCACATAATGGGAATGCTACAAAGGTTGTAAGTGAAAAATGGTCATAAGTCTCTTTTTTCAGTGGCACTGTAACTTTGAATGGCCACTAAATGAGCTGTTGTAAGTTGAGGACTACCTGTAACAGGTGTGTTAGTGAAATGTTTTATTTTAAATATGTGTTTGGTGCATGTGTATGCTAATTATTAAATCTGCAAATTGTAACCTTACCTTGTAAAAGAAACTTTTTGTATCTAAAAGGAGCAAAATCGCTTCTTCTAAAGTGATGTCAATGTGTGAATCATAGAAGCAAATTCGACTCTGCAAATAATGTTTTTGCTCATGGGCAAACATAATCAGTTACTGAAATGCAGCAATATGATTATTCAAAATTCCATTAATTGGACAACACTTTTTTTTTAGGAGCTGAATTTCTAACAATGAACTTTAACGGGGTGTGCTATGGTTTAATGCTCATATTTTTATCTTAAGTTATTTCCATTTCAAGTTCCTAGTGAATTTGCCCATGTTGTTTTTAATTTTTATTAAACACAATCGCCCTGATTCTTTTTTCTTGTTTTCCACCCCTATCTTTTAGGCTGCCTCTGGATTCCAGAGAATCCTGTCAACCTTGACACTAGCAATATTTCCACCTCTTTATTTTTTTACATTCCTTTATTATACTGACACGGGGTCCACGTTTTTTACCCTCTTCGCCTATTTAATGTGTCTCTATGGCAATCATAAAACCTCAGCATGCCTTGGATTTTGTGGGGTTATGTTTCGCCAGACGAATATTGTATGGACTGTCTTCTGTGGCGGAAGTGTTGTTGCAGAAAAACTAAGTGAAGGCTGGAAAGTGGAATTACTGAAAAGCAAAGAGAAGAAAAACTTACCAACACAAAACATCTTTTCAGAGTCAATCAGGATTGTTCGATTTCTCCTTGGGTACTTTATGTCACTTAAAAACTTCAGCAATCTGATTCTCTTGATATGGCCATACATTACTGTGATAGTGTTATTTGCTACTTTCATTGTCCTCAATGGCGGCATCGTTCTTGGGGACAGGAGCAGCCATGAAGCCTGCCTGCACTTCCCTCAGCTATTTTATTTTTTTTCTTTTAGTCTTTTTTTTTCCTTCTCTCTTCTAGTGACACCCGGTAAATTTATCAATTTTCTCCATTCTGTGAGGATCTATTTTCTGCGATACAGTGTCCTCACAATTGTTTCTTTATTCCTCATCTGGAAATTTACTTACGCCCATAAGTATTTGCTTGCAGATAACAGACATTATACATTTTATGTGTGGAGAAAAATCTTTCAAAGACATGAGCTTGTCAAGTACTTATTAGTTCCAGTTTATATATTTGCTGGCTGGAGTTTCACAGATGCACTGAAGTCAAAATCTGTTTTCTGGAACTTAGTATATTTTGTATGTCTCTTTGCAGTCACAGTTCCACAAAAGCTTCTAGAATTCCGTTACTTTATTTTGCCATATATTATATACAGGCTTAATATTCCTATGCCATCACTTTTGAAACTTTTCTTAGAGTTGATTATATATAGTTTGGTTAATGCAATAACTTTCTATCTCTTTTTGAACAAACCGTTTCACTGGCCAAATAGTGAGGAAATCCAGAGATTTATGTGGTAACATTTTGGTTCCTAAAACCTGTTCTAGAGCTTTTTGTTACAAATAAGAGGTTACCATTTTAAAACTTCATCAAGGAAAATGAAGTATTCTGGATGTTTTTGTATTGGAAGAAATGTGAAATGTGTAGGGTTTTTGGATTGTTTTTATATAAGGGCACCATCAGTAATTACTTCTTAAAAGATCAGGGAAATTATTTTACCCATATTCCCAAAATAATGTGAATGTAATGGACATTTTGATTATACTACAGAAATAATAAACCACGACTGTTTTCATTGTATTTCTGTACACATGTATCAAGTGATTGAAAATAAGTTTGATTTGATGCCATTCAATTATTATACTGTCTTTTTACCGATTTTGGGTAATATTGTTTTGTGCTTCTGTACAGTGACATTTAATTTTTTTATAATATTTGGGGTCCAGGGATACAGGTAAAAAGTCACACAATTATCAGTTTATTGCAACTAATGTGCTTCAGTTTAAGGCTGAAATCTTGAATATTTTCCTGGCAGGAAACTTTCAATCAGTGGGCTATGTAGAAATAGATAGGATTATAATGTAAGCAAGGAAGAAATTGATTATGAGCTAGAGAACCATACTTAAATCACATATCATGGGCAAATATTGTATAATATGCTTGATTTGTTAATCACTGAAAGAACTTCTAGATACCACAGGTTGCTATATTGAGGACATAAATAAATTTGTAGCCTCAGCATAAATCATAAGTCTTTACAGGGCCTGTTGTTATTATTAACCAAATATCAGTTCTCAATGATATAAGATGACAGTTCTGCTGATTGATTTTGTTATCAACGTAATGTCAAACTATGGCAGTTAAAATGTGTTTTTTTTAATAAAACCTGAGATTTTTTCATTCTGCATGCTAAATGCCAAAAAATAAAACCAAATCAGTGTTCCTTATATTTAAGGGCCATGATACTTGAGGTGAAGCATGCTTATGTGAAAACAAATATTTAGAACTGTACTCAGTAAGAATTCTTAGCAATGAATAAGGTAAAATAAATATAGTTTTTCATCACAAACCAAATATTAACACAATTGTGTTAATAAGCAATAAATGATAGAATTTGTTTTAGCTTTTTTGTCTCTGTGAAATATGTTCAAGAGTGCTCTTCCAGTTGTAACGGATTCCTCCCTCTTCATAGATATACAAAGTAAATTAGAAAATTTTGCAAATTAGAAAATGTATCTTTAAGGAATCTTCATATGATTCTTAATTGGAAGTGTAGACATGGTTATCGTGATTTAATTTCTCACATGAGGAAAAGGCTCCCACTGAAAATCATTTGTACAGTATTTTAGCTTTTGCAGATTGTTCTTTTGATTTCAAAGTTACCAATTTTAAAGTGCATGTCAGTAGATTTGTCACCCTATGCATCTTTAAAAATTGTACAAATTGCACTTGGCTTTGGTAGACTTTCTGTGCAGAGAATAATCACAAACATCACACTTGCTCACAAAGTTAAAAGAGAAATTTTAATTTCCTGTGAAACATGAAGAACAAAAAGTTGACAATTGGCTCTTCATTTAATTTTATAGTTTTTGGAATTATTATTGTCCCTATTTTCCAATATTTTCTCCTTATGATTATCATGGCTTTTTTTTTAGAATAATATTTAATTTAGTCAAAAAAAGTTAAAATACAAAACGCCAAAATATTTTAAAAAACAACAAAAAAAACATTTTTAAAAAGTGTCTTAAAAAGAGATTAACACATATACACATAACATCTTCCCTAGTTGAATGCTGATCAATATAATACAACCATGTTAATTTCCCATCCCTTACAAAACAGGCCAAAATAATTTTAAACTACTTTGGGTAACGAAATGTCTGCAAGAAAACAACCGATTTTTGAGAGGAATCAGAAAGAAACCCATCACTGGCTAGGGATATGAAATACTTGCTAACAGGGATGACTTTCCCTTTTGGAGAACGTACAATGTAAAAGAAAAATACTCTATTAAAATCATTACTTGGAGGAGTTAGGAAGAATAAACACACAAAGTAGGTTCACAAGATGGCGCTGTTGAGCTGTGCTTACTGTACAATTTGCGGCGTTTTTAACAGCTTTTGACAGAACATTTTAGAATAGTAGCCTGCAAAACGTAAAGAAAAAATATTTTAATAGAAAATTGAAGGGCGGGGTTGGTCCTTGAAAAATGGAATTTTATATATAGTGGAGCTATCCTCTTATTCTAGTAAAATGCATCTAGTTATAATTGGAAAGCAGACCAATGTTGAAATAAGATGGATGTCTTTCTAAAATATTTATTCTCTGAAACTGGAATTAGTTGTGCTTTTAAAAATGGATCATCCAAGGGTTTTTCACCATCAGTTCCTTTGTCATGCTAAATGTCACCTGTGTTCAGATGGGGCACTTGGAGTCAAGAAAGTCTGGTCTCTAAAATAAGTATTTCTCTTTGGCATCCAGAGGTGTGTCTTCTGGGTATGGCCAACAAGGTCAAGATGACAATTGCAAAAGGGCTGTCATCTTGACTTTCTTTTATATACCCCATGGAACCCTAGTGCAGAGGATTTAACTCGATTTCATTGAGGACCACATCAGGGTTGTGTTTGACCTTGGGGGGGGCATGGGGGCATGGCCAGGGGTATGTGGCCAGCTCGACATCACTCCTGTTGGGGGCACCTGTGGTGGCCCGAGTGCTCTGCCAGTGAAAAGAGGCTCCTGAGCTCCATTTTCGGCTGCTATGGCCTCCTGCAACCCTCTACCAGTGAAAACGGAGCTCGGGAGGACCGTTTTCACTGGCAGAGTGTTGTAGGACGTCTTGACAGCTGAAAATGGAGCTTGGGAGCCCATTTTCATTGGCAGAAGCACCATGGGCTGATCCTTCACTGTTTCCAGGGCGGTCCTGTGGGCCAGAACTAAGTACCCCCGCGGGCTGGATCTGGCCCCCAGGCCTTTAGTTTGACACCCCTGCCGTAGTGGTATCGCTTTAACCTTTGAACATGCACAAGGATCTCTTCCTTCCTTCCTTCTTTCCTTCCTTCCTTCCTTCCTTCCTCTCTGTCTGTCTCTGTCTCTGTCTCTGTCTCTGTCTCTGTCTCTCTCTCTCTCTCTCTCTCTCTCTCTCTCTCTCCCTCCCTCTCTCTCTCTCTCTCTTATTTGGATAGCTTTGCCCTTCCACTATATTACACTATTATAAATGGCCCATCATGGTGCAATCTTTGCTATGTTGTTTACAAAACACTCCACAGATATGAAAACCTAAATTAAATCCAGTGATCGGCATCATAATGAGCATAAATAGCTCAGGAACACTGGCATTTAATTTGCCTCAACAAATGCTAAATTTCCTTCCTTTGGTAGATTTAACTTTGAGTTCAGAGCATCTTGAGTGTCCAAACTTGAACTGGCATCAATACAACCAAAGATATATCATTGCGGCAACAAAAAAATAATGGCCAAGAAGATGGACAGATTCATACACTTAACCTTGTGATACATTCTTTTAATATCTTGGAAAAATATTTTTCTCTTTCTTTTCCATGGTCGTTAGGAAGTTGTGATACACTATCTCTAATTCCCCAGTTTTTCCCCCAGATTAAAAGGGAGTGAATTAGTAACAATTGTACTTAGCCACTGTAATGTCTCTCCCGAATTGTCAAATGTACAATATTGTATGCCACCCAGGATTGTATGTGAGAGGTCAAGTTATACAAATGCAATGAATGAATGAATGTATATTGTCATCTTCCAACTGTATAGAACATCAACAGCTTGATAAGGCACTGCCTTGTAGAACTGACATCTGCAGATTTCTCCAGAAATGATCTGAACACAGCCATTCATTTATTTATTTGTTTATTATTCGTATTTCTATGCAGCCCACTCTCCGAGGACTCTTTTGGCGGCCCCCAACAATCTGGGTCCTCATTTTACCCACCTCGGAAGGATGGAAGGCTTGAGCCTGTGAGATTTGATCCACTGATCTGCTGAACTAGCAGTCAGCTGAAGTAGCTGCAGTACTGCACTCTAACCACTGCGCCACCTCGGCTCATGGAGGTTGTGAATTCGATCCTAGGTAGAGGCAGATGTAGGTCTCCTGCTTGAGCAGGGGGTTGGACTAGATGACCTGCAAGGTCCCTTCCAACTCTGTTAATCTGTTAATGGAATTCAATAGGTAGCCATAAAATGTTATTTGGATTTTCTACATTTTTTAAAAAATATATATTTTAAAATGAAAGCATTTAACCAAAGTGGTACATTATAGATAAACAATGAAATTGATTCATTATAGTTCTTTGACTTCTTGCATTTAATCCTCATGGCAGAGATTTTATATTTATTGGGACTTTTCAGTGCAGGGGACACAAATGTGTAATAAAAACTGTTTGTTTGTTTTTTAAAAAAATGAAGGGTAAAGTGCCCAATACAATTACTGTGCAGGAGAATTCATTTGCTGATGGTATGGAATTGTAAATAACTACAAGATTAGTGATGCCTGTCAGAAAAAGAAGACAGCAAGTTAACTCATTGTCCCTGTTATAGAAATAACACTAAAGGGAAATGTAAATTTATCACTGTATTTATTCTGTGTTCACTTGCCAAATTATTCCTCCTGTTATTTAAAAGAATATAAAATGTCTGCCTGTTTATTTTCCAGAATGCTTTTTAATTCTAATTTTCTTGTACCATGTGTTACTTATTTTGATATGTGCATACATTTTTCTTTAAAATACTGGTGCATCCAGAATTTTGTCTTGTTTAAGTCAAATATTCCTTTTGCTTCGATGTGAGCATTTTTGTTTGCATGCTGCAGAATTGCCAAATGAATGTTTTTTTCACTGTATGTATCACATATGGGAGCAGGATTAATAATAGAACATTATTAACAGGATTTCACACTCCATTGGCACCACAACGGATTTCTTTTTATTGATTAGGTGTCTTAATGTCTCTATAAAATCACAATTCTCATGACTGGATTGTTTCAATATTAAATATAATTGGTAAAATCTATAAAACACTAACTGTTGCCCCCATATTCAGATGTAGTTTTAACTAGCTGTATCTCTATGAATTCAGCTTATTAGTATGATTTTACCCATAACTGCCTGAAAAGTTGCCCATGGAAATAATTGGTTTTATTTCACCATATAATTTAAAATCTGGGAATCCCAAGAATAATCTCTGTAACTAACATTTCCTTCTCCTTCAATAGATACGTTAAGAAAAAGGGTATTTTTTTTTTTAAAAAAAACACCAGACTTTATTTGGAAAGGTGTTTGGTTTGCTGAATAGTTTTTCTTTTTTATTTCCAATTAATTTGCTCCAGAATATATTTAGAAAAAAAATTAGACAATCTATGACTCCTTGGGTCATTGTTTCAGATATATTTTCTTTCCAGATATCTGTATTGTCTTTATTGGGAAAGTTCTTTAAAAATTCAGTGAGATATTCAAAGATGTTTCTGCCTTGAAAGTAGCCCATGTTCAACTACATAAGTGTACAAACATCAACAGCTGGCCACAGAAAATGTTTCATGACATAAGGACCAAGGGTGTGCTTAACATTTTTTACAAAGGGGTGGGTTGCTGGGTGGGCGTGGTCATGGTGGGCATGGCCTAGTCAGCCTCCTGCACCACGGCAGGGTGGGTTTGCCCTCCCCGGGCTCCGGAGGCTTTCTTTGAGCCTCTGGGAAGGTGAAAACAGCCTCCCCAGACTCTGGAGGCCCTCTGGAGGCTGGAAACAGGCCCATTTCTGGCTTTCCCAAACTTCTGGTAGGCCCGTTTTTCACCCTCCCCGAGCCTCCGCACATGCCCTGCACTTACCTGCATCCAAAATGGGCCACATGGGGACTCCTGGGAGGGGCAAGGTGGGATGGGCGGGGCCAATCAGGAGTGGGATTTGGGGGTTCAAGAGCACAGAATCTTCTCTCCCGAAACCCTGCGAACCCCCAGCAGCCCATCCCTGATAAGGACAGAGTTGGTTGATGTACCTACAAGCAACTATTCTTTATTGTAAAAAAAAATATCTTTGTATATTTTTGTGATAAACTGGCTGAGACAGGGAAAGTGGTATGTAAAGTAATCTCCAGCTTTCTAACAAGATAATGTTCCAAGCACTCAGAAATTAGTTTGCTGCATCCTGGCTTCTTTATTTATTTATTTATTTATTTATTTATTTATTTGATTTATATGCCGCCCTTCTCCGGAGACTCAGGGCGGCTTACAATGCTTTTAAACAATAAAATATTTTTTACAAAATATAAGAATGCTTCTATAACAGGAAAACTTGAGAAGGGGTGCAGAATATTTAGAACAGAAAGACCCATAAAAGAAGGTCAAGAAGGTCTGGCAATGTGACTCTCCTTTACAGTAGTGGCCAAAATTGGGAAAAGGTTATTTTCTAAAACTAGTTAATACCCTGTTCCCCCCAAAATAAGACATCCCCTGATAATAAGCCCTATTGGGCTTTTGAGTGCATGGCAATAAAGCCAAGCACTTATTTCAGGGTTCAAAAAAATATAAGACACGGTCTTATTTTTGGGGAAACACGGTAACACCACTTTTTTTTTGGAGTAGTACCATAAAATTATATATCAGTGGAAAGATAATTTAATCAAGAATGTAACTTTTATGAAGGATTTGCTATTAGAATAGCAGTTACACTATAAAGAAGAAAAGTGAAACACGGAGAAAAAACGAGATATACAAAAATTATCACCATGTCAGTTAATACTTAGTTGGGTAACCTTTAGCATGAATAAGGGCTTACAACGTCTTCCCATGGAGTGAACCAAGTCTTTCAGTTCTGCAGCTGTTATAAGGTGAAACCAAGATTGAATGATGGCTTCTATTAACTGGGTTTTATTGCTGGGTCGCTTCTGACTAACAAGTTTCTTTAGTCGGTTCCATAGATTTTCAATTGGGTTAAGGTCTGAGCTATTCCCAGGCCATTCCAGCAGTGGAATATGATTATCTTGAAACTCCCCCCAAAAAGTGGTGTTATTAGCCATCAAACCTCAAAAATACACTTTTCCCAAAAGGTTTCCACAATTTTGTTCACTACTGTAATTCTCAGGATTTCAGATTAATTTTTAATGCACTGGACCACTAACACTATTGGAAATAGGAGATTCATTAGTGGAAACATGGGCCATTTAGCATTCAATTTTCAGAAAGGACATAATATCACACTCTCAACTCATTCTTCAATTGTATAAATTGAAATCATGCAATTACAGAGATGTGCCTAGCTTAATGCTGGCACTAGTCCTAAATGCAGGTCAAAACAATCTAACCCTGAGGGGTGCAGCTTTGAGAATGGGAAGGGGCATACTCCGTTAGTCGGGAGGACGCTTCGCGGCGGTTGACATTTTCCGCCATTTTGCTTGTGGGTTTGGCGGCGGTGGTGCTGAGGGGAAAAGACCCAGCTCGCGCCTGCCATTGTGGTGCTGCGATATTAAAGTCCAAAAAGATAGTATAGCGTGTGTTGCTTTTACGTCCAACAGATGGCGCTGTTTTTCAAAAAAGCATATTTTTACCTGTCACAGGTGTGACATCTGTATAATATAAGTATATAAAAACACGTGTGTATTCGAATTCAACGTTGTGTCAAAATTTCAAAGCAATCGGTGAAGAACTTTAGAAGATTTATGATTTTGAACAAACGAACATTTACATTTTTATTTATATAGATGTAAAAAAGGGCAATATGTAGTCTTTGGGATGCTTTTGTGTGCTACAAACCCCATCATCCTTCATCAGAGACTACTGGGGTTGTGCAACAATCTGTGGAGGGATATTCATGATGTTCATTGCCCATCTCAGATAATGAACTCGTTAACGTTTAATTGGACTGTATATTTGGTTTATGAATAAAATATAATTTGATTGAACTGAATAATTGGATTTTATGATCTTAGACCTAGATGATAAACAAGGTCTGAAGGATTCTCGTAAGGATGTAGAAAAGAGATACAGTGCATGCATTGTATGAATGTAAGCAGAAGCTTGTAGGTTAGCCTTTTCCGTAATATAGTGTGCTTTTATTTTCAGCTGAATATTTCTTCTCTTAAAGAGGCAGGCAACAACAGCAGAAAATAAGCAAAGCATGCCAAACAATTTGAAGGACCTCTCCTTTGCCACAGGCAATTCTAAAACACCTCCCAGTATTCTAAGCATTGCTTGTGAAGGCTGGGAATAAGAAAAGCCACATCAAGATGAATGATCTTAATATGGCTTTTGAAAAGCTCAGAATGTTCCTATGCCCAGTGTGCTACCTTTTGTCCCAGTTAAAACTATTTTTGGGGGAAAAGACCAACATAAAGGCTGTGTCATTTGCATGGCATCAGTTTTCATGAGGCATGAGCTCACTCTACATTGGTCCACACCCGGGGTAGGTTCTACTTACCTTTACTACCGGTTTGCAACGGGATCGCGTGCGCGCCTTACTTCTGCGCAGATCACCAATGATGACATCCAGGGCGGTGTATGGAGCCTCCCGCCAGTTTTACTACCGGTTCTTGCGAACTGGTCCGAACCGGGGGCAACCCACCACTGGTCCACACATCTTAAAGTTGCCAAGGTTGAGAAATTCTGATCTATATCTATCTTATCTATGTATCTGCTGTCATTGTGCAATTTGGGATGATCAGAGCTGGGGCATGAATACCCCACTGATCCAGTGGTGAAATTCAATTTTTTTTACTACCGGTTCTGTGGGTGTGGCTTGGTGAGCACGGCAGGGGAAGGATGTTGCAAAAGGAGCCTGTAGTACAGTGGACTAAAGCACTGTTATTAACATCTGCTGCTTGCAATTACTGCAAGTTCAAATCTCACCAGGCTCAAGGTTGACTCAGCCTTCCATCCTTTCAAAGGTAGGTGAAATGAGGACCCAGATTGTGGGGGCAATAAACTGACTTTGTATAAATATACAAAAGTATGAAGGCTATTGCTTAACACATTGTAAGCCCTGACTCTCTGGAGAAGGGCGGCATATAAATTAAAGCAAAAATAAATAAATAAATAAATCTCCATTCCCACCCCATTCTGGGACCTGCCAGAGGCGGTATTTGCCGGTTCTCCGAACTACTCAAAATTTCCACTACCGGTTCCCCGAAATACTCAAAATTTCTGCTACCGGTTCTCCAGAACCTGCTGGATTTCACCCCTGCACTGATCCCTTTCTCTCTCTCTGTCCCAGAGACAAACTCACATCCGCATCAATTATTGTAAGGTGATACACAGATTTTTCTCACTCCTAACACTTATAATTCTAAATTCCCCCAGTGATAGATAAGAGTTTTTGTTGCTCGGTGCATCTGGAGCTCTAGAAAACAGTTCTGCTAAGATTTCCCCTCAGTCAAAGGTATTCTGCCTTATTAGCAGGAAGATATATGACAAATTTATTTTAACAAAATTAATTTGAATACTTCGGTAAATGAATCCATTCCATGGAAGCCTTTAGCAACCTATCCAAAACAATTTGCATTCTGATTAGGACAAGACAAGAATGTCAGTCTGGACAGTAACATATAAAGAAAGTGACAGTAAATCTCAAGCCTCTGGATGAGATTATAAAATGTATCACAACAATCTTGCATTCATAGTGAAAACTGTATTGGAAATCTTATCATTTCCTTCTCATGTATTCCTTTCCCAGCAGAAATTTTTTAAAAAAATGATGGCATTCTCACTTTTATAGACAAGAAACTGCAGCATAGCAACCGATCAATAATTTCAGGATTTCAGATAATTATGAAACAAGGCTATTATGTATTTGTCAACTTTGAAAACCTGTCAAATCACCAGGGTGGTACACAATTTGTAGCTTATTAGCAAAAGCTGCAACAAGGGAAGCCAGAGCTTAGCTATAAAATGGCATAAAAAGGTAAAGGTTCCCCTTGCACATATGTGCTAGTCGTTCCCGATTCTAGGGGCCGATGCTCATCTCCGTTTCAAAGCCGAAGAGCCAGCGCTGTCCGAAGACGTCTCCGTGGTCATGTGGCCGGCATGACTAAACGCCAAATGTGCATGGAACACTGTTACCTTCCCACCAAAGGTAACATTTTTCTACTTGCATTTTTTACGTGCTTTCGAACTGCTAGGTTGGCAGAAGCTGGGACAAGTAACGGGAGCTCACCCCATTACGCAGCACTAGGGATTCGAACCGCTGAACTGCCGACCTTTCGATCGACAAGCTCAGTGTCTTTGCTACTGAGCCACCGTGTCCCACTAAAATGGCATATAAAATGACAAATAAAGCTACTATATTTGTGCTGCAAAGACCCAAATGGCAACTAGATCCATTCCTAGATCCATTCCACTCTAGAAGGAAATCTCAGAAAGTGTCTGATATTTAGACTTCAACTTCCAGAATTCTCTGCAAAGCCATGCTGGCTAGCAGTGGTGAAATCCAATTTTTTTTACTACCAGGTTCTGTGGGCATGGCTTGGTGAGTGGGTGTGGCTTGGTGGGCGTGGTTTGGTGGGTGTTGCAGGGGAAGGACACTGCAAAATCCCCATTCCCTCCCCACTCCTGGGGGAAGGATATTGCAAAATCTCCATTCCCACCCCACTCTGGGGCCAGCCAGAGGTGGTATTTGCCGGTTCTCCGAACTACTCAAAATTTCCGCTACCGGTTCTCCAGAGCCTGTCAGAACCTGCTGGATTTCACCCCTGCTGCCTAGGGAAATACTTCACATATGTGGAGAATGCCACATATGTTAAAGCAGTATTTTGCAACTTTGAGATGTGTACCTGGCTAAAGAATTCTGGGAACTTAAAGTTGCCAAACCTAAAGTTGAGAAACACTGCACTAAGGAAATGTTTGATTATTATTTATCCTGCCAACATGGGGCACTCAGTGGGATGGAATGGGTGACAAAAACCAGGAAATCCAACAATCAACTTCATAACTTATTCTGCATTAAAACTATAAGGGTAGCACCTCTCGTGGGCTTTATTCCTGAGGCAGAATAGAAGTCTGGAGTCAAAGCAACAAAGTTTAAGCATCAGTGCTTTTCTGTTCATTCAAGGACTGGAGGCTAGCATTTTAAGTTGCTTGACTGTGGCCCAGTCACAGAGGGCTGTAACATGAATCAAGTGTGCATTTATTTCAGAGCTGAACTAAGAAATGTGGTGACTCCCCATACAATACTTATTAAAGTTTGTGTAACCATTTGAATTGATTCTAAATTGTGTCGGCAGGGATGTTGATTGATCATTATTACCAAAACATCTATATTCCATTGATAATCCATTGATTATCAGTTACATGTAATAAAATGCATTTTTGAGCATCAATGGAAAATGAAGGAGAAAATATCTAGAAGGGGGGAAAAAAACCCAGCAAGAAAGAGGCCAACCAGTTGAAAACAAAATAGTCCTGTGTAGAGGTAAGGTCAATAGAAAATTAGATAGGAAGGTTGTCTTAGCTGCCTGGGAGCAATTAATAGGGACACTAAGGTTTATTAAATATGGCTTGCTGCCTTTTGTTGCTCGTTGACTAAATTACTCGTGACATAAAGAGCAGGTAGATGAGTTTCACAAGAGAGCATAGCTATCAGCACCCAAACTCTGATCTCTGAAAAAACCTAGTACACCCTTAGGAGATACCAGATCTGCTATATAATGATTGTGTGAGAGTATCTATGGAGAATGTATTTCAAGCATTTTGAGTCCTACTAAATGAAGATATTGATGTCCTGCTTGGGAGGCTCACTTTCTCTCTAACAGTTGTTAGTTCTGAAGTGCAGAATTGTCCTGCATAGTGAGCCTAAGATTATTAAACAATATTTTGTTTTTTCATTGTGCTGAATAACTCTGTGTATAACAAAACACACATATAGTAATGTTAACACACATTAGAGTGAAGCAGCTGATTTGGGGTATCATGAAAGGCTAGTAAAGTGTTACTTAATTTATTTTTCTTGTATACTTCCTTCCCCCCCAAGGAGTAGCCTGTTTCCCCCAAAATAAGACATCCCCTGATAATAAACCCAATCGGGCTTTTGAGCGCATGGCAATAAGGCCAAGTGCTTATTTCAGGGTTCAAAAAAATATAAGACAGGGTCTTATTTTCAGGGAAACACGGTAGTACTCATGAATGTAATTTTTTTAATCAAAATAAATTATTAGTTATAATTATTATGTATTATTACATAGTTTGGATTTGGATTTGGATTGATAAATACAAAGATACGATTAATATTTCCCTTTTTGTGGTTCCCTGATGTTACAGCATTTGAACCCGATGGATGCCATCTGAATGTCATTAAAGAAAATTAAATCTCTTTTCAGTTATTGCATCTTAGTGCGTCTCTTTTTTTCTTGGTATAACCTGGAAACTCTATCCCCAGTTACATTCTTTATTTTATTTATTTTTAAAAGATTTATGGTTGCCCATCTCGCAACAGTGACTTTGGGTAGCATACAAAACCAAACAATAATGAAAACAATCCAAGTTAAATGTTTGAGGCCAACAAAAAAACAACAACACTAGTCACATCAGAGAGTTCACTTCACTTGTCTTTCTGACCAACAGCCATTTTGAAAAGCTAACAGGGTCAGGGCTATCCAGATTGCTGGGGGATGGTCTTCCATACAGCAGATGCTGCAACAGAGAAGATGTGGCTCCTGGGTCCAACAAGATGGCATTGTTTGATGGAAGGTACCTGGAATACGCACCTCCATAACTGTCTGGTTTGGCTCTGCAACCAAACAAGACAAACACAGACTTCAACGGATAATTAGAACTGCAGAAAAAACAATTGGTACCAACCTGCCTTCCATTGAGGACCTGCATGTTGCACGAGTCAAAAAGAGGGCTGTGAAAATATTTATAGACCCCTCGCATCCTGGACATAAATTGTTTCAACTACTACCCTCAAAATAACACTATAAAGCACTGCACACAAAATAACTTGACACAAGAACAGTTTTTTCCCTAACACCATCGCTCTGCTAAACAAATCTTCTCTTTCTCTAGAAAGAGTGCAGAGAAGAGCAACAAAGATGATTAGGGGACTGGAGGCTAATACATATGAAGAACAGTTGCAGGAACTGGGTATGTCTAGTTTAATGAAAAGAAGGACTAGGGGAGACATGATAGTAGTGTTCCAATATCTCAGGGGCTGCCACAAAGAAGAGGGAGTCAAACTATTCTCCAAAGCACCTGAGGGTAGGACAAGAAGCAATGGGTGGAAACTAATCAAGGAGAGAAGCAACCTAGAACTTAAGGAGAAATTTCCTGACAGTTAGAACAATTAATCAGTGGAACAACTTGCCTGCAGAAGTTGTGAATGCCCCAACACTGGAAGTTTTTAAGAAGATGTTGGATAATCATTTGTCTGAAGTGGTGTAGGGTTTCCTACCTAAGCAGGGGGTTGGACTAGAAGACCTCCAAGGTCCTTTCCAACTCCATTCTATTCTATTCTATTCTATTCTATTCTATTCTATTCTATTCTATTCTATTCTATTCTATTCTATTCTATTCTATTCTATTCTATTCTATATAATTCCCTCAACACTGTCAAATTATTCACTAAGTCTTCATTACTATTACTCTTAACCTTTTTATTGTTCCATCTCCTCCCACTTATGACTGTATAACTGTAACTTGTTGCTGTAACCTTACAATTTATATTGATTGTTTCCTAGTATGATTCGATTGCTTATTTGTACCCTATGACTATTATTAAGTGTTGTACCTTATGATTCTTGATGAATGTATCTTTCCTTTTTATGTATACTGAGAGCATATGCACCAAAGACAAATTCCTTATGTGTCCAGTCACACTTGGTCAATAAAGAATTCTATATATCTATATCTATTTTGCCATTAACTCTACACTAGAACTACAATGACAGTTTTTTTTATCACATTCCCTCCCGAGTTTATTATTTGAAAATAAAAAGTAGAAATGTTTCCCATCTCCCTCTTCACTTGTAGAGGGAAAACGTGTGGGCCGAGCAGCCTTTGCAGGCAAAAAGGAACATACTTAAGCAGAGTAATTGAGCAGATCTGAATGATAATACTGGAAGATATTAAACCTGGAAACTGTCTTTGTAAACAAAATTAGTGAGCTATTTAAAATGACATCATTAACATAGCTGTCAGGGAAAGAAAATCCTCCAGAAGGCAGAGCATTTAAAAACCCAGTCGTGAAGTACACGTTGCTCTCATTTAAAATGGAGTTTAAGAAAGAGAGATCAATTTGGAGGGTTATTTTTTCCTCAGTATAATCATGAAGAGAAAAGGATAAAATTGTAGTAAGGGTTTTCTGTCAAAATACTGGAAAATAAATAAGATTGAGTTCTTTCTTTCTTTCTTTCTCTTTTTAAGTCTCAGTAGGAGACAGAATAAAATCCCTGCTGAAGAGTTTTATTATCTGCTTGCCAAAGGAAAGCACCGAAGATGGCTGCATTTAGGCAATTAGGAAAATGAAGCCAATGGAGGATTTTCTCTGTGGGTTTTTTTAAATGAAAGTTTTCCATTTTCGTTTATGAGCTATTGTGGAGTAATAGTGACAATGTAGACTGAGAACTGCCTGAGTTTGGAGTTCAATAGAAGAAGCACATTTAAAACCAAGTTTTCACAAGCAGCAGGTTAAATGGACTGTACCAGTGGTGGGTTGCTACCGGTTTGCCCCGGTTCAGACAAACTGGTAGTAACAGCAGCAGGAGGCTCCTCCCACCTGCCCGGGCGTCATCAAATAACGCTCTGCGCATGCGAGCAAACCGGTAGCAAAGATAAGTGAAACCCACCACTGGATTGTACTATTCTATCTGTACACAGAAAGATAAAGCAACTAATTTTTTTCACATTTCAGAACTGTTTATATTTCTAAAGTGTGATTGCATATCTCCTCAAAGTGGAAGCCAAATTTGGTTCATATTGAAAGTCAGATATGAAGTGGTCCACACAAGCTATTCTTATATAAGTACTGCTTTGATAAATTTAAGAACAGGAGGAATATCTGGAGGATTTTCAAAAAAGGCATGAAGGTGGCCAGGATGATACGATCAAAGCTATTGCCCATGTTCAATCACAGCATTGGGCTGCATTGGGCTGCCATCTTGACTTTTTTGACTACACTGTGCAGGTACTCTTGAAGATCGGGTACACATCAGTGGTGGGTTGCTCCTGGTTCTGTCCGGTTCTTGAGAACCAGTAGTAAAAGTGGCAGGAGGCTCCACCCACCCGCCCGGATGTCATAAGGTATGATCTGTGCCAGTGGTGAAATCTAATTTTTTTTACTACTGGTTCTGTGGGTGTGGCTTGGTGGGCGTGGTGTGGCTTGGTGGATGTGGCAGGGGAAGGATACTGCAAAATCCCCATTTCCTCCCCACTCCTAGGGGAAGGATATTGCAAAATCTCCATTCCCACCCCACTCTGGGGTCAGCCAGAGGTGGTATTTGCTGGTTCTCCGAACTGCTCAAAATTTCTGCTACCGGTTCTCCAGAACCTGTCAGAATCTGCTGGATTTCACCCCTGATCTGCGCATGCACAGAAGTGCGCTTGCATGCGTGAGCAAAGCGAGCACGCACACACGTTCCTGTCGCGAACCGGTAGTAAAGGTGAGTAGAACCCATCCCTGCTACACATTATATATACAATTGCAGATGTCGCTGTGCAGTTTAATTCACAACAGTCACAAAGACAATATAGTTTTTTTTTAATTTTCCATCTCAAATTCTTTGGGTATATATCATTCATAGCAGGCTGTTGGGGACAGATCCTGTGAACCCACAAAGAGGCTGTGTTAGTTATGTTTTGCCATTAAGTAACTGAATTAAAAATGAAAAACATATTGTATTTTGGCCTCACTGAGTTTATTCTTTTTATATATAATAATTTTATTAAAATTATGACAAATGAATGCAAACTAAAAATAAAAGAA